>NC_060252.1:55883880-56508880 GCF_921293095.1 Ischnura elegans | reverse complement strand
TGCGTTACATCGGTAGATAGGTGAAATAGTCTGCTCTCTGCATCTGCTCTCGCATTCTTTCTCCAGTCCCTCTATTGCCCGAGTACAAATCAACTTCACCGTAACAGCACTCACGTTGACATTTATGCCGCAAATACATTTTTAAACCGTACACAAGGGAAATGAGATGAATCGGGCCAATATCGGAAAAAGCAGCGTTGTAGGATATTGCTTTTCCTACTGAGATACGAGATAACTGTCATTTCAGAGTATTAGAGATCCTTCAGTACTCAAAAAACATTGAGCGGAAGACAGTGCAAGGAAGATATACGAGAGACAGCAAAAACGAAAGACCATATAGCCGGTCGACCCTCACAATCGTTTCCCTTGAAAGTGTTGAGGCGACAGTTCCATCCGTGGATTACGGGCCATGGCTGAGGAACGACCGCGGGGCGATTTAACGATGTATTTGCTTTTGTTTTACGGCGTCCCGAAGTTATTTACAAAGCACAACGTTATAGCAAGCGTCTCTCTCCATTCCTCTCTCAAAATAACGTAAGGGTCACGTCCGACGTATCCGACACTCGAAGTAAGAAGATGGCTGGAAATTTGATAGAACGTTCCTTGAAAATCGATCCACTACACGTTTTTTTAGTATGAAAACGCATGATCACTAGTTTCATATACGCATATAAATTTACGGTAGGTACTTTTGTATTTAGTACCAACCAACTTGAATATTTTAAGGACAAAATTATTCGGAACATATAGAGCTTTATCTGAGAGAACAGGTCACGCATTTATGGATGCTGAATTTTCATTCACCCATCATTGATTTCCTGGAATCGGAGGAAATTTATTATACTACCGATTACCGAAAGACTTTCAAAGCATTTTATTAAGGATGATTCTCATAACATTACAAAAGAAGTAGTGGAGTATTAATAACGTAAGATTTCTTGGCGAATAGCATCATTTTTCTTCAAATAAAAAATTTCCGGTACGTTTCAAATAAAACGTTTCGGTACATTTACACCTTCATTGAGACTATAAATGAATATGAGTGCATCGGCTTGAAACTAAATAGGCATTAAAGGTTATAAAATTTTTTTTTACAATTATTAAGAATAAAAAGAAGAAGAATTCAGTTTAAAATAATTTAAAAGAAGAGACTACAATTTTAACCAACCTTTTTTTTGCAATTAATTGGGTTTATGGATGGTAATTAAGGTAATACAGTTCATAGATACCAATCAATTTTGATTAATTAAATAATAATAATAATAATAATATTTATTGCATGAATCGCACGTAGATAAACCGAAAATTTGGAAAACATTTGCATTTCAAACTCTTCAAGACCTATAGTTCAAGACACTTAATCAACGATAACAAGATTGTGAGGTACGAGGAAACAGTAGGAACGAAAACAACTCAATTAATTACTTTAAAATGTACGCGTAAGTACTTTATACACCCGTGCCTGCAGAAGAGCTCAAGTAAAGACCTCCAACAGAAGTATCTACTGCTCCCAATAAATTGTGTCTGGCTGCAGGTTAACCGCAGAAAGTCCACTGAAAAACAACGTTGAGTTATTGCTTTCTCGTGGTTGGAAAATTTTTATTGGGATCTTTACTACGGTGGCCATTAAAGGGAATCTGCTCCAACCGATACGGAATCATGAAGCAGAACACGGAATTGGGGATTAAAAAAAACATCGCCTAAGCCACTCATAATTAATTTCGCTGCGGTTACGGCCCACATTTTCCTGTGCTTGAAAGTTCAAAGAACATAAGGCCTTATATATTTTTTATTTCGAATCGCGAGAATTAAGGCGGAAGTTGACTTTTGTCTTGCTTGTCTAAAAAAACATCGCCACTTTAGTGCAGCCAAAATAATAATAAAAATGTTTATAGCCTCATATTTATTACAAAAATAGACATACAAAACGTAAAGAGATTTAGGTAGCCTATAAGGTGGACCCTGTGTTTAGATTGCCATCTTTATTTAATAATCTTCCGTGTATTGGTTTATAAATGCTCGAAAGAAGAACGTGTACGAAAATTTAAAGATTTATCATTGAAAAAATGTAGTATTATTAACTAATTTGATGAAAAAACGCATTTCTTCAATCTTAGGCAAATTTTAATTCAAAATCCTGTTTCTCAATATTTATCATACACATTTAATATTTATAAATCAATAAGGTAAACAGGTGTTCATACATACCATGTATAAAATAGCACTGAAAGAGCACTGGAATATTGGCAGGTACAAGCCAATACCATTGCATTTATATTGTATTATTTGAGGCGAAGTAATTGATATTTCGGCGATGAAAATCCTGTGCTCAAAAGTTCAGCAAAAATAGGGCCGTATATTTGTCCTTATTTATTTTTCGAATCGAGAGAATTAAGGCGGAATTACCATGAGCTGAAGATGCCTATTTCCTTATCATTATTATGTGGCCGCAGAGATTGTCCTTAGATGTAGATGAGGTGTAAGAGTAGTACTCGGTTGTCGGAAGTTGAGTTTTTGCCTTACTTGTTTAAAAGAAATATTGTTCCTTTAATGCAGTCGAATCCAAAGTTTGTTTGGCAAAATTTACCGCACACATTCAGTATTAAAGAATCTATAAGTTGTACAGTAGGGTGTTGCTTATTTTTTTCCCCTCGAATTTTTTATTTTTACCTCTTATAATGTGTTAGGGAGGAGAAAGGATAAAAAAATTTTGCCCAATTGTTTAACATTTAAAGGTCACTCAAAGACCAAAAATACAATAACATTCAATTTCAAAACAATTATATTGCATTACTTGGGGCAGAGAAATAGTTTATTTGATGTGGTATATCATTTCATTTCCAGGGGCAACGTTATTTTTTCTTTATTTATGAAACAGAAAACGGTTTAACAAGGTCATTGAGGACTCTTTAGCGAAGTACAAGACATTTTCTGTAGAGTACTTGGATATGAATCCTCAAATAAACTAACACACCTTATAACAGAACAATCATTTACAAACTCAATTCGATATTGCATTTGATATAAAATCTAAACTTCAGGCACAAATTTCAGTCATATAGAAATATTTTTTTTGTCAAAATATGACGTACACTATACTTTTTAGTTTTATTCAAAATTTGCATAAGTAGCATTTAATTAATACTAAAACTAACGCGCTTCTAAATTATTTCCATCAAAAAATAATTTAATAGCTTGAATTAAAATACATAACACGGATTTACATTTCACTAGAGCACAAAGCTCTAATTAATCAGATATAGCTGTCAGCTAAAAAATAATAAGAAAAATTATACTCCTCTCAGACGCTGAAAACTAGGCGATGAGTAAAATTTGGAATGCGCACTTTACCCGCATTTTTCGTTTGTAATAGAAACTGCGAACACATCAAACGGTAAATGGAACATGAAAAATGAACTGTGCATACACGGAGGGGTTGCAAGAATCATTCACCAAATTACAAGGCGAAGGTAGAGAGCTCACGGCATTTAACTGAGCTTGAACTTCATGGGGCCCGTTGGGGTCTATTGAAATCACATCTTTGAAACTATACCGTAGCGAGATCCCAAAATTTAGTTCAAAACGGAAAAATATGAAGCAAGAAGTTCAAAGCACAATCTAATTTGACATTCATTCCAAGAGCCTAACATTCTGTGGCAAAAATACAATATTTTACACACTTAAAATACGCTGGCATATCGATCTGTGAAGATATTTGGAGGAAACATCCGCTAGATGAGGTCATTTTCGCTATGAGGGTAGAGTATGGAAAGAAGGGTGGAGAGAAACCCGGCGTCTGCATTAGCCTGCGTTATCGAAAGACGCCAAGGAGTTCACGGCTTAACGTCTCATACGACGGACGGAGTGTTGTGCCTGATATTCCCCCCACACGACATTCAAGCAGGGGTCGGGCAGTCTTTGAAAAATTCTCTGCCTCTGCCCGGATTTGACACCAAGCCTACGGGCTGGGAAGCTAACAATCTAGCTACGACACTAACCTGACTCCCGTTGTTCTATCTCGGGAAGAACAGAAACAAATTGAAAAATTAAAATTGAAAACGTCCTCCTTTGATTATGCATCAAAAGTCAATTTAGCAAGCCTCTCCTTTCCTTCAGAATCACAAGTCGACTCCTTGCGGTGACTTTTCACCTTTCTGGGTATGACTCATTAAAATAAAAACAGCAATTTTTATTTTTCCGTCACTATGTGGTAACGATGCGATTAAAGCCCACACACGATCCGCCGGTTGGCCGCTAAGTACACGCACTAAATTCCAAAAAAAATAACACGGGGTCACACAATATACGAGCTACCATTTTCGCAAGGCTGTCTAAAAAAAAATTTCTGTCTAGCAGGTGAATTAATTCGTATTCCAACGCTACGTTTTGACTGCTACTATTGTGTAAAGTCTCAAAAACCATCGTTAAAATCATTATTTTACAGTTCTGGCTAAGCATCAAAGGAGTTTTATCCCTTGTTCAAATGAAAAGCGGAACCACTAAGTTGGTGCGTTAGCTCCCGCCGATGGTGAATTGAAAATATGATGGCTGAATTCCCTAAAGTTTCATTTTTTGCACTCAATGAACCACATAGACGGCAAGTCTATGACATACCTTAAGACAATTGAGCGCAATGACCTGAGTCCATTGTTTTTAAGGAAATAGCCCGCAAATTACTTCCAAATTATCAGAACAAGGAGAGATGAAGAAAAATGCGAATTGTTTTACTGTTATTTACCGAGAAAATACAACAATTTGTGAATGTAATAGGTAAGTCATTATAATTTTTTACCATTTTGTTAATCAAATTTCAATTGTTATTCAACTTATTGAATCCATTTATCTTCAAAAATCATTCGTATTCTTACGGACACAGCTTGGTGTTTCAGTAGGAATCTGCAATATTTCATGACGTGGATGGGAAAAAAGTTTAAGCATTTTTGTGCATGAGTTTTGTGACTCATAGAGCAGAAAATGCCACTGGTCTTGGGCAATCTACTCATGAATAAAGGAGAAAAGATTTTTGCGCGGAAAAAATATTTTTTCCCAAGTATTGCATCCACAGTTTACAAGAGTGGGGTCGCCGATGGGTATAAGTAGAACGGCGCAAGAGCAGCGCTTTCACACTACTCCTCCTTCTCTCGGCCCGTTTCACACAAAGCAAGATATTTTACGAGCAGCAGCAGAATAGAACCTTGCAGGGCACATGCGTAAACAGTAGTATATCAGCAAGTTGATCGCACCGCACTGGTGAAAATATCTGGAGTAATATAAAAAATGGAAAAAATATCTGTTAAAATCGATTTTTCGAGCAATCGAATTTTAATCGAAAATAAAAGCTTGATTTTTCGAAGAAAATCGAAATTTAAACCGAAAGATCGATTGATCGCAAAAAACGATTGATCGAAAAAAATCAGTTTGCACAAAAACATGTTCATTATACATTGTAGAAGCAATAAAAATACATTTTCGAGATAGATATTTTAGAAAAATCGATCTTTAAAAAATTAAAGAGATACATACACTTCATGCGTGAATTATTAGCAGCTAAATCTGACAAACACATGCACATTTATGATTTGTGGTCACCACTTGGAACCATTTGGCTTCACTAAATTTTTCTTACATATCATCTGAACGCAATGCTTTCATGATGATCGAGGGCTTGCTTACCAATTTTACCGGCGTTAGAGAAAAGTATTTTTACATAGGACGGATAACGTTATCATACGCTGATAGTGACGCTGATGAGATGAAACGATATAGCCAGATCGATAAATCGAGTTTTGATCGAAACTCGAAGATGAAGGCTCCAAATTCATTTCCTCGATCTTTTGCATTTAAAACTTGATTTTCGATTTTAATCGAAAACGAAAAAAAATCGATTCATCAAGAATATTACTCATCGATCAATCGATTAATCTATCCATTCCTAGCAATCAACTCAAGAAAATTGAGTAAAGATTCTGGGGGGGAAAAATATTGGATAGTCATGAACCTAGTACGGATGACGTCATCTTAGGTCGACAGTGACGCAGCTAGTAATAGTGAGATCAAACGAAATGGTTAAAATCGAAGTCGAAAAATCGAGTTTTGATCGAATATCGAATATTTAGGCTCGATCTCCATTTCCACGAACTTTGGTATTTAAAGTTCGATTCTCGAATATAGTCGAACTCGACAAAAATTGAATCATCAAGGGAATCGAACAATCCATTTATCGATCCATTCTCATGAAAATAGGAAAAAAATCTGGTGCGGAAAATATATTTCGTCCAAGTATTGAATCTACAGTTTACATGATGAGGGGCGACGATGGGTAAAAGTAGAACGTCACGCTTTTACGCTAGCGTTCCTTCTCTCCCACCCTCGGCCCGTTTCACACAAAGCAGGATATTTTACGATCAGTCGGGAGACGAGGTCATTTAACGCCTCTGACCCAGAAGGGAATCGAATGAGTATACGATCCAAGGGCGGCTCCAGTGTTATCTGAGCTTTTAAAAGACGCGAACTCCTCTATTCTTCCCGGGAAGAAAAGCCGTAGACGCCAACCCTCTAACACTGATTTTTGATGCGGCGTCCTCTTGTTCACTTCTACGGCGGAATAGGTGGGATAGGACCATTAAAAAAATTGTATCAACTGATAAGGGGAAATAATTTTCCGTAACAATAGTGCGCGAATAAATCGAGAACTGGGATCACATTTACTGAAAAAAATACAAGATTGAAACTGAATAAGCACCAACAGCTTATAAGCAATTCATCAGAAACAATTGAATGGCAATAAAACGTGAAAACCGGGAAAATCAGGGTTTTGTAGGTGGAATCATATTACTTGTGATGCATTTACTGGTTATTAGTACATCATGCTACAATGCTGTGCATGAATAGCTATTATTTTATGTATTCGATACCTCAACTTCACAAGCACTTAGCAATCGCCCACCGAATCTTTGCTCATCTAGGAAACCAACAATTCTCATACGCTTCCATTGCTGGGCTCCTAGATGAGCGGATTTGAATCGGTGCACGATTGTTGAGCGGTTGAGCAGTGGAGGTATCGTTATGCATGAAGGAAATCGATCATGATTTTACTCACTTATACGTTGCATGCATATTTTGATGGCGAACTGCGCAAAACACCTAGTTTTATCGTATATTTTTCGCGCTAGAGAAAAGACAGATTTCCATTTATTTTTCTTCAAAACTGTAATCGTGGAGAACGTTTATCATTCTGAACGTACTCCTTCGATTGCTATCCAAAAGCTTTCCATTTAGAAAGTAATCAAGGATCAGTTTCTCACTTCATGTCCATGTTGGTTGCTATAGACTCTCTTAATCTCCAGGTCTTGGCTCAGTTTTGTGAGATATTCTCTGTGAAAAACTTAACACCACAGTCATTCCATAGAGGGTCTTAATTGTCGCCGGTGGTGGTAATTTAAGGTGGAACGAGAAGTTGGATGTGGAATAACTAAGGTGATACCGTGAAGGTGCACACAGGGTGTTTCAGGAGGAATCTGTAATACTTCAGGAGGTGGTAGGTGAGAAATTTTAAGCATTTTTGTCCATGAACATATGTTCGTATCTCCTTAGCTGCTGAGCTGTTGCGACGCAAATATTTTTAATACATTTAAAATGCAGTTACCATGAAAACAGCTTTACTTGGGTATCCAGCCTTTTCGACATTTAATGAATACTCTGGATGTTTAAGGACGTGATAAATAATACGATTGCGCAACTCACCAATGTCGCACTTTTGAAGTGACTATATTGAATTCATCACCAATTCTTTCCAGCAAAGAGGAGCAATATCATCCTCAAACAAGATTACGGATTTAATCTCGAAAAAATGAGATGGGTGGCAAGACGAGGAAAATGGGAGAACCGCAATTGTTTTCAGGAAATGGAAAATCGAACAGGCAACATAAAAGGGTGAGAAGCAAAGGCCTATAGCGGATGCAGTTGAAGGCAAAAGGTGGTTTTAAAAAAGAAAAAACGATTTTTTTTCGGCGGTGAGAGGACTTATTGGATGTGGAACGGAAAGAAAATTGGAAATAAGCGCCAGAAAGGATCTAATGCGTGGGTTAGCTGGAAAGCAATTAATACCGAACTGAATACTTTGCGGGTGTACAGCAAACCTTTCTGTAGAACGAGGTAGCAAGGTGATAAAGATGAGCGTATCCTTGGCAACAAAGACCACTTTAAAAGATTATAAAGATCTACATTCCACTAGGATAAGATGGAGAGGTGTTCGGGATTTATTCCAGAAAGGTGTGAATCACAGTATGGAAACGAGAGCTTTGAGTTTGTATTCAGAATACGACTGTACAATATCACTCACATTTTCGGCAAACCTCAATTATTTAACGCCCTTAAAAATCCAGAATATTAAATAAAACGTCGAAGTGGCTAGATAACCAATTTACGCCTAATAAATCGCGATTTATCTGTGGCCATCAGGCAAACTTCCAAATCGTAGGACAAAAACTAAGACTTCCAATTATTTTTTGCAGTTCAGAGACAATAAATTTGCAAAATTCGTTTTCATTCAAAGATATGAAACAGTCAAGGCAAACGCAAATGGTTTTTCTTTTAATAAATTAAATTAATTAATTTAATTATTTTTTCGATGAGTTTTAAATTTAGTTTTAAATTGAATAGTGTATATTTCTGCGATCAATTAATTGGTAATTCCTCATTTTTAATGACATGGGCACCATTTGGCTGTGAGTTTCTATAAGTAAATTCAAATTAACAGGCAATGCAAAAAAATGTTTAAAATATCATTAGATAAACAACTTAAAATAGTTTCATAAATTAAAATAAATATAAAATAACATCAGACTTCACTAAGTGAAAGTTATATGCTTTAATAATGCTATTGGTACTTTCAACGAAACTAATATAATTACTAACACAAATTATGAGAGTTAAAACTTATCGACAAGACAAAATGCAGGCAATAAATCACAGCATTCAACGGTTGAGCGATTTAATATCAAGTAAATGGACCCAAAGACTTTAACCAAATATTTCATATCCACAAAAAGCCATTAACTTCAGTAATATGTAACTAATTACTAGCATCCGACACATTATATTCGGAAAATTGTTATTATATGAAATCAACATTTCCTCGGGCTGCAAAGCGAAATGGATGTAGAATTGTACTCCCATTACCTAGAATAAAAGGCGGATAACTCGCAATTAGTAGCTGCTATTTCTTATAGATGCAAAGATGTTTAGAGAAATATTTTAGATAAAGTATAATGTGAAGCCCTCCTAATATTTCAAATAGGAGTTAATTATATGCCATTTTTACTGCTGTAATTCCTGTACATATTTCATTGTAATTAAATTATAAATTAGTTTTTTACGCAATAATAACGGAAAACCGCGTTGAAAATCCGCAATAGTCGCATGGCTAGAATCGAAAACTAATTAACCCGGTAACGCCTGAATTAAAAAGTTTCTGCCACTTTTGTGGCAATCATGTATCTAAATGTCAATGAAATTCTGAGTCATTAGGTGCAAAATTTATCCTTTTACTACCACTACTAGTTACGCCTAGTGGTACCATATGGTACCACCAAAATGTTTTGCATCATATCATCCCAAATATTAGGCTCACATCAAATAACCATCCCTTATTTGATATCAAAATGTTGTAACAATAATAATTACATAATAAAACTTTTGTATTAACAGTACATAAGGCGTAAGTAATGATAATCGTAATGCTTGCTCTAAATAATTCCGTTTTTTGGGATAGTTGATAATTCTCAATTTTCAAACGGCTCTAAATGCGTTATTTACAGCTTTAAAATAGAAAACTTTTCGGTAAAATGTTATTGAAAATATTCTTATACATTTAAAACTCGCAAAAACCCCATTAGGTTTCGATAAATGACAAAAAAAGTTACGTTTAGCACTAAACTCCCAGCTGGTACCATTTGGTACCGCTAGGCGTTAACGGGTTAAGCTACAATCGAAAAATTTTTCTAATTCTCGAGCACACAACCGTGGTGGGACTACCTCATTAGGTTAACGCGAATTATGCCGTGATTAAGGAAACACATTGTTAGATTTGTCTTCTAGAATAAAGGGACACTTGGCCACCACTACTACAGGAAGTGTGAGAGATAAGAACAGGACAAAATAAGCCTTAAGGCCTGGTATAGATGAGTTCACGACCCATCCTAGACCGAAAATGTCCCATTCTCCTCCTCAATTCCTTACCCGCAGTGGATTTCTCGTGTGCCAAGATCTCGTAAAAATCTGTAACTTTCCTCTAGTACTACCCAGAAGGACGTTTCCACCAGTACTGAAAACTACGACTCGGCGCATTTCCACGACGCCCACACGATTTTTTATTCACTTCTCGGAACATAGAGACGCGCCAGCTTCGCCGTGAAAGGGGCATTTTCTTTCACTCCCCCAACGAACACATATTTTCAACTCCTCCTGATTTAATGCACCCTTAACTTATGAGCCAAGAAGAGGCAGAGGAGCAGTAGCATGGTTCCGCCCTAAAGGATCCATTTCCCCGCCCCCTTGATGAGGGTATTAAACATCCCTAAAAGCAGCTCCGGTAAGGACGGACAAGAAATAAACGCGGTACGATGCATAATGGGTCAGAGTGGGAATTCTTGCTCAGGAGAAAGCAACACAAGTGTCCGAAGTACACGTTAAAGAACCGCGTGAAGAGTGCATCCTTCTGCTTTAAAAGATATTAAGGAAAGGAGAGAATAAATGCACCTATAGACCAGAAAAATTAATTACATTTTTAGCCGAAATTGACGATTTTTTCACACTTTTTCAAAGTGCTATTACCGTAAAACGATATCCCAAGGAAAAGATCGAAATTTACTCTTTGAAAATGCATGAAGGTGCCTTTCATGTGCTTTTACTATTTATTAATTAACCCCCTTTCCCTCTCCATAGTGTGCTTCACGTTTCCTTTCATGTCTTTCATCCCATATCGTTTTCTTAGCTAATTTTAACTCACAAATGTTTGATTAACTATGCTCAATTAGATCTCACATCAACAAATATAGCGAAATTCTTCGTTCGGAGTGGTGCGCATCCTATGGGATGTATGAATACACGCAACACCACTAAGTGATCAACAGAACTTTTTATACCCAAGTTCCTAATTTTGATGGCAAAGTTGAATTTCGCAAGCATGAAAATGTTAGCTGAAAAAAGAATTGTGTGAAGGAATTGAATTATTTTGATCTTAACAAAAACAAACCGCATTCTCCGGCTCCACTTTGTGGAATCGCATCACAGAATATAACGAATAAAATCACTCTATTATGTTCCGTTGATACTTCATTTTACACCGACTTCGGTTTCGCCTGACCCATGAAAAGAACTTAACCAAGTGATTTCATTCCAAGTTTTGGCGGAGTGGCAATTAATAAATAAATTAGAAATAAATAAATGCATAAAGTTTGAATCATTCCACCCAACTGCAGTATTCAGAAAAAATAATATTGGAATATCCCAAATCTTAATTTTTTGTCCCTTTGGTTAGTTTCCTTGTATCCGAGAAATAAGGTGATTTCAAACATATAAGACGGTATTTCAGGAAACAAACCATACATTTGACTATAAATAATAAACACTAAATCTTTAATTGAAACATTTTCACGGTGCGCCTATCTTGCATGATACATTGTCATCACCATTTGTATTCCTTAACCACCTAATGACTCATCTAAAAAAATAAGATGAAATTTTTTCTTATAATAATAATTTCATGTAACATGCAGGCAGTGATTCAAAATTAATATATCCAGCTTTAATTTAATGCATCACCAAAAACACCCATTGCGCAGTTGGTAAGCAATGTAACCCTCTATCATGAAGCTAAATGGCTAATGGATAAAATTTTTCATTCATACTGCCACAAGAATGATTAATAAATATGTTTAAAAATTGATGAACTTGCTACTTATAAATAACCCAATGATTATTTATAAAATAATATTCCAATTTTAAAATTCAACTTATAGGCATAAAATATCAAGTAAATGGCATTAGGAAGGTAATAAAATAAACTAAATTATGGAAGGCAACTAAAATATTTATTTCATAATAACGGTATTCCATCGATATTTCATGTAAGCTTTTGCTGAATCAAAAGTTTTGAGTGCTCTCCAACGATCTAAAATATTCAACGAATTATTGAAAATGTCTAATTAAAGCTCTGGCTCCTATAGCATCCATTTAATGCGAGGTCAAAGTATCGACATTTTATTTATAAAATATATATGCAGAATTTTAAACTCAACTAAATTCTTCACAGCGAATGTTGAAAACATTCTTCGGCATCACTTCGTGGAAGCGAATCACAATAAACTGACAAAAATCGCTCTATACGTACAAATATCACTTTTTATACCGTCCTAGTCTTTGACTGACTCTGATCGAGGTCAAAACTTCGGTCGTTTCAAGAAATAAAGACTGATGAACTTAACAAACTGATTTTAATCTATATATTTCATCATCCCGATACAAAAGCAGCTCTTACAATGCAGGTAGATAATGACGCACACACATTGTTATGCATCTGAAACGATACCATCATCATCATCATCATCACTGGTCAACAATCCTAGGATTGGTTTGACGCAGCTCTCCACTCAGTTCTCCTATCAGCTGATCTTTTCACACCTACGTATTTCTTCTCTTTCACATCTCTCTTTACTCGTTCCATATATTTTGTTCGAGGTCCTCCTTTTTCATTCTTGCCTTCCACTTGTCCTTCGACGATTGTCTTCATCAGTCCATCATGTCTCAAGATGTGGCCTATAAGGTTGTTCCGTCTTCTTGTTAAGGTTTTCATGAGGCTTCTCTTCTCTCCTACCCTTCTTAGGACTTCCTCGTTACTAACTCGGTCGATCCATTTGATTTTCATCATTCTTCTGTAGCACCACATTTCAAAGGCCTCTATCCTTGCTTTCTCCGCTGCGGTCATTGTCCATGCCTCACTTCCGTATAGGAGCATACTCCAGATGTAGGTTCTTATAAATTGTTTCTATACCGTGGAAAATTTATCCACAAGCATGTATGTATAATTTTTACACATTTTTGGTCGGCCTGTTTCACCTAAATAAACCAGGCTTTACTCTTTGAAGTACACACCACACCAATTTTTAACGAGAATATCATTTTTGGCAAACTCAAAAAATTCATAGGTATTTAAATGGATATTGCTCTTCACTTAAACGCCAGAAACACTGAGCATTTTACGAAGCATAAATAAAGTGTGCCGAAGTTTCCCTGCGTGGATAAAAACAAAGCTTTCGGGTCGAAATAAAAATAATTCACATTCTGTGCAGTATACATATTACGACCACACACATTTTATTTCGTCCTCGCAAAAAACACGGTGGATGGGTAGATGGCTCTCTCTCGCTTATTTGATCCCTTTTTTTTATTCCTCCGCCCCTGATTACCTCCGTCACACGCCTTCCCCTTTAACGGTGGCTCACCACTACCTCGGAGAAAAGAATTGCTGAAGATCATCACAATTTTATATCTCGTTACTTGACCTTGGTCAATAAGTAATAAACTTTAACTTTTATAAACAGAAAATACCTTGGTATACCCTTGAAGAAAAACGTTACAGCCACTATGAAAGAAATGAATTCCCCAAGGACGTACTCTTTGAGGCGTGAAAAAGGAGAGACAGGGATAGGATGGATCAGGGGGCTTTTGAGAAGTAAGAAAGTATATCTATAGGTGAAATTCAATTAAACTCGTTCAATTGTATTAGGCTCAACTATGTGGAAATCAATACACGAAAATGAAAAGGAGACTTCGTTCATTTCCACAGATTTATTTTGGCGGTACGACATGTTTCGACCAACGAGGTCATTATCAAGTACCTCATTAACTCATTAACAAGTACTTGATAATGACCTCGTTGGTCGAAACATTTCGTACCGCCAAAATAAATCTGTAGAAATGAACGAAGTCTTCTTTTCATTTTCGTTCAATTAAACTAAAAACTTAATAATAAACACAAACGAGCAAGCTGACTCACTCACCACCTCAGAAAGAAGCACTTTTTAAGGCCATCATAATTATATATATCGTTACTTGAACATGGTCAATGAGTAATCAAATATAACATTTATAAACAGAAAATTCCTCTAAGAAAAACGTTGTAGCACCGTTAAAAGAAATAAATTCCACAGGAAATGACTCCTTGCTAAGCCAAATAGGGGGTACTAAGAGGGTAAGGATCAGGGATATGGTTTGGGAAGTTAGAATGGATGTCAATTGAGTGAGATGCAACAATTTACTCTAAAAACACAATATTGCAAACAAATAGTTCAAATAGTACAGACTAGTACAAACGTGGCAGCTCATTCACTCACCACCTCGGGAAGAAGCACCGCTTAAGACCATCACGATTTAATATCTCTTTACTTTTTTTCCCTTTCCTTTTCTTGACCTTGTTTAATATATAATATAGTATTTCTTGGAGTTTAGGTCATTTATAAAATAAGTTTCAGCCGACGTTTCGATTTATTTTTTAAATTATCTTCAGGGCTATGTAAGAAAAAGTGTGAACAATATAAAATACAGAGAATAAAAAGATACACAATATTTATACATAAAAAAGGTACAATCGGGTTTTTTATACAATATAATTTAAAGAAATATATATATATATATATATACAATGTTTTGGAAAATATGATATGCACGTGGCACGTAATATAAATAGTTCAAGTTAATAACGATAAACACAGAGACACAAAAAAGAAACACTCACATTGAAAAAATAAACTCGTCGAAGCTATCGAAGCACTTCAGGCTTCTTCGTCAGCTGAAGAATGAATGGTGAGGAAAGGAGAGGGTTGGAAAAGGGAAAAGAGGGGTAAGGGGAGAGGTGTATGGGGAGGGGGAGTTAGGAATAGGGGTTAGGATGCAACGTTCAGACCCGGAGAGCTATTGGCTTGAAAGTGCCAAATGCACGCCAATTCGAGGGTGTGGAGGTTGAGGGCGGAGTCGGTGGGAGGGAGGGAGGCAATAATGGATACTTTGTAGCAATGATTGAAAATGGAATCATGTGAAAGACAATGTGTAGGAACTGGTAGAGAGGAGTGGGGGGAAGATGGACAACAGGAGGCGCGATGATTGTTAATTCTGAGATTGAGAGGGGTAGTGCATAGGCCAATATAGAAAGCAGGGCAGAAATTACAATGAAGAAGGTAGATGATGTTGGTGGAAGTACAAGTAGTGGAGGGGAAAATCGGTAGGCATTTAAGCTTGGGGAGAAAAGAGGCAGGGGGTGGAGAGAATATCTTGCAGGTTTTACACCTTTCCAAACACAAGTCCACCTCTCAGATTTTCCCGTCCACTCCTCGGATAACATTTAAGAGACCACCGAATTTAAACACCATATTTAAAGCCACCCGCCCTCTCCAAAAGTCACAGTCAGTCACTATCTCCACACCCTCACCTTGCAATCGTCCCAGGTGTAAAACCTGCAAGATATTCTCTCCACCCCCTGCCTCTTTTCTCCCCAAGCTTAAATGCCTACCGATTTTCCCCTCCACTACTTGTACTTCCACCAACATCATCTACCTTCTTCATTGTAATTTCTGCCCTGCTTTCTATATTGGCCTATGCACTACCCCTCTCAATCTCAGAATTAACAATCATCGCGCCTCCTGTTGTCCATCTTCCCCCCACTCCTCTCTACCAGTTCCTACACATTGTCTTTCACATGATTCCATTTTCAATCATTGCTACAAAGTATCCATTATTGCCTCCCTCCCTCCCACCGACTCCGCCCTCAACCTCCACACCCTCGAATTGGCGTGCATTTGGCACTTTCAAGCCAATAGCTCTCCGGGTCTGAACGTTGCATCCTAACCCCTATTCCTAACTCCCCCTCCCCATACACCTCTCCCCTTACCCCTCTTTTCCCTTTTCCAACCCTCTCCTTTCCTCACCATTCATTCTTCAGCTGACGAAGAAGCCTGAAGTGCTTCGATAGCTTCGACGAGTTTATTTTTTCAATGTGAGTGTTTCTTTTTTGTGTCTCTGTGTTTATCGTTATTAACTTGAACTATTTATATATATATATATATATGTATCGGCCATATTGGCTTATTTCACTTGGGCTCAGCGTGCCCCGAAACGCATGTTCCTGTCTCTTTCCTGCTATCGTGTGAGTGTGTATCTTTCCTTTCATCCTTGTGTCCTCGTCCATTCCTTCTGTTGGTGAGTGGTGAGCTGCCCCAGTCCCATCTATTGGTTACTCTTGTGGGCCAAAGCAAAGGGAGTTTACTGTATATATACCCCCGCCGAAATCATGGTAAATCTAAGCGTCCTGGTAGCGCAACTGGTAGAGCACCTGGCCGGCAACCAGGAGGTTCTGGGTTCGAAACCCAGTCAGGCCGCATTTTTACCCTCTGATTTCTGGCTTTTTCCATCTACCACAGCACCATTTCCAAAAGCTCTCGTTTCCATACTGTGATTGACGCTTTTACTGAATGAAACCCGAACATTGCTGTGAATTCATTCACCTTCTATTCGTCACCTCTGTGCCAAGCTTCCATTGCTGTAGCTAATTGCCTTGGTAACTGGGGAAAATTACCATTCTCTCCCCAACTTATTTTATAAATGACCTAAACTCCAAGAAATACTATATTATATATCTCTCTACTTGATCTTGGGCAATGATCAATCAAATATAACATTTATAAACAGAAAATACCTTGGTTTAACAACATTACATTGTGAATTGGTTACCAGCCACTGTAGCTTTAAGGTTACGGGTCATTCTGAAGAAACAAGTTGATGTATCACTGAAATATTTTACTGGATTACTATAAGCCATTGGAGAAATGCACATAAATACCTTTCCAACCGCAAGTAGAAAGTTTTGTGGGCGGATATAGGTTAATAAGCTAAAATAAGGAAAAATGAGCGTGAACGTTACTGTGAATTCTTGTAGTTTTAGTTTAAATTGTTATATTTAACTACATTGACATCCTTTCTAACTTTCTATACCCCACTCCTCATCTTCCCGTTCAAGCCCTCCTTTTTTCGCCCATCAAGAAGTATGACCCTGGGAAATTCTTTTCTTCCAACTGTTTAACGGCCGCAGAACGTTCATTTACTCATATCGCTATAGACATATTGTATTTACCTATGCCGCTCAAAATGCGAAATTGGGCTGGATTCAGAAAGTTTCAGCATCATAACACGTTATTCGTGAGAATCTCAGCAGCACGGTTACAACTCCACAGAATTAGATCCACTGCTCCGTGCGTCAGACTTTGGCTCAATCGCAATAATTCCTTGTCGCTATCTTTGTCTTGTAGCAGTCTTCGGAAATATACACCCGTTTATTTCATTATGTATTGGAGCCTTGGAGTCGAATTCTATTCATGAGCCCGGTGAGGGAAATCATTGCTGCGAATTCATGAGACGAAACGGATCCAAGAGCCCTAGAATTTGAAATGTGAAACTTGCCTTCATCGTTTCATTTCAGAACCTATCTATTTAATAATTTCTTGTTGGCAGTGAGATTAAATATTAACTTTCCGGCGTCGATTTTCTGAAAATGTGCAATTATAACTGCCTGAAACAATTTATCTCAAAACGGGTGTGACTTCGCAATCATATCATTGTTAGTATTCTCCAAAAGCCCTCGTTTCTATACCGTGATTGACGCTTTTATTGAATGAAACCCGAACATTGCTGTGAATTCATTCATCTTCTGTTCCTCACCTCTGTGTCAAGCTTCCATTGTTGTAGCTAATTGCCTCGGTAACTGGGGAAAATTACCATTCTCTCCCCATCCTCGGAACTCTACATAACGGTCATGACATATTGTGATTTATTGTCTGCAATTTGTCTTATGGCTAAGTTTTTATCATCCGTGAAAATTATGAAAGAATTTTTTTTTACTGCACTGAATGCCATAAACGTTTCTAAAAATAAGTTATATTTTTTCATTTTATGCCTGAAAATACAGCTTTCATCGTAAAAAATACGCCTTTGAAAGTTCAATTGTTTACGATTATTCGAAGCCCATTGTAAAAATAAGTCACCATTCTCTTCGTGGATAGAATAAAATAAACGAAGCATACCTCAATCACAATCACCACTAACTCAACTTCATAAGGAGGGATGTCGTGGAATAACATAACTAAAGGTAAACGAAGATATCGTATTGCCACAGTTTATTATCAGAGTAGGGGAGACCGGGGCACGTTGGCCATAGGGGCAGGATGGCCCAGTCGAGCTAATTCATACAATAGGCTCTGAATCGTGCTATGAATCTATCAGAAGGTTGGTAGCACACTTACCCTTTCTCCGCAAGACCATTATGACTGGCGGATCAGTTTTTGACAAGTTATAGTGATTAATTTTATTTGCACGTGTTTCAGTAAAATTCTACTCCCAGGTAAAATGTGTATTATTTAAGTTTTGTTCAGTTTGGGCCCAATAGTTGAGTTCTATAATTAAAGGTCATAGTTTAAGGATAATTTCTGTGTGGCATACAATCTAAATTGCTTCAGTGAGTTTTGTGACGAATCGAATTTATTGCAAACATGGCGATGGGGCAGGTTTGCCCAGCGACGACGGGGCACGTTGACCACCCGGGCCAACATGCCCCGACCTATGCATTCCTTCGTCAAAAATGGCCTAATTTTGAATAGACGGTCACTTCCATCATTAAATGAGTTGTCAATCAGTTGTAAATGACTTATTATTGTTTGAAATAGGTTACAATGCATGCTTGCCGACAAGAGAGTGGGCATGTACCATTTGTTAAGTTTTGTTACCTCTTCGGACCAACACATACGTTTATTAGGGTATTTATCATAGCATGACATTAGCATTACATGTCATATTGACTGACATTAGCATGTTATACGTTCCTCCTTCTCCAAAGCTAGATTTACAGTTTTCTGGTTAGCATATATGTCACTATTTATGCAAATGTAAAAAAAGTCGAGTGGATTTACGCATTCTATTGCCTCTTCAGTAGGAAGAATTGGATTACAATTTAAATTGATCTCGAAAGCTGCAATACCCCTTCCTCACTTACATGGATTATTTTCTGTTACATTTGAGGGTAAGATTGCATCAATAGCCAACTCCAGAGGTGCCGCTGGGTCTGCAATTCATCGTCTTTGGGAGCGTTGGGTTGCATCTGAACTGATTAGACACAAAGTCTCAAATTTAATTCACAGAGGCTACTAAAATATAACCGCAGTGGTGAAGACAGACATCTATTTGAACGTAACATAGTGTCACAATGTAACCCATGTCAACTAGAGCAAAAAAAATAAAATACGCGCGTCCAATATAGGAAGATGAAGATTCACTGTACCTAAAGTGTGCCTTTTTCAACAGTCAGCCTGTTACACAATGTATTCAGTGCACGAACTGCAAGTGTTGGGCTCATCAGACATGTGTGAACAATGAAATCCGCGTACTATTTTACAAGCGCAATAACTGTGCTGATCCTTTGCATCTGGAAAGTCACAAAAGTTAACTGGTTTGTATTAACACACTATAAATCCTAATAATTTAAAGCTTTCCCGTTGTTTTAGTAAAATGGTTACATACACTGAAATATATTTCTTGATAACTATTAGTTTTCTTTTGATTTCCTAAAATCATGCTAGTTTAACTTATCAAAAAATACATGGGCCAACGTGCCCCAGCCGCTGGGCCAACCTACCCCGATGCAGAGGCAGATTGGCCCACCTGTCACATTCCCAGTATTTATTTATTTTTTTAAATTTATAACTCATATATTCAAGTTTAATTATTGCCATCCAGATTCAGAAAGACTGTTCTATAATTTAGCAATAATTACATAAAGTTAAATATGTGTATATAAATAATAATTAAAAATTTTAAAAAATCGGGCCAACGTGCCCCGGTCTCGTTTACTATACGTGTTTCAACTGTTATACATTCACCCTAAGCTACTTACAGATACTAACAAAATGGAATTTTTTGTTAGTTTCTGTTATTACCTGAGAATAATTGAAACAATAACAGAAACACGTATAACAATTGAAACACGCGTACTACTCTGTCAATAAATTGTGGACAATATGATATCTTCGTTCAAGTTTACAATCACCACAAGTTTTAGACCCCTTCCATCACCGCACATTACGTTATTTAAGTTTATCAAGGTAACTGTAAAGTGTATCGGACACAATGTTTGCGTTTCCATAGGTCAGTAGAAAAGGATTTGCGACCCCATGTATATAGGACTAAAAGAAAATAATTCACGCATCTTGGTTCATGAAATTACGATCAAATCATTAAACGACCCTCCCAAAATCACCAATGAAATTAGATACGAAGATGCTGCTTAACAATGTTATGAGGGCGACGAAAAGGCAACATCTGCTCTCACTACCAACAAGAAATTATTTAATACCTATGAGAGAAACTAAATAAATCTGAATCTGATGGAGTCTGGGAATTCAATGAACTTTTGTAAATTGCAGTCCATTTGATACTGTCCACCAATGAGATCCTATTAGGAATGGCTTCTCCATCAAATCATTTCTATATTTTATTATACTCGGGTTAAGTGTTTTGATTTTTTAGGACCATTTAAATTGATTTTATTAGGCTAAAAAAACTGTTTCAAAAGGCAATACAATATATATTCACATTAAGTGTAGAATTATCCGTTTACTATATAAAATAAATAATTTTATTCTGGATCTCAGCTTATTGGCTTTATCTTTTCTCAGAGAAATCCCAATTACCCATTCGGTTAGATTGATAACAGCAACCCACCATTTAATTCGCCTCCTGCAGTCTTTTTATAATGCTTTCATCTCCACAACTGTAATAGGGTGCCTCGTTTTGCCAATTCTTTTGCAAGAATAGTAATTCCAGGCAAAAGTTGCGTGCCCGGATGGGTATTAAAAATATATTTTTTCAAAATCGGTAAATATATTCTGCCCACCATTTTGACTTAAAATTTCGAAATTTTTATCGAAAAAATGTATCAGTTAAATTCAGTTTAAGCGAGCTCTCAGTTTTTTCTATAGGGTATAACCTTATACTTTAATTGATATTTAAGACAAAATACTTCAGCTAGATTTTAATTGTCGATAATATTGTAATGGTTTTTTAGGTATTTTTTTAATTGAAGATATAATTAATTCCCATACATTTACCGGCTCCGCACAGTCACCGGTAGTACATTTACTTGGAGGCTTTGATACAAAAAAAGAAAAAATCTCGGACGCTGAAAGTGTAACTAAAAATATATGCACAAACAAAAATAAATATTTAATGAAAAACAATCAAAAGAGTGATTTATAGCACAATTACGTAAAAATTGCTAAATAACGATAATACCCTCAAACGATTTGAAGAAAATTCTTCCGTTTTAACGTCGGGTATCGTAGCTATCACACACCGATATCAAGTACGGAAATGGCCGTCCGGAATAAATTCACTTATTCAATATCTTCCCGATTAAGGTTGGTTAACATGGAGTCCTTGAGAAGATTTGTGAGAGTCTACCTTGCATTCAAGCACTTCCCTCTTCAATTCACTTTAAGGCCCACTTCCTTTCATCCTATCTAAAATTCGTATTCATTTCTTTCCCCTCCCTCATTTATCCAATATTCTACCCTTCTAACACTGTTTTCAACATCCCATCCCTGCTAAGTACTCGCTCAATCCATACCTTCTGTCTCCTTCCTATCTCATATGGAAACTGCCTCTCCTCACCCACCATGATACTTAGTGTCCATGTTTTCGCAACGTAGAGCGCTACATTCTAGATCACACTCTTAACTAACCTTTTTTTAAATCTTTCAATCTTATGAATTTAAAGAAAAGGTTAGTGAAGAGTCTGATATGGAGTCTAAGTGATCTTAGTTGAAAAAATGTGCAAGCAATTTTTGTGTAAATTATTGTTTCTAAAATCCCATGAGGTTGTGATTTTTGGATAGCATACGATGAACTACAAGGCTGCAAAGCTTGATTCAACTCGCAGATACTGGTTTCGCACACCCCTCTTCCCTATTAAATCATATACATATCCTGAAGCGTATGCAAAGGAAACTCACTAATTGATACTGGCTTGCATAACATCAAGGCATAAGGGGAAAAAATTTTGACCGTGGCATGTCGGATGACATAAAAGAGCGATTCTCAACCAGAAGTACTAATACAACTTTTGTGTACGCGACGATTTATTAGGGGGTATGCCGAAAATAATTAGTAATAGCGAACGCTATGTTCCTTAATGATTGCATGGCAACAGTGGCACGCCCGCGTAAGTCTTGACCGGGAAATGGTTATACGTATTAGATGGGATGTTTAAAACAAAGTTTCTATTCATACAATTATTCATAACTAAAAGTGCCACTTACCCGTAGTGAGATTTTTTAATAATATGTGCACGTTGCATTTGGGGGACAATATTAGTTTTATACGCATAGAGGTGTACGAGAGGAAAAAATGGCTGGGAACTGCTGCCATAAAAGAAACTATTTAATAAAGGGAAAGGCTGTGAACGTTTATTTATTGAACCGAGTAAACCACTGTATTAAATTTATAATCGAAGTCTAAACAGAAATCTGTATCTACTGCGTGTAAGCATTACGGAGTAATAGCTAGAGAATTTTATAAGATCTAATTCCTACGTCAACAGGTGAATTCCAAGGATATTTTTCAAAAAACTGCTAACACCCTTCACTTAAGTACTTAAACTAAATTGTAAAAGAATACTTCTTTGGATGCAAGAAAGTGATCTCCCACAAATATTCACAAATATCAAACAGCCTTATGGCTTCCATGGTAGTATTCGCCCCAGGCCCAACTGTAATCCAGCGAGCAGGGGAGTTGCATCAAGACGGGTGAGCATTTCAATCAAAATGGATATTTATAATTATGCTCGAATGGGTTTTGCAACTAGTCTCACTACAGAGCTTTGCGTAACCAACCATTGCACCCACTCAATCGATTATAAATTTCTATTTCGCTAGATTGCCCCTTCTTTAATGCCCAAAAACACAACTTTTGCCTTTTTCTGCCATTATATCTCATAATATTTTAGTTGTATTGCACCCTTGGCTAACGATTTTACATTCTCTGCGTAAATCAGGTTTAAATACAATGTTGCATGGTATGTTCACAAGTATCTCACCATTAATATTTTGCAGAGAATTTTTTGTGTCACTGTACTGACCACCGTGGTCTCCACCTTCACTCACATGAAGAAGTGCTGCCCCGAATAAGTTACATAGGACAGATTATAAAGGATGTGAAAGAAAAGAAATACGTCGCCATAAAAAGGTTAGCGGATAGGAGAGAGAAGTGGAGAGCTGCGTCAAACCATTTGCAGGATTGTTGACTAATGACGACGAGAAAATTGAATTTTTTTCCTTTCTCAAGACCCCAATTTTTAACGTTCATTAGTGCACTGGAATATACCTATACCTTTAAGAATGAAATGCAAATATTTTGGCCAACCTGTCGGTATGTTTTTGTCCCTTCATCCTTTAGGGCTTTCTTGCAGTTAACATGATTTGTTTACTGAAATATAACAGCAAACAGACCATGTTCATTGAAAAAATAATCCCGGATGACGGTACAATAAACACACAGAAACGTAGACCAAACATTTTAAATTAAACTCTTAAAGACATAAACTCCAAGGCACTAATAAACGTAGAGATTTGTGTAGCACGACAGAGGCCATTGCTCAAAGAAAACCAACGAGCCTGGTACCAGAGAAAAGGAAGAAAGCATTCAAGTCCAGCAAAGATACCAAAGTGGTGAGGGAGAAACTTTGGCTAGACTAAAATATATGCGATTCGTTACGATGGGCGAATTGATAGAGAAAGATGACATGGTATCGAAGACGACCAATTTTTGTGCAGAAAGGCAGTGGCAATGCTGGAGACGAAGAAACACGTGGTTGAGATATGAAATATTGAGGGATGTGGAGTAAGAGTGCGGAAATGGAATCTTTGAGAAAAGCGCTTTGAAATATCGGAGAATGGTACAGACAGATTAATTTGCAAAACTCACAGCATCTCAAACACAGATCAGCCGCTATCCCTCTATTGATATCAACTAGAAAAATATGACGCACTCTATTCCCTGGAATACTGTTGGACATTTTGAGATGACATGGAGGAATATTTCCGACACCCACTAGACAAAAAATAATGCTAACCTCTGCCCTGATTTTAGGCCTTGGGTATCCCATAAGTATGTACAATATAGAAACTTTTAGCTGATACTTAACTCGTCTTCCAGTTTTTGTATCGGATTGGCCGCAGTCTTGATTTCCACGTACATGTTTAACACATAGAGTTCACAGTGAATAAATCTAACGAGTGATCTTCAAGGTTACGATCGACAGCTCACTTGCTGTTATGCCTGATTTTTTTTACCGACGAACGATGGCAGTGAATATTTCTCGGATCTCACACCGGGTAAGATACGGCACTACTGCGGTCCCCTTAACTGATTTAGTTATTGGATACTCTTGGATTCCTGAATCCTTGAGGAACATGGGCGACTCGCACATCGAAACGTCGGATGGAGATATGGAGGACCTTACCAGCTGTGAGACCCAAAACATATTCACTACTAGTTCATTTTTATTTAAGAAAGGAAATTTAGAGGGGAGGGTGTGTATTTGACTATTTTTGACGAAGGTCGTCGCGGGTTTAACGTCCCAATAGGATGGACTAACTGAAATAATAATTCCCTCCGCACAGCACTATAGAAGGGATAGGGCAGTCTCTGACAAATCTTCGCCACTATATAATAAATATTTGAATCCCGGCCAACAGAGTGGGAATCTAACCCTCAGCCACTATACCAACCAGATCAGAAAAATCGAGTTAGGTCAAAGACTTAGTAGGTCGGTAGTAATATTCAGTAGCTCAACAAAGACCAATTAACAAGAGTACTGCATTTTCTTGAATAAAAAGAGGATGATACTTGTGAGTAATTTAATGGAATATTTAGCAACTCATTTTCAGAAAAAGTTTAACGAACGCCAGGGCAAGAATGAATAAGGCAGAAATCGGCAAAAATCTTTCCAAATCAATCGGCGTGAGTACTAAGAGCAATCTTTGAATGATATCTTTGAATACAAACTACGCAGTCCACAAAACTCACAAGATAAAAAAGCCATGAATTACCGAATACAGGTCTAGAGCGATGACCTCGTCTTAAGGGTACATTGATTTTCTTCGGACAACTTCTTTTTCCCATTATTTTGGCAATACGTTAATCTCCATTGAGATCTTTTATAAGAAATCTGCGCCCGAGTCGCCTTTCTCCCTTGCAATAACACTCATTTACAAGATTATACATGTCAATTTATGTGTGAGAAATTAAAAAACCACATTAGAGACAAAAAATACAAAGGAAGAGGTGCTTTAAGACGAAATACATTGTGCAAAGGGGAATTTTACCGACTTTGATCCTAAGTTTTCCATTTCTACGATGTACACTGAGTGTATTTCTCTACCCAAAGAAATGACCCAATCTTACCACAAGGTGCAACTCATTAAGTTGATAGAAATTTGGTTAGTTCAATCGATACATTCTTAAAATTTAATATCAATAGAGTTTTAAATTGATGCGCATATTAAATAAGAAACACCTACCCATATTAATTAAAGATATTGAATCCTTTAGAATCGTTGCTTTTGTATTCCTTATATTTTAATTATATGATTAACCAACATTTCATTGCCAATCACAAGTTTATTAACATTAAAGCACCTATGTTACTGAATGGAAGTTACGTAGGAAGGATAAAATGATTTATTGAGGAAATAAACAATATCAACCCTCCGCTGATCCATTGAGAAATGACGCAGCAGACTTAGATAAATGAATCGTACAGCGGAATTCATCTCTCATATTTCTTTCATCATTGACCATATTTACCATAATAGTTTAATAGCTCTATGTCATCCATCTAGACAGAATATTACACCAAAATGGGCATGCGAGATTTTTTATCAGAAAAAAGAGACAATTTCAAGAATATAAACACCAATTTGAAATCCAGCACGATAATCAACTGTCCAAAATAGCCAATTTTAGCCAAATAATGTAATGTGAATTCTAATATTACGAAATATATGTATCCACCATATGACGAAAAAGCTAAAAATTCAGTTTCTTGAGAACCTAAGTACGGCGAATTTCTATAGAGTGACATCGCAGTAAGCGAAAGTGGCCTGAGGGTAAAAAGAAAAGTTGGATAAAACAGAATGATTAATGAATCCTTCATCTGTCAAAGCAAGCATGAATGATATTATTATGATCCTTTTTCATTCATCATGTCACCACATATTTACTCTTGATTTCTTTTGCGACATCACGTTCAAAAATATTTTGACAGCACCAGAGCCAAGACGTCATTTATTATCGTGATGTAGTAAGAGAAGGATTTCTTTGAAATGAGGTTATAAAAATGTGTACGTACGAAATACTGTAGATTTATATTTCATTTCTTATATGAAGAAGACAGTGAGGTCAAAGACTAGATAGGCCGGTAGTAATATTCGTTAATTTAAGAGAGATCTATTCACAGAGGTAATGAATATAGAGGTAATGTCTTGGAGTAAACGTAGGAGACACTTGTGATTTATTAAATGGAACCTTGAGCAAGTAAGCAAAATTTTAACGTAGGCCAGAGATAATACGAATGAGGCAAAAATCGGTACACAGCTTTCTCATTCAATCGGAGTGAGTACTACGGGCAAAGATCTTTGCAATCAAACTACGCAGGTCATAAACTCAAAAGATCAGCTAGGTCACGCATCAACAAGTACAGATCTCGAGCGGTGGACTCTTCTCTCGGGAAAATTAACTTTCTTCCAGAAACTTCTACTTCGTATGCTTTCAGTATTGTATCAATCTTTTTTTAAACCATTAAAACTATTTTTGATAGTGGATATTTATAAACATTTCCCCAAAGTCGTTTCAGAATTCATTGAAATATAAAAAAAACAGATTTTCTGAAAGAAAAACCTATTTTGGGAAAGTTTTTCATCTAAGCTTAAGAGCAAGTTAGCACAAACATAGTGTCTTGTCCCAGCTTGTTTTCAATCACTTGTTTTACAATTAAGTTCGTTCTGTCATAACTTTAACTAATCCCTTGCTATACAGTACCGCGTGCGTCATTAAGATTCTTTTAATTAGTAAATAGACTTTTATGCAATAAATGCTTCAGCAGCTAGATGTACCGGTATACTTATTTATTGAGAATAATTAACATTTGCTCTAAAAATTACTTAAAATAAATGTCAATTATCCAGATAAGGTTTAAAACACGACATATGGTTGCGATACATATCTTTTTATACTATAAAAGCAGGACAAACACCATCCTTTATTTGATGCAAAAAGAATGGATAAAACGATTTTCAAGGGCTTTATTGAAATGGTGCTGTGGTTAAGAGTATGCTAAAGACTAAGCGCCTGCCCGTAAATTTCAATATATAGGTATTTATGAATAAAAGCAATAAATTATCGTTTTACTTTGGTATCATACCAAGTATTATTGAGACGGCGTGCAACTGGTAGAGCCATCGTTTTACTCCAATACATTTCAATATATAAGAAAGTCACATTGTTACGATAGCATCTAAGGTATTGATATCAAAATCGCTTGCACTTAAAAATAATATCGTCAAGGATATTCAAATAAATCCATTAATTGCACATCTGAAATAATTTCGCGGTGTTCTGACAATTACAATGAAGAAAACTAGCACACATGTTCCATACTTTGGATAGATAAAATACCGTCAAGTATTGATAATCAGTAATTTTTTGCAATTTTTGCTATCCAGGAAACTGGTTAGACCCTACAGAGAGATATTTTTCCTAACGGATAAATGTGGGAATTCGTTTCCTTCCGAACAATAAAGGACTTTAATAAATTTTGGACGTGATTTTGTCTGTGCATTCGCTTTTTATACGTAGACGGCTGGTGTCCTAACACCCCTGCCACCCGCCTTTTTAGACGGCTTGCTGGGTAGTATGTAGATGATTGTATATGACCAACTTGAAAGGAAAAAAAACAATGGACGACGTAGAATTGACAAAAAATATATAAATTTGAAAGAAAGCTAACCAAAACACAGCTACAGACAAATGGGAGTTTTGAAAAGAAGCAACAATGGCACTTTCCTTCCTATACAGGACACTTGGGAATTGGCGTGGACCTCGGGCCCAAAAGATCCACCTCGCACCCATAGAAACGTGAACCGTTCGATGAGCTTCACTCGTTAATCTAGATTACTCTTGGAAATTGGGGAATCGGCGAGGGATATTGCCGGAGGCGATATAGAAAAGTTACGATGAAGAGATGGAACTAAAGGGAAAACATCTCCCGAACTCTGTATTTGAACACGGAAAACGACAAGGCCATGGACACAACCTTTCGTGGAAGGACACGAACCACCGTATCTTTTCCCTTTAACCGAAACCACAAACACGACCGAATTTCCCATACCCCGCTCTTGCGGAGGCATGACAAAAGAAGCGCCGTGGATCCACCTCCAAACTTAACAAAGTCAATAATCAATGAATCAATCTCCCACCACAATCCACGGCCCAATACCGCAGAATACCCCATTTCCGTATCTTTCTCTACTCACTGTCCACTCTTCTCCTCCTCCTCGTGTTCAATTCCAAACTCATTTCTCTTTTTCAACCAAAGGAAGAATACACTCTCAGGTCTCTGTCTCAGAGAAGGCCTCGGCAATAAATTCGTTTATCTTTCGGGTCGCCCAAATTGCATTTGGGAATACCCTTGGGAATGTTCAAATGTATGAGATTCGAGGCAAAATAATAGAACGAGAGAGACAGAGGAAGAGAAACAGAAAAAGATTATCTACTAAATTCCCCTTCCAGGGCTCATTATAGTTAAAACTTTTCCTCCTTTTCTAATTCCACGATCATTAAGGTATGAAGGTCAACCATTCAAATATGCAGGGTTCTATGGCATTGGAAAATTTGGTGCTCTTCACTACCAAATTCACTTGGTAGAAGGTGTTACAGTATCTCGCTATTAAAATGTTTTGCTTCTTCAGTAGATATCATTATGTGGATTTTAAGAGACACAGAGGGAAAAATAAACCTAAAGGTAGCATATTTTTAACAAGAAAGAAGAATTATTGCAATTAGTTTCATTTAAATAAATTTTGAACCTTATATCTGTAGATTTTACTTGGAAAACGGATTTAATCAACAAATGACCGCGGAATGCACGGAGTCATCCGCAGGAGCACGGCAAAGAGCTTTTAAGCGAATTGGCAAGTTTCAAGATCAGTAATCATCAGGAAACATTCGGGACAGGCAAATTCTTTAAGAGTTTTGTATCAACTCTCGGACCGCACCTCACCGGTTAAGGGTCAAGACCACCACATCATACTCGGTTATCATACCCTAAAATTCGTTATCTGCAAGCCTATTCATCTAATTACGATATCAAAAATTTGTAGTAAGATGCAACAATTGAAAGAACCTTCTTTATTAATGTCCGCAACTCAATTTTTAATATCATTTCAAAATGATGAAATGAATGAAAAATTCATGCCGAAACATAGTAGCAACGTAATCCCCTTAAAATTATCAGGTTCTTTCAGCTACCATATTCAATTATTTCAATTTCAATTTTAGCAGTTTAAGTCCTTCGGCACAGTAATTTCTATGATAATGCGTTTAAAATGCAAATGGGAAGACCTAAATGTAAATCTCAAATTGAAAATATAAAATAAAGGATTACTCATATTCTTCGAGCTAAAATACAATGGCATAAAATTATTGCAGGTCCTTTTTTCTAATTTCCACTCAAAAATACAATCACATTTAATTGCATATCGCATTATAAGTACATTTTTTAATAAAGAGAGGGATCATGGGCTCAAATAATGTCAGAGCTCGAATACAAATGCCGTATTATGGAAAATACTCTCAGGTTTGCGAGTAATTACAGAAGCAAATGATAAATCAGCCTAATGGGTTCGGTTTTAATTGGAATGATGAAGGTTTTATGAGGTTGGTATTATAATTTTGTACATTATTTCATTAGCCATACAGATAATTGTATTGCCACTACATTTTCAATGGTAGTAATGCCAAATAGAAAGAGAGAGACAGGGAAGTTGATCAATTTCAAACTTGCTTGACTTACTTGAGTCCGAATACAATAAGGCATTAAGACTGAGGCGAATAATATTCGGTAGGAATCCTTGGACCTTAGAGCATGAGTATGTAGATAATTAAACTTCTTTACTAAAGTTCTTCTAAGAAAAAAATTAATGAGAAAGCGATGGTAGACCTGGGCCCCGTGTCTATCTAGAGAAGAATATTTAATATGAATATTCATTTCACCAACTACTCCGTAATTTTTTTTTTATATTTAACTTATTTCATACCGATTTTCTTACCAATCTACCGCCATCCGCAAATATACGGATTTTCACATCAACATCATGTTCTATATGAACAAGGATGGAATTCCTGAAAGGTCGTGAAAAAAATCATTTGGCTTAGCAGGAATTCGAACCCGAATCTCCCGATTGTCGGTGAGCACTTACGCCAACGAATCTTTTCCCAGGCGAATCTCAAACTGGATCGACCGAACAAGATGTTGACATCCACACCGATGACGGAGATGATGCCTTATATGCTACTGTCGGATATTTAACGCCTTTCCCTTAGTATACCACGACGTACGTTTCCCAAAACACTGCATAGACGGTAAAGCACATCATAGATGGTAAAGCACTGCATAGGTTTCTTTTATAAAATCCCTCTAAATCTTTAGCTAGTATAGTTTTTAGGGCTAACCTTTGAAATAAGCTGAAAGAGACAATACAAATCATTTCCGCAAATAGGTAATATTTTATTTCCACGCCTCTTTCGATAAAAACTATTCAATATCCACAGATAAAGAATATTTTTAATAGCTATGAAAAGAATATTTGTCTTTTGCTTAAAGTAATGCAAAATGTTTTGCAGGATGATTACTAGTGATTCCATTAATATTGAATATATTAGAACGCAGGTTTCCGCGACAATGGTCTGATCATTACATTTCTTCATGGTTTTCTTTCGCGTCAGCTTGTTTATAGACAACAGTTTCGCTGGCTTTCCTGCTAGCATCTTTAGGTCGAAGGTGTCGGCTGTTGGCTGTTTGGTAAGCGAGGCATAATATTAGAACGCAGGTTTCCGCGGCAATGGTCTGATCTTTACATTTCTTCAGGGTTTTCTTTCGCTTCAGCATGTTTATAGACAACAGTTTCTCTAGCTATCCTGCCAGTATTTTTAGGTGGAAGGTGTCGGCTGTTGGCTGTTTGGTAAGCGAGGCATAAACCAACAGCCGACACCTTCGACCTGAAGACGTTGGCAGGAAAGCCAGCGAAACTGTTGTCTATAAAGAAGCTGACGCGGAAGAAAACCCTAACGAAATGCAGTTTTAAATATTAAATATAGTACCTGTTTAAGTGTCTAAATCGTCGGATGTACCTAATGCCACTATTTTACACGCTTTTATTTAACTCACTCTGTCTGTTTGTATGTTTAGTTCAAATCTTGCAATCGAAAATTCGACCACTTTCCGGCTTCCAATCGATCTGAAACTTTACAGGAAGTCGTATTCCCGGTGACGATACAATATTTTACCACTTTCGAATATCTAAAGTGTGTATTTTGATCATTATAAACACATTAAATATGGAATTTTCAACATGGCGGATTTTTTCGGAAAAAAAGGTCTAAAAAGATGTTGATGCGTCATATAAGCAGCATTGCTGCTCATAGCCTCTCACATCACGTGCAAAACCTCACCTTCTCGCTGGTGGACCTGTTAACTGATAAATCAGTAACTAACGAGGTGGGCTTTTACAGCTAAACAAAACTTATGAAAGTAGTCAAGTACAAGTTTTTTTTAAAGAAGTATTTATTTTCTTTACTACATCCCTCATCATTAAAAAGGAGAAAGTTCCCATGAAAGGAGCAAATGAGAGATATACCCTATATCTTTGCAAGGAAAGGGTTTAATATTTAGTACTAACACGGAAAAAAGTACAGGAAATTAATTGCAGTTCGCAACACAACACGATGCTGAGTGGAATTTTGCAAAGTTTAATAGCTCTCCTGTGACCATGCAGTTCCACGATAGATAAATTAAAAGATTAGGCTAGGGTAAGTACTTGAAGTATATGGCAACCATTCTATTTAATTCTCATAAATTCCAAAAACTACTATATATTCCCGTTGACAACTTCATATTTATTATTTATATTTATTATATACAACTTCATATTTATTTATATTTTCCGAGTAAAAATTGAAAGCATTGTTAGTAATTTCTTTAACTTATATTCTTAGAGTATTATACTTTGATTTGTGCTAACATGACCCTGAACCCGCTTCTTTCCTATTACTCTCGTAAACTTAAATAAAACTGTGAAAATAAAAATGCTTTAAAGAACCTTAGTAATTTGTTTTTGAGCGGCAGGAATGACCAAAATGTTTTATAATCTCACAATTCATCAAACTTTAAAAGGACCACGCCTCCAATAAATAAATCATCGTAACTTAGGGTCGATTATCCTCTAGCTCTGTGACATAAACACCTGTAAGTTGCAATGTTAAACACATAAAATCGTTCATTTTAAATTCCATTTTAAAGAAATTTTAAGCACTAGAAAAAAACATTATAATTACGATAAAAATCAAAAAATTCTAAGAAACTCTCCACCGCCCCAATTTGTAGATTTGATCCGACGATCCGGCAATATTCTAACTCAAGATATTATGCCTAAATACCTGAGCCCGAATTAGAAAAAAAATGCCATTTTCATGGCACGAGTTTTTTTTTCACAAACAGTAAATTATGAGTAGGCCAAATGTATTTCCACTCCCAAATTCATGCGTTCGAAATAAAAAAATAACGACACCGAAAGCTCGTTGTTTTTGATCGTACTTTTAGCCTTCGATTTAAAAGAAACTTTAAGCGTGGAAAATTTTTAATCCCAATAGAAATTTAAATGAATCAAAAAGAAATTCCACCGTATCAATTTGAACATTCCATTGGATTATCATGTCAGAATCTCCATGAGCAGATTCTGAGGTACTTTTTAGGGCCTCGTCAATCATCTTTTCCTCGTTGAGGATGACGTTTTCGTTGTATCTTCTTGCATCCACGCATCTCCACTTCATTGACCTGAAGACGCCTGCTGCAATGCCGGCGAAACTGTCGTCTGCAGCGATGAATCTACGCGGTAGTAACCCCAAAAACCTCCACCCTGAATCCTCACCACACTGCGAAAGCCTACACAAGGATTTCATATACAGTAAATATCGAACAAGCCAAATTTATTTCCACTCCAAAATTCATCCGTTTAAAATAACAGAATAAAAACAACACGGTAAACTCGATTTTTGCGGATAGCCATATCAAAATCCGACCGCAGGCACGAGGATTTATGAATGAATCCTCAAAAAAAGGTGCGGCGCTTTGCTCATAAAGATTGGGATGCCGTCGGAGAGCGAGGTCTACAGAAGAGAACACTCCTCCGTTCCTTTGGCGGATGCGTCTCTGGGCCATGCGCCTCTCGGAAATGAACATGGAATGCGCTTGAACCGTAAAAATGGGCCAAAGTCAAAAGACCCAAAGTTCTGACCCGCGGACCTCAGCCTTCTTACGCTATAGTGAAAAGCGTCGGGAATCCTCAGGAAAAATAATAGATCAGGTAAACAGGTTATAGGTTTCTCGTTGACAGAGAAAAGAGAATTGAGTTTTTTATTCCGTCTCTCGACCTCTATGCTTAATGCAGTTTTGGTGTCTTGGATTATAGGTCTTGAAGAATTTTAAATACATATTTTTGCCAGCGTTTAGGTAGATTTATAAACCTTCATCACGACAGTTTAAGCAACGTTTATTATTATTTAATTGATGAAAAGTGATAGGTAGCTGTGTACTGCACTAACGTAGTTACTATCCATAAAAAAATTCAAATCTTTGCAAAAATTCGAGTATGCTAAAATTCTAGTATCTTTATAATTTGTAACCAGCTGATTTTTTTAAATTTTATTATTATAAAAATAATATTTTCATGACCTCTTATACCTTTCATCCATCAAAATTATGTAACCCCAAACTTTGAATTATCACACACAATGGAAAAAGAATATGACATTTTTATATCCTACAACGAAAAAGGTTTCAAATGGCAACTCGCTTCTTTGCCTAGTACTCACGTAAACTAACGGCACCTGCAACATAGAAACCTACCATTTCTTGTAACTTGAGTAGGTACTGATCACTAGTAAGAAAAACATTTTATTAGTATGAAAAATGGGGATATCCTGTTGACCTTGGATGAACCTTCAAAATTTTAATATGATTGCCTCTAATTGTAAGTTTTTAATATGTTATTCAGAGTTAACCACGTTAGCGCGAATTCTATTAAAATAATGCTGCTGGTTAAACTACGCCACATTATTCATATACGTTGTCTCATGTTTGGTTATGATAGACTTTTTTTGGCTGAGGTGGACTGGATAGTTTTAATAAAAAAGCAGCCATATGCTAAAGGAATCGTATTCGTAAAACCAGCATTCATTGCAACTATCAGCAAAATAACTTGCAGGGCGTAATTTTTCCTTTTTTGGCTTCAATACCTGCTACAAAATAATTCAACCTCAAATAATGGTCACAAAGGTTTATTTTACATTGGTACGTTTATTAAATTAACCCATTAGTATATTCCCAGAAGTATTTGCGGGAACTCAATTAAATTATTTCATTAAAATGAAACAAGACTTAACCAGTAAAACCCATAGCATAACATACCTTAATAATTATTAGATTATATTCAACGGCTCAATCGTCTCACGCAACCCCGAAAGTAGACTCATGCATTTCTCCGAGAAGCCCAATATTTTGACTCCGATAGGCAAGAAGTACACATAAGTTACGGAGTAAAACTACGGTTCATCACAAAGTTTTGGCGGATAGCAAAATGTATGAGCTCATCCACCAATATAAAGGAGACTATTCAGAGCGATGCATTTTCCTACGGAAAAGCGCGTGGAAAAATGCAGCACAGCACATATCAACCCCGTTCACTGAAATATGGAAGGCAGAGGGGAGACAAAATAATCCAACTGGAGTTATGCAGCTATAATCCCTAAAAGCATAGTAAGTCCATATGAAGAGGAAAGAGGACATACCCTTTGAAGAGAGCTTACTCACAGTTAATTAAATTTCTTATGCATTCCAGTTGTTCAATAAGCTGAAAGCATTGCTAGGGAAGCCATGCTGGAGTGAAACCACGGCATATTTCAACGAATAAATATTGAATATGCATCATTTTCCAGGAAAAATTAGTATCATTACACCAGAATACGATACAAGTTTCAGTAACATCGCATTATAATTTTCAATGCAATCTACACATTCATTCACACCCCATGCTTCATGCCGAGTGATATTTTGGATAGGAAAAACTATATATAACCCTAGACTAAGCCACAGTCATGTAAACTTAACGCAAACGGGGTTAGCGGGCCAGTTCCCTTAACCGGACTATCTTGAACCAAGAGTACTAACGACGAAGATAAGAAAAGGCTTCACCAAGTATAAACAACTGGAACAAGTCGGTCGGTATCCAAGTGTTCTACGCACTAGACCATAAAACTGCCGTTTTTACATGGAATTTTAATTGAATCAATGAAACAAAACCTCTGACAACCAAATTTAGAATCAATATGTAGAGCACGAGTAATTTACATGAGATATTTACAAAAGAAATTTATTAATAAAATTAATATTTCCGGTCCATTGCTTTTTCGTTATTATTTACTCGTTTATTTGTGCTTACACAGCCATACAAATCTATGTTATCAAAATCATTATTATACTTTCAGTAAGGCAAGCTAATTAATAATTATTAAGGCGAACGAGAAAATATTTCAAAACGTATGAATCAATAAGGGTACTTAAGATATGACAACCTTCCTCTTTCCTTGATGGAAAGTAATTTAAAACAGCATAAATCAATCCCAACCTAAAAATTATGAGATATTTGTTAACACTTCAATATACAACGTGAGACCTTGACATTTGACGGACGCATTATATTGACATATTCATTTCATTGACATATTTTTTAATATTTCAACGTTTAAGATCATGTTATATGAAATATTTTTGAACAAATGAGAATTTTATGTATATTTGAACATTGTTGGGAATACATATGTAAGCCTTTTTTCACATATCACTATTGGATGGAATTCTAAGTGTGATAGATAGAATACGATAGTATATACCGTAGGCTTCGTCAACATTTTTCTGTATTTCAAGTGTAAAAAAATATGATCTAAGAAAAAACTGAGAGAAAATATTCAAATGTGAGATAATGTTTCCCCGCTTTTCCTTTATAAAGCCAAAAAAAATTAAAAATGATATCTAATGAGTTATTTTCAAGCAATACGACCTTAAAAGAATACCAATCTAGTGGGAGGAATACGTGCTATAAATGATAAAGGTATTAGTGAAGTTTCAACTTCTGATTATTTTGTTGGTCAAATTCAAGGATTTGTCCAGAAACTTTTCAAAATAAAGCTTAGTCACTGAACTCGGAGGAGCCTGATACATAAAAATTAATTACTACATAACCATTGAGGCATTGGAAGTCTAACGCTAACTACCGTCGGCGTTCCACGTATTAAAGGTCATTACAGCATTGGAATCACCCGCGATTCTCCGGAGATTCATTTATTCGTTTAATTTCCAAAATTTGGACTTACTGGTCACTATTGGTCCCATTGTCGTGGTCAGTGCCACCACTTACCGCTGAGCATTATCTATTTTCAGCAAGCCTTCAAAATCATAATTGCTATGAATTAAAATCATAAAATTTACAAATAAACAAAGTAAATTGCTTAGAAAAATCATGGTTGAATAACCAGGATAAGTTTTGCACGGAGCGATGAATTATTTATTCTTTCTTTTAAGGATGCCACCTCGAATGTTGGCTCACGATTCCACTTAAGAGTCTATATTCAGCAGTCACGTACGCAAAGCTTCCTCATAGATTGCCCGAGGACGCCTAACAGCGCCGACGACTACGAAGTCAATGCAGGCAATTGAGCACAAAAATGCGATCGTAATACGGGGGTTGGAAAATTAAATTTCTTCGCCAAGTCCGTGAGAACATTTCAGGCAAAGAAATATTCTTCCGTTGCACAGAACGGCGCATAGAAATTATTTCCATTCATGCCTCTCACGAAAGGCATGAGAGCTCGAAATGCATCCTTGATGAGGTATTTCATTGCATATATTTCGATGTAAAATAGCTTTAGACCCAAAATCACCGATATTGGCGTGGACGTAGATAGCGTGCGTTTCAAGCCAAGATTGATTAAGTTAGGAAAAAGCGAATATTTTTTTAAATATGTGAAAATTTTTGGCATAACTTGATAAAATACTACGGAAAGAATTTGATAAAACAAACCCAGGGAAATTATATGTTACGTTAAGCTTTAAATGATTAGCAGATTACGTAGGTGGTGCTGATTATTGTCTATTCCATTTCCGACCATGTTCCTTGTACAAAAAATATATACCGACCTACATGGATCAATTTTTTTAATTAAAAACAATTAAACTTAAATCGTATCAGTTTCGGGATTACGTAATAACTTTCATGGCCACGCACGGTTTTTAGTACGATTTTGAGTCAGGAACCGAACCGAACCTTTTTCCAAAAAATAAGGTGATAACCACAAATTGAAATATTTCTGTCGTTAAGGGAAAAGAATTTCGTATTCGCAAAATATACCAGCCTGATTTCATAAATCCATAAGAAAAGTACAGTATAGTTTTATAGCTAGTACATTACGACGGTAAATACCGCAGGCATTCCTAAACTATTTTCCGTACATCACACAAAAAATTAGACCTGAGAAAATAGTGAGGAAAAATGTTCAAATTTGACATGCATGCAAATTTTTCCAGGGTCTCCAGGAGTCGATGAGTGCTTTGACAAAGTAATTTTTTAAGTATTCTTCCACGATGTTTTTCTAAAGGAGACCTGTTTTAAAACCTTTCCAGTTTCCTCCCTCAATAATTGGTGCAAAGTTGATAAATCACATCTCAATCAATAAGAAGTAAAATTACACATGACATATCAAGAAATTAGTTGAGACGAATCAGGATTCACAGACCTCATTATATACATATACGCGGTCAAGAAAAATCCGCTAAATCCAAAGGATTTCAAATACCGTATTTCTCCGATTATAGTCCCTCTCTGAATATAGTCCCCCCCCCCCGAGTTTTGAGGCTTCAGCTACGGGAAAAGTTAAAAAAATGTGTTTGAATATAGTCCCCTTCCTATACTTTTACCGCAGACATATACGGTACTTAAATCACATTCATGTTTTGTGCAACGGAGTTGAAATTGAAATTTTATGAGAAAAATTATGAAAATAAAATTGTGTATTGTGTTTCAATATGAAGCAAGGAAATTTCTATCGAACGAAACGGGCAATAAAGTTTTAAAATATCATATTACAAACATCAACCATCATGAAATATGATTTAATGCTTTCCCGGCGAATAATGATGGTAAACTTTTCTCGGGATTCCCACCGGGTTAATGTTTTTATATCGCCCTGAAGATGAGTGCCGAGACAGTACTTGAAACGTTGGCCGATATAAAAACATTAACCCGGTGGGAATCCCGAGAAAAGTTTACCCACATCAACCATCATTATAAGGTTTTTGTGTTCTGAAAATATAAAGCAAGAAAAGCGAAAAAATGGTAAACGTTTCATTGATATATTATTTACCATTATATTAATTAATAAAATAATTACTTTCAAAACGTTCTTAATAACTTAACAGCATCAAACAATATAACAGGATCAAATTTAGAGGTCAAACATTACTTAAATAAGTATGGGACAGCAACGAAATTTGTCATATGTAAAATGTAATCTCCTCCACATCCGTTAAGGACAATGGAGAAATGAAAAATTTCCTCCCGGTGAAACGAATCGTACATAAATGCGAAAATGGATCCCAGCGAGTACCATAAATAACTCATGAGAAATAGGAAAAAAACTTAAGCCCCTACAATTTATGCCATTCGGAAGAATAAGGTCAGCTTCTGTGAGAGACGGGCGCCAGACACCAAAATCTCATTTCGGAAGAAAATAAATGATCAATGAGACGAATAAACAGCTGAAATATCCAGACGATATGAAAGCAATAAAAAGAGGAATATTTTACTAACGGCAGCAAAAAATACGACAAAAAACACTAAGATTGGGAGAAAATTCCTTTGACTTCCAATTTTCACTGACCTAAGATCCCAATCCTCTTTATTTTCCAGTATACTTTCTACTTATATGGCTAATACATCAAGCATTAAGAAAAGAATGAATAAGCATGTCAGCATTATTTCGTTTTTTTTTTAGGAACGGTAACAATCATTTCTATGGCCGTCAAACTCCAGCAGGGAAATATCTATAATATACATGGTAGAGTTACTCCGCAGATGCAATAATTAGTCAAAAAATAATTACTTCAACAATTTTGTCATAAGTTAAAGAAATTTTTTATTACCTGCGCACGTTCATTATAAAATATTTTTGAAATACAAGTTTCCTCAAGACAGAGTAAGGGAGGTAATTAAATTCATTCCCTGAAATGTAGGCATTTATAAATATCCTAATAGTGTTTCTTGATCACTAAAAATAATCAAAATTATCCTTGACGAAAGAGCCAAATTTTAAGTCAATTTATGGAGAAAATCAGACGTTTTATAGGGTGAAATAAAGGTAAAAGTAACATAGAAAAAATGTCATAGATTATCTGCCTAAAACGCATTACCATGCATTAGCCTGTCACCGTCCAGATTTTTTAATACGTTTATTTATGTATATTTTATGTATATGATTTAAGTCTTTGAGTCTCCTACCTAACTCTGAGGAAGGTGGATGTATACCACCGAAAATTTTGTTCATTGAGTGTTTTTTTATCTTTTTGTGCCCTGTGTGTCTACCCAACCTGGAATATTTTTATATTATTTACCTCGTCGCCGAACATTTCACTACTATTTATATGATTAATATTTATATTAAATATTCCCCAACACATTTCACGTAACCGGTAAAACTGGAGATTAAACTCGGTGACACATGGCTCCACAAAGATTTGCACTTACTTATCTCGAAATGTATCGTTGGAAAGCAGTTTAATCGAAGTCAGTTATTAATTCGTGCTTTATTCTCTGCGGAAACAAGGCCGCATTATTTTATCATTGCATACTTAAGCTTATTTATAATCTTTATCTCGGGTGAGTGAAAGTGAATTACATAAATAGAAAATAGCTCCTATTCTGAGTAACGTAGGAGATTTTTTTATGGTAATAGCCACAATTTTTGCAGTTTATATGATAAAAAAGAACGTAAATATTAGAAATCTTTAAAATTCTAGAAATGAAAAATACTATTGCTTAAGGAGATTCAAGTTAACAATTCACTGCAGTGTTTTGTAGTACAAGTTTAAGGATTGACATGGAAATGAAAGCGCATGTTTCAAAGCAAGCGAGGCACTGTGAACGCAGCAAGATGTTTGAGAGCATTCCAAAGGAGTAGTCATTCGAAAGTAGTTAACCGAAAGGAAATATTTATCTACCTACTTCAATTCTTTGAACCTTAATGTGTTTACTGGGTTATGTTTTGAGTCTTGAGGTTTTGGTATTATGGTCAATATTTTTTCATCCAATTGTTTTTTTAGTTTCTCGAATCTAATATCAAATGGTGGAGAATTCTCACCGATGAAATTCAAAAAGGTATTATGTTCACTATTTTTTCGTCCAATTTTTTTTGGCTTCTCGAATCTAATATTAAATGGTGGAGGATTCTCACCGACGAAATTCAAAAAATACAGAGAGATTCAACCTGACGACTGACTATTAATGAAGTCTGTTTCTGATTTTTACATCGAGTGAATTCGATTTCAAAGCATTCCTAACCCATTTGGTTATTTCTAATAATCATCAAAATGAAACTAAAATAAGCGAACTAAAAATAAGCTCATGTTGGGCATTCTAGAAAGAGATGCATTAGTTTTTGTTTATAATAATTGCAACGGAAACAAGCCAACAATTACAAAAAAATTCATTACAAACAATGAGTTATGAAAATGATGCGTGAGAAGGCTTGTTAGAATTCTCGGAAAATTAATCAACAAATGGCACGCTAATTGACACACCCGAACCTTGGAGCAGCGAACTGAATTGAGCATCCATACAAATTTTAAATTTGCTTGGAAACATAACAACGAACAAGGAAGTCGCACTGGAAGCCACTGCAGGTCATGATTTTTCAATACAGAAGTGGGAAGTATTCAATACAGAAGGTCACTCCAGCCCGACCACATGTATTATGTCTACCTCCGAGATATTGATGACTCCCCTAAAGCCAGTGGTATCACTTTAAATGTTTCGTGATATGTAGAGTAAATATTAGTTAGCATTTACCTTATGGTATAACTAACATTTTATTATTTTCCGGTATTCCCGGGAGTTGGTCATTTATTTGTAATTTCTAATTAACAGTAATTGGAAAGAAAAAATGAAAATACAAAAGGTACCAGATTTGTATCAAAAGAATATTTAAATTGAATGAAATACATAAAAAACATCAAATATTAGCACTAACTTACTATTTGTTCATTTTTTTCCTGATTATGCTATCATTTAATTGGTTTTCTGTTTCCTCTTCACGCATACGTCGCATTGGACTGCTCTACTGACATCTGGTACAGTTTCTGAAAACGCGACTTCGGCATGGTCATTGATGCGGGTTTTCTTCTGCCCAAGTTGCGGTTAATATTTTAACTATATTCTCTTTTCCTCAGTCTTTCATTTTTTTCTTTATTTTTTTTTTAATTTTCTCAATCTTTTACGAACTTTCTCCTGTATATTGCAATACATACCAATATTCATTCATTTGTTTGCCATTAATTTTCATTGTAGAGAATATATAATTTTTTCAGTTTGCAAGCAATTATTATTAAAAATTTAAGCATCGTGAATAAGACGGTTATTTGGACTATATCGCTGATTTGGGCACTCTTTAAAACCTATGGTTCGACTCGTTGATTGTCATAATAGCCCGACCTATACCTCTGTGACCTTTGACCTCCTGATTAGCCTTGAAGGTCAATAAGTGGATAAGACGGATATTTGGACAGGTAGAACGAAACCCTTAGGACGGGCTCGCGGGGTACACTCCTGGGGCGGGGACTGTAAGCGTTAGCTTTTCTCCTCTACCACCAGAAGGGGAAGGACGTGAAGGATCAAGGAAAGGAGGCGCCGCCGCGATGATATTTGGACAATATCACTGACTTGGGCACCCTTTTAAATCTATGAACCTACACCTCCATTCATATGCTATTCTTTTTGCCACCCCTTTAACAATGGCTGTGACCTTACTGGATCAATGGTGGAATCTTCGTAGATAAAAGTGTTTTTTTCGTTTTTCTCGAGTCCAAAAACCTAATAATAGATATCTTTGTCTTTGAATTTCAGACTTTATTCTATATTGAATTTTTTAACACTGAAACCGAATCAGGCAATTTTAAAATTTTTGTTTGGACCCGTATAGTGAGGTCATAAGGTAAAAATTATAAACTTTGCTTACACTCAACAAAAATACGACCTTTTCCGATGAGTATACCGATTTTCATGAACATAGTTTGAAGGAAAGCGGCAAAAATTAGAGGTCAAAAATGACACACGAGCAATGGGACAGTCTATATAAATAAAAGAGGATGTCTGTTTGTCCGTCCGCTATACGTTTACATACGGATGCATGGATTGCAACCAAAGTTACTGCATAAGTGGATATCATTATTCCAAACCCCGTATCTGTGGTTGGATACCCAACTTCTGTGATTGGATATCCTGCAGAGCAGTCACACCTCTTGACATGCTCAAAGAGAAAACGTAATAATCCTTCTAAAATGTGAACATAAATTCCATGTGCCAACTTTCATAACCTCTGGGTACTATCCGATCCCGAGCAACGCCGGTTCTGCCAGTGTATACGCCTTGAAAATGGTGCAGTAGTATGAAAACCTAGGTCGGAATAAAAGTTTATAACCGTGGGATATTGCAATTGTTTATGCATGTCTCTAAATGAATAAATAATGCAGGTAAAGCGGGATCGTTGCTAAAGGTTTTATTTTCTTCGGACCAAGGTATCTAGAGAATATAAATGGAAAAATTTTGTGACGAACGGTGGACGGCTTGAAAGAATACGTTCCCGAAATTCACCGAGACACCATCCGATAAAATCCACAAAATCACCCCTATGAGTAGGGGGATCCCCAAACTAGAACGAAGAAGAGCCAATGAGAGATTAGCCTCAAGACGCGAGGGGGTCGAAATAGGATCAGGGGAGATAGAAATCGGTTTGCGTATATGTATAGGAAGGTGTATAAGATGGACAATGGATATCCTACACATATTTATGAGTATTTTCATATTGTGTTTCTCTGTTTCACTAATAATGTAATCATAGCTTAGGCTTTACATTTCAGCTGCTAATTAGTTGCCACCCTGCCATTGGCCTAATTTCAACATTAACATAAAATCAGAAGAACCAAACGTGACGAAGTTGAATATTTCCATATTAAAATAAACACTTGCATTTTTTCACGATTATAACCTTTTATTTCGACCTGGAAGTCGGTATCAGTATTGTTCTTCTCCAGGTACAAAACCTTGAAGATGGCGTAGTAACATCGCAACCTAGATCAGAATAAAAGATAATTATCGTGGAAAATTGCAAGTGTTTATTTCAACATGGAAAATTTCTACTTAACCACGACTGTTTCTTCTGATTTTATTTAAAAACATTGAATATAGACCATCCGCTTTTAGACCAATGTGTTTTTATGAATATATCTTTAAGTAGATAAATAATACTTAGCATGTGATAGCTGTGCGTCTCCCTAAGAGTTTTCATTTTCTCCAACGAAGAAGGGACCCAGAGAATAAATGGTATAATTCCGAGACGAGACGAACGGTGCAGTGCTTGAACGAATGCGTCCCCGAAATTCACCCGATAAGATCCACAAAATCACCCCATGAATGGCAAGATTCCCCAGCTACAACGAAGCAGAGCCAATAAAGGATGAGCTAGAGGGCGCGAGAGAGGGTCGAAATAGGACCGGGGGAGATAGAAATCGGTTCACGTATATATAAAGAGGTGTATGAGATGGACACACGGATGAAGGGAAGATAACGGCTTTGCGTGGACGTTGCCGGCGGTGAGGAAAGGCGAGATAGAGAGAGAGAGAAAATACCTATAGAGGGAATGAGGAGATTGTGGTAATGGATGCTGGGTATGATAAGGCGGGAAGGTGAAAAGCACTTTTGGAGGGCAGCGGAAGGGATTGGAAAAAGAGAAGAGAATGGACGGTTCCCCTCCTTCCCTCCCCCCACACGCCCACCGCATAAAACCCCGAATTCGGTTGATTTGCGACAAAGGGGAGAGCGATAGTGCTGTGACCCAAAGCTAGACGGAACAATAAGAAGTTCTGTGAAGAGATTCGTTCCAGAGAGGAGAGAAAGGACGGCACACGGATAACAACAGCAATCACATGACGGAATTGGAACGGTCAACGATCTAATGAATGTCTGAAAAGATTGTAAAGGATGAGAGTGGAACACAAAAGGCAGTATCATAAATATCTAATGAACATATATACGAGTAAGTACATGATGATAGAAAAACACACACATTGGTAACTTTTCACACTATTTACCACATCTTACCTTTATGTACCACTACGTACCATCTTACATTTATGCATTTCAAAGCTGATACTTGTACAGCCGATATCAAGTTTGGAGCAGCGAATAAATATGAGCATCCATTCTAACTTTAAATTCCCTTGGAAACATAATAATCAACCATGAAGTCACGATAAAAACCACCGTAGTCCATAATTTTATAATACAGTAGTAAGGACAAGTGTCCTAACATTCTTAAAAATCGCATCAACATGTAGCATTTATTCATTTTAGAATTGATATTTCTACAGCCGAGATCAATTTTATTTACATAATTAAATCATAATTACTACGTACCTCACATGATGATAGACTATCTTGAGCTCAACTTTTTCGGCTATATTCTTAAAATTCTTCCCTTCCTACACTCTCACTTATGTCTTTCAAATATCTCTCTCGTTTGAAGGTATCGTTTTTATCGAAAATCCCCCAAAAAATTATTTCTACACCAATTTTGAAAGCCGTGGAAGTATAGGTATTTCAATCGCCATTTGAATACCATTGTTCAGTCGTCCAGATATCGCCTGCATTTTAATTTTTTAATAACACTCTTGGGAAGTTTTTTGATCTTCTCAACAGTAATTCGGCAATTCTTGCAAATCTTTATTCGTCCACGCTTTTTATAAGGTTTTATTGTGGTTAGTTATGTCTACTCGTCTGGTCTTCTAAAATTCTCTCACTAATCCTCTTTTACCTTTCAACAGATTCACTGGGATTATTATTTTTTTACTAGGTAAATTTGTTTCTCATTCTTTTTTGTGAGTAAATGTGTTCTTTTACAAGCTCTATTTTCTGGATCCTGCTTTGTGGAAACTGCTGGAATAGTGAAAGAGGCACAATAATGCCCTTTTGTGTGTTTTCCACATCTGGTGATTGAATTTTTAAATGACTGTGATTTCGGTGAAAAAATCTTTTGTTCCGCTCAAGGCTCTTCGTTATTTTGCTATTCTTGTCGTCAGGATTTGTTGGCTTACCTTTCTGTTGTATTCCGCAAATCCAGGAACACACGAATTCATTTTTTTCACCTGGTACTGATTGCTTTTTTAAATGTCAGCGTAGTTCAAATTTATATTTCTTGCCCATATTTTCATTTCAATCCTGTCCTTAGTTTTCATCTTCATTTTTTTGTTATATTAATTGCGTCGAACGTCTTGTTTACAACGCCGGTCAAACTTACACTCTTACTTTTATGTTGCATTAAGTCATTTTAAATGGCAAATACGCAAGATCTGTGCCAAACCTCACGATTTGGTACGACTTAATATTTATTTTCCATTAATTGCATGCTAAAGAGTTTACGCATAAGAGTTTGAAGAAATGGTTTGGGAAGAGTCTGATCTGTAGTGTAGCGCATTACAGTGCGGAAATGTGGAAACTTAGGAAAGAGGACGAGAAAAGACTAGAGACGTTCGAGATGTCGTGGTCGAGACAAATGGAAATGGTGTAGTGGACGGTAAAGAAGAGGAACGACGAAGTGCTGGATATGGTGGGTGAAGAGAGGCGGCTGCTAGATAAGATACGTAGGAGACAGAAGATGTGGATGGAGCGAGTACTAAGCGGGGAGGGGATGTTGAAGAGAGTGTGTGAGGGTAGAATGTTGGGTAAAAGAGGAAGGAATAGGATTTTTAGATGGAATGAAAGGGAGTAGGACTTATTTTTATTTGAAGAGGGAAGTAAATGGAGGAAGGGGTAGCTGCTCAAATATTTCCAGAGTACTCCATGGAAACCTACCTCAATCAGTAGATAATGTTTTAATAATGATCACGAGTGCAGTGATAATTATTAAAAAATGATACGTGTTTCATTGTAGATTAGAAAATGCATTCTGTTCAGCTATTCTAAAAGAAGTAGATTTCTCATTAGGATGTTTTGCTCGTCATTAAGTTTTTCAAACAAAAATTTAGAAACCAGACCGTGAGGATAAAGCTCAGTAGCTTAGATCGTATTTTGAAACCTTTTATTTTGCTAGTGTCATAATTTATGTAATAAAAGTAAATTTTATGAACTTTGCCCTTTCGGAATACAATTAATTATAGATTTCAATGCAACTGCGGTATTCAACAAAGGATTCAACAGGCATCACCAAATCTGTTTGAGAATTTCGAAATCACCGCGATAATCAAAAGTAGAGATATTTATTTGAAATCGTTTATAAAAAATCCTGTTAGCGTCGTTTGTACGGCCGCAGGTGATATTAAAAAAAAACTTTAATTCTGATAATCGGATTACTATGACTGCTTAATCTCCCCTTTTTGCATTAAATATTTTTTCATGTAATCTTTTCATATTTTTGCGGTTTGAAATTACATCACTTAAAAAAAGATAATTGAAGTGATTTATCAAAAATACTAGCTTTTTGTAACAAAAACCCCCTTACACTATCTCACAAATTTTCATTTTTCCAGTACATCGTTTTATTTCATTGTAAAGAAAAACAAATATTCACTGGAACACATGGATCTATATACCTATTTCACGACTAACTGCTTAAAGGAACATTACATTGATTTTGTTGTTCTTTAGGCATTTCATATGGTTTTATTTTGAGAGGAAGCTATTGCAACTGATAAGGAATTCCCTCAAGAGATATTATGGGCGGAAAGGGAGCAGCATGTAGGGAATACAAAATTTCATGCAGAACAATTTGTTTAACGCATTGCGAATTTCTTCGTAGCTGTAATAAAACAAAGTAATAAAACAAAAAAAATAAAAGTAGCTGTAAAAAAATTCTACTACTAGTAGTAAAAGTGAAGTACTGCGAATCATCGAGTTCTACTGTATTTGCCTTTGATGAGCTTCAATATTCAATTACTTTGTATTAAAAAAATAGTATTTCATGCTCAATGATCTATGCTAAAATATTGCACGTTTCCAATAAAAAATATGAATTGGGCAAGTAATTTGCATCTTATCAATTATATTATTATCAATGATTAAAATGAAGCAACTCAGGTACACACAGAACGCTGTAAACCTTCACAATAACAAAAGATTCCGCCATCTTAAATACCTAAAAGATTTACGGGCAAAACTGCTGTAATCAGGCTTAAAAGCTGCGTTGACATCGTAATTAGCAAGGCCCTTGGTAAAGATCTTGGAATGAGCTACACTTTTTGCACCAGATGAGGCTTCGTACGACCTCAAGCCAAAGCGATAAGTCCAATGCTTTCTCATAATTCCATACCCTGCAATCTACACTCTAACTAATATAGAGTGCAGAGAGAACCGTAAAATCATGTTCCTTTCTGAGAGTGAAAAGCCCAATTAATAATATTACGTTGCAGACTGCATCGATAGACTGTCTGACACATAATAATAGCTCAAAATAACGCCTTTTACTACAACTCTCTTATGTAGTTCCATCAATTCGTCACTAAAGAAAGATTTGGACAGTAGAAATTGTAATGTGTAGATTATTTTGCGTGTGCGGGACGAAAGTAATATAATTTCTTTATATAAGGTATCATGCTTCTGTTCTTTACGTCGGTATGGAAGAAGAAACTCAAATTTTCAAGAGAAATTTCTCTATAAGTATGCTACTTGCTCTTAAAATGACTAAATGTTCAAGAAAGTTCAACTTTTTCCCTCTACAAAGATTGTGGAGAGCTCCCTACCTTACCTCCCCCCCTAGTATAAATAAGCTCACTAATTTGTGTATCTTCACCTTTGAAAATGACATAGAGCAATGTCGAAACCTGGGTCGGTTAAGTAAACTTCTGTGGAATTTACAACGGAGCATCTTTTATTTTGTTTCCGAAATGGAGTGGATAGCCGCCCACTACCCTGCCGCAGACAGCCGCCTAAGCGTTCGGAGACGGGATTGTGGCGTCAGATAGAATGATCCCCGAGACTGGATGATCCGGCGAGTAAACTATTCGAAGCAGATGGGTTGAATATAGAGGATGCGAATAAAGAAATTGCATGTCGCGCATCTTCGCGCATCGTTTTGCGATGAGGAGAGAATGTGATGAATGACAGAGAGGCTCTTTCCTCTCGCTTAGGCGTCCGATCGCGGGGCAAAGGCATTAGGAATGCAAGGGAACCCGATAGCTCCACGGGGGTGAGTTGTGGGGGTGGTGTTGGCGGGCTCAATCAATACGCGTTTCTTACAGGCGAGAAGTGGAGGGGGCAGCGGGGGTTGGGGGCGCAGTAGTGATCCACCCCCATGTGCCCCGCCCCCATCGGGACTGGAAGGGGAAAGGGCCCGAGGGAAGAAGTGTTAGCCCTCCCAAAATTTTCCCAAGTTTCCGAACCTCTTTAAGGACATAGAATTGGATATGACCTCTCCGATTATGCCCCTAACGTCCTTGAAATCTTCATTTTTAAAATAAGAAGTTATCCTCATAGTTATGCAATTGGGTACACAAAGTTATTTTGAGGGCCGTTTTTTTCAGCCTCCGATGGGCCATGAACAGAAGACGAATTATTTCAAGCAATTACAATCGCACATTTCGTTAAACCTTAATTATTTAATATCTTTATAAAGTCAGTCTACCAAATACAATGTCAACAAGGTTGGATACCCAAGAAAAACAGTTTTCATGGTAACTGCGAAAAGGATTATATAAGTGAACGAAACATAACTCAAGGACAATCAGGACAATTTGCAGAACCCTTTCATCACTGAACATTACGTTATTTTAAGTTTTCCTGGTAACTGTATCCAACGTAAATGTTATCGTTGCCGTAGCTCAGTAACTAAGGAGTTGCGACGAGATTTTAATGGACAAAAATGTATAAAATTATCTCTCACACCACCTCCTGAAGTATTGCAAATTCAACCTGAAATAACCCTCATAAGCCGGGAAAAAATGTCAACTTCGTGTGATATCCTATGAAAATTGTGCACGACTCCAGACTATTGACGATGGACAGATGCGCACTTCACGAATAAAAACTACAAATGAAAATTCAAAACCGAGAGTCCAGGAAAACTCACACGCGACTTTTAGATCGGGAATTCCTTCCTAGGCAAAGTATGCGTATTCTAGCTGTACTTGAGGTATTTATTCATTTTTAGTATTCTGCACTGCATTCACCAGTAGAGATGCTGGGTAAAGAGTTTTTTTCAGGAGAGGGGAAAGGAAGAGGGGCCAGCAGAGCGGCGTATATGTGAACGGAATAACACGCTGGTGAAGGGGCGAAGACTTTAAATGCACTCCGTTCCGACCTGTCGACCCTTTCAGGCTTCCAATATTCCCCATCGAAAAACCTACTTCGGCGATTTCTCATATCCTATCCTCCACCAACGCCACCTCGTTTTACTATTCCACAAAACCCACCCGCGAGCACGTAATCTACCTCCTACTCTGCCGACATTTCCCAAACTTCGCGAAAGAGAGGAGACTTACTTAAACGGGGAGCCAACATGCGATGTGTATCCCTTAAAATATATCCTTTCAAGAATATTACAAGCACGTTTCGCTTTCTTATGCTAATGAAATTATCATTCGAAAAATAAATAGTGAGTATTTTTCACTTACCAAACGCCTCTACCATGTCACTTGTTACAGCGCCTCCTTTCTTCTACTGCTAGTAGTACCTAGAAAATATATTTCCACACCGTTTCAGCATATCTATAAATTAGACAGTGCCAACAGTATTTCCTCAAACATGTTAACATAATATTAAAGATAAGGGCAGTATGTTGAGAGCTTCTAATTACTTCACGCCCCGCATGCGCCTTTCGGCTGTACCGGTGAAACATATTCATCACAACAAGCCAGTTCACATTATAACAATATTGGAGCGCATTTGTTTGCGTTGAGTGGACATTATTCTGTTTGTGGTCGTAGAAACTTATATAATAAATTGAGAACATGGTTGAGATAACATTGCTAATATAACGGTAACATTTTTTGAAAATTTCATTTAATTTTTATTTATTCTCATTTTTATACTTATCTTGTTTCCTATCTTTTCTCTATTTTTTCCAAAACTATTATTATTTTTGGACATGTTCTATAAAACAATAAACATAATCAACAATTGACAACCTTTTAAAATCTAGAAGGTGGAAAGACATAGGATAGTAAATATTATCAACGCTTTCATTATTGATAGTGAAACTGCCAATCCATGACTTTATATCTTCTCATCCCTCTTATCACTAATTTAACACTAAGTTTATGGCCATTACGATAAATAGTTGGACAGATTGGAATTATAAAAGAACCTCGCTCCCATAAACGAATGTGCAGTACTTGGGAGCTGGAATTAAATCTAGACAAGTGTATGTCGATGAATTTTTGGGAAAAGGATACTTCTTCAAGACGGAGTTACACCACTAACGGGATTCAACTATCAAATTTGGTGTTCATAAAATACTTATGGATCACCATTACACGGGATCTTTTGTGAGTTAAACACATACGCGAAATATGTGGGAAAGCCAACCGTAAACCGGGATTTATAAAAAGAATTACCGGTACATGCCATGGAAAGGTGAAATAGGTCAGCTACCTGATTCTAGTAAGGCCACTCTTGGAATATGCTGCTATCGCATAGGACCCTTACGAAGTTTGGCGGAGAGAAGATACCAATAGAGTGCAGTGCAGGGCGGCCAAATTTGGTGATAAGTTGTTACCACAAAAATGTAGCGTATATAATAATAACACAGAAAAAACTATTTACATTGGTCGGTACTGCGATGTATTAAGTTTCAACACAGAGGCAGCCATCAAGCAGGGATGTTTCCGATACATATATCGAATGATTTTAAGGGCTGAGATTTTCCGAATGCTTCTAAAAGCCTTAATCCCACGTATTCGGCTCACTGGGATGCCCAGAATCCCTTGCGCCGGAGCTTCCAATAATGCCGGATATTCCCTCACACCTACTTACCCATCACATCACATCAGCACGCCTCTCATCCTCACTTCGACCCCCCTGCAGCGATTTCAAACGCCCTAAGTCTAGATCCCCAAGCCCATCTCACGAAAAACTTTCAGCCCTCTGTAACACTTTCTTTCCCTCTGACTTTATCCTCCTCCGTTTCCTGACCCGATAAATCTCTCACAGAATACCCGTATCCCCTGAATTCCTTTCTTTATTTCTCTTTCTCTTCGCTGAAACTCTTTTGGCTCGGAACATCTTCGAAAGTCCACCTGAAATTATTTATGCATGCATGATAAACGCCCGTTGGAGTATAAAAATGCCTTATTTACTACCCCAGTCCACAAAAATGGTGAAAAAACAATACAAAAGCAATAGAAGGATCACAAAATATCATCCAAGATAAAATATCTTTGATTGCATCACAACAAATCCTCCAAGGTTAAATATTTTAGATTATATCACAACTAATCCTCCTAGATTTAATATCTTAGATTACATCACAACAAATTCTCCTAGATAAATGCGTTTCGGACAGTGAAAGTTCCGTAACTACCCGAGTCCAAAAATGTCGGAAAAAAATGCGAAGGATCACAACAAATCCTTCTATATTAAATATTCTAGGCTTTATCACAACAAGTCCTCCCAGATAAACGAGTTTAGGACAACGACAACGTCTTGTTTACTACCCGAGTCAAAATGGCGGATAAATGTACGACGGATATCAACATTTCCTCCTAGTTTAAATATCCTAGATTATATGAGAAATATCATCCTAGATAAATGAGGTTTTGACTGTAATAATGGCTAATTAATACTCAAATCCCAAAATAGTGGAGAACAATGCCAGGGATCAAAAAAATCTCTAAGATTTCTCATCCACTTTAGTAATAGATGAAACATATCACTCCGATAGAATCAAAAATAAAATTCGTTATATTCCACACATTATTCACTAAAAATACTCAATTCTACACAATTTTTGATAATACCGTTCTCTTACCTCTTAAAAGGTTTAAACCAGTAGATTGTTTAATAAATGCCAAATATAACTATAATATACATATGTAACATGATAATGTTTATTTTTGATTCTATCACGTCACCATTCCACGCAATTCACTCGCGAATCATTGCTTTGAAATCGCTGCGATTCATTAAAACGTTAATTTTTTATGGGTTTATAAAAAAGTTAGATACTTTTTGGACTAGTACGTAAATTATACGATTTAAAAGTACAGCGGAAGAGCCAGAAGGAAAACTAAAGGAGTGGATGATACACTTGAAATATTCTCGATCTATTTGCGCAAGTATACACTGTTAAAAAGATGTCAGCATTCTTACTCTATATCCGTTTAGTTTCTTTTATCGAAATTCCGTGTTAAAAATTCACGAAAAAGCAATCAAGGATATGTGATGAAATCGTTTGTGGTACTTCAAACGGCTTCTCCACCATTTCTCCACATCCAAAAACATGTCCTTACACAGTAGGCCGGCCCTTATTTTTCAGAATTGCGAAAAGTTATGTTTTCCTGGTCTCAAAATGATCCAAATGAGGTCTATATTCAAGTGTTAAAATTTGGTTACTTTCAAATAACGGCAACCCGTGCCCCAAGGGCCCCAAGTACTAAGGACCCTCAATTGAGTTTTTTGGGGTCGAAAAAGTGCTATTTCTATGTAAAACGTAAAAGTAAAGTCCTTTATGGCCAATTTTCTGTTTGTTTTGACCTATCTCTAAGCGTTTAGGAGATATCGTCCGTCGTAATGTATTCCCCCCCAGGACGACTCCCCGCACCGCGGCACCGCTGAGGTACGGCCCGCACCACTTACTACAGACTTCCCCTCAACCCCCTCCCCTCCCTCGGCAAAGACTTTGCTCCTGATGACTAGATTTACATGCTAGTGGTGCAGTATTGAATAAGTTGTTCCTCTTGTGTCATGATTAATGTTATTAAAGCCTATAACGTCAATATTAACCCCTCAACGCCGTCCTATGTACTGGGTACCGACCCCTTAAAGCTTGATTTTTTGCCGCCATACGGCCGCGAACCATTCCAGCAGGCTTTGTTCCAAAGTGCTCTTTATGTACAAAATATTATAAGCATGTGATACAATTGTGTCTACGAATTATAAAGGAATGAAGGGAATGGGCATTGAGCATGGCTTCCAGGGCTCCAACAGTAGATAGAAATATTGAAGGAAGACGAAACGAGGTAGTCAGTTCACGGATGTAGATCACTGTAGAGAGATAGTTCTTGTGTATAGTGTGCAAGGGATAGAAAGTGCTGCAAGTTTTTTAGGATGTAAGGATAAAAGTGGTGAAATAAATACTTTATCATGAAAGTGATGTTCATTTTAAGAATAGACCAACAAGGAAAGGCGTGTAATCAAGACTAAATCCAGGAATTGAACTGGTTGGAAAAGAAAGTGAAGAAATACACGGCTCAAATTTACCTACAGTGAGAGAAGTACTGTGTGTTTTCTCTATCACCTAATGGGTTCGAAATTTGTAAGACTTAGAGCGAGAAAAACCGTGAGAAACGCGTCTCATCCATGGTACAAAACTAGGATTCCTGTTATTACGGTAAATAAGGCGATTGAAAAGTTATAAAACTGACGCAAAGAATGGATGAACGTGCAACGACATAAAGAGACCGCGAACTACAATAGAGATGAAGAGAAGAGAATCTTTCTTAAGAAAACTTGATGATTTGTTTGAAATTGCAAGGAGCGATACCATTGAATTTTTGACGCACGAGGGGGAAAGTGCAGTTAATCTCTCGGATAAATGTGCTTGGGCTGAAGAAATAAAGTTCTTACGCAAATAAAGAGGAGAACGAAGTGCAATTATTGGTGGAATAGATTTCAATATATTCCAGAAGAAAGGAAAAGGTGTGGTTCTCCGCTCCTAACAATGTCAGAAGGATTAGAAATACAATGAATATGTATTTTATTTTGGTTAATGTACCGAAATTCATGGACAGAGTGAAAATAAATTGATCTCTTGGATTGGAAGTATTGTTATGGCAATTAAATTCTTTCTAAGGCAAGCACATTTCTTCAGAGGCTAGATGTTGCCAGTGTGAGCAAAGTCTTTGCCGAGGGAGGGGAGGGGGTTGAGGGGAAGTCTGTAGTAAGTGGTGCGGGCCGTACCTCAGCGGTGCCGCGGTGCGGGGAGTCGTCCTGGGGGGGAATACATTACGACGGACGATATCTCCTAAACGCTTAGAGATAGGTCAAAACAAACAGAAAATTGGCCATAAAGGGCTTTACTTTTACGTTTTACATAGAAATAGCACTTTTTCGACCCCAAAAAACTCAATTGAGGGTCCTTAGTACTTGGGGCCCTTGGGGCACGGGTTGCCGTTATTTGAAAGTAACCAAATTTTAACACTTGAATATAGACCTCATTTGGATCATTTTGAGACCAGGAAAACATAACTTTTCGCAATTCTGAAAAATAAGGGCCGGCCTATTACACAGCCAAAAACATGCCCAAGTATTTAGAGGGTTTCTTGCCAAACAACGAGTAAGTATTTTGTTTTCCTGATAAATAATTTCGATGTACCATATCCACAAAGTAGGCCGTCAAGTAAGCAGTGACTCACTTATGATCAGTTAGCATAAGAAAGCATACCGCGTCAACATTCCAGCCTCACACAAGGAGTTTAGTTTTAACCAAGAGTTCACTGAAGACGAAATTCACTAATTCATGATTAACTTTGTGGTATTCCATTATAAGTTTTCCTGGATATTACACAATTACTTATACCACTTTTTTTACAGAGCGCGACCTGGGTTTTGATGAATTATCATCATCTTCAAGATTTCAATATTTCATAATTTGCGCCTGAAGAATATGATAATTCATTGAAACCCGGCTCGCGCTGCGTAAAAAAGAAGTGGCATTAGTAATTGTATAATATCCTATAAAACTTCACTGACGACGTCCTAGGAAACACGATCTCTTAGCATTCGATCAAATGAGATAAGGTTATTTCACAAAAACTTACACAAAACATATACGAATGATAATTGCAACTAACTTTAGCGTCAAAATTACGGTATTCAAACCGAGCAAGGTATTGCAGAGACTTCGATTAGCATGACGTAAAAGTTATAATTAATAATTGTGACATAAATGTGACCAAATAACAATGCGACGCTTATATAGTTATATACTGAATCCATATTTTTTAATTTCAAACGCTTATTATCATGCAACTAGACGGAAAAGGTTATTAACTCGTCTCATCGGTTATTACGAATGAAAGCAATTCGCCCATAAAAGTAAGCAACACGCTCGATACCATAAACAATGTTTTCAACTCCTACTCTTCTATAAGTGGATATTGGATCCGAAGAAATGGCTGTGGGAAAATATAAATACTTTCGCATCGAAGGCTGAATATCGATTGTACAGATAAAAATTATTTTTTTCCTTTGAGAGGGCCCGCTCCTAAACTGGTATTATTACAATACACCATTCCTAAGAACATGACAATAAGTATCTTAAGTAGAAAGTAAATGAACGGACAATCTGAAGAAATAAAAAAATGAAAGACGTATGCGTAACTAAGAACTCAATTTGGGTTTCCGGCGTACCAAAATCGAAATATAGCAAAATATGTTTACAGAGAAATTGATAATTCAAGCCAAGAAGAGTGAAAAAGAAAATGAATAAAAGATTTCGATCCGAAATGCTTGGAGCATAATCTATACTTTTATTGAACAAGCTACGTCATCATTAGGTGAAAAAAGATGACCACATGATTGTAAACTAGCAGTGTGGACAATGAGAGTCAAGAGAAATGCTTCAAGAATATCGATTATGGATGACCTTCCCCAGCAACAAGCCTGGAGCTATCGACATAATATTATGCACCCCAGCAGCCATTGATGCTCCATACGCATTAGCATGAAAATGTTTATATGCAAATACAGAGGCGCGCGATGATGATAATAGCCATTTGCTTATCACCACTACCATAATGGATTGAAATTCAGTGCCCACACACGGCTTTCAGGGCCATATCATCTCCGCTGGCTAAATGAAAGCAGGGCCATTTTTATTTCCTCTTTCATGAACATAATAATGAGTGTTATTAATTCCCAAAACAAAAACACAATCTTCACAAATAATTTACAGGCATTTTTACATCCAAGGGAATCTCTGTGTAAGCTCTAAGAAATATCTGTGGTGAGGCTACCATCCCAGAATTTATTGCTGCTTGTTTCTTTGTGACATAACAATACAAACAATCATAATCACTAAGTAATTTGACAATAGCTACAGAATGAGCCGAACGGGATTCAGAAAGCTCAAAAAAATTTTCATGCAATAATATTAAAGAACTTATCTATACTTTGCTCAGTTATTAGCCATTCCACAATCAGTTTGAGATGTATTTTAGCATATTTTTTAAATCTGAGTCCTCAGACAGAGACTATGAGGGTTCTAGGTGAACCCTTCACAGGATACAACGCACCGGGGCCGGGAACCAAGCCAGTGGCTTATACGTCCGATCACCCGGGGAGGGTGAGGAGAGGAAGGAAAAAGGAAAGAGGCACCGCCGCGATAGGAGCCCGCCGACGCCTCTGGGAAAGGATAGGAGCGGAAGGGAGGGGACGGGGGAAAAACACCTCAATGCTATAGAAGCGAAGGGGGCCCTACTATTAGCGAAACCAAGCGTAAGCAATTAGTGTTCTACCGATCCTAGTGGATTTTCCTATGAGGAAGAAAAATCCATCGATCGAATCGGTAGATTGAGTCCTCACAATCAGACAGAAAGTTGTACCTATACTTTAGGTCCTATGTACAAGAATGATCTTTTGTGTACTAAAGCCCGCGTTGGAGAGATTATGTCCCACGCCAGCCCGTAGGGAAAGAATATCGTAAAGCTTTAGGAAGATGTATATCACATGCAATCAGCGACTATAAATCCGCAAGAATATCTCATTGGCGGCGACGACGGTGTTTTCGTTCGTCCAATGATTTGCTCACCAAGCGTAAGCAAGCCTGAAAAGAGAATCGATGGCCAAATCCCGTAGAGAAATCTCTCGTGATTTCAAAACGAAGCGATTTTGCTGCTCTTTTCTTTTTCACGATATTAGTTCACCCAACTCTCGTTTTTGGGAACGGGGGTAACTGAAAAACGTGGAGTGGGAGGTCCTCTCATTACCACGTGCTTAATCCCAGTACGAACGTTGCGGAGCGCACCGAACCCAGAGCATGTTCATTATCAGTTTATTTGCTTTTGACGCGGGATTCCACGGATTGTTTTCGTCCGGTGGAATTCACGAAAAGGGTACTTTCATGAGAGACCGCCGCAACCCATGCCCGATAAAATGGTTGAGTTTGCGGCAGGGGGAGGAACGAAAATGTAGGAAACAAAACAAAGGAGTTGACCGCATTCGATAGGATCGCTAAAAATCTTTCATCGAAACAGATGAAAGAAGGATTTCGTTCCTTTGAGGTTCAATGAATGAGTGCATGAGAATTTCTTCGAATAGCTTAGCTTTCTAGAATATAGCTTAGCTTTCAATGTTTTCAGAGCGCTATAATCCATTCCTTATTTCTCTCAGTATTCATTGCATGAAATAGCATTTTACCCGTAGGAATTTAAATCCAAACGAGATGTAGAGAATGCACAAGCATTTTCTTCAAATAGGATAATAGCTCATATTCCAATGTTTACAGAATTCTATAATTCGTTCCTCATTTCTCAGTACTTATTTCTCAGCATTATTGTACTGATTGCATGCAATGGCATTTTATATAGTAATAAAATCAAAACGAGATGTTAAAGTATTTGGAGAAATGACTTTTATATTGAAAAACTATCAAAGCTCGTCCCCTGAAAAAGAGAATTAAGAGCCTATGATGAGTCTGTGTGGACCAGATTTTTACCATCAAATCAAGCAACAGGCCTCTTTTATTTTTCAAAATTATCTGCGGTGCATTAAGTAATCTACCTAGAGTATTGATGTTATAACCTCAAAAAATGCCAGATTTAATATGGGATGAATAAAAAGCTGAATGACAAGTGACCCTTAGTAAAAATGGTTTATTACGTATCGTGGGAGATAATCACTCCATTAAGGCTTATCATGAAAAACGTGATGACTTTTTATCTAAATATATCTTTAACACCGGTTTTATCGAAGATATTTCGAAGAGTAAATTTTTACGCATTTTAAAAAGCTCTATAAATGCTAAAATATATTCTTAATAATGACAAAATTTTTAACATTCATTTTTTCTATCAATCCTTAAAATTATACTTCCGCTCAATATTATATCCGACTCCTCCAAGCAATATTTTATCAATTTCTAAGTAGCCACGCTAGGAAAATACATTTACTTTTATCCAAGTATATACTTTATCTAAAAATTCAGAATCAAGTGCAAGAAGGATACCAAGTTGGCCGTACTTGGCGTAGTGTACAAATTATTTGAAAAATATCAAAAAATCCCCCGAAAACATAACCTAATTTATACCTGAGATATAGATAGGTCATCCTCAATAATAAATCGGTATCATAACTACTCTAGTGGTACCTAACACATCATAATAATCATCATACCCATCGTATTACACAATCTTAATCAATATCAAACCATATTTATACCTGATACTTATTCGCACTCTCTCTACGTGGCATGCAAATGGGATAGGCAAAATGAAAAATTGAGTAATTTCGACAAAATGGAGGACACTTGGACATGATCGAAAAATTCTCATCCTCCAGTTCAATTTTTTATAATTTGCGACTTTCACTGTCAACTTCAATTTGTAGCACTTGAGCCGAATATTTTACTACGCACTGGTCAGTGGGACCAATCATGGCCCTAGAAACAAGAGGCACTTATTATTAAAGCTCGGCATAAGTTTTATAATTATATTTGAAAATTATCAATTTATTTCATGATGTTTTGTTTTCCGTGGAAGACAATGGATTCCCACTCAATCTAACTGGCTATGTGCGCCTCTAATGGTACCATAATTACGACTAGATATTTAGGTTCCAATATAATATCCTCTGAGTCAGAACGATATTAGCACGGATCCCATAAAGAAGTATTCATCGCCGAAGACAGGGCAATAATACGTTCTACGTGCAATAAATCAGATTAACGCGGCTATAATGACATACCTTTCGTACGCACTGTAGGAAGTTGGAAAGTCTATCTAACAAAACAAGATTAATACAATGAGTCAAAAAATACATCGTGTTTCCGAAGGAATCCGCAATACTTCAGGACAATTTTAAGTTTTTTAAAACTCCAGACAATTTTAAGAACTTTTCGTCCATTAACATGGGGTTGCAAGTCCTTAGTAACCGAGCTACAGCAAAGCAAACAATTGTAAAATTGACTTCAGTTACCATTAAAATGGTTTTTCTTGGGCATCCACCCTTTTCATCATTTCATTTCATACCACGGATTTTTAAGGACACTAAATAATTAAGGTTGGATGAAAACGTGCGAATATAATAAACAATGTTCTGGATGCACTTTGCAGTTACCATGAAAACTCAATGACGTAATTTACACTGATTGAAAGGATCTATAACTTGTGCTGGTTGTGCTGAAGATATTTTTTCTTCATTTTATGCTATCCACGAAGAGAATTCTACCTTATTTTTTCAATGGACTCCGAATGATAGTAGAAATATCACATTTTAAAGCCGTGTTTTTACGATGAAAAGCTTTATTTTCATAAGAAATCATAAAATATTCTTGATAAATTTTTAGGAAATTTAATTTTACTTATCGCAATTACCATCATTTCTCCATCAATATTTGTACGAATAATATGAAAACTTAGGTGATGCCATTAACGTTATGTGGCATTCATTGGATGAGGAGAGAGTTGTAATTTTCCCCCGTTACCAAGGCGATTAGCTATAACAATGGAAGCTTGACACAGAGGTGAGGAAGAGAAAATGAATGAATTTAGTGCAATTATTTGGTTTCATTGCGTTTCAAATGCGTCAATCATGGTGTGAAAACGGAGCTCTGTGAGTGGATTGCATATTCCTCCCGAAATACCCTGTATACTTACTTTGATTTTGTGCACAAGGTAGGTAATTTTAGTATCGATGACTAGTGATCAGATGTGGTTATTACAGCAATCGCAAGGCACCGTTCTAGCAAAAAGCTTGCGCCTCGTTTCAAAGAGAAACATGGGAAGAGAAGATTCTCCTACGTGAGGGAACTATATTCAGGTCACGTATCGGATGGTTAAATCCACAATACCTGCATGCAAAATCATCACCAGCACACTCCTGCATACATTATTCGAATTCCGAGAAAGCTTTTCATGGCACTTTCTGGGAGACATTGCGCAAAACTTTTGAAGTCCATACATGAGCAAGGTTATCAATTATAGTTGCTGAGGGATTAAATCCGCACTCCGAGAATAAAATCTCATCAAAGATGTACCAGACTCACCGACTCTTCTGAATTTAGCCGGCAACCTTCCTGCTCAAGCTTTCCCGTGAATTACACCAGAATTTTAAATAGGGATCCACGGGATTAAGTATATTTCAAGGGACACGTACCGCCACCTTGGATCATCTCATCTTCGAGTAAATGCACGTACGAAGGATTCGCTGAAGGAGAGGACAAAAGAGCAGAGTCAAGCGAAACACTAATAGAGACTGGAAGTTAGCAGACACCTCTAGCCATGGTAGTCATATCCTCAAAAACCAACAGATAGGATTATTTAAGAAATACACGGAACAAAAATATATACGTGATGATTTCAGGCTTAACTGCATGAAACCTTTCCGTTATTGAAAATGAAAGAATAAAACTTAGATGGATTGATTGACGTATTTGAAAAATCACCACCGGGATTTTATAACATCGACCTGAAGATGCAAGATTATATTGGATTGCAAAAAAAATTCCATGAAGAGAGGCTAGACTATAACATATGATTTCAGTCTTACAAATGTGAAACCTATCCATTATTGAAAATTTAAGAATAAACTTTGTTTGGTTCACAAATATTATTGGAAAAGCACGACCCGGGCACCAGACGATGTGACAATGCGTTCGCGCCATATGAAGTCCTACGCTATAATAGCCACTCGCTTGCTTTGTTTTTTTCCGTTCTCCCATGTGGGCGAGGGTGTGATAGCTTAAAGTTATTGGCTTCGCTGTTGTTGGCTGTGAACGGAATTTTTAGGTTCAAATTTAGATTTTGGTTGAGAGGGTAGAATTTTTTATTTCGATAAGAATCGATTGCGATAAAAATCGATTGTCAAGTACAATTCCGCCTAACTAATCCGATGCACCAAAAGTAGAAAATTGAATATAATAAAATATACCTTTCTCAACTCGTTTATGACACATCGGTAAATTTTATATAGCAATACTAAAATTTTTAAGTCTAAATTATGAAATACCTTAGTTTCAGTGGTCATTTCGATGAGTTATTTAATAATTATCTTGCACATAAGTATTTCAAAATGATAGACAGCGCTGTGAACCTCATGTTATTCATATTTATCGAGTCAAAAAAGTATTTATATCTCAAAGTACTTATATTTTCTGCAAGAAAAAACATGGATCTACTCCTACTGGGAGCAATGATACCAGGAATGTTTAACAGGAGCCATGATTTTAATTTTTAATTAAAAAAGTGAAATTTTCGTTGATACAACTGTCTGAAAAATATAATATTTAATATAGCAGCCACCAATTGTAGAATAATTATTTAAAACTATTCTTAAAGATAATTAGTTTTATAAAATATAGCGTTAAAAATTTTTTTCCTAAAAAATCAGATTTACAGTTTTCTTGAAATCTCTTTTTCATGTAGAATTCTTCGTCTTAGAATTTTTAAACAAGTGAGACCCTTCTGAATTTCTGAGTGTTTCCCATCAAATATCTATCTTGGACTTTCCGTTGATATTTCCCGTAGGTGATTCTCTCTTTCCATTCAAAATTCATACTTTCAATTTATTTTTCAGAACTTCCTCTATTCCTTCCTTCTCCGTAACAATCTAACAAGCAACTGCTACCTTGATAATTCTCCTAATAAAAGTTTAAATTAATTATGCATTCAAGTTTTTGCTAAACCTTCATGGAGCTCGCCATTCTTAAAAATAAGCATCTCTCCCTCATAACAGAGAATTTTCCATTGATAAAATTATTTTTCTCTATGCTTAAACTTTTATTTCAGTTACTAGCTTTTAGACATTTTTTTAAATTGTTAGTGACTGAGCCCGTAATATTAAATACTCAGAAAAGTCCATGCGTATTTTGGAAAGAAAAGAAATATTTACGGCAATTATTATAACGTCAACGGCATCTCATATTAGTAAATTAGCGAGACAGGCAAGTAAATCGCTGGAGCCTAAGTATTAGCATATCACTTGAACCAGGTCACTGAAGTGAAAACTTTGTGCATATATATTCAAGAAGAGTTTTTATGATTCAAGGCCATATTACTAAACTCATGACGGAATTAGAATAGACTTATGCGTCACAAAAACTGAGAGAAAATATATCAAAGCCAAAACTGTCTCAACTCTCATGCCCATTAAATGGCGCAGCTCAATGTACAACTTAACGCACAAGCCACTCCAAAATGAAAGATATCTCTTAATCTATACGTTCGTAGTGAATGTAGTGACCAATTTTCAACGATGATAAGGTCATTTCTATCTCTACTATGAGTCAAACTATCTCTATAATCGAAAGTCTACCGACGAGAAAATTTGACTCATAGACATGGGAATATAAAACACCATTAAAATTCTGTCCCATAAATATGTTTTGCTGTCATTACAGTTGATAATATCCAAATTTTAGTTACTGAGTGCTTTTGGCTATACCGTCAGCAAACGATTAATTAGCTATTCAGGACTATCGGCATGGCAGGTTGCGATGAAGTACAGGTGGGGAATGAGAACACCATCCTGGCACTCTTGAATAGAAATTTCTCAGATAATTGGTCGGGGGGAGCCACGAATCCGAATTTAAATAGGGCAAACAACATCGAGCTTGATGCCTATTGTTCAGCAAAAATATATAAATCTCTTATATTAAATATTGTCATTAAATATTTGCTCTAATATTTTACTAAAATAGTCAGGAGGAAGTCCTGAGAAGAGTAGGAGAAAAGAGAAGCCTCACGAAAACCTTGCCAAGAAGACGGGACGACCTAATAGGCCACATATTGAGACATGGAGGTTTGACGAAGACGATCTTTGAAGGACAAGTGGATATAACTTCATCTTTCCCTGTAAAATGTATATTACTAAGAACATGACGGAATAATATGATATAGAAGCAAACAGATGGGAACTTCACGCGCGACAACTGAAATTATTAAAGCATATCATGCAAAATTTAGCAAACTCGTCAGGTCTATGTAACTATGTTATGAAACCAGGGTCGTGCTTTTCAAATATATTTGTGTACCTAATAAAGTTCATTCCTCCATTTTCCATAATGCATAGCTTTCACACAGTTAAACCTGAAATCATCAATTACTCTCTTCGGATCGTTGACTAATGGTAATGAGAAACTAAATGAGAAGCAAAAACCTATATCAATCTAAGCTTTACGAGTAACGTCCATAAGTAACCACTTTCGATGCATAAATGACTCGAAAAAAAACATAAAGGAACTTCCCTCGCGACAAGTAAAATGGTCAAAGCAAATTATGCAAATCCAGCACTACCTGAACAGTTTTTTTCACCTCCCAAAATCCATTCCCACGGCGAACGCCACCCACCGATGGATAACGATCACTTTGTACCTCCAGCCGAGAATATGGAAGCTCTCTCTATCATCTACTGAACAGAAAGTGGGATCCGAGACGGAGTAGAAAAAAATCTCTCATCCGTTAGTTCAATCGCCTCTTATTTCTTTTTTTTGCAGCGCACAAACTAGAGCATTTCCTCCGTTCGGCTACGGTGGTGGAGAAGAAAAAAAACTGGAGTAGGCCCACACGACGTCCTTCTCTTCCTACGTGTCTTCCTTGCTACCCCCTTGGATTAAAAATCCAAGTCGTAAAGGGGAGGGGAAAGGATGGAGGGACGACCACGAAAAGCCCTTTCCGAAATCCCACTATTCCTCGTCTCCAATCGGGTCAGTTGAATGAGGGGCCGGGGATCGATGGATGCCTCACTTAACCCAATAAGGGCTCACTCAAAAAAATTCCACCCCACCTCGCATCGCCACCTTTTCTCTGCGAAGGCTCTAGGGTGGATGTCGAGTGAGAGGGGTTGTGTCCTACGGATATAAAAGGAGGGAGAGAAACGGAGTGAAAGGATATTCTCCGCCCTCTCTCCTCTCTCATGCAGACAAAGGCAGTACGAGAATGGCCATAAGGAGGGAGTCACGGGGCAAAAACGTGAGATAAACGTGATAACTCCATGTTTTCCTTGACCTTTAAGGGATAAAACCTTCCAAATTAGACACGACTCCCGCTGGAGTGCAAAATAACTGTTCGTGGCTATACTTAGTGAGTGCATATGTGAAATTACCAGGTTCTTATCGCTCATTCACCAATTGGTTTCGATAGGTGAGGGTAGAGCTCGCTTCATACTAGGCCAAGAGTGATAACTTAAATTAGAGCTATGAAATAGTCCTTTTCAAGGCCACGTCGATTTAAGTGAAAAAAAAACGCATGACTTAATATGCACTCTCTCTCTTTGTTTTTGAACCAGTGGATATGTTTGGATACGTGAGGGTAGATCTCGCCCCAGACTAGGTCGTGCGTTTATATTTACATTCAGGGTTAGGGAATAAGTTCCTTTTCTGTGCCACCTCAAGACAGGTGAACTAACACACGCACACTCAGTTAGTGATTCAACCAGTCGGTGTGCTTGTATAGGTGAGGGTAAAACTAACCCCAGACATGGCCAAAGGCGCTTAAACATATTAAAGGATGGGAGTTCTTTTTCTATAGTTCCTTCCCCAAGGTCACCGAGACCAATCACATTACGAGAATTCTTTGTTAGATTTAGTACCAAAAACACAATTTTAATAGCAGAAATTCATAAATAACTAGACAAAAGGGGGTGAAAGGATTATTCTCCTCGCTAAATTAGCATCTCTCACTCTCATTCAGGCAAAGGCAGTAAGAAAATGGCTATAAGGATGGAGTTACTGGGCAGAAACATTCGATAAACTAGATAAATTCATCTTTCCCTAGTCCTTTGGGGATGAAACGTTCCACAACAGGCTCGATTCTTGCCGGAGTACAAAACAACTGTTCGAGGCATTACCTAAGGAGTGTCAATGTGAAATAACCGGATTCCAATCACACTCTCAGTGATTCAAATCGTGGGTTCGTTCAAATTGGGGAGGGCAGAGCTCGCCCCGAACTAGGCTATGAGTTTAAGTTGCATTCAAAGAAGGCAATCGGTACCTTTTATTGGCCACGTCAATGTGAGAAAACGTATTTTCCTTTATTCACTCACTCTGTTTCAACCAGAGAATTGGTTTGGATAGGTGAGAGTAGATCTCGCTCTATAGTAGACCATGAGTGTAAAATTACATTTAGGGTAAGGAGTCAGTTCCTTTTTCTGGGCTACCTCCAGGTAAGTGATTTAACACATAACTTAAGGCGCACTAACTTACACGGTGATTGAATCAGTGTATTGGTTTGGATAGTTGAGGGTAGAGCTCGCCACAGACTTGGCCATGAGTGTAATTTTAAAATCAGGGTTGGAATCCATTCCTTTTTCTGGGCTACCTCAAGATAAGGTAAATAATACACTCCCTCTCCCTCCTATGCTGTGAAAGGAAGTACGAGATTGGCCATAATGAGAGACTCGCTGGGTAAAAACGCTAAATAAACGTGATGGCACCATATTTCTCTACACCTTTGGGGATAAGACCTTCCATATAAGGCACAATTCTCGCCGGAATACAAAAATAACTGTTTTCAACACTACTTTATGAGCGAATATGTGAAATAACCAGGTTCTCATCACTCACTCAATGTATATCAAACTGTGTCACAGTAGGGTGAAATCTAAAACTGCTGGCCAAAACCTAAAAAAATGTTTTTTTTTTACAATGGAAGTTGAAACTTTGAACATTTATACTTACAAAATTATTGCATATTTTGACGCATATCGTTTTTGATGATTTTGTTAACAGAAGCCATGGCCTTAAAAGTTATACGAATTTCGCAAAAATTTCCGGCATTGAATTTTTTCAAAATTCGACATTAAAGCTAATGGCAAACTTTTGGAGTGGGTCAATAGTAACAAAAATTTTCAAAGTCATTACACGGTTTATTACTGTTCATTTTCAGCAACTTTCACAACTTAGTTGTTGAATTTTTGGCCGATACGGTATAAAAAGATGGAGTATCTGTTTTTCGTCGAATTTTTCCGTTCCTGTAAGATCACCCAATCACCTCGAGATATGTACACCACTCATACAATAATTCCCGTATAGTATGATTCAAAGGGATGACCTGCTATTCTACGATTTCTATTAATGCTGCTAGCTTAGCGGGAGTAATTAAACTAACCCTAATGATTTTTGACAAAATCTAGGGTCATGACATCACACATGGATGAACACCTCAGGGTATTGTAATAATATAAAGATGGTTCCTGTTTCCAATATTTAAGAGACTTGACTTTTATCATCGATGGCATCATTATCAGCCAGGATTCAAAGCAAAATATGATTCCATTTTTTGGGATTTTTATGATTTTGGTATCTAATGTATTCAGTGAAATTTTCCATACTAACAAGATAACGACCTCTATTCTTACTTTCCTTTTAGCTTATCTTCCATAATTCATTACATATCTCTCATAAAATGGTATTAAGTGACGAAATCTGGATCGGTCGGAGTAAAGAAGCGTGGAAAGAGAAAATAGCTTTCATATAAAATCAATGGTCCAGATCAAAGGTAACATAAACACTTGATAATGACCTAAAAAATCGATACCGAGCGGAAAGAGTTTTGAATAAGTAATGTGCGGAATATAACAAAGTTTATTATTGACTCTATCAAGTGCTTCCATTATGTTAAATTGTCTTTTTGCTTGACCCAATTCCGCCGTTTAGCCAACAACGCTTCCGTCTCGAACGAAGACCTCATCCCGTCAAATTCACTCGGGAGTGGTAGTCTTTTTCATCGAGTTTTTTTTTCACTCGACCACATTTCCTCGATTACCTAATCCCCTTCCCTTAAAATAACGTATTCACTCCGAAACCTCATTCTCTCACCGATGATTATTTTTTTGCTTCGAATCCACACCCCTCCAGTTGCTCCTCCATTAGCAGCCAGTCAAAGCACATCCCGCCATTACCCCCTCACAACCTTTCGCAAGCCGCCTTTTCGCAGCATCAAAGCTTCACTGTGCCCCTCCACCTTCCTTCCAAAGGCCACCCTCTCGACATGCTTTTAAGAGTTTGAGTGTAAGTGACCGTCTCCACCCCTCCGTCCTACGCGATCGGAGGGAAAGAAAAACATTAGCCGCCGCTATTAAACCTCATCCTCGCTCTCGTATACCGTAGTAATCCAGGGCATCAATATAGGCTGCTCATCACCTACGATCAGGGTGTAATGCGTCGCTCTCCCTAAACCTATTAAAGACAGAACTAACTTACCAACTGATTTTTATTATTTTTTGTATATCCTATTTCTTGTGCAACTAATTGAGAGATATTATGTAAGAAAACCCGAACAAAATTTTTAAATTGTGTTTTTGATTGAAAAGCCAATTAAGCAGGCAAAGTGAGTGGTTACAATACTTTGATGATTAAAAGAAAACTATCCGGTTATACATACTACGGGCTAATATTACAATGAATAATTTGAAGAAGCACTTAAGCCATTAAATTAAAGCTTAATTAAAACAAAACTAAGCGCATTTATAAAAATGTCATACGTAGTGTGTATAACATTGAGAAAAAACAAATTCATTCATTAATCTTTTGAGAGAAGTCAGTCATACTCAAGGACGTAAGAAATCAAGAGAATAATCTATGGAACACCGGGATTGATAAACTTTCTGTTATAAAATTCAAAAGTTCTCTTTAATGTCCATATTAAAATATGAATCATGAGTTACATAGCAATGTTATACCGAGAGGGAATATCTTATCTTGGTACTAATACCCCTCTCTGCTTATACACATTCCCGGTTAATTACTCGAGAGTGGATGCATCATTTAAGCCATCAAATCACCTTACGCAACGCCTCGCATATTATTTTGGGCATTTCCTTGGACCAAAAATTTTCCAAAATTAATCTAAAAGAGAGTAACAACATATATGCCTTCCTGAAACAAGTTACACTCTGGCTATTTTGCAAACAAAAATATTATGAGGGATTTCTCAAATAAGTATACCATATATTTTCAATACCATGCCATATTCTCTTCTTAAATTTAGTTAATTTTATTTCAATTCAATTGTTTTCTCTTTAATGAACCATTATTTTGCATTTCTTATGCATCAAATTGCATCTGGAAAACATTTTTGTGAGCAAAAATATGCGAACTAATACGATAGTATGTCTGCAGGCTAATGTCCTGTAACAGGTAATAGCCCCTGGGGTCAACTTAAATTTCCAAAAAAACTGGATTTGCATCCATGATATTTCCATGTCTAAATTATTTAAGGACCAATGAATATATGATATGATTATTTATCTTGATCGTAGGATGACTTGAATGATAAAATGGACTTCTGATAAAATCATATCAAAATTAGGGATAAAAAATTCATATGTCCTAGTAGAAAAGCCCGCCTGCTAGTAGAAATTTAATTTAATATTTCTCGTGACATAAAATTTCACATCTGAATGAGCGATACGAATTTCCATATTCTCCTCACTTGACCTAGATGTTCCAATAAATAAACTATACCGTAAAGAGGTCTACATAAAGGGAGTATTTAATGAACTTGATAGCGATCAAAAGGAGAATTTCTCAGGGAGATGAATTTCAAGCTTAAGTGCTCACGAGTGGCAAAATATATTCCACGCATTTACCACCCGGGAGGTGACGATAGAGATGAGTAGCCTAGCAGAAAGCAGCAAGGACGTACCTACGAAGAGATCTCGATAGAAATCACGCGCTGCGAGCCTTAACTTTTTTTTATTTGTTTGGCGAAAAGCACTTCCCCGGTCGTGAATAATAATGATTCTTTCAGGGGATAAAAAAGTTTTTGGGACGACATCACTCCAACGAAAAAAATGTATGCGGCGTCGCGCTCGCATTACGCCGTAATGCGCTCTACGTGCAGAAATTTTCGGCGACCGATTTGAGGGGCGTCGGAAAAGCATGCTCGCTTGCATCTCGGTTGGGGATCAAAAGTAGACGAAGGACGTCGCCGGGGCAACGGCGATGCCGAAGTGGATGCGAAGCAGGAAGAGAGACAGACATATGAGTGGGTTGGAAGCCAAGGGGTTCAAGTAATTTCTTTTTTCTATACAGAGTTAGGTACAGCAATAAGGTATAGAAAACAAACGAGATCAATAAGATATCTAGTAAAGCATTTGATTTTCCACTCGATGTCAGCACTGAACTGAGACTCATTCTTACCCCTAGGCACAACCAATTTTTGTGTATTTCTTCTAACAAATTAACTTTACCAAACTCTGTTGAGAAAAAACACACTGGTACCCTTCGGCTTCTCACCCTCTCATATATGTGTCGTGGATCCGTTCCATCGTAGCCAAAATTTTGGAGTGGATGTATGGTATGGTATTTGGGACTGACTTCATTACTATTTAAGTTATATGATAATAAAGCCAGGACGCCGTGTTTTAGTTCCTAAAGGCCTTTTTACAAGATACATCAGCTCGTACGATTTAATGTTCGATAGTATGGACAATTTTGGTGGACCGGAACGGAACCTGTACGAATGAATGAATCAAATTAGAACAGGAATGCTATTTTGAGGAGACGACCGACAGCTGACCGTCGTTTTCGCCATGAGAAAGAGTAGTAAAGGAAGGTGGAGAGAAACTCGGCGTTGGCTCTTAACGAAAGGCGCCAAGGGGATATGGGTTTCACACTTGAAGGACCGGGGTAATATGGCTAGAAGGGAAGAACCATTACCCACTATTTCGACGGGCGGCAATTGTTTAAATTATTTCTTCGTTCACCCATGATGAAAGAACACAAATGGTAATTGCCGCACTTTTAAATTCCAAAACTCAATTACTAAGCATGGTTACTTACATTGTGTCATTTTCAAGGTGATACAACAGGCACTCTCTCGGTATTTATATCCAGGCCAAGATAGGAGGTGGGGGCATATGGAATTGGTGTGAGGGCAGTGAGAGGGGGAAGAATTTAGGTGAACAAATAAATGAAGGACCATAAAAGAAAACATACAACAAGTGGAGCGTGAGTGAAGGTCAGGATTTCGACGTCATGGGGATGCTTAACTTTAACAAAGGTGAGTCAGAACAAAATAAAACATCATTACAAAGTCCATCCGGGCAATTGGCAATTTCTAATTTTTCCATAATACCTAATTTAAGCCCATTGCCATTACAATGTAAAATAAATATGTCAAAATTTCTAAAATGGTTATTCAGGCATAAATAATTAGCAAAACAAGATTTTCCGACATTACCTATACATAAAACTTCTTCTGCGTTCCTTCGCTCTGTCCTTAAACATTTTACCAGTCTGACCTTCTAGCGGGATTTTAACGTTCTTCGTTTACGTTGAATTAGTTGATAGCTTCATAAAAAAATGACCATTACCTTTATTTTTCAATACAACTCGGTATTTTTTTTATAAATCGCTTTACAATAAAAAATTTCAAATGAACAGCGGTCGCGTCGCTCCTCCTTCCCCTAGCCCTGGCCGACCAGTTGCCACTCGAAATGGCAGATATGCTGCTTATTTCCATTAAAAATGTAATTGAGAGCATTAAATGCATAAATCTGATCAATAAAACATTTAAATGGCCAGAAGGTCGGACCTTATTTTTCATAATTGAGAAAATCTATGTTTTCCTAGTCTCAAAATGATCCAAATGAGGCTTATATTCACGTGTTTGGTTACTTTAAAATAACGGCAACCCATGCCCAAAGGGCCCTAAGTACTGAGGACCCTCAATTGAGTTTTTTGGGACAGAAAAAGTACATTCCATATGTAAAACGTGAAAGTAAAGTCCTTCAGAACCGAATTTCTGTCTGTTTTGACCTATCTCTGTTTTGCCGGCCTCGGTGGCGCCGGGGTAAAGTCCCCGACTGCCAACCTAGAGGTCGCGGGTTCGAATCCCGCCTGGGTGGCTTGACTACCATCCAGGGCATGGATGTTTGTGAATGTCTAACAAGTTAATTGTAAGAGAGGACAACTCTGTCCTAAATTCGCTTGTATAATAAAGACAAATTATTATTATTATTATCTCTAAGCGTTTACGAGATATCGTCCGTCGTAATGCAATCCACCCCCCCAGGTCGCTACCCCGCCCCTCGGCGGGTAGTCATTGGCCAGTCATAATATAGTGTGGAGATTACATGAATAAAACAGGCGTTACCTTTACTAATAAAATGGAAAAGCTTAACACGTCATGTTGACGGGTGTAGGTCTTCTAGGGTAGACAGGTGGATTAACACTAGAACTACCAATGGAGTCATTTTGACTCCTCGCCATTTTTATTTCTCTGCCCTGTCTAAAATTTTCCAAATTTCGGCCTGAAATTCCGTGACTTTTATTCATTTTCGACATAAAATAAGGCTTTGCGATTAAAATAATTCTAGAAAATAAATTAGTGCACGTTTTTCAAAATTTACCTTTAACTACCAAAGGGAGTCATTTTGACTCCTTAATGTATTTTGCTTGTCTTTTCACCAAATAGTAATAGTTATTCAAGTTTTTATCTCTTCTTATGTCAATAATAATTAATATAAATCAATCAAAGGCTTAAATATACAATTATTTTTCTTTTGGCCCATATTTGCGAGACTTTGAAAGCATTTCTTATTTTACGGGTCTGTGCTTGGATCTACAAACTATGTGAATGTCCTGATATTATTTTACCTTGCGATAAAGTGGTGAATATGCAATTCATAGCATTTTCAAATTCATTTGTTTAGAATCCGTCGTGTCTGTCCCTCCTCCCTTACCCCTTCCTTCTCGCCGCCCACCTTTGCCGCCGCCCGCTAATACTGTGCATTGCGCTGCAGCACTTTTATTTCAGCCTTGACTGCGTGGAAGTTGATTTTCAAACATGAAAAAGTACCTCTGATGTACCGATTCCCCAGCAAATTTGATATACTGATGAACCAGGAAAATAAATCAGTAGAATGAAATAAAGTTACTGTCCTAGCACGTTTGGCTCTGACAGCGCTGGCTGCTGGGTGCCGCACAGGAAAACCGTGCGCTGTCCTTTGGATTAGTGAATCCAGTGAACTCTCGAGTGGACTGCAAAACTCCTATGAAGCAAGGATTTCATTTTTCCTGACTAGGAGTATGGCTAGAAGAAGTAGGCGAAAGCGTGAAGAAGTCCTATCTATGTTGCATTCTATACCGGAAGGTGAATCGGAACGCGACACAAAAGATCATTTCGGCTGTGACGAAGTCGAGGATTTAATTCCTCAAAACGTTTCTAGTGAGTCTGAAGATTGAGACAAAACGCGTGCAAAATATAAGCAGTAATTTACGTTTACTTTCCCTTTCATAGGTAGTTACAAAAAAAAGGTATTATAAACGATTATTAATCGATCCGTTTATACTGACTCACATAAAGCGATGTACAATTGTGGAACCACGCAGGCAAAATTACGAAGATTTTACACTTTCCGATGTGGAGCTAGTTGCGTGTATAGTCATATTTTACGCCCGAAGAATATCAGGTACAAATGATTACTCTATTGAGAGTATTTGGTCAAACGACTGGGGAATACCGTTTTCTACAACAAACGACTAGGTTTGTTAACATTTTGCAATGTCTAAGATTTGATGAGAAATCTAATCGATTCCAGCGGCTCAAAACTGTCAAGTTTGCCCTCTTTTCAATAGTGTGGGATAGTTTCATAGAGAATTACATTGCTTGTTACAAACCTGGTCTGTACATTATAGTTAATGAACAACTTTTTCCCAGTATAATCAGGTATATTTCACTCGGTACATTCCTTCTAATCCGGACAAATACGGTCATGAATATTGGCTACCTGTTGACAAGGAGAGCAAATATCTTGCAAATGCCTTCCCTTATGATGGAAAAGATAATTCACTTCATGCAGATTGCCGTTTAGCAGTACTGAAACTAATGCAACCATTTCTGAAAAAGGGCGAAATGATACTATATATAATTACTCTACCTCAGTCAAAATCGCTGGACAGCAAAAATTCCAGGGTACTAGCATTGTGAGAAAGGTAAATAAAAGAGAAGGGAAGAACCAAAAGAGATGAAATCACAAATATACCACAAGAACGTCTACTCAGTGATAGCCTATCTACTCGTTGGAAAATACTCCCGACTTAGCAGGTATTCATGGATAGTGTACAATGAGACAACCTAAAACATTTCGCGCAAGACGTTTTAGGAAAAGCTCGTTACAGAGTTGACTGATCCTCATGTTAGATGTAGATAAAAGCGTTGCGTGTCCAATGCCGCAGATTCTTCTGACGGGTTTCTGCAAAAAAATTATTTCCAGGCAAAACCAAAGTGCAAAAATAATCGATCAGTTGGGAATTGTATGACCTGCCAAAAGTCCTTGTGTGGGCAATGAAAATGAACGACAATGCTCGAACTCTAAAGCACCTTAGACAAATACGTGGCGTATCAACTGCAATTTTTTTGCTTTATTTAATTATCTTCCCAACCATGTAGCCTAAGTAATATTTTTGATCATTCAAACAATATGATAAAATGTGTTGAATAGTCTACGTTTGCTATTTTATCCAATTCCTCCATCATAATTCTATTAAAACAACATAATATGCAATAAAAAAGAATTTCAAAGCAACACCGTCGAATTTCGCATTAAAAAAATATATTTTTTTTTGTTAAAACGACGTCTGAAATATTGCAATTATTAAAAAAAATGATAAACTAATGCAATCTATCAATAAAAACAGACATAAATCGCAAAAATAAAGAATTATAAGGTAGGAGTCAAAATGACTCCATTCGGTAGTTCTAGGGGGGCTGTCAAGTCCGGTATTCCTAGTGTTAACTCAACTTGTACGAGAAAAAGATAATTTATATTCAAACAAAATATGTACCATAAAAAATGAATTAAAGTCAGAAAAAATTAACACCGTAGAACAAAAATTATTGGCAATATGATTAAGTAAGAAGGAGTTGCCCGTCATAATACGAGTCTAATCCCTCAAAAGTTAACTTCTTATCTGACGGAAGAATTGTTGCGCCCGAGTCCGTCGGGTGGGAAGCTAACACCCTTACCCCGTGGGCTTGGTTTCGAATTCCGGTGGTAGCATAAAATTTTCAAAGACTGCCGTGTCAGAAAAAATTAAGACCGTAGGACAAAAATAATAGGCAATATAATTAAGTAAAAATGGGTTGCCCGTCATTATGCGGGTCTAATCCGTGTGTGAAATCGGACTTTCTAAGAGTATCACGGCCTTGAAGACGGGAGACAAGTCGTCCCTCGAAACGTCGGCTTATACGACAGAATTAACCTGGCTGAGAGCCCGAGAAAAATTCATCAACGAGTCTAATCCCTCTAAAGTTAACTTCCCATCTGACGGAAAAATTGTTGCGCCCGAGCTCAACGGGTGAGAAGCTAACACTCCCAACCCGTGGGCTTGGTTTCGAATCCCGGTGATGGCAGAGAATTTTCAGAGACTGCCCGATCCGCGATTGAAAATTGTGTGGATTATATTTGAAGCATAACACCCCGATCGTCGGATGGGACGTTAAGCCGTGGTCCCCTTGACGAATTTCGTTAACAGCAGGCTAATGCCGACGCCGGGTTTCTCTCCACCCTTCCTTCCATACCTTTCCCTCATGGCGCAAAGGCCTCAGCCTTCGGTCGCCTCCTGCAAATTCCTGTTTGGAGAGAAGCGTGAATGTTGGGGGAAAAAAGTGAAACACGGCACGGCAGAGAAAAGCAGCACGCACTTCGATTTACGAGCCTACTCAACAAGGGCCGGCACGTCCTCAAGCATTCTGAGAAACAATGTCTCTTCCCAAGGTAACACGCAATGGCAAAAAAAAGGTCCAAACCTTTCCCTTCTGCTGAATATCCGGTCGCTTCGATGCTGGATTCTTTTTCCTAAAATTCAAGCTCTCGGAAAAAAGGAATAGCGTGAATGCTGTCACATACAGTTTAAACGGAAATTTAATCAATTCTATCACAAAAAATTCTTAAAAATTACTTTATAATAGACTTTTACTTTGTACCAAATATCTCCTAACACCGCAAAAACGCTTAGCGATTACAAAGCAGTTTATTCAACCAATATCAAAAGATCTAGGAAACCTTATTCCTTGATACCTGCATTCCCTGTTAAAGGGATAATCTATTCAACTTGACACGTTAACCATCGAATAACTACGATTATCAAACGAAGATTAAGACCGATTTATCCCATTTTTACACGTACAGTTAATGAAAAATCATTAATTGGAAAATCATTGAGGGAAAAAAACTTGGGTTTTGACTATTATTTTCCCAGCAGCCCTTAGCCGTGTCCTCCACCAAGGTTGATATCAGACACTTCAGCTTCAAGTTATGTTCATACGTTCGGTATGGGTAAGCCTCGAAATGGGAAGGGCGTTAATTAACCGTCGCTACCTCCTCGCTTGCCTAAGGAGAGCTGAGTGCGCAAAAGTGAGAGGCAGGCTAAAAGCGAAGGGAAATTGCAGGGTCACCGATCCCATTTAAGAGTTACGTGCTGAAACAGGCCATTCCCATGCCAGCCATAGCCACTACCGCGAATATAGGTACTATACTTTGGCTGCCCAAAATCATGAAAGTCTTCCACTTTATCATACCTCCCCAATCCAATGGCATGTAACAAAAAAACTTCTTACACTACTACTTTACCCTAAACCTGCGGTGGCTGTATCGCAAGCATTCCGCTGGCACTTGAATAATTGGCGCCTATGCCTTAGCATTAAGGTTATATCACCAGACGCTTTGCTATATATTAATCCCCCCCGATTAGAATGCATATTCTACAGGGATTTGTGAGACAAAAATATTTTCTTACTCTCCTCTTCAAAATGGTTCCCTGAAAGGTAACCTTATTTGGCATGAACCAACCAACAAAGTGGTCATTGAGGTATCTAAAGCTTTTTATCGAAAACGGAAGACTATTGCAGAAACGACGTGAAACTATCAGAGACGATCCTTTAGGAAGTTTGAACGGAAATGTTGACATTTGAAAATTTCCATGAGTAAGTTTGCCCAAAAGAATCCATCGGAGTCAAAAATCAAGTAGTACTCACCTAGGCTGCTCAATTCGTGAAACATTCTTTTCTTGAACCATTTGTGAGTGCGGGAATAATCAGAGGTCATGCCATCTGAGGACAGAGCAAATAGAAACCCCTAGTTATCTCCTTCCGACCCTATTCTCAAGAGACAGACTGCGACAATAACATGAAGCTTTCGTGAAACCTCTAATGAACAAATCAAAACTTTTAGTATACTTAGGAGATCTACTACCAGCGGTGTAGCCAGGAAATTCGTTCCGGAGGGGTCCAAAACCAGGGGGAATTTTTTTTGAAAAACAGGGTACCAAGTAATGGGTTTTAAACTAATTTTAACACTTTTCATAATCGAAAAACTTCATTTGTTACAGAAATATTCTATAAATTCATGATTTTTCAATATGTTGTTTTATTTTTTGAAGGAAAATAATTGTTTGTTTTATATTTTGGGGGTGTCCGGACCCCCTGCACTCCCCCCTGGCTACGCCACTGTCTATTTCACACCCATTATATCAAGTGCTTCTGTATTTTTCTGTTCCATTTGCTACTAAAAGCTAAGGAAATCCGTTTGTCATTCATCCACCACAATTTATACTACTAGGGTGCATAGAATTAGGAGAAAGGTTCGCTGCACATTGCGATGTAAAGAGGCTACTGCTGAGTATTTGCCCTCCTAGGCAATGAGGCTGCTTGATTTTCTTTTATGCTGGCTCTTCAAAGACAAATGACCCACTTATCAATCATAAATATTTTCTCTCAGCGTCTCGTCATACTCATTGGACACTCCAAAACCTGATGAAATTTATTCCCCCGCAAATAAGACAACCACATTTCCGAATTCTTTCCAGATAACTCCTTCCAAAGTGTGAAACTACCTCCTGAAACTGTGAAGGTGGTAATTCCACAGCAAAGGTTCTATATAAATTGTTTTCCTTTGTATCAGTTATAAAAAATGGCATGGATTGTGTGAGTTACATCATGAGTATATATTTCTTGCCTTTGCGATATTAATCCATAATTAACATTTATTGCTGGACTCTACAGATCTCCTTTCCCTAATTCACAATATCTGGTAAACTGCGAGCTTTACAGATTTCTTCACGACTTATATCTCACAGTGTTTTTCGTGCCGATGGTCGCAACGTCAGTGGTTCTGTGGTAGTTCATGGTTTGGAGAGCCTTGTCTCGATTCCAAGCTATGATCGGTATATCCGAATAAGCTATGATCGGTATACACAACTAATAACAGAAACTATGCTACAAAATGAATTTCGTGAAATACCAGCTCAAAACTTGCAATAGACTCTGAACCCTTTATTTCCTAGTTCAAAGTAACAATATACGAAGAATCTTAAGTTCCTAAAATGGACGATTTGCTCCACATTGGCAGCGTAGCTATCACAATGACGCCACGGTAGTTCCACAGCATAGGTTTTATAAATTGTTTTCCTTCGTTCTAGTTAGAGTAAATTGTATGGATTTTGTGAGTTAAATCATGAGTAACTGTATTTCTTTGCCTTGCCTTTTCCTAGAACGTCTAATTTTATTGCAGGACTACCGATCTCACGGCGACGTAACATACCGACCATACGATTCAGCTGATGTGAAGGTTCCGGGATCACCTGTGAGTCGGCGTTGAAAACCCAGGGTCAATATTCGCGGCCATTAACGTCATGTTACTTCCCATTCGAGGAAGGCCACCGAATCGCGCGCCGTCGTTCTGTGGTTGGTCTTTCGCCTCGCTTGCACATAAATTCGATTCTATCCTCCCAGCTACGTTTCCACCATCTCTAGACTCCAGACCCCATGCAACTAAACTGAAAGCGTGCGGAAGAGCATTCGCTGTAAATGACTCACGCTAGCGAGCGAAGCAGAGGCCTCCTCCATCCTAGTTAGGGTTCACGAGAGAGAGAAAAAAAGGACAAAATTAGAGTCGGCATGAAAAATTTAACGTCTAGCGGTGAAATTAAAGCTGTCACCACATCGTCTGGCACACTTCTAGAGATATATTTGCATAATTAACTCGATGAAAAAAATTCTCTCTTTGCTAATTAGCGTAATTAGCAGAAAAAAGAACCAGATGGAAAAGTAAGGCCAAGGTGAAGTCCATTACCGAATTAATTAAAGGGAAATAAAGTAAGCACGGAAACAAAACAAAACATCCAACTACATATTTTAAGTATTTAAATGCAAACTTACAAGAGAGGAAATATTGAAGTGATCACCAGTGTGTGAGAGATTTTTTTTACGAGAAAGCATCTAGAAATTAATTCACTAATTGATCGTATAACTGAACAGGAGAGGAAAAATAACAATTTCTTTGATAAAATAAATAATAAAATCCCTTATTTTGATAGTTAAATTAATCCTTACGAATGTTAGCTTTAATTCTTAATGCCCTTGGGCGGTGCTTGGTGATGGCGGTATGTGGCTAAATGCGACGGCTGGAGAACTAATATTTTTATGAATTGAATTGCAGCCAAAATAAAAAAATGAAGTTTTACTCTAAAGATAGAACACTTTCTTAGATCAGGAATAGGTAAAGAACTACATCGATGGAATATTAGTGATACACGGTGCTGCAAGTTGTGATTTTTTGATATACCATAGAGAAAAAAGTTTCTCAATACAAATAATTGGCTCCTTTTTCATACCTATGCACGAATTTGCGTCTTTTTTTGGGGCCATGATTTTTTGCCTCTCCATTAAGCACACTTTGATCTCTAATAACAAGTTAATGGCTGGTTTCCCTATACCTTCCACCTCAAGCGAATTGAGGCAGCTTATGGGATGTTCCGTAGAAATGGATCCTAAACTTTTCCGAAGTAATTATTATAATTATTTTTGCTGAATTACACTTCAAACGCAGTTTTTTCTATGCTAGATAAATTATGACGCTTCATGAGATCTCCTAATTTATTCTGGTATGAGGTAATTATTTTCGCATTAACGTATTCAAAATTTAAAAAAAAACTTTTCAACGACTGTAAAATTTGCTCCGATAGACGTGGCAGCTCTCCATTCAAGCAAATCGTCGTAGTCTTATGACTCTTGGAACCAATGAAAATCTTCTAAATTTATTTTCATGTATACATCACTCAAAACTGTCATGTAAAACAAATTATCATGAATTGATGAAATCATTTTGTGGAATCCTCATATTTGGAAACTATGTGTGCACATTAATTAGCTGAAATAGGCTAATTAATTGAAATAGGCTCCTGGAATCACTTTTAATATCGGATGGATATTAAAAGTAAATCCAGGAAAAATTATTCCGTATTTTAAACGGTGGAATTGGTTATTTGCTGTGTAAGAGCTCCTGCATTAACAGCAACTAATATTTATCGACCAATAAAAGATATGAAATTTATTTTCTTGGAGATATGTCTCATCGCTACAATGAAAAATGCAAAAAAATCATAAATCTTTGACTGTGGCCATGAAAACGTGGATTACGCAGCACATCATTAAATCCTGAATTATTTATCTATTTTTTCATTGGTGAAAAATGATATGAAAAATATTAGGGAAGTTACAAAACTTCAGGAAAAAAGAATCCATAGCAACCTTGACCTATCCTGCTGGAGGCTGCTGGAGGCAGCTTAGTTCCATTTCTACCTATATATCCCTTAGGATCACGTATGTACCGGACTCGAGGAGTTAATATAGCCTTAAGCTGACAGATGGCTGCTTCAACTTCATCTGGTTCGCTCCTTCCCGCATGAAACTCGGTAGTACTCGGACAAAGCTCTCGAATTAATCGTTACGACGGAAAGCGACAAGAGAAGGCGGAATGAAGGATTTGGAGTGATAGAGGGGCAGCGTAGTATGGGCAAGAGTCTTTGGCTCCCGAAGGAAAACAATAGGAGTCCACAGGATGGTCTTCTTAATCCTCTTGTCGACCGTGGTCTCTTAAGAAGGTCCTCGGCTGCGATAAATCTTGACAACCCACATAAACAGGCATCCTCGCCCCTTGCGCTAGGGCCAAAACAAATACGGAATCAAGGATTTCCTTTTTCAACGAAAATTTAGCATCCTTAGCTCTTGACGGATCAAAATATTTCCATGAAAGGCTTTTAAAAAATCTATTTTTGAATCAAGTCAATGATTCTCGAGTTCACTTCGTGGAATGATAACATTATTGGTAAAAAAATAAACCCCATTATTTATTGAAAACTCGACCGTTTTCAAGCTTTTCATGCCATCATCAAGATGCGACAACAATTAATAAGTAAACTGTTACGGTAAAGTTACATCAATTGAATGAATAAGGTAATCTGTTACTCTTTCATTATGACCTGTAAATGTCGAAATCAAAAGAGTTATTAATAAATACTGGGCGGAATATAAAAAATTATACTTTTTAATCTATTACTCCTTTTGAAGTCTGAGAAAGGTGGATAAGTTAGGAGAAAATTTAATAATTTCGTCATTTTTAATTTTTTGTGTCTTTTCGCTGAATCTGGGACAGATAATGACGTGATTCTATCGAGTTCAATTTCCCACGACAAAGAAAATATTGAAAGCAATGCATACTTTTGTCTTCCAACGATTTTTAATTCTAAATGGCCACAATTTGGCACAAATATGACTACTCTGTTCCCAAAAAAAAACGCGGAATACATCGACTCTCTCAACCACCATCAAGTCCATCTCATCCGCCACGGTCTATCCCATTTCATATCCCTCTTCCTTGTGCCTGCATGGGACCAAACCTACTAATATTGTCTCACCTTGAGTGGTAGAAAGCGATAAAATTTTGGAAATGTTCCTTTCAATTATATTGACAACCAAAGCAGTAAACATTTAGCAATTAAGTAAAATAATTCCGGCTAATAATATTGCTACAGATATTGCTGAAAGGGGCATCTGACAATCATTCAAAGATATATCACATAAAGCGGAGTTGGAACGAAGAGGAGACGGAATATATAATATCATCATATTTATAATGGTTCTTTACAAATAATCCAACTCAGAGTCACAACTGCTTCACCTTTTGCGTCACTCATAATTTGACGTTGTGGTAGAAGTACATCCCCTGATTCCATTTCATAAAATAATTTATTTAATATATAATTTCATTAGTGTAGGGAAGCTAGATTTATACAAGGTTTTCCCTTCCTCATGTAAAATTGAGGTTGCAATGGCAAATATTTCACTAAGTTTAGGAAACGAGAACGAATGGGAGGAATTGTCTCCCACTCCACCCTTACAGCAAAGCACTTCCTGAGCAATTGCTCTTTAGCAATGCTATCGCCACTTGTGAGGTCGGAGTGTCTGCAAACAGTGGGAGTGAGCAATCGTAAGGGTTTTTCTCACGCTTTCCAAACAAGCCATGTTTATCCTCCGCAGCGATCGCTTTGATGCGGCCTTCAGCAACCGTTTTAACTCTACAATTAACCTCACATAGCTGGAAAGTACTTACCGATCGTTCATACACTTGATGATAATGCTTGTAACTACGCAGATTTCTGTGCCTATCTGCATTTATTACAAGTAAATACCACTTTGTGAGAAGCGAAGAGATAACCCTCCGTCAGTCGCGTCACATTTTGGAACGCAATAGGTTAGTTTCCTTCATCAAAGAAAACTAAAGGCAATGATTGCGATTCGTTACCCACCATTTGTGAATTCATAATATACAAATTATTTGGTTTTAGAAGGCCCAGTTTAGACGAATTTTAATGGTCAATTTTAACCTCATTTGAAAAAGGCCAGATTGGCGTCCATGCGATGCCACTCCACGTGACGTCACAGGGACCCAGATGCTATACGAGTAGATAGGATTTTTACATCGTCAGAGATTTCCAATGCAAGCACAGAGCTCAGGGAAAGATCTCTTGATAATCACCTATTAAAATTGCCTATGGTAGGAAAGTTTCCTTGGTTTGATAGGGTATTAATAATCCTTATTTAAGCCAGGCGCTACCTGCTAGGAGGATACTCCACGCTACCGCCTTGATCAGCAGCAAGCAGCCTGCATCGTAGCGGCGTTCTTAGCCTCGCACCCAGTTGGCTTCACACAGCAGCAGCCAGATGTCACACGGTCTTTTCCCAGCATTCATACTTAGCCGTTGCGTTTTCGCGCGCTTGATAATGTTAACTTTTCATTTAATCGCGAAAAAAAGATATCGTCTAAAAGCGTGAAAATCTAAATGCGTGAAATACGTACTCCAGGACGAATAAAATCTTTCGATTTAGGCAATAAAAAAATAGGAAACCACCCTATTTGTCGCGCGAGGTATCACAGACACCATTTAGTAATGGCTGAAGAAAATGCATGCCAGTAGAAATAATTGTTTTAACTACAAAAAATCATTCATACAATATTTAATTTCATGCATGGGCATCAAATATATCCATAATAATGATGGAGACATCCATATTAATAAAATACTTAACAAACGTTTTTTTACAGGTTAATCACATGTAAATAATTTTAAAATCTTAGCAATCATAAATTTGTAGCGAAAAGTCACGTGCCCCAAATTTAATGCTTTAAATAGTTGTTAATAATGTTTGTTTAAATTATAAATGGGTTAAAAACCTTTCCGTTGAATATCACGGAGCGATTACCATGCAACGTGCTGTAGCTCAAGTTGTCGTGTGGCGTCTACCAGACACGAAAATATTCGTAGTAATTCCAGAAATGCGACGAAATACAAAATAATATTGGTGACTAACTTAGAAGCATAAAATGATAAGATACAAGGAAGGACAGTTTCCAAACTATGAAAATACGATGTGGGAAATAAAATAAAATTGCTTGGCGTCTGGTAGATGCCACGCGACCAATGGAGGGTTAAAAGGGAAAAAAGCGTTCAATGGCCTCTTTAAAGCCAGGTTTCTACATAATGTATTTATTTTACTTATTTCTTCACGACCAAAATTATCACCTATTTGGCGGTTTACTCCAATACCACGAAAAACAGCAATTTTCGCGTTTTACTTCGTGGTTACTAACTTAACAGCTAAACGTTCACGAACATCCATGCTCTGGAAGGGGGCAACCTTCCCAGGCAGGACTCGAACCAGCGGCCCCCTGTGCAGCAGGCAAGGACATTAGCTCGCCACCACCGTGGCCCAAAATTATTCATGGTATCAGTGGTGTAACTATGGGAGGGGATGAGGGGAATAGATACCACCCCTAAAGGATCAAAGGAATTAAAAAATTATTTAAAACTATTTTATAGCTATAACATACAACAACTGTACCAGCTGCTAAGCGCCAAAATGATGTATAATGTTTTTCCAGGTATGTTATTTTTCAAACATTTTCCCGGACGCTATGTTGCCGGGTGGGGGTCGTTCCCCAGGCCCCGCCATCCTCCGATCCTCAAAGCATATTACTATTTATGCCACTGCATGATATCAATTACCGCCATCGGCACTAATTCAATATAACTCCATAAATTCCTCCGAAATGCTTCAATGGGTAACAAATTGCATCCAAGTCCCAATACTAAAGCAATACAAAAGCAACAAGGCTATTAAGAGCAGCAAATTCGTCGCACACGAATACCGAGAGGTATCAAAACAAAATGTCGTGACGAAAGTTTCATTTACGAAGGATACTTAACTTTTGGACCGTGATAAATGAAAAAAATAAAGGAATTCTTTATCATGCAAGTGTTTTAATCGAAATTATCTTAGCGAAATCATACCGTAATTAAATAAACATGCTCTCATCGCACACACACTCATTCTTGCATACTCTGGGCACAGAGCAATTACTTTTTCTGCAATTGTTTCTTACAAGAACCTCGGTTAACATTTTGGTAACAGAAACTGAGTTAAACCTCGGCCGAAACCAATATTTGACTCAATGGAAGGAGTTAATTTCACATCCTTTGCAACAAAACTCCACTCTCCGTTGGCCATGAAGGCAAATTAAAATTAAAAAATAAAAGAAAAGCCATTAAAAAGACAGACGATGGATGGCACTTGCAGAATGTGGGATAAAATTAAACAAGGAAAAAAATAATGAAGACCGGATAGGGGGGAAAATATCGGGAAAGGTGATGGAAGATGTGAGTGGCAGACGGTAATTCGAACAAGATAAGGTAATTAATTACGGAAATAATAAAAAAACTACGTAGAATTCCAGAAGAATCGGATGAGGAGATCCGGAGAGGTGGGAGTAAATGGAGATTTATTGGATGAAAAAAATCCTCCTCCGCAGCTGCGAGTTTTCAGAGAAATATATATGTCCTGCATAAATGGACATGATGGATAATTATTCGGGGAATCCGATATCGCCCGCAGGAAAATCCAAAAGCCCTCTTCCCATTCACCTGAGTTTCATTAAGGGAAAATCCACCTTATTTTACTCATAGGTATCGAGCAACCATTGGTCCCAGAGAGATTAAATGTCTTATTTTTTAACTTATCTATACCGTAAGTACCTAAAAGAAACTTGGTGGAAATCATTTAACGTAGGAGTTGAAGGATTAAAATGAAAATGAATGATCAAATTGTAGAGATACCATGGTCCGACAAAAAAAAATACCATATGGAAAAAGCAAAGCTGTTATTACTTCAACTCCTACGGAAACTATTCCACACAAGTTTTCATACACCTAACACCCTATGATTATTATTACACATGGCTGCAAGTAGGTTATTGCCTAGTGGCAGCATTTGATTTACACACATGAATAACAAACCTACCTATCTAATAACAAAGTAAGAAACAGAAAAGACACTTATTGTAAAAAATAATGCATTAATTCTAATATCGTACAACTAACAAATGAACATTGACTCAAATAACCCAATTTCAAACTCTCCCTAATAAAGCACTACGTAATTCGCATTTACGGGGAAGATCTTATAAATAACTTCAAGTACTGGTTTGTGAATGAAAAACTTTGCTGTTTCTTCAATTTGGAACTTTATTTTCCTGACTAGTTTCGATACACTGTATCATATTCATAGGACTAGCAGTACAAGTGGCGTTGCTGTGGGTTATATACCAAAAAGGGGGGGCAAAGAGTGGAAGGGGCGGGGAGGGGAAAGGGGTGGAGAGGAGATGTCTGTAGAGCGCTACATTGTTGCACTTCGCGTAGGAGGGGGGGGGAGAGGAAAGGGAACGTACTTAGGAAAGCGGCGTGGGTTAGCGTCATGGGGATTATTTTTCGGGTGCAATATTGGGATGTCCAGGAGGGGGGAGTGGAATGGGAAAAGGTGGCCATTAGTGATGGGCTCTTTCTTTTTGACTATTCTTAAAATTTCCAGTTGCTCCCTGATGTCCATTTGTGACCCTTTCTTCACACGGTGCAGCAACTCCGGGGTGAAATCCGCCTGATGTCCTTCTTCAAGGAGGTGGGAAGCAAACTGGGACATCCCCGTTTTCTTGATGTAGTCTCGTCTGTGTGGTTCCACTCCTTTATTCCTCTATGTGGGAAGGAGTTTTTCAAAATGCCTGTTTTCCGTTTTTTCACTTAATCTTGAAATTCATGATCTTTCCTTCCTATGTAGCGGGGTGAGTTTAGCTTAAGACCGATTCCATTCCAACCCCGTTCTTTCGTAAAGGCATTGTACACCCCGCATAACCTATTTATGGTTCTTCTCACTTTTGGAGGTTTCCATCCTAAACAACTTAGCATAGCTGTTACACTTTCCCACTTCTGTGTTTCCCTAGAATATACCTGGCTGCCTTTTGCTGAACTTTTTCAAGCTTTAAAGATTCATGTTTACAATGGGGATTCCACATCGAAGTAGCATATTCTAGTACAGGCCGAACCATAGTCATATAAGTCCATAGAATATAATAGCATATATATTTCCTAATAAAATATGGCATTAAAAGATTGACATACCAGAAAAAAATTTGGTTCTATTAATAAGGTCTTAACTCAAAAAGAATGCAAAATCTTCCAACACTTTGCAAGTCATCTCTAACCCTGTCATAATATTTCATACTCAGCGTTAAAGAAATCGAGTAAGAAGCTTTCGTCCGAATGGAGTTTTAAACGCAGATAATATCCTCTAATCTACTCCCCTTACACTATCCCAACTCCTCACCACTTTTCTAGCTATTAACAGTGGACCAAATACAATGGAATGAGGAGTAAGGCTTGTAACGCCTGCAAATGAGGAGAAGAGTTTCAAACTATCTTCACTCATACAATTCGTAGTATCGGGGTTGACTTCATGCATTCGAGTTAGCATTCTTAAAAGTAATACTTTGTAATTCCACATAAATTTATTAAAGGATGATCTAGGTTCCGACGTGGCACCATTATTAACATAACGATCTTCCACCAGACAATTACGTGACACGTCGAAACCAGGGTCGTTCATGTACAAGCGGAATATTAATTTTTTTACTTAATCATTTCTTCTTTCTCATTTACCTTTTATCTTTGTGGAGACTTGGTCAATTATTAAAGTTAAATATTTGAGTTTAACTAATGTTTTGGTAATTTTTTAACATCTTCAGGATTTACTCAATGATTTATAGCCTACTCTATCATTTATTAGGCAATGATACAGTAAATTATTATTATGTTTCATGTAACAAAGGTTTCTCAAGCAAATTTACCTTTCACCGTAATCGAATAAATGAGTGATATACGATAAATTAATACCTGAATAAAGAAAATAAATTCATCGAAATAATGGCTACACTCAAATTTAAAATGAAATAAATGACAAAACCTCCAGAAAGATACATAATAAATTCGAAGGTTTGAGAAGAATAAAAAATGATCGCTTTCTAAATTAATTACCACTCTAAATTAATTTTCGATCTTAGGAATGAAAACTTCGATCTTAGGAATGAAAACTTCGATCTTCCAACATAAAACGTTTCCGTAGGGATAAAGAGTGGAGCCTAACAGCTGTTCTCCATGATCGCCGGACAGCCTTAACTCGTCCTACACCTCGTGCAAACACGTACCTCAATTCTTTTTCTCATATGTAGCTGTAATCTCTGGAATTTCCTGTTACTTATAAAATCTTCCTCTTCTCTATCACTTTCCAATTAAAGCTTTGTAAATATTACCTCAGATGAAACTAACAACCAAAAATTATATTTATTTTTATTGCGTGCTGTACAAAATTTTACTGAATTTTTTTTATGGTTTTTTTCCCTTCCCCTTGTTTCGTTTCTGTATGTTCTCATTGTTTACTTGGGGTAATTTTTGTTTCGGTGTATTGATATTTGCCTTCTATTGCAAATGGAATTGTGCCAGGTGCATTTTCATGTTTGAGCGCATATTGAGTTATGTGTTTTTATTCACTTAAATGTGGCAATCCAGGCCATCAGCAAACTTTTCTTCATTTAACCTTACGCCTTAAAACTGCTCCTACTTTCAGAAAAGACTGACCGGCGCTAGAGCCATGTAAAACAAGACTAGGGCGAATTTAAATCATAAATGGGCGTAAATAAAGTCAATGAAGAGCTTGTAGGGTGGTTTGATAATACGGTTTGATAAAATGAATCCAGCATGCCTGGGACAGAAGGGAGTCGTAGGGTCACCATCAATAGTCAATAACTCTAATAATAATTTTGCCTATCTCTTATGTATCGCCGAGGTATGTAGTTATAAGAATTGTCGAAAATATATTCAATAAAATCATCGAGGTGTTCATCGCGCTCAAATAATTCCGCCATGTTATTTAGGTACTGTTGCTATGGTTGGAGGCCTTCTCGTATTAGAAGCATAGCCCAGGGTATGCTTCTAATCGAAGGCCACAGTCGCCTCCTATAGGAGGAGAGGAGCGTCTCTCAATATGAAATCTCTCCAGAAGGAGGGTTAGAAGGTGAAGGTCGCCTTGAAGGCGCGACTGACAATACGGGCCTAAGAATCGTTTGACGCAGCTCTCCACTCAATTCTTCTATCTGCTATTCTTTTCACACCCACTTATTTCTTCTCTTACAGACCCTTCTTTATCTATACCATATATTTCATTCGAGGTCTTCCTTTTCCGTTTTTTCTATCTACTTACCCCTTACTTAAAGTTATTACACATGAGTCATGGCCTCCTATAAAGCGGGAATTCCTCACGGAGTAGAGTTACGAAGTCACCTGAAGCCCTCATTTCATCTGCGGAAAGCACTTAAGTAAATAGCTCCATCATAAAAATCATTGTGATGGTCAAATTCCCTTCCTCGATAAGCAACAAACTCCTTTTAGACCATTCCGAAGAACCTAACACAACTATGATATAACCTCCTACCTCCCGTAGTTCCCTACCTCCCCCCACGACGAATGTCTTCAGCAGGCCATATTGTCTCAAGATAGGTATAGACAATAAGGTTATTCTGTCTTCTTGTCAAGGTTTTAATGCGACTTCTCTTCTCTCTTACTCTTCTTAGCACTTCCTGGTAGTGGTATGGTAAGATGGAGAATTTGAATATGAGGCAGGAAAGGCGATGGGAGCAAGACGTGCGCTGGGAGATTGAACTTGGAAAAATTTTTCAAGTTTATAGAGCGAGTTGGCCGGAGTTCTTCGCGTCACCCTGGGCTCCCTTGGACAAGGGGACGAATGAGTAAGGGGGCGGAGGAGGACTCGAATACCAAAGGAGAGGGAAGAAAACTTAAAATGAGAGGCTGATTGAAAATGGCACTCGATGGAATACTTTCTTTCCCTCGCCCGAGATTAAAAAACCTCCCATAAAAACATCCCGAACCCTACAGTAGAGTGAGAGACTTAGAGAAAATAATCAGCACCATTTCCCCATAACTATTATAACAATGCTGAACATAAAAAAATAAAATGGCAATGGTTTGTTGACTAAGAAGATGAATTTTACGTGAATAATCAAATTCTAATATTTTTTGACCTTGTAACATAATGTAAACAAGCCATCATGTTGTTTGTAAATAATTTAAAACTAACAATGGTAGTGAGGGAGGGGGAGATTGTTGTGAACGGAAAAAGGGGAGTCGTGTATGGAGAGAAGGAAGAGATAGACGTGATAGAAAGTATCGGGAGAAAAATTAAAGAGTGGTGTATTGTGTGACCGGAGGAAGAAATACGGCAGAACCCAGGATCGGCAGGAGGAATTAAAGGACGCGGAGAAGAAGGAGGCGTCTACGAGAGAGAGAGAGACCGGAGGAAAGGGATACGAAGAGCTCAAGACCCCCACACTGGTGCATTTTATGGCGGTGGTTCAGTGAGTGGTAGTACGAATAATATAAATGGGATTGTGATAGTCATGATGGCTGTTTGATGTTGTTTTTTGCTCCCAAGTTTCAAAATATAGAGCTTGTTATTTAATTGTACTGAAATTATTTGTTATGCTAGAAGTGGATATTCAAAAACGTTACAACCTTTATCATGAAATTAGATCATCAGACCTTGACAAACAAACTCATTAACATAAAAAATGAAATGGGACTAGTTAGTTGACCAAGAAACAAAAAACTTTACATGAATACTCCAGTTCTAACATTTGTTTGAATAATTACAATTAGTTACATCTGTCAAACGTTCATAAACTCTTTCTCATTGATAACTCATTATTATTTGAATCGAAATTCTAGAAATACTTAAACATACTGCTCAGCCATATCAAATACGCTTTCTCGAGAATGTATAAGAAAATTTTACATTAGCATAAGCCAATACGGACGGTGGGAATAGCATTATGCTCATCTAAAACTACATAACTCCACGCTTTTACAGTCCAAAACCAACGCAACTATTTCTCCTGAGTAATTTTCACAGTTTCATCTGTAAGTACACGGAGATTAAGAGGAAATTCAATCAATTAACGGCGATAAACGAGTTGATATTTATAGCGTTAGTAAATTACTAAAACCGAAATTCGCTGTGTCCTCTTTTATTATCAATCAACTCTAACCGACAGTTCTATTTCCTTCAATTTTTCGAGATTGTCGAAAAGGTTGCTCTTCAAATTTGCTCAGTGATTAATAACAACTAATAATGGTATAAAATACAGTTCTTTTGTTACACGCACGATACGCGTTGTTTGTATTTGCCGATGCCTGGTAATTGTATATTAGCCTTATGCGTGATACTATCTCTACGCTATTTTTTTAGTCTAACGCTGTTTTATGTGATTATCTTTAAGCTAGATTCGTACGGGAATGGATACGTGCAAAATAATTCGCAGCTTAAATATGAAATCATTTAATCCTTTCAAATTAATTTCTTACATATTCTGTTTTAGAAGCTGCTCCGTCGGCTGCCTAGGATCTTCCTGGCATGTAACTTTTCATATGAAAGAACTCACATTTTGCTCGAATAGTCAAGGATCAGTCGAATAATATAGTGCTCGTAATTTCGGCCGTCATTAAAAGCACTCGTTGAAGTGAAGTGGTATGAAACGCGATGCATGAATGTTGAAATGAGTAAAGAACTGACTTAGTTTGACGAGACCCGTATCCTTCATCATAAATTATTATGTTTAAGCTACTTCATGAGGAAAAAGAAGGATTACCTCGTAGTTCAACAAGCAGCCAAATATTTTTCCCAAAGAATCTGATATTAAGCAACGATGAATGTCATGAAATTCTATTCCAAAGCAAAGATGACTAACGCACAGGCACACTATCAGCTCATATATTTCTTCCCAAAGACGAAACTGTGCAATTATAAAGCTCAAAGACGATGCTCGACCAAGCTATAATTTAATAGTTGCCAGATATCATTATTATAATTATCATTCATTAATCTGTATTAGAATAGCTTAAAAGTGTAACCTCGGCTATCTTGCTGGATCATAAAATAATATTTAGAAACTTCTCCGTTTTCTTACTCCAACCTCTATCACGAATAGCTCACAGCAACTAAGATAATACATTTTTAGAATGCAATAAATAATTATTATTATATTTATTATAAGGAAAATTTTCCTGTTACAAATTATTAAAATATATAAAGTTACATCAGAAAAAATAATACGTTTTGAAGAAGGTGCATGATTTGATTAATTTATTAATGCATTTTGCGATAAATGAAAATTTTACCAAACCTGTTGAAATCCCTCGTTATTCTAAAAATATTTGGTGATATGAATAATAGGTTCCTACATGTGAAATATAAAAAAGGGAGTAAGATCTATAGTGAACTGATGGAACTATTAGATTAATTAAAGATAAACCATAACAATAATTCATGTGAATATTTAAGAATGTGTAATATAATTATTCCTATTTGTTTCCTATGTGCAGAGAGAGAGTGGATATTGAGTAGTTTCATAAACTTTCCCTTACAATTCAAGCCTTTAAGCCTATAATATTTGAAGCGATAGATACTTGCGGGGATAATGATATGCAGCAGAAACCTTGATTTTCTTAGGCTTATGCATTATCAATGATAAATATATACCTAACAAAATTATTACCACAGGTATTCTATAGGTTGTGGTAGTATTGCACTAGGAACGACAATATGATTTTATTGATCAATCACGCCGGACCCTATTCCTGCACTGCATCTCATTCTTCACGGCATAAGACCAAGAACTTATCATTTATTTATTTAAAGGCACATTGCCAATACCAAACGAACGTTTTTTATGACTCCATTACTTTCCAAATTTCAGCAAAGATATAACAGTTATATCACTACGATATTGGAAACAGATTTTACGTTACAGCGAAATCTTTGAGAAGTATAATGATATCAAATGTTCGCAGATAAATCAAGAAATAGGAAATCTATCCCTTAAACAGCCAACCAACCAGAAATCTAAGAAAAACATAGGAAAAAAAAGTTTCCCACGAGAACGAAAATTTCAAGGAAGACTAATCGTGGCAGTGACAAATGTCACACCGAAGAATAGGAAGAAAATGCTAAGAAGTAGAAGAAAAATAAATCCGAAGAGGAAAAATTGCTTCCATGAAATGCAGAAAAGGGAAGCTCTGGAGTTTGGAAGTTCGTAGGGAAAAATAACGAATCTCTGGCAATTTGGTAAGAAGAAGAAGAAGAAAGAAATTGGATAACGAATATCATCGATAAGTTATGGAAGGGACGAGATAAAACTTCCAGGCCAAAAGAAAAAAATGATTCCTCTGCACGACCTTTTCGAAGATAAGATAAAAATATTCTGATAGAGGAGTCAGAAATATAATGGGGGAAAATCTGAAATTGTAACATATAGTATATGCCACACGAAGACTTTAGAGTACTAGCCTGCGCAAAATAAGTATATTTACTTCATTTATTTACTTAGTAATAAATTTTAATAAGAAATAATAATAAATCCATTTATTCTAATGCAAGTCTCCTTTGGAACATATCTTCTATTTACAATGGTGCGCAAGACAATATATGCGGGAATAAGACAATCATGAATCAAATAAAGAACATTTTCATAGGGATTTTTAACATTAGACATAAAGTTAACAACGTCATTACTCAACATTATGAAAAAATGAGCTGCATTGCTTCTTTTAACGCAAGAACAAACATTAAAAATATCAATAAACAAATAAATCAATTAAATTTGTCAGTAACAACGCAACAAAACTCAGTAACAAACATTAACTAACGACACAGACACAGAAATAAGAAAATTTTCATTCAGAGGATGTAATCAGTTGCAGGAATTAGCCCAAAAATTGTTGAAATGCAGTTGTTGGGATTCAAATAATCAATGACTGGAGATAGCAAAAAAATAAAAGAGAGAAAATGTAGACACGAATAAGATCTGATATGAAATGAGATGATGGAGAAATTGCATTTTTGTTACTTTTTCAGACTGCAAACCAATGATCCATGTATTATAGATAACACGATTATAAACATTAAAAAAATATTAAATTACCTACCAACCAACGCTCAATGCTACCAATAAGATATTTCTGGAACGTTTGTCTTTCTTGTGCGTCAAAAAATACCTAATAAACTCTTATCAAAATGAATAATCTTGCCGGTTATCTTTATTTTTGATCCGCAGGGATTGGATGTGGGCGAAATTATTCGCTGATTTGATACAAAATAATTTAATCCTTAAGATTTCAAAATTATGCATTATACATTCCTTTTCAGAAGCTGCTCTGCCATTTGTCTAGGACCTTACATGCGTGTGACTTTTCATAAGAAATAATTCACATTTCGCTCGACTAGGGTCAACTGAATTTTGTAGTGCTCGTAATTCCGGCTGTCATTAAAATCACTCGCTCGGGCTAAGTGACGTGATACCCGAGTTTTGATTCGTATATTTTGTAAATTCACTGCCTCCACATTTTTTTCCTCGAGAATTTTTTCAAGAACTCCTTTCTCCACATTTATAAGAAACCAAATTGTGAGTAAACTATATTGAAAATCAGTTTGATCTTAAGCAGTCAGCAATAGTCACTATTTTAACCTGAAGGTTGGCCTCGATAAGTGAGAAAAGATACCACATCAGACTGAGCCATTAGCCTATAAATTTCACACATTCAGGGCAGAGAGGCAGTTCCTTTCCCTGGCCCAACTATAACTTAGAAAGTTTATGGTTTAGGGGTGCCTGAAAGTTCCACTCGGGACTGGAACTCTAGTCCCCTCATTTCAGACGCCGATTCCTTTACCCACTCGGCAAGCACGCTCCACAACGCACCCTTTCAGATACAACTGATAAGCTGAAAATTTATTGAACTCTTACGGCAGTTGACATCCGAGAAATTCACACTCTATACCCCTAATATATTTTATGCAAACAGCAGTCATGATGATTTGATTATTAGCATCTCAACCCTCTGCTTTTCGAGAGAAGCCAGCACATCTACAATGATACTATGCATACAAATATAAAGAGAGGAGTCACAGAAAAAATCCTCGATACCAAAAAATCTTTAGGTACGTAGTTTATTTACAAAATATACTCCACTAGGAGTGAGATCTGAGTTTTGATTTGTGAGATATAACTTGAGCGAGTGCTAATTATAACATCCGACATTACCAGGACTCCCTAATTCAGCTGACCCTCGACTAGCCAAGCGAAATGTGAATTCTTCCATGTTAAAAATTAAAAGCCTGTAAGATCCGTGACAGATGACGTTGCATCTTCTGAAATGGAATATTTAATGCATACATTTGAAATTCTTAGGATTAAATGATTCCGTATTTAATCTGCGAATAATATCGTCCGCGTCCATTCCCTTACGAATCGAGCGTAGAGATAATCGTCTGGATCATTCAATTTGATGAGGTAAGGCTACCCATGCCAGATAGGTCGAAAGGTAAATCACGTGGTGCTGTCACTTAAAAAGCTCTGTTGCAATGGAAGTGGAACACTCAACCAACTATCTCTTCCCTCATATCACTGATCAATCAAGCCTAGTTTAGAATGTTGGGTAAACTAGTGAGAGAAAGAAAGAAAATATGATTTTTGGATAGAATGAAGGAGAGTAGGCCGTATTGTGAATTGAAGAGAGATGTCCATGAAGGGAAGGTAGACTATAAGTCATAATTTCAGGCTTAACTGTTTGAAACCTTTACATAATGGAAAATGAAAAAAATAAACTATAATAGGTTCACTAATATATTAGAAAAAGCATGACTCTGACGGTGTAGCTATGTTATGACACCTGAGTCATGCTTTCTCCAAAACATTTGTGAAGCTAATAAAGTTTAATTTTTCATTTTCCAGGAGAGAATACTACCAGAGCACTACTTAAATACTCCAAAGAAATCAACCTTAATCGGTAGAATAATTTAATAATAAATATAAAATTCCCCTCTGACGGCCAACTCCAAAGTAACGTTGGTGTCAGTTGGCTACGATACCCGCCATCAAAATGGAGGAATTTTATTCAAATCCCGCTCAGGAAATATATATTTCTTTTGTTTTGCTATTTTATTACTAAAATATACGGTAAACCACTCTTTTAATGGGTTTTCATTAAAAAAATTATTTTTCGACGTACATGTATAATATTTTTGGAAACCTACCTTAATCGGCACGTAGAAAATCACTTTAGAGCTCCCTTATACTTAAAGGTTCGATAGAAGCGATAAATTAAGCGAGATATTTACCAAATGGGTGGATATGGAAATTCATGCTTCCCCCGAACCACAATAAACTGTATTAATCCTAGTCTTAATTTTTTTCGAGCATTTGCTTTTTAGATGTAAACGGCTGGTGTCCTAACAACCCCTGCCGCACACATTTTCAGGCGGCTTGCGGGGTAGTAGGTAGATGTAGGTGTAAACGGTAGAATACTTTAATAATAATAATTTACTCACTGCAGTGACAATATAATACAGTATATATCCAAAGGGATTCTAGTCCATATTTATAAAAGGAGATGAAGTTGGTGGTCATCCATTACTTCATCCTTTTGCTTGCTCCTTATTATGATTTGAAGAGGAAAGTCCATGAGGTAGGGTAGACTGCCAGGATACAACTTATATACTCCATGCAAACCTACCATAGACTGTAAAAAAGTGTAATAGTAATAACGCTCCCACCATAGCGACAATATACTACAGGGGATTTTCAAAAGGCATCCTAGTCCATATTTAGAAAAGTAGAAGAAGTTGGTAGTCATCTATTACTTCATCCATCTGCTTACACCCTCTCCCTAGAAGAGCATCACTTTTCCGATGGCAGATCCAAGCTTTCCGCCCCGCGAACGCTCCTGTTTCTCTCCCCGTGGGCCATCGTCTCCTAAATCCTCCGAACTAAAACTCCGACGTCTCTCCCGACCACCCAAAAACACTCCCACTTCCTTCTTTCCTTACTTTCAACCCCCTTGATCCTCAACTCACGATCCCAAATATATATTCCTCCCCCGAAACCCATTTTTCACGGGCAAACCAACCCTGCCCGCTTCTCACTCCTCTTTCTATCTCTCCTCCCACTCCTCTTTCTGCATTCGGAATCGGGTGGCAACGCCTTCTTCCTTTACTTCACAACCTTTTTTTCACCTCCTTCCCCCTTTATGGCGCAAGCCTTCGATAGATTTTCTTTCGAGCTCCTCTCGCGTGCAACGCTTACTCGATCCTCGCGCGTCGGGAACGAACTAAACATATTACGTTTACCCAAGGCAAGGTCGCTTCGCATACTGCCCCCCCAAAAAGCGCACTGTTACAAGGAAAATGCTAAGAGCCTCCACCCCGACACGAAAAGGTTTTTTTTGAATGAGGAATAGCGCAGAATATGCACTCAAATAACCTTATGGGCGATTTGTAAAAGCCTCGAGCAACGTCTTATCTAATTCTGACCCATATGAAGGTACACACTAGTACCATCACTCTAAAATACCGCGCACAAAAAAGTGCACAAAGTTTACCCATAAGGGAATAATAATTTTGCTGAGTAATATTGAAGGCACACAAGGTATTCTTTGGCCTTTTCTTCCCTTTGCTTGGACCAAATACGACTTTACCTCCCTCCTTTTAAAAATTGACGAATGGAATAACCTAAAATGGACAAAAAAATCTATTGAAAAGGTAAAAACAAATACAGCAAGGCATGTAATGAAGAAGCATAAAAAGACTGACAGTGTCGCTTAAATACTGATAGTACTTCTATAGCACTCATTAGGACGGAGAAGAAAACTAAATAGGCTTTGCGCACTCTTCTGCACCCTTGTGGGGGGAAACTGCGAGATAATATAGCAAATCCCACCTATATACGTAGGAACGATCACCTATACAAAATGACAGGTCGGTCACAAATGATCAACGTAAAAAGTTTTCACACCCTAATCGGTGGATTGATGATTGGAATCGACTCCCAGTAGCCCTATCTGAGTAAATTAAAGATTTTTATGAATAGAACAAAATTACTTCGGAGAACTAATTTCACTGTTAATTTAAAAATTTCGATTCGACTGATTTCGTTTTATTGTGGTGATGTATTTTCAACATTAAACGTAAACCAACTGCTAAAATTAATCATTTGTATTATTAAGTATAATAAAGATATAAGTCTTTTAGAAACAGGGTGAGAAATATTAAAGACGTAGAATACTAAGTGCAAGATAATTTTGTAGTCCAATTTCTCTCATACTTCTTATAAACGGATGACTTTGAACAATAATATTTTTGATTAAGCACTACCGAAAAAAATGCTTAAGGAAGTACATAGAACAAGCGATCGCCCTGTATCGCCTCTAGTTGCTAAAATTGGGTAATTGGAAAGGTAAAACTGAAAAAAATTCAACTATTTTTTTAGAAAGAACCCTTACCTCAACTTACTCTCAAGATCAATTTTAATAAAATTGTGGACTGGATTGTAAATGATGCAATGAAAATATAAGTTTCATTTTTTATACTTACGATACAATGAGTTGCGAGGTTTGTAACAAGTCATTTACATTTTGTATTCTTTTCACTAAAAAGAAAGGTATTTTTTCTCTAATCCCTATATGCTGCGAAATGTTCTTTTCCTTATAATGCAAAATATTAGTCATCAATGCAAAAAATAAAATTCATTTCCGATGAGAAAAAGAATTTTTATAAGTAAATATTGTAATGTGCAGAAAGCCAGGCCGCATAAAAAAATTAAAATCACCAAACATGAGAATCCCTTTCGAAAACATACTTAGACGAAAAGCCTACTTAAAATTATAGCAATGGTTTTAGACTTGTCCTCAGCAACATTTCAATTCTTGGCAAAGAGCCAATCTCCTATGCAGTTATGTTACTTTGTCTTCAGTGTCATGTAAACGATACTGGAATAAACCCTTGCAGTGAGGAAAATATCAAATGAGATATATTGGTTTAGCGGCTGCAAAAAAGCTAAAATAAATATTTTTTACATAAAGTTGAACAATGTGGAACATACATCTTACATAAAGTTGACAATTGTGTATTTTAAAATATACAATAAAATATTCAAACTACAGTTATACGCAGGGAAGTACCAAATATTCTCAAAATTTCATTGCAAGCAATGTTAAATACAAAGTTGATTAGTAACAATTACATATTTTTCTAGCTTCAACTAAACCACATTTCTGTGCAATCGATCAAATTTTAAGAATTTCGCTACGAAAATGTATGACAAAAGCGGAATTCTGATAAAATTATGATCCTCTGCCCCTAAGTGGTCTTTCTAAAAAAATTATCATCCACTCATTTCAGATGACTTAAAAAGACAATATTAGACATGGCTGCATAAAATCCTGTAAAAAAGTGAAATATCCGAATAAGCTGGTCTCTATGGACCGAAATCGTCATTTTTTCGTTAGTACTACTAATTTACTACTCATAATTCCAGTTAATAACAATTTTATAATTTAAAAAGTTTAATGCGAAGTGATTGTAATATCATTCGTAAAATTTGTAGTTCAATTGTAAATTCGACACCTCTCATCACATATATTATTTTAAAGTATTTTTTAAGTATTATGTTCAAATATATTTATAATTTTCCTGTGTTAGCGATTGAGTCCAATAATAATTTTTTAATAAAAGCAACTAATTCAGACGGTGAAAATTTTCCTCCTGAAAATTGTATTCTCAGTTTGTTTTCTTTTTTTTTAGTTATTGCCCCACCTATTTCGCTATTTCTTCCGGATTCATCATTTAATAACGTAACGTTGAAGCTATAGTATAAAATGAAATTTAATAGATGAAGAATGAGATTAACTCGGCGATGTTACGCAAAAGCGTCCAATAAGTAATTAATTTTTGATTATATTTTTAAGTATCCTTAATAATAAGTATAATTATTATTATGAAAGTAATAGTAATATTCGAAATTGCCTCGTATTAATTAAGTTGCTTCCGTCCTCCATCAGACGCACACACATGACTATTTCCTACAATATTTGGTAATATTCCTAGTAAACAGATTTCCTTCTCAATATAAAATTCTACAACGTAACCTGAAATCACAGGACGCTTATGAAGGCTCTCTTAGGCGTCGCATCATGAAATTAATTTCATTGTTCATCAATTAGATTTTCTTTTATGCAATAGCTTTAACTTAACGTCATTAAATGAAGAATTCGGAAAACATAGCGAAATAGGATGGGCAATGACTCAAACGAGTAATGTCCAACATACTCCCCTTCCAGGTCAAGGTCAGATATTTCGCTGTATTATGAAATAAAGATGTAGCATTTATGGAACTGAATCTGAAATTTCTAAAACTAAAAGGTAAGTTATAATTTTTCACTAGCGAGTTAATCAAATTTCAACTATTATTCACCTTATTAAAATCATCATCTGTATTCCGAAATTATTTGGATTCTCACTGACAGTGTTACACAAGATGTTTCAAGAGGAATCTGCAATACCTCAGGAGGTGGTTTTAAGTAACCGGGACTAGCCGCGGTGATAACTTTTACGGGAGTCACCCGCAATGCACAATCGTGCGAAAGATCCACAGAGAAAAAATCATTCGCCTTGACCGGGATTCGAACTCGGATCCCCCGATTTCCGGTCGAGTGCTTTAGCCAGTTAAGCTACCGAGGCATCAATCTTCCCCTGTGGATATTTTCGGAAACTACCGGACAAGATGTAGCTGGACTGCTGAGCATATGATACCACAAGCACACAATGGTCCCAATCGCTAATCTAGAGGGACAAAAGTCAGTTTTGCAACTTTTAAAAATAAAGTCGCCGTAGGTGTCACGATATCCACAATGAAATGCTTCATCATGATTGGTAACTTTTACAACGTTTGTGTAAGTTATAACAATGGTATGCAGCTGCAAAGTCACGCGTTGAAATTGCCTACCATCCGCCTACACCCAGACGGTGGCTGACTCGCTAGCATTAACAGGTACCTGATAGATAGCAATAATGCAAAGAACGACAATTTCTAACGGGATATTATAGCCATTGGCATATAGCATTATTTAGAGTGATTTTTCTTCAAATATAATTGCTTTAAAATACTAGATTTCAAATGGTAATCTCTCAGTCTTTAAAACCTCGTTTTTTTATCGACTTCAATTGTTTAAATTGACTTATAAAAAATATATGTCGAGGTAGGTTTGCGAAACCTTCAAAGACATGTGGAAACGTCCTTATTGTTATAGATATTTCTATCACATTTTGCGCCTGCTTGCGCTTTTTGACAATAATACCCTTTTTGTTATATGAAGTTAACAACGAGAGCCGTTGAGACGCTGGCCTGGGGGCATTTCCTCGGACGACGCCTGGAATATCGGGATAAATTACGCTAGAGAAGAAATATTTTTAATTTTAACTATTGTAGTTTTGTACGGTATACATTTTTATTAATATTTATGGTATAGTTATTACATTATTATGGTTATTACATGGCTTACAATTTTTTACATTTTTATATAGATAGGGAAAATCATGTCGCATTCAGAGCGATTCAAGGTACCGACGGTAAATCGCATGAAATCGCTGAGGGAGGAAAGACTATAGATGATTTATCAAATGCGTAGAACAAAAATTAGGATTTGAAAGTTGTAATGAAGATACCTCAAAGGACATCAGGAAAATTGTGATGCTATTTTAAAGTAATAAAAAGTGAAAACAGTGCTCCAGAAAATACGACAGATTTTGGTATATGTGAACAGTCTCTTTTGAAGGATATATCGAAAGTAGAACCTTGTTTTGCAAGCCAGATTTCATTACCAAGCTCTGGGAAAAAAGATGCGGCTGCAATTATTATAGGAATAACTGAAAACATACCAAAGAGAGATACCAACTATAAGAAGGCTTAATTGTCTTCACCTTTGATTCCAATACCATATTCATAATCTTCGTCCTTTTCCATGGAAAAAACCTACTAAGCAAAAGTGCGTAAACATCAGAAGAGAGGCCAACCAGAGAAGGTGCGATATTTATCCCTCATACCAGATAAATTTGAACTCAAAGTTGTCTTGCTATCCCCCATCACAAGAACTGACTATTACTGGTACTTCAGCCGAGGTCAAATTACTGGCTCTAGTGAATAACACTATTTTGTCGTCGCCGCTTTCCTTCGGTCTGGTAATGAATTCAAACTAACGGTGATATTTAATTGGGGTTCAAATGGGAGTAGTGGGCACAAGCAATATAAGCAAAGATTTTTATTTCGGAAGGAATTAGGTCCAGGGGACGATTCCTATATGTTTTCCATTTCTATGTTGCCTCTTCAGCTAAAATCAAATGATAAAAACAAAATCTTATGGCAGAATACCAGGCATTCTTCGATCAGGTATTGTAGACCCATTCAAATATTTCTGGAAGATGAAAGTTAGGAGATAACTGTGAAAGAAGTGCAAAAGATAGAGGCGCAGATCTCTCTACTGATGCCCTTGGTCATCGAAATAAACGGGAAGAAATTGTACATAGTATCAGACTTTTGACGTTAAAAGAATCCTGATATTTCATCAGGCATTACTGGAGTAGAGATGGAATTATTTCAATGGTTTGGAGCAATTCTTACCGCACTTTCCTGTGGTTTCTCCATAAGTACAAGTGTATTTGAGAAGTATGCTCAAAAAACAGAAAAAATATACATGCGTCATACTCATGGTATTATATGCCTTTCACGGTACATGAAAGCAAGCATATTCGTAAATTCAAAGAAAATCACTCGCTAAAATACTCAAGAAAGGACACAATTAGAGATGTTTTTAACCTACTATTAGTCACATCTGATCCTTATGTTTCCAGTATTAGTTCGTTGCACCCAAGGCATTGTTATTCCCTCTCGATGAACGTCAGACAGCTTCTCAGGGAACCAATATTACCTGTGCCTAATGAAATGAGTAATGTTGAAGATATGGAGGATGTGGAGTCGGTAAATTTCGGAGATGAAGGGAGTTGGGAGAGTAATAATGATGAAGGTGACTAATATTCCGCAGTTCACATTCGGTGAAAAACGATTTTATGTGTATCTCCAGTGTTTAGGAGTATATTTTTAATGTAATTAGTTCATTAAATTAAGAAAATCGCATTACTATAGATTTTTAAACGATTTTCTGCATATTTTTCTAAGTGTTGAGTAACACGAAATTATTTTATAAATAAAATTTTCATTTTTTTCATAAAAAAAACCACTTTGAAAAGACCTATGATAGTGTTATTTTGTGTTTTTGTCTAAAATTTGGCAATTCTGAATTTTTTCACGACAAAATCTCTAAGTTTTTTGGGAAAAATAATTTTTTCCCGCTAGATTCGCAATTGGGACCACTGTGAAGCAGTCCGAATCGTGCGCACAGCGCCACAGCCGGAGAGTAGGCCCGGACATAGAACCTCAGGAGGTGGTGGGGGAGACAATTTTAAGCATTTTTTGTGCATAAACATGCTTAAAAATTTCTCTCCCTAGACAAGCTATTCTCTGCATGAACTTCGCAGTTACGATGAAAACTGTTTTTGCTGGCTATCCTGCCTTTCCGGAATTTGAGTTAACACCGAGGATTTTTGAAAGAACATTAAAATAAAAGATGGACGAAAATTTGTGACTGTAATTGTCTGACGCAATTCATATTGGAGCTTAATTAAACAAGAGCTTTGAGTGAGTACCAAAAACACGATTACGCAATCTCACCCATATTCAGATCAATTGTTTCGGACAATTATAATCACACATTTTCGTCCAGCCTTAATTATTTAATGTCCTTCATATGCAGAGTATTAAAAAAGTTGCCGAAAAGGTTGGATACAATTGAAAGATTTTCATATTAGCTGCAAAAAGAATCCAACAAAATGTTTGCGTTGCTATAGCTCAGTAACAAAAAAGTTGTCGCCCCATTTTTATGGAGAAAAATGCGTAAAATTTTATCCCCTATCATCTCCTGAAGTATTTCATATTCCTCCTCAAACACCCTTTATTTTTAATAAAATTACGATTCTTAGAGTGGAAATATTTCATTTTATAAAATTAGGTACATTGAGCCAACCTAGCCCCGATACGGATGAAGCCCCAATCCCATTGGTGGCACGCAATGAGCAAAAAAATAATTAACACCTAATATTGAGCACAATGCCACCACTTTGTTTGCCATGAATGGCGGGTCAGACTAATGCTACAATAGCTTCCATGAGGGAGCGAGGGAGACGGACGGTATAGACACCCCGCGGTGGCTTTATACGAGGACAATATTGGGCCGAGTTCACGGCATTATCTCGGAAGAGACCCGTCTCTAAGAATACCAACTCCAACGACCATATCCACTCGACAACCCTCTGCTTCTCAAAGCCTTTCCTTATCCTCCTCTTTGCCTAAAAAACCGACGGTCAATGAAGGGACAAAGATTTCTCACCTTTACTAGGTGACCTTTTGGTTATCGATCCTCCTTGCAGACTACAGTAAGGCTTAAACGCCGCAGTAGACAGACTGCAACAGCTGCGGCTCAAGAATATCTCACTACCAGTATCAACACAAGAGTGCCAACGCTCCTCGTGATGGCATGCGCGGAAAAACATATGAGCGGCGGTTGCCAAGAAGATCTAATTTCCTCTTCTTTTTAAGGTAATTCAATCAATTTTTGGCATACCCTTGATCTCATCATCATAAGTCAAAAATCCTATGATTGGTCTGACGCGGCTCTCTATTCCGCTTTCCTATATTTAAATATGATATTACTAATGGGACGCTTTCCTTTCTCAAATTAAACTTGTACATACTACCTGATATAGTTGGAATATTGGAATAATACCACTCATAACATAAAATAAATTCAAAACCTCAGATACATGAAAATGCAGTAACGGAATAAACCTAAGAATTTGAAAACAAGGGCTGAATTTTCAAACCTGTTTGTAATTTCATACTTCTTATAATTCCCTATTTGTACGATTATAGTATTTAATTTGTTTTTTTTTATACGCCACCCCAAAAATTTAATTAATAATTCAACTTCGACTGTACTAGAGCATAGAAGGTAACTATTTTGAGAGATAGTGTACATTTGTTTCGAAGAATATGAAATTTATTAAGGCAGTTTCTCGAGGCTTATGTAGGTCAATGCAGGCCCTGCACGGCAACCACCTCGACCACCTACACTAGACAACACACTGTATCCCAAAGCCTCTCCTCCACTTCGTTTAAACCAACGGCCAATAAGGGGTCGGTCATCTTGCCCAAGCACCTCCTCTTCCACTTCCCTCACGGTGAAACTGTCTCGCAAGAGGCACCTGAACATCGCCCTCGGCTCCAGCTCATTCTTCCTCTCCCGACCAGGGACGGACGCCCTCTGCTTCGCCTCATATCGTATCTCCGCAGACCCAATCCACCCTCTTGACAACAAAATCGACATCGCTCCACCTAAAGGGGCCTGCCTCTTTCATCTTCCCCTCCACGTACTTCCAACTGCAAATTTCCTACTCTCTCCCCCTCCGCAAAACTTTAGTTCCCCACGCTACACGTCCCGAAAACAGGCGAAGAGGGAGAAAAACTTCCCCTCTGCCGTTCTTCATTTTCGTGACGCATTTTTAAAAACGTCAGCTGAAAATAATCGAAAATAAAACCATGATATAAGCATACAGTAGAGGAGAAGAATTTAAGAATAATTTTAAAAATTGGAAACAAAAAACAGGTAAAATAACATGAGTCGGTTAGTGATCATTTATTGGAAAGCATGACGTTTGAACGGTAGAATTACGAATTAGGGGCAGATATTCATCGGGCCTTTAACGTAACCGAGAGACTAGGTACTAACTTCATTTAGAAATAATTAATAAGTACCTTATGCTCTTACCATCATTTTATTATTCTCTTTTCTAATTTTATATGCCTTGGCCACTCAGATATTTTAGTAGAAATGTGAAGGAAAAATGTTTTTCTTTGACCTTTCACACATTTGGTAAATTTTTGAGTTTTTATTAATTATAGTTTTTGTATTGACTGGAAAAATAGCCCATGTAAGCGGAAATTAAATGCTTGTCTCAATATTTTTCCAGTATCAGATGACCTCGTCCAGATTTTTGCATGTAATGGAGAATAGATACGTTGATTGAAAGACTAGAATTAAAATTGGAAGACAAAACTGTTAGATGTGAAAGAATCCTGCTATTTAGAAAGCAGGATAAATAGAGATAGGAGAAAAAAGAAAAAAATTATCTGTAGAATAGCCAAGGCAAGAGAAAGATCGGCTTACAGCGGGAAATTTGAGTATAGAAATAAGCAAACAATTTATAAGAACTTACATTTGGAGTATGCTTCTCAACTAAAGTGGCGCATTGATATATATACAACAGCTTAGAAATCAAGAGTATCTTCCTAAAACTTAGGGCAAAGGACTCAGACTCTATATTCTTTATTTCATTCCATAGAAAAATCTCGAGGAGGACATTTGATAGGAAAACACTGAGACCCGAGTTTACTTTCCACTTCATATTTTTCCAATATGCAATTAAATTATAATCAATTGCCTAAAAAGTGAATTTCATACTAAATATAATGAAGAATGAAAAATCATGACTCAAAAATGTACTAGATGCATTTAATATCAAAGAAAAATATCCTTCTCTCACTTTGCCGCAAAAATATCCGAGTGGCCAAGAAGCTGGCTCATAAAAATTAGAAAAGAGAACGAAATACCATGATAACAGGTACATAAGGTACTTATAAATTATTTCTAACTGAAGCTAGTGACTAGTCTCACGTAAAAGGCTTCATTGTAAATACCTGCTCCTAATTCACAATTTTATAGCTTAAATCACACTGAAAGGCCACGTTTTATTACGAATGTATATTAGACCGGCCCTTATTTTCTGAATTGAGAAAAATTTATGCTTTCCTAGCCTCAAACGATCCAAATGAGGTTCACATTCACGAGTTAAAATTCGTTTACTTTATTATGTTAAAATTACCGCAACCTGGACACCAAGGGACACTAAGTACTGAGGACCTTCAATGGAGTGTACTCAGCACCTAGCATCATTGGGACCCGCGTTGCCGTAATTTTAAAGTAACCAAATATTAATACGTGAATATAAACCTCATTTGGATCATTTTCAGACAAGGAAAACATAGCTTTACTCAATTCTGAAAAAAGGGCCAGCCTAATATACACGAATTGACACCTGTTTCTCCGAAGCAGCTGGTACGCATGGTAGAGAGGTATAATATTGAGTCAAAGTCGATAAGAGGTAGTTCCGCCGCTTGGGTCAGCCGTAACAACATGAATTAGGTCCTACCTCTCTCACCAAAGGGTGAAAGTAGGTCTCGCAGGCAGGGTCAAATGGAATTGACGTGCAATGAAAAGGCTTAAAATGAAGTTTTAACGCTGCTATTACCAGCAAATGCACTCAAAGTCCAACAGCAATGTTTTATTGTAAACTTTCCGAACCACATCACTCGGCAGATGAGAATACAGGTAAGTAAAGTCAGAGATGAGCTCACTACCGTCAGCTAGGTTGCATATGAAGTTTATAGGAAAGAAAATGCAGCTAAAAGCAAGAAAGGAGTCGAGTGCAAAGTAGCGTACATTCTAGCATTTGCATATGAAGTAATAAGCAACAGCAACAGATTTTTTGTCATTTCAAATAAATATAACGCAAAAACTTAAAAAACACTTCAAAATATATTAATATTGTAACGAGATTGAAGAAAATTACAAATTATTATAAAATTTTTGGCCGACCAATATTTTTATACATTCATTACGGATTTTTGCAATTAATTCGATATTAGTAATCGTGTCATCAATAAACAAATCATATTCATTGCAAAAGAAATCCTTGATGAAGGCAAAAAAGTTATCGATCCGCTGGTCAAAAACGTTTCATTTAATTCTTTAAAATCTACACTCCAATACACTAATCAACATTGAGAATTGAGGTCAAGAAAGAAGAAAAACTCATTTATAAATTTTGAACAAAGCTACGGAGATGTTCATGTAGACTTGTTACGCTTTTTCTCCATAAAATTTTCATCTTCACGACTCTTTCATAACTTCATACTCATAACTGCTTTTAAACATGCAAGATAATTACGTGAAATATATTTAAAATTAACTGAGCACTGGAAATTTAAAAAGATAGTTATAAATTCCGCGAATCATGAATTTTACAAGTCTGTATAAAGAATTTTAAAATTCCGTTATCCCATAGCAAACAATGTTGGGGAACGTGGGGCAGAATTTGGTATCAAGTTCAAAACATTAATAAACAAGAAAACTACTGTTTAATTAAACGACCTCACATTTGTAATAGGCCTTTTGAAATGTATTGAACACAAAAATACAATAATATAGTGGAAAAAATCTTTATTTCATATTTTTCCCGAAACTAAAACATTTCGTCATTTGCGCCGTTCTACCCCTGGTATGGGGCGGAATGGGGTAGTGTGAACATAAATTACAAAAACAAATTATGTATATGAAAAAAGGAAACCTCAGTTTGTAAGTTCTTGTCTTTTGATTTGAATGATTTTTTCGGTGCATCACACTTTTACATAGTCTTTTTTGAAGCCTAATCACAACATTCACACACAAGTACATAATCACCTGCTTTGCTCTGCAACCATGCACACAAGTTGTGAGCCCATTTCTTACAAATGGAGCAAGCGACTCACCCTTTAACTGATTTAGAATGGACATCGCCGCGGTATAAACATTGAATTGTCTCTTCATCCAGTCATTCTTTCTTCCATTTTTTTTTTACTTCCCACCCATTCTGCCCCAACAACAAGTTTCTTACCTAAGAACTGACGGCAGAAAATAATGGTTAGTCAGACGTTCAACTAAACGAATATAACGATAGTAAGATGCACTTCAAACACATACCAAGAATTTCTGTAATTTAAACACTTAAATATGACTTGCCATGGATACAAAATCATCTCAAGTCAGAAAACAACAGCTAAACTTCACTCAACTCAGAGTTCACGTGTTAACATTCCATTAACTTAAACAACATGGGGGTACAAAATGACCAATAAAAGGTTTATCTATTTCCGATACTCTCTGATAGTAAGCAGCACGTACTAGACAAAAAAAAGCCGAACATCATTCTGCCCCAGCCCACGTTTTACCCCGTGTTCCCCTATATAAAAATATATGACGTTAAACATCCATAGGAACATAATTGTCTCAGATGAAATTATAAAACTAAAGAAGTGACAAAACCAAAGTATTCCGCCACCGTAAAAACAAGTGAGCGGTATATATTGCGGACTCTGGCCCAATCTTTCGTCAATTTTCGCCTAACTTTTTATCACTGGCAGGTTGGATAGCAGGAAGAATGTAATGGGGTAAAAGAACACCAAATATCGCAATGAGGGAAAATTGGATGCTTATCAGAGTTCCCGGTGGCTGAATAGAAAGTCCCGCTTAATAGAGTCACTGGCAAAGATGACTGGATACCGAGGATTTTTGTTTTTTGAAATATCATAAATTACTTGAGAACTGTAAAAAGAAAACCTAAAAGGAAACAAGGAATACATTGCAGTTTATAAGACAGCATTTTAAATTGGAAATCAGCTTTTTAAAACAAAGTAAACTGAGATAAATGGAGTAAAAAAGGACACGTCTTAATTCATAGTCTAGTGAGAGACTTCATGGAATCGACTGAACATAATAAAAAGTAAAAAACTTTATGATTCCACATACATTTAATACTACATGACCTAGGCTTCGGCGTGGCACGTCATCATATGGAAAATTTGCATTGAAGACAGAGAATTGAGAGTCTCCTATATAATATTGCCTTCACTGTCCTACTGGTGTTCTTGATGTAATTTTTTCTCATGGGCGTTCATTTTAGTTGCACATAAACTTATTAATTACCAACTCATCTATAAATACTATTTTCCTACTTCCTTTCCCTCGTTTACCTAACATATAACACTGTTTTCAATGTCACCTCCCCGATAAGTGCTCCCTCCATCCATAACTTCTGTCTCCTCCGTATCTCATCTAGAAGCTGTCCCTCCTCACCCACCATATCCAGCACTTCGTTGTTCCACTTCCTCTCCGTCCACTTCACCTTCTCCATTCTTCTCCACACCCATATCTCTAACTCCTCCAGTCTTCTATGGTAGGTCCTTATTCCTAAGTATCCACGTTTCCGCACCGTGAAGCGTTCCGATCCAGATCAGGCTCTTCCCTAACCTTCTGCTACATTAAATTTTAAAAAAAAATGAGTGCAGCAAGATGAAACGCCATGAAAGTAACCTATGCAACATTGTCACTTCACTTACACGCCTTCTTAGTTTACCACTTCTTATCGTATTTCAACAACCTTCCCTGACAAAAACTGAGTTATCCGACAAAATGAAGACGAAAATCTTACCCAATTTAGTAAAGGAATTTTTAGTCACCTTTTATAAATGGAGAAAAAAACAACTGTTAAAGGCGATGAATTATTTCTTACTTTCTCGGGATCTCCCTTGAGCCACAAATATTAGAGGGCCTTTACCAAGAAGATATTAGGTAAATGATGTTAGAGCGTAGGTTTCCGCGGCGATGGTCTGATCTCTGCATTTCTCCAGGGTTTTCTTCCGCGTCAGGTTGTTGGTTGATTGACAACAGTTTCGCTGGCTGTCCTGCCAGCGTCTTCAGGTCGAAGGTGTCGGCTGTTGGTTTCTGCCTCGCTTATATACTGTAGGCTGGATGGGAGCTGCACTGTGATTGGCTGTCTGACTGGGTGCTTCTCTCTGATTGGCTCTCTCTTTGATGACTCTTTTCCAGGCGCTGTGAAGGAAGTATCCATCTTCTCTATTGACTTCCTTCACAGCGCCTGGAAAAGAGTCATCAAAGAGAGAGCCAATCAAAGAGAAGCACCCAGTCAGACAGCCAATCACAGTGCAGCTCCCATCCAGCCTACAGTATATAAGCGAGGCAGGAACCAACAGCCGACACCTTCGACCTGAAGACGCTGGCAGGACAGCCAGCGAAACTGTTGTCAATCAACCAACAACCTGACGCGGAAGAAAACCCTGGAGAAATGCAGAGATCATTAGGTAAATGAGCCTAAAATTTTCAGTAAAGCTTAAAAGATAGCTTCTTATCACTTGTACAATTTAAAAGGAAAGATTTAACAGTCAGGGCAGTAATTACTCCAATTTTTCTAGCTTCGGAGGTAAGCGTTTGTGATCCGGCTACTGCCAGCTGAGCGAATTCGCTTTTTTGGGCTCCTAGATGAGCAGTTTTGATTCAATGGACGATTGTTAAGCGTTTGTGCAGCGGAGGTATCGTATTATCTGTGCACACACCCCTTCAAACGGCTTTAATACGTCAAATTCTCTAGATATCTCTTATTTCTGAGCAATTTCTCGGATTCCTCTTTTAAAAAAAAACTCTCGGTTAAAACCCATCCGTCTCTTAAATCTTCCAACATTTCGATTCTTTGAGTATTTCAACCTTTCCCCATCACTTCAAGGGTTCCTCCTCCCATTATAACACTCACCTCCACGTAAGTCGAAGGCGAGGGAGGGGTGAGCAGAACCCTTTTGAGTTTTCATATCTTCCTCACGCCCCAATTAATCCCTTCACGGTAATTACCATCCCATTTAACGTCCCCTCTTTTCTTCCACGAGGGGCTACTCATTTACCGTTCCCTCCCCCGCCTTCAGGTGATAAAGCCATGACCTCCTCCTCCGCGTTTTTCGCCCGAGATAATTTATCGGCCGTCACCTATGACCATGGGCAAATTTTTAATGGGCGGGATGAGGAAAAAAAGGAGCAATTAGTCCGGTCCCGTGGTAATTGAGGGCACTCAAAGCAATTGTCCCAGGGGTCTTTGGAATATCGCCCTTTTTTCTCCCTTTTTTTCACGGTTTTATAGTTTAAAGGTAACAGGGTGAAAAGAATACTTGAAGGCAGGTAGGTTAGCTGAGAAGAGTGCCATTACACACTGGTCACTGTTAAGAAATCTTAAAGTATACTTCATAACAAGTCAGGCTTTCTCAATGCAGTTTCCTATACTTTCTAACACTCACAAACATTCACATTTCCATAACCAAAAGCGTCTTGCCTTGAGGAGAAGATTTCCATATTTAAAAACCAGTGTGTTTCAAAAATACTGTGAAATATTTCAGGGGGTGATAGGGGAGACAATTTCATGCATTTCTTTTCTGTAAATCTGGGGTCTCAACTCCTTAGTTACTGAGTTATGTCAACGCAAACGTTTATCCGGATGCACTTTGCATTTACCATGAAAACTGTTTTTCTTGGGCATCTAGCCTCTTCGACATTTTTATTAAATACTCTGGATTATCTCTAATATGTACTCTTATCGTGGCTTGTTGGGTTCAATGCACCAAATATATTAAAATGAAATATTTCCGCTCCAACACTCATAATTGAATTACTACTCCAGGCATTTTCTTGAGGAATCTGCAATACTTAAATAGGTGGTACAATTTTAAGAATCTTTTTCACAAAAAAACTTTTTTTAATATACTTCAAAGTTGCCAAAAACACGGTTTTTCTAGGGTATCCAGTCTTGCCCCTTTTTTATTTAGGCATTACTGATGTTTAAGGACATTTAATAACCAAGCTTGGACGAAAATATGCGATTTCAAATGTCTGGAATAATTGATCTCGGTGAGATTGGGTGAGATTGCGCACTCCTATTGCTGATTCTTGTACAAAGCGCTCGTCTAATTTTGCCACGTGTATCCATAATCAGGCTACTTCCCGCTGGGTCCTTGGCAAAGAACTAGGACAGCCTCGACAGGATACCCTCGAAGTGCTAGGGGCCCCAAAAAAAGAAACTGGCCCTAAACGTGAAAGTTAGAAACCTAGATACCTCTGGCATAGCCTGGAATGAGCTCTACCCTCACCTATCCAATTTAAGCTTCTGATTGATGAACTGAGCTGAGATATATTAACTGATGTACTTCCTATTTTAACCCTTCCAAACCCAGCATATCTAGTGAGGAAATACAAATTTGAAGATTTAACTGTTAAAAAATATGTACTTTTTCGACTCAATAATGAGTATAATAGCAACTAAATATTTGAACACTAAGTTTTGCAACATAAAATAACTTAATTCAGCCCAATATTTTATAGAGTTGAAAAGGCAACCATTTCTTTCACGATGGACCATCCGGTTATGTTTCATGTAAGTAACATCGCGTTAGAGAGGGCTTTAGAGTTCAATCAATAAATAGCAATATCAAGACAACAGCTTAATCGCTACGTTGCATCGGAACAATTGCAACGATGGAAGAGTTTTCCAACTGAATACAGTTTCACCATCATCCCTCGGACAAGCAGCGCACGAGTGATACACGCTTCATTGATTTTTCTTTTCAAACGCATACCAAACCAATACAGATGAGTCCATCATGGAACTCTCGAATGCAATAACGCAGTTGAATTAGGAGCGATCATTGAAGGCCGGAAAAGGGCACCGTCCCAGGCAATCCATCAAAGAGAATCCATATCTCCCACCGCAATAACTCACCGACTCGCCAGATACAACTTTCACCACTAACGTTGTTTTTGCTACCCTTAATTAACTTCCATTCGCCAAACAATTACTGTATCATACGGTGGAACCGATAACATTTCCACAGAGATCTCCCCAGTTAGTAATCCAGAACAGATAATTTTCCACCTTACCTTGCGTACCTTCTGAGGGTGCTACTAACTCCCTTGTTTTTTACGCATGAAAAAAAAAAATATATATATGTATATATGATATTAACATGCTGTCGCACTATTAAGGTTTTACCAGCGCAAAAAAGAGAGCAGATATCAAACAATATTGCTATTAAGTTAAACACCCTTAATTTCCAATGAAATAATAAACATTGTTTGGTTCTTTAATATATTTGAAAAAGCGCGACCCGGGTCTCTTAGCATTGTTACATCGAACCTGTAGTTAAACCTGAAGTCATCAGTTATACTCAAAATGTACCGTAAATTCTATACCATTATTAAATAACATTTGGGAGATAAATATTTCAGTCGTTATTGGCTCCATGTTTTCCGAAAAATATCAGTATCGGTTCTTGAGATGAGGTATTTTTGGAGTGGTATCACGTGTGATGATTTTTAATATTTAATTAATATTTACAGGTTCTATTACCAAGAATATATGTGGATTTAGTGTACACCCGAAAAGGCATTGAAAATGGTTTTTCTTTCAAAACATCGCAACAATGGCGGACAATTAACATTCAAATTGCAACAACACCAACCTCTATTTTTAATAAGCCAAACTATGAATTTCCACGCATGAACCAAATAAGAATAAACTCGGTTCATAATTCTCATTGACAGAATTTAAGTACGTATGTTTTCTCTTTCTTAACAATCTGTTAGAGACGATTTCAATTTTTTAGAGAAAACATAAAGTTATCGAAGCATTGAAATTAGATTTAATGCTTGAGCTCCGACAAAAAGCTCACTCTGAGGGTTACAGAATGTCGTTAAAATTGTTTTTGGGCTGCTGAAAAACCAAATCGTATGCCAAATATTCAAAATATATCAAAAATATAATCTAAATAACCAACGTCGAAACGTCGGCAAAAATGGAGTTTTTAACCCGGTGGTAATACCGAGAAAGGTTTTCCTACATTATTGAAGCATTGATCTTAGCGCCAACAATATTGTTTCAAAAATCACCGATAACCCTAATACCAGAATAAATACGAAAGCCATCAAATTTTTCAACGACGCTAATACGAGCAGAAAGGTGTTTTTCTAAGGTTTTCGCGTGCATAAATTTCGCGACGATAACGTGGAATCTATATTCCCTCCCCCGTAAGACCAAGCTATACGCCTTTAAAGTGCCCAACTGGGAAACCCTTCCCATAAACCCTCATTCTCTTCGCATTTCCTCCGGCACTCAACTCCGCCCTCTCTCCCACCCTCTACTCTCCCCCCCCCCCTTCCCCTCCCCTTCTTCCCCCATCCCTTTCTCCTCCCCATTTCCCTTTTCCCACGCAAAACTTTTCCCCTCTCTCACTTCCTCTCTCGTCTTCTGCTAAACCTATTCCTCTTCTGCCTTCCTCTTTTTTTTCTCTCCCTCTTCCCTCTACATTCCTCCTCCGCTCTCTCTGAACATTCTCTCGAGGCCGTACGAAAAGAAAATTATAAGAAAAAGAGGCAGACTGCCTTCTCTTACGTTTTCTCCCTGACTCGATGCTCAAGCTTCACTGCCAGCCTTCGTCCTCTTTAATTGTATTACACCGTTCATTATTAAGGAGATATATCCATTAGACCGATATTTAAAATAATTTTCTTGTATTTTATTTATAATTTTTCATAAAATTCGAAGATTCTATTTTATAGTATAAAATATAAATTATCCACCACTCCCCTGTGCATCCGAATGAACGGGCATCGCTCTTCGTGCAATAGCGTTTCTTCTGTTTCTGCCTCCCTTCCAGTCGCCGTTCATGCTTCCTCCCACAAAGCTCAGTTTGACCAATGCTATAAAGTGGGAATATTGGCCTCCCTCCCCCCGTCTACCACCCCCCTAGAGCTGAAGGACTTGGAACAGGCATGCATATGGGCTTTCCGTGCGTTTTCTGGACCAGGAATCAACCGCGCCCATTAGAAAGAACACAACCAATCCCCGTCCACCGTTTTTCCTCCCTCCATCTTTTCCCTCTGCTTTGCACCCTTCCTTATGCCCTTCCCTCACTTTCCCTCCTCTTCTCACTTGAGAAAGATGGGCTGCGTCCCATCTAAAATTTGTAGAAACAACCTTTCCCCGTAAGTCCCTCACTTTTATTTTATTTTTCGTTTTAATATCAATCTTTAAGTTTTTTGTGAGCCCACCCTAGGGCAAGAAGAAGTTCCTTCATATTATTTAAAAATAAATTAAAAATTATATAATAAAACTTAAATTATAAAAAATAAAATACAACTGTAAAATTTATTCCCTGAATAGGAAATAACTTTTAAAATTGTGGAAATTGACAGAATATTTTTCAATGCAAAAATTCTTTAAGCCATCATAAAAATATCATTCGAAGTTACCCCAAAGTAAAAAATAAAATCCTCCCGTTTTAAATTTAGCTCCTCAAGCTATTAGAGCCGCTATAAATACTATTTTTGTTTATTTACCGGGAATTTACCGTAGTTATAGCATTCACCTATCGGTTATTCAAAACGAGAGATTCTATCAGCATGAAAACAAAAAAAGCCGGACTGCCTTCTCTAACTCTTTCTCTCTCTAACTCGATGCCGCAGCTTCGCTTCTAGCCTTCGTCCTCATTAATTATATTTGACCATTCATGATTAAGGAGATATATTAATTAATACGACATTAAACATATAGAGTTTTCTTGTACTCATTAAAAAAAGTTTTATGTATTTAAGTGGTTCGATTAAAAAAATTCAATACCACTTGACACTATTTTATCTTTCATTATTCCTTACATATTATTGTCGTTTCCTTCACAACAATATCTAGTTCTCCTCTCTGTAATCATGGCGCCCACTCAAGACAAAATACAATCAAATTAAAAAGCAATATAACAAATGATACACATAAAAATAATGGAAAAGTACCTATATAAAGACATATATAAACGTTATGTCGCTCATTCAAAGTACATGCAACAAGTTTAAGCCATAATAAAAGATAGTATTCGAGGTTACCCAAATATGTAGTGTCAAATTCTTTCATTTCAAATTCAACTCCTTCTTCATCTAATACAGCCGCTATAAATGCCATGTTCGTTTATAATATATGACGCGTTGCCACATCACGCGTGCACTAGCCCGTCACTCAAGAAAAGAGACTATTCTTTGAGCGTGAAAATAAAAATTAGCGGTTGCCTTCTCCTACTCTCTTTCTGACTTGAGGCCCCAGCTTCGATCCAGCCAGCCCTCTTTCACAGAGTTAGACCGCTCATGATTAAGAAGATGACACTTCACACGAAATCAAAAACAAAAATTCCCTCGTATTCAATTTTACTAAAAATAGTATAAGGCATTATTAAAAGTATTATTCCAGGTTAAAAAGAAAAATCTTTTCATTTTAAATTTTACTCTTTCCCTAGGTACGAGAGCTGTTTAAAATTCCGTTTCCCTCAACTGACACGAGTTAACTCCAGCTACAGCATTCACTAGTCCGTAAATCAAGATAAGAGATGATTTTATTGAGCACGAAAAGTCTTAGTTTTAATTTTTATCATGACTTTTTACGGCTCTATGACTACATATGCACTAATTTTTAAATAATAAATATATTCTAACATTTATGAATTTTATTTGCATCCTGAGACCTGTGTCTCCATAAAATCCTGTTTGGTACCGTGTATTTCTAAATGTAAATTCCAGACGGCAGAAAGAGAAAAGCCTTCATTTTCAGCCCCAACACGATGAAGTAAAGAGCATACTTTAAACTTTTCATGAAAGTGACATTTTTTTACTCCGTTTCCAGGACCGACCACCTGGACAATTTTGAGCATATTTTATTGCCATAGAGGCAATGGTGGATTCAGGATAGGGATAAGGGGGGGGGGGGGAGCTGAGATTGCGATTCTATCTAGTGTAAATTGGATGTCCAAGGAGAGTAGGCTATAGACCCCCCTAGCTCCTGTCTAGATGTGCCACTGGATTGTAACATATCAAAAGCGTTTAAAGTGGGCCCCAAGTTTAGAGATATTTGTATTTGAATTCATTAAAGTAGGAGAATATATGGGAAAATATAACTAAATACTTTTGTACAAAGTGGTTTCCCCCAAAGACTTCGATTTTATCCAGTGAGTGTTTCAACCCAATGGGGGGCTACAGATATAGATCCGCCACGGTATGGAAGTAATACTACTGTTTACCTCTGATAATTGATGCCAATTAATACCTAAAAGCTTACCCTCTAATTTCCCTTAAGAATTCATTCTTCAAGCTCCATTCTATCTAAGGGAAGTAATAACCGAATTTGAACGATAATAAAAAATAAAACTTAAAATCTACCAGTTATCATCTCCGTCACAGGTGTAGTACCTAACTGTACACATCAAAATCTGAATAATATTGCGCCACGAAAATACCTTTATTCATTGACAAAATATCTGCATAGAGTCAATACATGTAGAGTCTGGAAGACATGTCGCTTAATAAGAAAATATTTGATAATTCAACTATAGGGCGGGAGTTCTTCGTATAACCCGTCACTTATCCAAAACCTTCCGACATTAAGTTGTGAAAAAATGAAGACTTTTACAAAATAAAAATGTTTTCCTCCCTTATTCACTCTCTCATTGGACAACCCCACGCAACATGCTCACTTTGCAACGGAATAGGATGTTCCACCAACATCGGCTTCTTATTAAGTTCAATCCCGCTTGATATGTTTATGGGATTATTCTGAGATAGATACCACAGTCTCGATGACGACCTCTAAACCCTATTCCTCTCCTATTATTAAATAATAAAGAGGAATTTTCCATAAATAGCTACTTAAACTCGACCCAATTTTTAATTATAAGTATCATCACTCTGATAAGAGCAGTTAAATTTCACACTTTGGAAATGGAGGAAAACCCCCACTCTATCTTTCTCTCATCCGTGGTAAACATAAAATACCCTCAAAAACCACCATTTCTACCCTGAAGATGATTTTTTAATTTGAAACCCGAACATAATTAAAATCTATCTCCTTCAGGATAAATTGCATCTTATTATTTCAAAGTGGACAAATTCTGCTCCAAAAATATCATTCAAATTGACTAGGATTCGATTTTGGACGCATCACTAGTTTAACTGGCTAAAGCACTCGACCAGAAATCGAAGAATCCGCCTTCGAATCTCGGTCAAGGCGAATGATTTTTTTTCTCTGTGGTATTTTCGCTCAATTTGTGCATTTTGGGTGACTCCGTCAAGTTATTATCTTGGCTAGTATATTTCAATTCCACTCATTCTCTCTGGGAACTTCGGGTTTAATTACTTATTTGTCTCTCACTCTCTCTTCCATCCGAATATCTTCGATACCCTCTATATTCTCGGAAGAATAGAATAAAGAGGAACATAACAATAAATGATTAAGTAAATGGTTATTTTTTTGCAAAAATTGTAAAATTTAGAAACCCAAATCTCCGCGAGTCACCTACTAGTGCAGTTTTATCCTCTTTATCCGTCCCTAGTCTCTCCCTTCTCCGACTTCAATCAGACATCAAATTCATTTATAATACCCTTAACTTCCACTTCGACAGTCCTGACATTGTGTCCTTCCTCAACATTAGAGTACCTTCCCGCCACACCCGATCTACTTCTTTACTCCACATTCCTACACCCAGGCTATCTGTAATTAAGCGCTCACTTTTCCATAGGCTTTCACTTTTAATAAATACTCTACCCGGTGATATTGATCCGTTTGGTCTGACACTTAAAAATTTTACTCATCGGGCATTAACATATTTATCGCATAAATGACTAGCTAGCCGGATAAATGTTTGTTTTTCTTTTTTATTCTATTTAAATTTGTAACAAATAATTAATCTTTAATTATTTGATATTTGTTGTTATAAGTGCACTTTAAATTGGCAGTATTGCTGTATGTGTATCTCTTTATCAAAATAAAAAATAAAAAAAAATAAAGAAGACAGGAAACCGTGGACGAGCTTAGGCTCTACTTCCTCTTTCCCTTCCTCAATTCCTCGATAACTTCATGCTTCCTCGAGACTATTTCTACCTTGAAGATGATACTAAATATAATGCTTTATTATTTCCACCGACCTAAGTTTCGGGTCGATATATATTTTATGTGAAATATCAAATAGTTTTAGAAGTAGATAGGTAGGAGCAAAGATTTCCTCCAAATTACGCCGGAAGCTGTATCTTTCATATTGAAGATGATGCTGTATCTCGAAACCTGGGTCGAATAAAAATTAATTATAACAAACTTTATTTATCCAACAATTTATTTAAAAATTGCATCTAATTCAGAAAGGCATCTCGATTTTCTACTGGGCAATTTTTCTACGTCTGTCGTCTCGTGAGCAATTTACCCGGTGGAAAACCCGAGAAACCTTTCCGTGCGTGATACGCCGGGAGAATCTAAGATCTTAAATTGCATCTTATTATTTCAGAAGGGAGAAATTCCACTCCATCCCTATAGGAAATTCGGATATTATTCCTCTTCTGTCTCTCACTCTCCCTCTTCCAACCAACACCCTCCTCATTCTCTCGAGAAGAAAATAAAGAGAGGAAAATAATAATGAAGACTGGAAACTGTGGAGAAAGGCTCCTCTACCTCCTTCTCCTTTTCCTCTCCGTGCCTCTCCGTCTTTCTAAATAACCCTCAATACCTTTTATACCTTGAAGATGACGCTAAACATGATGAAAGCATTTTTTTATTCCCACATTTATTTATTTCCACTAAATTCATCAGATGCTACATATGGAGTATGTTTCTCTATGGAAGCGAGGCTTGGACGTTGACAGCAGCAGAGAAGTCAAGAGTGGAAGCATTCGAAATGTGGTGCTACCGAAGAATGATGAAGATAAAATGGACTGACCGTGTGAGTAGCCAGGAAGTGCTAAGGAGAGTAGGAGAAAAGAGAAGCCTCCTAAAAACCTAAAAGGGACAACTTAGTTGGCCACATTTTGAGGCACGATGGTCTGATGAAGACAATCGTTGAAGGACAAGTGGAAGGGAAAAAGGCAAGGGACGGCCCCGAATGAGTTATATAGGACAAGTTATAAAGGATGTAAAAGAGAAGAAATATGTAGCTATGAAGAGATTAGCGGATAGGAGAGAGAAATGGAGAGCTGCGTCAAACCAATCTTAGGATTGTTGACTAATGATGACCCCATAAACAGCACATGTTCGGCCTTTACAATGGGGAATTAACAATGAAGGACATTCACACACACCCATGCCCTGGATATGGGTAACTTACCCAGTCGGGACTCAAACCCGCGACCTTCGGTTTGGCTGGCGAGGACTTTGCCCAGCCGCCACCGATTTATTTCTATCGACCCATAATTCGGGTTAGTATATATTTTTATGTTAAATATCAAATATTTCACCGAATTACGCTGGCAGCTGAATCTTTAACATTGAAGATAATGTTGCAACTTGTATCCCGGGTAGCCCGGAAAAATTCATCTATTTACGGATAAAATTTCATCTAATTATATCAAAAATGGACTAATTCTACTGTATCCCTATAGGACGGGGGTCTTCAAAATTTTTTAAAACAAGGGACAAATATCGATTTCACATCGTCCGGAGGGCTACAATGCTCCACGTCACATTACCACCACATCAATCAAGGATAAGAAAAACCAGAGTTGGCAATAAAAAATTAAACGAAAAATTTGAATAGTTTTGTTCCCAGGCGTGAAATGTATAAACGAAATGGATTAAAAACCGGGGAACTAAACTCATGGTCGAAACGAAATCGGAGTCAAAACTACTTCGGGTCGAAATTAAACTAAAACTCTGGGAAGAAACGAAACGTAGGTAATATTTCGCACCGGAGGGACCACGTGCTTTCCCTTCGAACAGTTTAGTTGCGACCCTCACATCGAGTACGAAGTATGGTTGAATGAAGTAGAGATTCGGCCTACCTCATTTAGATTCATGGACCACTCATATTTTTACCAGTAACGGGAGAACGTTGAACGCAAGCTGGCAATTCGATTTTTAAGCTCAATAACCTTTCAACACGTATGTCAAACGTAATGGGTCGAAACTATTCTCTCTTATCCCCCTCCAATCAACTTCTGGATTCACAATTATCAGCGGAGTTTCGATTAATTTAGTTTCGTTCCTGGGTGTAACGTTTCGTCCCGTGTCGAAACCAAACTCCTTGGTGATTTTAATTTCGTGCAGGAACGAAACTAAACCTAGACCTCGTAATTTCGTTTCCCTCCGGGTCGAAACGAAAATTTTCCGTTTCGTTTCCCTTGCCATCCCTGGAAAAAAACATACAATTTCAAAGTAAAATAATTTTTATTGGTTAAAAAAACCAATCAACCAATACGATTTTTGACATCATTTGTTTTTGACCGCATTTCACGATCCCATATTTTTTTCAACCTCTAGGGGCCGCGGGTTGAAGACCTTACTCTAGGAACTTTTAACTATTATTCCGGATCGAATAAAAATATATCATTACGTAAAAATTACATCTTATTATTTCAAATGGACAAATGCCACTCCAACCCTCTGAGAACTTCGGATTTCATCCCTCTTCTGTCTTTCACTCTCTCTCTCTCTCTTCCATCCAACACCCTTCTCATTCTCTCGAGAATAAAATAATAATAATAGTCATAATAATAAAAATTATAATAATAAGATGTGTTTATTCAAGTGAGGTTGAGACTAAGAAGTCCCCTCTTCCACCTAACCCCTCGATAGCGACAATGCAAACATATTTTAAAACGGTAGATGAACGTTTAAAGTACAAAAATATATAAAATATATACTATTTTTGAAATTTCAAGAAATATAACAAATATGTATGAAAATTTTGAGTAAAAAAGATTTATGTTTGTGGGAAAAAACATGAGGATAAGCATAAGGTGTAGTATCCTTCAGCGAAAAAACCCACAGCAGGAAAAACGGAGAAGAATATAATAAATAAAGAAGAAAATAAAGAGGAAAATAATAATGAAGAGAGGATGCTGTCCTTCTCCTCTTCTTCCTCTCCCTCCCTCCTTCGATATGCTTCGCTACAAGCCCGCCCTCTCGCGGCGACCGCGCGCAGTCGTCACGACCCGCTCTCTCGTTATCGAACGGAAAGGGGGGGATGGCCGGAGGAGGGGGAGGGGTCGGAAAGGGTTGGGAGCACCCACACCACCACCCGCGCGTGGACCGTCTAACCCTTCTCCACTCTTCACTCCCACGACGACGTCGTCGTCCCGTCATGCACCGCGCGCACAACTGCCCAACTCACCCGAGATCCATCCCGATCGGGATACATGCAATCGGGAAGGAGCTAGAACCAGTAATTAATAATAACTTGCCGGCCGCCGTTATTCCCGTCGTTGCTCGGGAAGGATGGTACCAAGAAATGGAAAACTTAGAACTTGGAATTCACGGTCACATTGTCCTCTTAATGGAAAAATATGAAATAACGAAAGTGGAAGTACGATTTGTCGGAATGCATAAATAAAAATACAGCAAGGTTATTCGTGTTCCATTTACCTGTGAACTGTGAAGTTGCAATAAAAGGCAGTATTGGCCCTGGAAGTTGCCACATCTACCTATACCACTTACACGGCGCGAACAAAGATATGCAAATATGGCAGAGTGAATGGGAATATTATCGGTTGGTGGGAGAGAAGCAGACGGTGTGGTATGGGTGCTGGGTGGCGCTGAGTGCACTTGCAGGGTTTGGTAATGAGAAAACGATGCAAAGGACGCGTCGGACGCAACCAAAAGTAGCATTATGGGCTCCGGGAGCATGTAACGCACCTATGCACTAACTTTGCTTGTAATCGGTGGAGCCATATGGAAACGCATAGCGGACAAACAAAGAGACATCCTCTTTTATACATAGGGATAATAATTACCTCTATCGTGTCCGGCTCTTGGAAGTTACTTTTACCATTAATGAAATTAAAAACTTAAGTTACGGCCGATTCTTACATCAAAGAGATTTCTATTATTTCTCTTATTGCCAAATTTGTTTTTTTTTATGAATACTAATTTAAACCATGAGAAGAGGCTTCTCGATTTACTGGTTCGTATATTACCCATTTATGCCGGCGGTGATGTAAAGTCCTCGCCTGCTAACGTAGAAGTTTCAGGTTAATACCTATCTTGGGTGGATTTTCTCCTATCCAGGACATGGATATATTGTACGTGTTCATCAACACGATAGGTGCTAAAGCTTCCACGGTGTTGCGTAATTAATGACAGTATCTTCGTGTTCGCTATTTGTTATGACAATTGTACTTAAGATACCCACTGGAATACAGGCGAAACCGCTGTTGGTATAAACAACAAAAACGGTGGGAAACCCAAGAAGAAACCTACCTTCCGCCCTCCCTCCCTAACCTTGATGATAAAAAAGGATCATGCCTTAGATTTAACTCTTTGTACAAGAGAATGACACCCGCTGCGTCGAAACAAGGTGTACCTGAAAAAAATACGGTAATTTTCCAATTCATTAACGAAAAATTATAATAATTTCGTCATTATTAATGAACCGTATATACGACCTTCTTTCTTGCAATTAAGTTGACGAATGACTGCATCTTCTGGGGTATCCAGCCGTGTTCGTTGTTTATAGTCACAACTGTATCTCCTGTGTTCCAGCAGGCGTCTTCACAACGAAGTAGTTCTGGCTATTCGGGCTTCCAGCCGGGTGGTCTCTCTCCCTTCTGCCGACATTCCGAAACTCGAGCGGTGTACCGAAACTTCGGCAGAACAGAGAGAGAACAACCGGCTGGAAGCCCGAATAGCCTTCTTCGACTATATCCGCCGGGAAAGCATCAGACCTTAATTCAGCAACGAACACGGTTGGAAACTCCAGAAGATGCTGCCATTCACTACGTAACACTGTGGAAGCCTTCGCACCGATAAATGACTTGATGAATACGCACATACATTCATGCCCTGGATGGAAGAAAATCCACCCAGGAAGGATTCGAACCCGCGAAGCTTGGATTAGAAGATGAGGACTTAACACGCCGCCGTCGAATCCGGCAGTAGGAATAATATAAGAACCTGTAAATCGAGAAGTCTCTTCTCATCGTTTGCATTTGTATCTACAAAGATAATGAGCTTGGCAATAAGAGATATTTTTAAAATCACTTGGGTATGAGAATCGGACATATCCCATCCAACTTCTATCATGACTGGCTATATCAAAGTCTCAGTGCTAAGAACTAGAGCTGAAGCGTAAATTCAATTGCGTATTGAAATTACTGTGAAATTTCAGTTTTCTCTGTGATATAGAAAAATATAAATCTTTTTTTAAAAGAAAGTGTTGCTCTTGAATATATGATCACACCGTGAACGGCATCAGACAATCATGTATATTAGGAGACGCCACTCAAACCGAATGCTTTGAGCTTCCATTATGTGTATCAATAGTTCCTCATTCTGCGTATAATTAGCACGGAGCAACATGACTTAGCCTGAAAAACACGGAATAAAATAAGTGAGTTAATTTAAGAAAAAAACTATCGTGACACCAGAAATACTATATTCTATGTATTTTCTATACGCGTACATACTCCCTCTCATAATTTCAGCATCACATATGACGGCTGGTATCCACAGGTGTCAAGGCCTGCTCTACGTACGATTTCATTGGCTTAACCTAACCAAAGTTCAATGAATTCATGTTAGGAAAAATATCAAAAATTGAATTTTGGAATGAAATGGAATTCTTCAACATTAAAGCCTCAAAAACTCAGTGCTTCGATGAATTCAATGAGATGACCGAGTGCCAGAAAAATAGCAGTGGTAATGGATATTGTAAAGAATTTAAAGAGCACCATGAGGTTAAAATCAGATAAGAAGCGTGGTAGCCTTACGGGTTCAGTAATTAAATTCTGAGAGAAGGGTCCTTAGTTCAAATGCCGAGAGAAGCCCCCAAGCAAAATTCCTTGAGGTGGCCCAAGGGAACTAATAGCCCCCGTGCCTTGAAAAAGGATTTATCACGGACGTAGTCGAAAGCTTCACGTGGGACGACCTCTAACATCATCCATCCACACCTACAATAGGGTTGTAACATTGAGTGAGTATTAATATCAATCACCAAATACCATGTGGCCTACCACCGAAAATTAACAACAGAGTAAAATCTAAAAATAACTTGACCTTCATTGCACTTACTTATAAAAGTTAATTGGAACCCCAAGAATGGTACGTTTTCTGAAAGGTATATTATTAAATTGGAATCAAATATCCAAAACAATTGTCCATGCATCAAAACAACAGGAACCCATAACTTTAAAGCAAATAAGCATACAAGATGACGTGTCAGTAATTCTAATGGGATTCCGTAATTTCTTTGTTTAAAAATATTATCGTCCTTTTTTATGGATAGTAAGCGATTTAATTGTGAGTATAATTGCGTAATCCTTTTGAAAGATTTAAACACTGTAAATATACTGCATATCAAATTCATGAGGAAAAGGCAGGTTCGCTCAGGAATATCGCAGTATTAGGATTATTTAACCGAGGAATGTTTAGCACCACTATGTATATCCCTTAATTATCCCTACATCTTTTATACCTGCCTCATAATGCACCATACAGAAAACCTTTTTCTTTTTCTCTCATCATCTCTAGCTGCTATAACGCACGAAAAGTTGCCCGAGTCAATGGCAGCCTAGTTGAATCCCCACAATGGATTTTAATCGTGAAAAATACGCGGTAATATTTTCTACCGTACTACGAGATAAATCCTTCCTTTTAAGGTACCTACGAAAGGCGCATGCTTTTTAAATATCACTTAGCCGCACCGCTGACTTCTTTTCCCACTTATCTTAAAAGTATATTCAATGCATATAAATTTTTTGACAGACTCAACCCACATAAACCAGCAGCTGCCTTTTCATTGCCCCATAATGGTAATAAAGTCTCTGCATCTTGATGAATCATTATCTTTTAAAAAGACCTCTCGATTAGGAATTCTACTTTCTCTTACTTGAATCGCAAAAGGACCTCTGTGTAAGAGAATAAGTTTCTGGAAATCTATGTCGTAGAAACCCACAAAAAATCATTCTCCTTAATATTTGGCTATTGAAAAATAGCTCTTTACGACGCATAAAATCTGTAACAATTGATCACACCCAATTCTGCTGATTCTTAAAGCACCAAAAACAATTCTACCATACTGCATTTATTGGCTGAACAGTTTTTATATAAATTAAACATATAATTCGTTGTTTCTGGCGTGGTTTCATTGAATCGGCTCAACGTATTATGAAGTTTATGCGGAATTATAAAGATTTTAAATTTTATTAAATAAAACATATTACAGAATTAACGCGCCATTATGACTGACCATTTAGCAACATTTTTTTCCTTTTATAAGCGATATAAAATATTACTTAAGGACCAGTAAATCCTTCACTCAATTACATTCAGGTAAGTAGTCTCATTATTCATTATTCTCCTTAACATAGAGCAAATACACATTTTTATATTTATTCGACCTGATATATCGATTATTCCACCTTGATTAAATTATTTTGATAAGAATTAATATACAATTAGATTTTTCAGGTAAAAGACTGGAATGCATTATGAGAAATGGATGGCGAGAGTACTTCGCGGAGAAGGGATATTGAACACAGTGCTAGAGGGTAGAATGTTGTGCAAACGAGGGAGAGGGATAGAGAGAAAAGGACTTCTTAATAGAATGAAAAGGGGTAGGCCTAATTGTGGATTGAAGAGGGAGGTACACCAAGGAAAAGCATACTGCCAGTATGTTTCTTAAGAACCCCATGCAAACCTACCTTAATCGTTAGAATACTTAATTATAATAATAATTATATTAATAATAATATTCACAAACTCATTGTTGACTTTGTGGTATTCCATGATGAGTTTTCAATAGAAATATCCAATAAAACTAATACTTCCGATTTGCGGATTGTGCTGATGGGGAGGAATGCATTTTTGGATAGACAGTGCGTGTGCACTTTCATAAAAGGATATCCACGATGTCCGTACTGCGCTGATTTTGCTGACAGTGGGAACCGCATTTTTGATTGCCGATGCGTTTGCACTTTTCAGCAAGGAATGGCGTACCGTTGGAAGGTTCTAGAACTCACGGAGGGGGGGGGGGGTCGGATGTAGGGATGCCTTAAAAACTGTACGCATCATTGACTCGCGGTCATTCGTTTCGTCAAGAGTTGTAGTGCGCGTGTCGGGCGCCCGAAGGCCCGTGGAGGGGAAGTTCAACGATTGACCCGGAGAAGCCGAGGGAGGAGATCACTCTCGCGCAAGAATCAACGGAATCAAATACACTTCTTGCGGCTAACCCGGGATCTTTCATTTCTACCCGATACCGTCCCTCCGAGGGGTCCACCTTCGCTGTCCGCAATCCCTCAGCGTTAGTCCAAGATCCCAATTCTGAGTCGCCCCTTGTCGAGCTGTCCACGGGAGGACACGACAGTAAAAATGCCTTAAGCTTCCTCAATAATTACCGAAAGCCTACACCAAGAGCAATGACATATTTAAGGAATCAACAAATATGTCATGAGCCGATCGAAATAAATTAACTTAACAAGTGACAAAGCAAACAAATTGATTGGTATGATTATTATAAAAAAAATTACAAACTATCTGTTATCATATCATTCGCATAAAAATTCACTTTCGCCCTCCTCAAAACTCACCCCTCGTGCTGCATCTACCTCCAAGGACACCGGAAAAATATTCGCTTTTTCCTCCAAACCAATTCTTTTTCGAAAATTTTGCCACCTCGGAGATACGCTTGGGGGCACGGATGTCGCTCGATTGGTCATGCGTGTTAAAAAAAATATCGAGTCCTCTTCCTCTGACACTCTCGCACTTCCTCTTTCCAATGAGCATGAATCCTTCAAACGTACCCTAATCACTGTAGCCTTCAGACTGTACAAATATATGAGAAAAAACTTTTTATGCCTTTTACCCGGAATAAGTGTCTAGTTATATTATTAGCATTGGCTTAAAGAAAATAATTCAAAGTCATTGCCAGTGCTTTGCCCAATAAGTCAAATTTCATTGCCTGCAGTGTGGGATTGTAGCAATTAATGAAGAAGTATCTGAGGAAGTATTATTATTATCATCAATAAAGTATTCGACCATTTAAAGTAGGTTTGCATGGGGTTATTACGAAGCATTCTGGCAGTATCATCTTTCGTCGCGTACTTCTCTTTCCAATTCACAATTTAAATTCGCTTTTTTCAATAACTGTCACGGTGCAGCTTTCGCAACCAAAGTGATTAAATACCACAGCTCACTTTAAGTGAAACACCGATTTGCAACTAATTAAAACAGGGAAATTTAGGTCTACACTTCTTTAAGAATAACTATAAAAATTAAGGAGATGGTAAAAGAAAAAAGGGCTGAAATAAACGTTGCGAGAAAATGTTCGTGCATTGAAAGACATCACAATGTTAACAAAGCATCAAGCTTGAACATTGTTGGCTAGAATAAAGAAAATACTCTGCTCTCTTTTAAATGACGGTATTTATAATTAACTTTATGGGTATTCTCACTTTACTTTTTAAGGTTAAGTGGCATGTCGCAAATAATATTAAAATGATGCAGAGATTTTTACAATTCTCACTCCTTAGGGAATAAAACTGCAGCAAAGTTTCCACCATGAATAGCTAAGCTAATTTTAAGATTGGCAAAATTAAGAGAGTACCTTCATCAAACGGTAGGTTCTCATAGGTACATTATCTATTATAAACATAAAGACAAATAGCTAACGTTGAAATCAAAGACCCATTAATGACACGATGATTCCCAAAAACTAGCATTAAAAAATGCTAATTCGACATGCAAACTTCTCGGCCAGTTATTGAATAAACGATTCGTTTCGTATTTGAACCGCTAACTACAGATAGTCATCATGTCCAATTTTCTAACTTTTCAGGAGAGATACAAAAACTAGAAAACCCATATACACCAAATATATAATTTTTTAAATGTTTTGCTTTTTATGACTAGGCATTTGGAACTTGTACACTAATACAGTAAGTAAAATATTTTAAGAGAGTTATCTAGAGATTTTTTTTGTATTGTGGACTTGTTTCTTTTTTGCAGTAAACAAGAATATTTTACGGAATTTCATGGAGAACAATCAGTATACAAACAAACTGTTTTGTAAAACTTTATTTGAAGGAAGGAAAAATTGTTTTGCCACATTATTTCATTTCCGATATTGTTTGGATGCTGTTGTTGTTTGCCATGACAAAATCAGATTCAAAAAGTACAATTTTTATTCTGGTGTGTGTACCTTTGTTTTATTGAGATATTCCATTTTTTATGTTAATTGGAAGTACCGTTGAATAGGCTTTTTTGGTAGGAGCCCGGATCGACTCCTCTTCGTTCCTTGGTCTAAAATAATCCATTATTAAGGCAGCGATGTTCATGTTGCGCTTCTCAAAAGTCATTTCTCTGTATTTTAATATGGAAAGAGTTTTTTATCTTTGTCATTTTGGTTTTTTATCCACCAATTCAACTTTCGACAACAAGGTCGACACGTTGTAAGCCCCCTTACCTACATTACCTTCATGATAGATAAATGTGTGCATTCCTTCTTCGAAACATTATGCACACCAAAGGCATTAATAGTGAGCTCACTGAGATAATAGGTGCCTTGGACAGGATTACAAGGGATACAAACCAGGTGAACTGGATGTTAGTTCACCCGTCTGCCACGGCTTGCGGGCAGCAGTTTACCGCAGAAAGGGAGCCAGTCCTGGACCAGACTTTATTGAAGGCGTTGTCATGCATACTACTGTCAAGTACTGACATGATTCCTTTTTTTTAGCAAACGTTGAGTCTTTACCAAGCAACAACTTAAAGAACAAAAGGAAAATTTTTCCAACTTGCACATGATGCCTTTCTGCAGTTGGCTATTCATTTCAGTACAGCCGTCTTCAAACCGAAAAAAATTGGTAATTTCAAACAAATCGATAGAGAACACCATTTTTCAATTTGACCTTGTAGTTTAATCGCTTTGAAACATTACATTTCATCGATAGAATGAAAAACCTTTGGGTAATACAATCTTCCTTCTTAAAAGTATTTTACTATTGCTTTTCTAAATCGTTTCTATAAATCTATAGGACGCCTACTGGGTTCAAAATGTCTCAAATTGATTTTAGATAATATGTCAAGCAAACTTAAAGCATTTTTTCTCAAGTTTGGATTTTTAAAGCAAATGTATATTAACACTATGAAATATAAATAAATAAAGTATATCGGTGGAGTCGACGTTAAACGATTTTCGTAAAAAAACGCTCATCTTCAATTTTCACACTGAATTACCAAAATAAAACTTCTGCCCCACTTTATTGCCTGGGCTATGGGATGATAACTATTGGCGTTTTACTGTACAGTTCTTTAACTTTGACTAGTTTGTTATCTCTAGATTATTTTATTATATTATATTGTAAACCGTAGGAGCGTAACAAAAGTTTGGACCCTAATTCCAGGGAAAAAATTTACATGCTTTTTAAGCAGAAGTACGTATTCTTCTTAAATGGTCATAGCAACCCTTATCTATCCTCTATCCTTACATTCACAAACATGAGTTTTTCATGCAGTTTTACTGCATATTTTCACTTGTGAATGGATAATTTATTAATTTCCCAAGGCTATAACCCTTGAGAAGAGAAAAATATACATTTTTATGCCATATGAATAGAAAAATCAACAATTTCGAACATATATATTTAAAAAATTAACTGTGAATCAATAGAATCAATAAAATTCTCGCAATGAAAACGCTGAATGCAAAGAATTTTATAAGTCATTCATCAAAATTCATCTGTACTTTTAAAAGAGTTAAATATTGAAGAACTGCGCCAAATACTATTATTAAATATGCAAACAACCACTATTAGCAAAATATATGCAAAATAATATCACTTAATTATTAAAATTAGCATATTGTAATATTTCATCATATGTATCGATCCATATTACTAATGTAACCCCTTCTATGAAAAATAATTAAATCACAATCGCAAATTCAGTAATATAAATATTCGGCTTAAAAATGACTGTAATAGCTATTCAGAATTATTTCAAAACCCCACTTTATATCCCTCAATGGCTGAGACAGTTATCGAAACTTTGTCTACAGCCAATCAGTTTCTTCATTAGGGCTTCATACAAACTCGACAAAAAATAAAGAAATTTTTGAAAAAATTATGTTACAATATTTAATCGCGATCTTCACAGCAAAGAGCTACTCTCCTCATGCGATATTCATGTAACATACCAGCTATCAAGCATGATATTCTTCCCCTGTGCAATAAATTACGACCAATTTATTCAGCATGTAGTTATTTTAAGTACGACGGGAAGTTCAGTTTATCCATGATAAAAAGAAGAACACAATGGCAATTTCCACACTTTTAATGTCACAACTCAGCAACCGACCATGGTTTCAACACGTAAGTGTCATTTTCAAGGTGAAAAATCCAGTGCTCTCTCGGTATATATACCCAGGCCAAGGTAGGAGGTGGGGGCATATGGAATTAGGTGTGGGGGGGTGGGAAGGGAAACTGTTTTGGTGAACAAGGGAGTGAAGGACGAAAACATATCGAGTGGATCGGAGTGAAGGTCAGGGTTTTGACGTCATGGGGATACATTTTAACAAAAGTCCATCTGGGCTATTGGCAATTTCGAATTTTTTCCATGAAATCTAGTTTAAGCCCTTAGTCAGTACAATGTAAAATATGTATGTCAAAATTGCTAAAATGGTTACAGAGGCATAAATGATTAGCGAAACAAGATTTCCCGTCATTGTATATAAAACTTCTTCTATGTTCCTTCACTCTGTCTTTGACCCATCTTCCCGTCTGACCAACATAACATATTCCACAATCGTCACATTTTAATTTATATACTCCACTTTTGTCCATTCGATTATATTTGTCCTTAGAATTAAATAAAATCTTGTCAAGTGTCATAGGGTTATAAAATGATACATTGCAATTATTTTTAGGGAAGACATTCTGGAGTTTATAGGAAATGTTTCTAATGAATGGTAGTTTTATACGTTCTGTTTATCCATCATGATAATATAATGATCACTGCCCTCCTTCATAAGGGCAGATAAAAATATTTCAGAGATTTTTTATACTACTATTTCTGTCCCCTATTTCTCCACGAGACAATAATTAAGTGGTGTCCCGTTTCTTCCTCGGTTGAGTTTTTCCAATGATAGCAACACCTTAATCACAGCAGCATTAGGGTCAGATGCTGGGGCTATCATATGACTCCGTTGGAGACTTGAGTACCACGAAGAGGAGCGATTACCACTGCTTCTTCCAGCGACCTTGAGAGTGCCCATGGAAAAATTACCCTTTTTATCTAGAGGAGTAACTACGTGCTACGTTCCTCGTGTCGAGAAAGAAACGTTGTTAATACGTGTCCATATAAATACTACGTCGTGAAACATTTCAAAAAGAACTGACTGGTTTGAGATTAACAACAACATATTTAGCCAACCAAATGACGTCGAAACTTGAGATAACACTAGCATTTCCATAACGGAATTGATAAGTATTATCTTATGCTCGACGTTTACTATCAGCATCAACGAGCCAGGAGTTTTGAGATCACTCGATTATATGCTATCTAGCTATTACGAGGACGAATCTAATTTTTCGTATCGTATATTTTTTTACGACAAATGACATGATTAGAACTTAATCTGTTATCAAAAAGTGCTATAGCTTACTGAACTGACCTTTATCCGCATTTTCCTGTACCTCATACATAATAATCGTAGACATCAAACGAATAAGTTTCATAGCAAGTTAAAAGCAAATGTTAGCACGGTTCTGTTCTAAATATCCTAAAAATTTCAAGAAGATAGTTCTTTGTTAGTTCTTTCGTGCATAATTAGAAATTTGTTGTGTCAAGAAAACTGAAGGAGCGGGCTCTGAATGTGGTCTCAAGGACAACAATCTTTCCATCTAGACTGGAAGATCACTTTTTAAACCAACAGACAAATTGTTATATTTTGCGTTAATTTTCTGATGGTATTGTTTTATGCAAACGGATCCGAGTAATAATAAGGGCCCAAGAGTTCGAGGTAAAAATTTTTTGAGCATTGAAAAGATTTCAATAATATGTAATTCGGGTGCGCGAGCATGCATTGTGCAAAAGCTGCGATCAAAATTATTTGACTCAATTAATCTAATAACTTAATTTAAGGAGAGCTTTAAGCGAGGATCAGAAAAACGATTGTGCAATCTCATACATTTTGAGATTGACAAATCAATAAACAGTCAAAACTATACTATGCGCACTACCAAGTGGATTCCTAATATTGCACTCACGTTGCACCTTAAGTTGTATCTTCGTCAACCTAATATTTCATCGCATTAATAACGAGGAAAAATTCATTCATTGTACCTACACCTTACTTCATTGATAGTACTTGAGATGAAACATAAGTAAACCATTATCACCAATTTCATAAAATACCACTCATTCAATTTTTAATGGCTTATCTGTGAATAATAAAAAATATACTTTTCGCGCCAAAATGCAGAATAATACGATTTCACAACATGCTGTAAGTAACGCTGATGCCGTTTTTACGTTGCCTAAATCATTCATAGAATTGACGGGAAATAATTTATACACATCACACCGACATATGGCATGGAGGATAGGCATAGATTTTGCTAAGCTATTGGAATTCATAACATTGCTGAGGGTGAAATAGATTTAAGTAAAGATTTTTGAAAGGATGTATATACCTTATATATCTGGACGATACATTAGATTACTCCGGCAACTTAAACTACCTTAGCTTGGTTACAACGCCTATCGTCAAGGCAAGACTTTTCTCACGTTTGTTTGGGCCATCTTAGCGACATGTATGTCACCAAAAATTTAATGCGACCCATAAAAACCAGAACGCATGACGGCTTCAAGCACCGTTTTAAATTGTCCCGCCAATCTCTTCACCGCATAAGAGCAGTTCGCGAATTTTATGGCGAAAATATGCCCCGCGTCCTTCTGCCCTCCATGAAGGGAGAAAAAGAATTGATTCCAGAAATGGGCCTGCCTCGGCATCCTTATCTTCCGGTTCGGAATTTTCCATTTTTAAGTGCATCCCAGACGGCGACTCCGAGAATACGACCTCAAAAAGAGTGGATTGTTAGGTACCAAACTCGCTTGAGAATTTATTCGTTCGAACACGAATTTCGTAATCAACGACCCAAAAAAATAATTCGGCACTCCTCGTACTCCTTGAAAAACGAAGGGGATCAGGAACACCGCGACACTGTCATCGACAGATGTGGCAATCAACCAAGCACTCCCATATATATTATCGGAGGAACCCCGATCGTTGGGATAGAATTGTTTTTTAAGCGCGGAAAATCTGGAGCAGGTCACTGTGGAGTTTGGGGGAGCCGAGGTGACGAAGCGATGGAACGGCAGAATGGTTTTCCCGAGACGGTTTAGTATGGCGATCTTAAATAATGGCGTTATCTGTGTAATATCCTATAATGCAGACTAAAGGAACTTTCAGTATATAGTAGCCCTCTGGAGCTCGATAGTCATCTCAATATGATTAAAAATCATTATAAGTTAACACTCACGTCACCATTAGTTTTGAAATATCCATGTTTAGGGAGACAGTCAATGATTAGGCTTAATTCAGTTAGAATAATGTACATGATTTATACAATACTTACTACTTTCAACCACTCATTTAGTTCTACCTCAACTGCACGACCTGATTCTTGCATTGTGGAAACATGATGTTTCACTAAAGTGGGAATTTAGGTTTGAGCGCAAGTGATAAAATATGAAAAAGCTTAATAAAGTATATGTGGAAAAACAAAGTAAAAAGTTTTCATTCACAATGAGCAACATCCATAAAGTAGCGCCTCAGACTATCAACTTCATGAAAAAGCTCCTCATGAAGCAAGTCTTTTCTCAATACAAAGTCTTTCAGGGACCAGATAATCGACGATTCATAAGCTTTGATACAATTTGCTACTTGAAAAATGTCACGGGATTATTAGTGCTCTAACTTTTAGCAAATATGCCGACCATGAAGATTCGTCGGTGTATCTATACATTATTACCTAAACCACTACATCTTTATTCCAAGAAACTTATCCACGAGGTAACTTCGCACAGCTCTCATTCCACCAACGCGATGCTCTTATTCCACCATTTAATTTGCCACTCATTTCGACCCTTTCTCCGCCGAAATTGATACTTCAGTCCAGGAATTTAGGCACTCAAAGAAGAAAAGAGAACATCGGTGTCCGCCAAGCTACATTAAGCTTCTCTCAACGAAAGCTGGCACGGCTCATTGTCCCGTAATATAACATTGATTAAAAGCTCCTCTAAGCGACCACAACGGAGTCAGATTTTTCCAGAAAAAATTATCCTACTCAGCCTGAAAAAATATCTAATACCGTTGCGATTTTAATCGCCAACCATTGTGATAAATCATGTTCTTCCTTAGACCCACAGTCGGAGGAAGAACATAGTCATAAAGTATTACCAATAGCCATTTTTTCCCTATGAAAAATCAGTGAGATCGGTGAGCAACTATTGCACGGGGCCGGTTTAAGGAGACACAAGCTAGAAAGTGAAAGGATAATCTGTTTTAAAGAGGAAAAGTCATATTCTTCTTTAGACACGCTGGCGGATGAATAGCATGACTTATAGCATAAGACTGTGATCATATCGAATTATGTCGGTTCTGCTGCACCCTAATTAACCTATCATTAGGTCAAAATCGTGAATTTAACGTATAGAAAAATAACTGCCGACCATGCAAATTTTAAGAGATTTTGGACTTGATATATCGAATGTGTTTGAAAATTCGATTCGATACTCATCGGATATCTAAGTCGATATATAGTGGCATCGCGAGCTCGGCTACTTGTTAGTGAACTATGGGAAAGGGAGGGGAGCCGGAGGGGATATATCGAACGGTTCCAACGGAAAATTCGAAATATCGTTGAAACGCAAAGCCTCGAGGTCACATGGCGGAAACAGGGGAGAGCAAGAAGAAAATGAAGAAATGCAAAGGGAATTGAAAAGCAAGGAAAGAGAGAACGAAACGATGGAATGATATTTTTGTGTAGTTTGAGTCCGTCACAATATTCAAAAAACGACCGACCGGTCTAATATCGAAGTTGATATATCATAAAACCGTGAAGACTCGACTTAATATGGTTGAACGAGAAAAGAAGGAACGGAAAGAAGGAATGAGGTTTATTCGGCCTTTCGAGTCAGCTACAATGTCCGAAAATCAACCGACACGACTATAATAGATATATCGTAACATCATGAAGACTCGACTTAATATGGTTGAACGAGGAAAAAGTGAATGGAACCAAGGAATGGGATTTTGTGGGGCCGTTTGAGTCGGTTACAATATTCGAGATCGACTGACTCGACTAATATCGATGTCGAGATATCGTAACATCGTAAAGGCTTCCACCAGAATGGCTGAACGAGGAAAGGGAATGGAAGCAAGAAATGAGAAATAATCTGGTAGCACATTCATCGGATGTGTCACGATGCTCGACACTCGATTACCGAGAAAACGAACGCGGTACAGCTTTGAGGAAACAGGACATGGAACGAGGAAATGTAATTAATTTTGGGAGAGACCTAACACATACGTATCCGTTGCGCAATAAAATATTTTAACTCTGAACTAATCTCCGATATTTTAACGTGTCGATATTTCATCGACACGTTAAAATATCGGAGAAGAAAAATCGTAGTATCGCGCAGGATCAACAATTCCTCTTTGTAAACGACATGTCGTTTTGAATTTGGAATTTTCGATTCTGCGGTCCGACCGACATGTTGGTTTAAATGTGAATTTTTTTTTATCCTGCGATCCGACCGACATGACATGTCGATTTGAAAGTGAAATTTTTTATCAAGCGGTCAAACTGAAATGTCGGTTTGAATGTTGAGTTTTCGATTCTGCGCGACACATGATATCGAAGTCGAAAAATCACATTATCGCGCAGCACATCAAATATCTATAAACGACCGACATATCGAACATCGAAGTCGATGCATCGTAACATTGCGCAGGCTCGGCCACACGTGGTAAAACGATTGAAGGAGGAGGTGGAGAGGAGAAGGGAGGAAGGAATGAGAAAGGGTTTGTGGAGAGGGAAGGGAGGGGAAGAGGAGAGAGAGGAGGAGGATGGGGCGATGGTAGCGCTGGAGGGGAGTGAAGGAGACAGCGAGTGAGTTGGGTTGCCGAGGAGGCCAGGAGCGGCGCGCGGCGATAGGCAGTGTTCCGCAGGGGGGCGCTCGTGCTGGATCGCCGCCACCGCGGGCTTCAGAGAAGAGGAGGGAAGACGACCAGAAACAAAAGACGACTCAGCAGCCGTCGCCACCGCCGCCGCCGCCATGGTAAGTAATTAGCCGTTAAAGGGGGGGGGATGTGAATGCATATGAGGGCTTTAAATAGGGAGGCCCTTAGTTGGTACGCGGCGCTGTTGGTTTAAACTGAATCTACATACTTATGGTCGCGAAAATAAGTTCCAGCTTGGTGGCGCTGCGGTACAACCGTCCCGTCACATCCACGCGCACGATATTTATTAATAGCTGTTTTGAACAGGATGCCGACTAGGAAGCATAAGTCTTATGAGGAAACGCTCTAATGCAATTGTTTTTTTTTTTCGTTTTATCTAGTAGATAGAGAATGTGCCGAAGACCAGCTAGCTAAATATATTCATATTTCGGTCTGCTTTGTATTCATAAGCTCAGAAAGTTTCTGTAGGTCTCATTGGAAATGATGATCAAGTAATTAAAACTTGCGAACAATAAAATTGAAAATAATTTCATGGCTTCAGCCAACTGCTAAGTAATATAGGGTTTTTTTTTAATTTACCTGGAGCACAAAATGTTTTGGCATAATAGCAACTTCAAAAAAATGAATTCTGAAGTGAATTTTATTCCCTAAAGCTGATGGTTTAATTACCAATTATTTATTATTGCAATCTTATCATATTGTCTGAATGACAGGTATTTTTCAAGTGCTGAATGGGGTATTATAGTTGATTTCACGACATTTCTCAATATGAATTTCGTTGGGTTTTATGTGAGTTTCAAATCTGTACTTCTATATAACTATTCTAGACAAGTTTAAAACTCGTAAGTAGGATTAATTGGCAATGAGAGAGAGAGATTGACATTCAGCCCAAATCAGCTTTTGTATTTCAATATGTCCTTCTATCGTTTATAATATTCATGAAGAACAAAATATGGTTATTAATATTCCCTTCTAAAGAGCAGACGAGCGATTATTACTCTAACGCCTGTGCATTGATGTTTTTTCACCATTTCCTTGGATATATCCCAATTTATATATTATTTCCCGAAATAATAATGGCAGTTGAACGTTTTGGAAACTTGCCACCACAATCCTTACTGAAAAAAGGCGTAATTAGATGTTATTCCCGCGTTGAAAATTATAATTTCACGGCAAGAATAAAACCGTTGTGACCTCATAATGCACCAGTTCTCTAAGTGAACACATTTATAAATCGACCAATTTCAATACAGCAGGCCATACTTCCACAAAACGCTTAAAAGCCAATTGATGTTGACACTTGCTCGGTGAATTGATAAGCCCCACAATTGAACAAGTTAGAGCTATCAATTTTCGTGCACCGCGCATAAAAGCGTGAAATAAGAGAGAGCCAGCAATTTAACTTTTATCTGAGTCTTCTAAAAGTCTGCGTGTATCTAAAAGAAACTGATAGTTGGCTAATGTTCTATTCCCCACAAAACTCTCAGCAGCCACCCGGCCAACCCAACTTTTAACTCCTGCTCATAAATGCGGAGAGGGTGTATCTACGAGAGACGTGATGCAGATAATGGCGATGAGAACACTTAAACGTCGATGAAATCATAATAAATCAACCAAGAGCCTAAGATAGTGAGGTATTAAGAACTAGAAAATTACATATCTACTCCCCAATTTTATTCTCGTTTCAATGAAACTCTCCTTTTCAACCCTATCAACCTTACAATTTCGCGAGTGTTCGTGAGAGGGGAGGTGTAGAGGTGGAGGGTAGTAGAGAGGGGGTGAAAGGCGTGATCGAGTGAGAAGAGGGATGAAAACAAGTGAACTCCGAAAGCGAAGACGGAGAGCGAGCGAAGGCATCCGGCCGCGATGAGCTCCACTCTCGCCGAGCAGCACGTAGTACGCGCGAGGAGCAGAAGAGGGGACTTCGCCGCTTCCCGTTCCCCGCTGGTTCCTTCCGGGACATGCCGGCGAACTTCTCGCCGGATGCGCGCACGGAAAAGTAAACACACCCCAGTTTCGGAATTACGTTCCCTCCTTTCTCCTGAACTTCATCCTCCCATTACGGTGACATCATCATCATCAACGAGAGACGGTAGTCAAATCGTACAATCCTATCGGGTGCAAGGTATCCATTGACAAGATTTTTCCTAGAATAAAGGCAGGCCTCAGTGAGGTGAAATCCTCGCCTGCGGAACAAAAATCGCGGGTTCGAGTCCCGCCTGGATTGATTGCCCCAGATTGATCCAGAGAAAGGTTGCTCGAGCAAGTAGAATTGCTATCTTGTTAAATACCGATGTAAAAGGCCAAAATATGCTGTTTTCGGTAATATGGGAATAAATAAATATAATACCAATTAACTGTCTGTAGCAGTAGATACGCCAGTGATAAACAAACTCTTATGTCCTTGAAAATGACGAAGTGTGGAAGTGTGGTCGTTAGTGAAGCTATAGATTCACGTGCGAAAATTACCATTAGTTTTTTATATTTATCAGGGACATATCGCATTTCCATCACATATAGCCTGAAATGATTACGTACGCTCGTATATCTAGGTAGGCCATATTTAATATAGCAAATGGTTGCCATTGTATGTTCGGTAGATTAGGTAAATGGATATTCGTGAATACAAATTAACTTAATGTTTTGTAGCCTTAACGATATACGCATCATTAACGGGACACGTACAGTTCTTAAATAATTCCAATGATGTTACAAAATATTCGAACTAGATTTTGTAATGTTTTCAATCCTTTTTGTATCACATTAGACTGAAAAAGTACCTAGAAAGGAAAATATTTACATTTACGAAAATAAAGGAAACTATTAGAGAAGGTCCGGACTCTCTGGAAACAATTGTTGAACTAAGTATGCGCGAGATTGTTCCAGGAGCAGCCGAATATCATACTCCAATTTTCTCTAGGTTTCTTGGATTATTTTGTGGTGCTTCATTTTTTTAAACCGTTTAACTTCGATAATTAAATATGCAAATGTGCTGAAATGGCAAAATATTGAGTTCCTTTTATGATGGATTCATCATCAGGAGAGAGTATGGCTCTACTCAGCCTTGTCACATCCATTCACTGAGGTTGTTTCTGTGTTAATACTTGTGCTATGTGCCAACAGTGCCGTGTAGGTATGCATCAGCTAGTATCGTATGAAAGAAGCTACATGAAAATAGCGCACGGAATTAAATAAGTTATGGTAATGGCATTTTTGACAACCATACATGGCTTCAGCTAAGAGGAACGAAAACACAGGATGACATTGGCCTACATGCTTAACCTTGAGTTCGGCCAAATTAATGATTTTCTGAAAATTAATAAGAATCAATCGTGTTTTAGTAGTTTTATTTTCAAATAACTTGCCTTCGCAAAGCAATTTTTCCTTCTTACAGTAATGCAATTCATGTCGTTGAATTAGTATCACAACCACGCGAAGTAAATTGGCAATTATTTGTTTATTGCATTCAGATTTATACAATGTTGTCCGAAACCATTAGCGACGAAAAATTATTAGTTTTTAGAAATTAGAAAAATTAATAGTAAGAAAGAAGAAGTCTATAATGAGTCTCTCATTTACGAACTCAGGTTACTTACTAAGTCCATTCGCAACTTTGTTTTTTCTGCCGTCAAAACTCTTTTAATTTTTCATTCAAATGGGTCTTCAAAGGAATTGTACGATGTTGCTCGCGTAAATTCACTCACAGCATAATTTACATCCTCCTACGTAGAATTAACAAATGATTTTTCATCGCTAATGGTTTCGGACAATATTGCATATCTATGGCTAACTTCTAACAACACGTATCTCAAAAATAGCAACTTTTCAGGAGAGCAAAAAAACATGACATGAACTGTACTGTCATAATAGGGAAAACTTCCTTCATGAAGGCGAGTAATTTGAAGTAGAACTGCTGCAATCCAATTGATTCTCAATTATTTTCAGAAACTTAATAAATCTGCACTTCTGCGTCAATTTTATTTTGCAAGGGATGAATATTAATATTTTTATGAAAAATTATCAATCACGAAAATCCTTTAGCTCCGAAAGCAGCGGAATTCTCAGAGGTAGTTGAAAGTTTTATAATGGTCGCAGTATATTCGATAGTATAGCCATGTAATAGGAAATGACTTAAACCGTAAGTGGTTTTCGTCGCTATTCATTCTACGCTCACATTTTTTTATATTCATTAAAAAAACAAAGGCGTATTGAAATAAGGCTTTTTAAGGATATCCGTGGGTTCAAAGAAGCATTTTTGCGATACATAATATTTACAATTCCAAAACAAAAATTCCTCAAACCGTATTCATCGCAGTCATAAGACGACACTTACCGCTATCCTACAAAACCATAAGGAGGCTGAGACAAAAAGCTCTTTTTTAAGTCCGTTCAAAACCAGTGACATTCCGATAATTTAAAAAAAGTTCTCGCTTCCCACAGCATCTTCCTTCTATATGGCCCTGTAGAGAGAGAATTCCTTTGAACTTGAACTCGTTGCCATGACTGCAATGGCATCGTTCTTGGATAACAATGGAGAATCGAACTCCGTGTTCATTATCTCACGTCCACACTATTCAACCCTTTCCTAATTCAAAGACACTGGCTTTGTGCCCATGGTCTGAGCAACTACTCTTTTGTCAGAGGTGATGGAAACCTTTTGACATGCACGCAATGGAGAAATTACAACCCCAAAACAAGGTCTATGACTGACCCGAATTCCATGGCTAGCGGGGAAACCAATTAGACGTAGGTACGACTTCTGCCTCGGAATTGGGGATGTGCGGGTAGCAATTTTTGATCTCGATTCGAGTACCGAATCGAGTTGAAAACTACTCGCGAGTATCTAGTCGAGTCGAGTATGGTAATTTTTGGACCAGGCAATACAACAATGGATTCTCCAACATATTCTCATTTTTCCAATACCCTTTTTAATTTCATATTCTCAATCCTTAGTCTAACATAAAAAGGAAATGAAAATGAGGAACGTTGATGATAACTGTGTCAAAATCGGGAAAAACCGACGTTGTACGCCAAAACTTTAAAGTTACAAGTCATAACTTTATGTTGAAGAAAGAATATTCTTGTTTCTTTCAGAAATATTAACAAATTGCCTATTCTCCCGGCGTTCGAATAAAGAAAGTAGTGTAGGGCACAAAAGTATCGGATAAGAATGCATGAACGATGCAGCGGTCCAATCGGATTACTCCGATATATATATGTACTTATAGTACTGTTGGACAAAAACTACTTACGGTTTAACATTTCCTATTACATGCCTATACATGCTTATACTGTGCGACCATTATAAAACTTTCAACTACCTCTGAGACTTCCGCTGCTTTCGGAGCTAAAGGATTTTCGTGACTGATAATTTTTCATATATTTATAGTATGCCGCCGGGCCGGAAGAGGGTAGGCCACAACGGCTGACGAAAGGCGCCCTAATCGACAACTATAGTGGTTGACAGCTACGTTTACGGCAAGCTGAAATTCCCAGGCCAAGGCATTATGACCACGTATCGACTTTCAAAACGATATGATTGCATGAATTTTATGCTAGAGCTTCCTGTCCCCAAATTTTGGAACTTGCCGGCCTCGACAGCTCTGTAACTGAAACTACTTGAATCGACTCGACATCCGTAATGCAATTCGAAACACTTGACAACTCGACTACCAACTACTTGACTTGACTCGACTCAAATTTACGGGTACTCGCACATTCCTACTCAGAAGGTATACGTTCAAAAGCACTTTAATCCTGATACTAATTAATAAATCTTTTCTCACACGGCTTTGGCCTTTCAATAGACTCCTTTTCATCAATCTCATCTCACATCAAGTATACAAAAACAATTCAATGAAAGGCATAAATAGAATCAATGGAAATTAATCCGTGAATAGAATATTCATTCAAAATCAAATAAACAGAAATGATATCATCATCTAAACGAAAATCAGTGGTAGGGGCGAGCACAAGTACGGTTCATTTTGATGAACGAAGTTAATTTATCCAGAATATGTTTTTGTCCTATTTTTTGAGCCCTTATTGTTTTGGGAAGAGCTTATGCAGTGCTAATAATCTATTAATATCATAAGTTTTTTTCTGCCACGACGAAGTTAAATAGGCAAAAAACACATGCCTAAAAGTTAAAAAAAACTAAAAATCAAAATAAAATATGAGTATAATTAATACGTTATGTTTAAAATCAAGTTCATTAAATTTTTTCAATATTAAGTGATATGTCATTAGAATTTACGCTCAGTACAGAAAGATCGATGGTTCACTAAATGCCGCGTAAAAAGCTAAATGCTCCTTTTTACATGAATATTCAATTCACAGGTTGCACTCACCCTCATGTGAACATGGAATGCATTTCGTATTAATTCGACTCTAATTAAGTGATGAGTTTCTTCATAAGCAGTGATATTAAATTTCAAATGCTGAAATCAAGTCATTTTCCGCAAATAACGAGTCACAAATACGAACCATAAATTCATTGAATTTTGCGCGGAAAATTAGTGGCAAATAAATTTCGTAGCTATAAATAACCATTGAAATTAACTTTCTACTCGAAAGTTGTTTGAAGAAAACCATTTTGTACTATATAATCTCGTAACTTCAAAGAATGCTTTTTTAAAACTCATTTAATATTGCTTCTGAGAGAGAATATGCAATGCATATCTGATCTTACGTTTATCATGGCAAATTGCATGAGTTGAATCGAGCAAAACCTTTGCGTAAATTGAACGAGTTCTAAAATGAATTTTTCGCAATACAAATTGCTTTTTACATGTGAGTGCACTCGATTACTCACGATTACTATCCCGTCCACGCAAAGGCTGGTAATTTAGGGAAGCATCCGACAAATTTCTTGATTTTGGTCCCAGATATTATGTGGGCCAGTTGGCAGAATAGAGATGTTGGAAAAAGGTCACAGGGTTATCCGGCGGGTCAAGAGACGGAGCCAAAAAAAGTAAATTTTGAACAGTCCAGCACAAACACGAGATACCGCACACGATAGCATTATTTTCAAGGTATTGCGATTTTATTGATTAGGTTATATCAAAAAAATAAATTAAGCGTGAATTTTGCGGAAAATTTAGAAATATATACCTATTTATTATATTAAAATTTTCAAAAAACTACCGTGGTGTTAACAGTATCTTGGAACATTTCGTTTACACTCATTTATAAGTGCCCACATATTCCAATGCGATATACAATAGCAAGAATCGGTTTGATACTTTGGCAGGATATCCAATTTGACATTTATTCTTAAAATTCTAACCATTCACTATGATTCACACTTGTTTAACAATAATATTCAGGTCTTTTAAACATAATTGTCACATTGCTTTCACAATATTATTTTGAGATGATATCAATTATTTACAAATTTGGCGTTGTGAAGTGCTCTAAGATGCTTAGTAGGACTTTTTGCATTGAGAACAAATTCGTATCAATGTACCTGGTAACGAATGGAGTACACATAACGTTACACATGTACTCCATCTCAAAGGAAACAAAAAAGTACCATACTTAAATCATTATATATGAAGAAATACTGGCGAATTTCTCCGAGCCGGATCTCGTGCGAGTTTTTAAATATGAATACCACGTGAATCACACCAAAAATCAAGATACATGGGACTTTAGTTATCTATTTTTATTCCAAAAATATCAAAATCTTCATGACATATAGGCAGAGTCAGTCCGGCTGAGTAACGTAAAAATAACAAGGGTATGAAAACTTACACACTTTTATATAAATCTTATAATTGAAAACATTCAGATGGTATAAAATCTAATTTTTTATACTTTATCGTGGTGATTAAAAATTTCGGATAGCATGCAGTGTACGTTATTTGCATCGAGAATGTTTCGTCGAAGCTGTGACGGAAAATATTGGCCACATAAAGCATAGCGGGAAAAAAAATAACAAGAGCACTCATGGACGCGTTACCCCAAATTACTAGTTTTTTAGAAAAGTTATGACGGAACAAAGTTGCAATGTAGGGTATTAAATATTAAAAAATGAACTTACCTATAACAATGCAAAATATTAAAATCGTATCAGTAAAGCGTTCAAATTCCAAAAAATGGCGTGGCCTAGATTTCTTCAGAACAATGAGTGAAGGGAGTTGACGTGCTTTCAAAAATAGTTGAAAAGTGAATGAAATAACGTTTTTCTGTTTTATTGCGCCAAATACTTTTTTACACCGTGGAACAGCTAACCTTATCTATATTTCATGGAAAATAGAACTTTTAAATGCCTTTTCGACTATACTTTGAGGAACTTTATATTGTAAATTTGCCGGATTTGACACCAATTCCGTTTAACCCCAAAATGTAGTTTTTTCCACTGAAATTTCAGATGCATAATGCAAATTTTTGTCTTACCACTGATTTGAGTCATAAAATGCACCTCAAAATTATGTAAACATATGTTAATCAATGGTATAATATATATGAACTTATGCACCAAAACGACGGATGAAAAATTAACGACTTATAATAATATTATTTACCTGCATTAAAACTGCTCCATGTAGATAGAATTGAGATAAAACTTAAATGTGGTAACTCACTAGTCTAAATTATTGTCACTTCTGCTTGCAAATATTGGATTCCTACTTTAACGGATCAAGAGGCAAAGGATATAATTGGTAAAGTAATCCTGAAAAGCATTCAGTTGTAAAAAAACATTCAAACGACATACTAGTGCGCAATTGCTCAATTACCAGTTCTATTTCTTCCTCAAGAATGGTAGCAACTGGCTGCTAACAAATTTCCAGTTTGATGGATTATCATTTGGAAATTTTTAATAAATTATCCCCGTTAGGATTACTTAAAAAGTTAACCTGCATGATATCTACTTTTGGCACCGTTGAAAAATAAAATTTTTCACTCTAATCCACCTAAGATATGACGCATAATTGCAACAGGAGAAAGATGTACAAGACGCAAACACTGTAGCTACTGCCACAAAAAGCTCCCATTAAGGAATTAAAACTATTTATCTTAATCTTAGTCCAAGTAAGTTCCTACGTCTTTGCAGTTGCCAGCAAAGAAAATAATTGCCGTTCCTTGCAAATTTTACAAAGAGCTGAATACTCCTACCCGCAACGCATCTAAGATAATCGTGGATTTTACTGCTTCCTCTTGGAAAGCAATACAACCACATGATTTCACTAAAGTTGGCCGCATCAAGTCAGAAAACTTTGCTCAGCATGGCATTGTACTGCGGCCTGCGCAATGGCACGAGAAAAGTTTGTTTTACGAGTCGGGGGTAACCGCTAAAATATATTATCGCAAAACTCTCATCCAGCGGCGTGTAAAGAAAGTTAGCCCGAGTTGGAAAGGCCAAGAACGGAGATAATTTTCTTGGCCACACAACTTGAAGCGCGTGGGCACCCTCCAGAAGCATTTCCAGCAGCAATGAAGGCGTATACGTCTCCCACCTTATTCAGACATCGCAGGATTGTTGTACCAGAGAAATAACGAGCTCCCATAAATATTTCACGCAGAAGCGCCCTTAAGCTTTCTCATCTGACCTATTCGTCGCCTAGACGTAGCCTCGCGCACAGATGTCGTCTTGTAAGGTTATCGCTGGCAGTTTAATGTATACAAGTACGGTGCTACAAGAATTGAGAACTTGAACTTATAAAATTCGTTGTCTCGGGCGTGGAAGCACTTCACCAAGTACGACCTAGATTTCGACGTAGCACGTCATCATGTGGTACATTTGAATGTAAGACAGAGGATATATACTCTATGCTCATATGAATGCACTCATTCCCCACTCTTTGGCCAAATCCCGCCCCTGAGGGTTTCTCTTCCTCCACCAATTAGCCCACATCTCAGATCCCTGAGTTTTTTTTTGTATTTTTGTATTTTGAAATCAATGTGTGTATGAATAAATATTCTCTGTATTCCATTCAAATGTATCAAATAATGACGTGCCATGTCGAAAAATAGGTCGTACTTAAATGAACTTATGTGGAATTATAAAGTTTTTTACTTTTCACTTTATTGGACTAATAAATTATTGAAGTGGCAACATACTATATTCTAATTTAATTACGAGGCATATTCATAAAATAAGGGCCGTTTGGTCACAGAAAATATATAATCCTATGAAATACATAACATTGGCTCTTTTAGTTGACTACAAACCTAATTCACTTCTCTACATAATCGTCGTTCACTTCTATGTAAGCTTCTAAGTACCACTGCACCAGCTTCTTCATCCCCTCTGCGTAGAAGCTCGCCGCCTGAAAATTGAACGAATTGACAACACCGTTGAGTTCCTCCTCGCTTTCGAAGTGCTGTTGAAAGAACTGAAGTAGCTTTGCAGCCAACTGAATGTGCCAATTTATTTTTTTCATAAAAGTACATTTTTTCCTGTGCTCAAACAGCCCTTACTTTATGAATATCCTTTGTATAAGGCCTAAAAAACCAAGATGCGACAATAACACGGTGATAAATCAGCAAATATACCAATGTGTTAAAAAAATTAATGAGACACATATGGGGAAAGAATGTCCCAACCGCGGTTCCATTCGCAATATTTTTTTTCAGGGCTACATATCTATTTTTAGGCAATGTACCAATGCAACTCGGACGCTGCGTCATGGTGCGCCGGTAACCACAACATCTGCTGCCTGCTATAATGAATTCCATTTGGGACGTTAACACGGTCCTGATATTGGAGTTCAATGAGCAGTGGCCTTTTAATCTAAATGTAAATTTTCCTCTTTCTTCCGTCTTCTAGCACTTGAAATAACTATTATTTTGTAATCTGATGATGATAAACAACGATTTCTTTCAAAACCGCTGCTTATAAGTTCATTTAGTTAAATTAATAACTGATTAAGTTATTTTTTAAGACTCATAGGTGAATTATCTTCCATTATTATGAGAATTAGAGAGGATTCTATAGTAGAATATAAAAAAGACAGGGTTAAGTAAAGCACATATAACATCCTAGTAAATTTCCATTCCATTTAACCAACTAAAATCTGGCATTAGGCTCTATTCCACGACTGTTGCCAGGGTAATAAACAAAGCAATAAAATTAAACTAAAAATGAATGACCCATTGATAATTTCACCAAATAAAAACTCATTAAGAGAAGAAAAAAACAATTTAAAAAATCGCGCGAATTTTGAGGAGTACCTACTATGATAGGAGTGTTAAATACGGAATAAAATACAAGCCCGGACAAAAATGAAAGAAAGTCCGTATGCTAATGTATAACGGTTCCAACGAGGAGACTTAGGATTGGAAATGGCCAGCTATTTTGAATCTATTCCTGCTGCTAGGAAATTTAAGTTTACTATAAATATAAAATATCATGATGCCAATGGCACCCATATATATCGGATATTAAAGTGGTTTCTATCTTCCAGTAACACTGCTTTCTATATTATATGCTTAGCAACTTACAACCCATATTTTCTACGAAAAATAAAATTTAAAATGCCGTCAAATACACTTTAACATTTGGATAATTGATCTTAAGACCCTTTAAAAAAATTTAATCTTTGCATCACATTTTTAAAAAGTCAAAGCTAACCACCCAAAAATGTGAATAATTCATAATTTTATATTAAACCTTGAGGTCATTTAGGTAAGATTTTTATTAACTTTTCCTTAATAATGCGCACTTTAAAGAGCTTTTTTGATTAGAGTATATATACAACCTTTAAAATAATCAGATGCGAGCCAAAAACCGAATAATGGAGCGTATCTCAACATGATCGTTGAGAGAGTCTAAGCACCATTTCACAGTCCCTCCGAAGTGATGACTTATCCTGACCATCTCAACGCTAGGGCTCTAAGATGCTTCCGAGAATTAAGCACCGCAAAACGTCAAGAAAGTGCGTGATGCTCATCATTTATCATCGCCGTGGGAGGAACTCACTCCTAAGGCATCAGTTCCGCATGCCTTCCCCGCACTTAAGACCCATCAGCACTCCCCACAAACACTTTCGCAAACGGGCAGAAAACTCCAATTCAGACAACATTTTATAAGATAGCGTTTTTATAAACTCGGTGAAGGTAACTCAGAACCAGATTTCAATATAATATTCTAACATTCTAATATTCATTTGTGATTGGGACTAAATCTCAATTTTATTCAGAATTAAAAATAAATTATGAAGTTAGTTCCAAAAACGGCCACCAAAATCCTTTGGCGGAGCGAGAATGACATAAAAAATAACAAAATTTGTTGATATCAAAGTTTATAGTGAATTTTTCGCGAAAAAAACGTTGCTCTAAATAAAAATTAATTTTTACAATTTAACATTATTTTCTATGAACTCGCTTTGGTGTTCGCAAGCTTAATACGAGTCAAATCTTGCAACTCGATTTCCATCCACTTTCCGATGAGTTATCAAGATGAAAATTTTAGGATAACTTAAAATCAGATGACAATATAGCATTATAACAATTATATTATGATTTTAACTGTATCTCGATTGTTATTGAGAATTTAAAATTAAATGTAGATATTAGTTCAAAAATGGCCACCAAACTTCGTTCGCGGCGCTGCGATCATTTAAAGGAACGAAAACGATAAGAGTCATAACAACATATTTGTTTACATCAATGTTCATTGAAAAATTTACCTGTGTTCTTTTTAGGTTGCCATAAAACGTTCTTTGCCGTAAAAATTTATATATACCCTCTTCCCTCTCCGGCTACGCCACCACTCGCATTAGTTCAATCGGATTCCGGAGACCTTTAAAAAGAAAGGAGCCTAGCGATGGAGAGACCCGCCCTTCCCTTCGCATTAGGGAGGCTGAAAGAATTGGATGGAGGGATGCGAAGAAATAACAAGTGTCGACGCGCCAGGTCGGACGGGATGTTTACGAAGCGAGGAATAATTCAGCGAGGCCGGGTCTCCCATGGATACTTCCTTGCGTTTTACGCTCTCGTGACACGCATGGGCAAGGTCGCTCTCGGCTCTTTCGGGATTCTTTGCCTCACGAAATGTTGAAGATCGTCGCTCTCTTTGTCATCTACCAAAAAGGTGAAATAAAGTCGGAATATTCGAGCGTGATGGAGTGGAACTTTTCCAAATTGAATAATAATATAGTACTTACAATTTTCCACGATTACAAAATGTATTAAAACCCAAATTTCAATGTTGTCACATCATTGAAAATGTTTGCACTGCCTTCGATTTCTACATTTTTTTAAACTGGAGTGGGAAAGTGAGGCAGGTTCCATCAGCGCTTTGTTTTTATTTAATCTGCTGACGGATTACGGGTTAAAATTGCCGAATGACGGTAGCACAACTTTGCAGAAATCATTGATATTGAGACTGGAGCATATTACAACCTAACTGAATTGAGTAATTGCAATTTTCCGCGATTATTAAATTTATTACTACCTCGGTTTCAATGTCACAGAATCATCTTTAAGGAACAATTGTAGGGATGTACGAGTACTCGAAAATTCGAGTCGAGTCGCTTAGGTGGTAGTCGACTCGAGTGATTCGAGCAGCATTACGAATGCCGAGTCGAGTAGTTTCCGTTACAGAGCTATCAAAACCAGTAACTTCAGAAAACTGCCGACAAGAGACGCTATCATGAAATTCATGCAATAATATCGTTCTTTAAGTTGATACGTCGCACAGTGGGCGGAAATCGGAAAAAGCCGGACAAAATTACAAAATGGCTTTTTTTGAGTTATAAACTTGAAACTTCGCAGGTATACTCAGAAATGATTGACATTTATGGATATGTACTTCATTTGACATAGATCCTACCCGTTACTGAGATAAAGAGGCTCAAACGTGAGCAAATTTCCATAAAAACGCCCGTCTTCAATTTTCTCTGAAAATCTTCCAAAGTAAGTGGATGGTGAAGTTATGGGTGGATTCTTGCGAAATAAAAAACCACATAATCTGTTGGAATGGTGTTTTTTCTTTAATTTTCCGTAATCTTAAAGAATACCGTCCATAAATTCTTACCTTGCAGTAACAAAATGGCGGATACTGTTTTTCGACAAAGTTTTACATTTAGGTAGAGTTTCAAATAGGTTTTCGGCAAGGTCGCGCGGAGTAACTTATATGAGAGCATTTGTTGAAGATTTCTTAAGGTTTCTATCCAGTTTTCTTTGAAATAAGTTTGCGTCGCCGGAAATGACATTGATTTTTCGACCGCGCGGCAGGGTTCGTCTCCGCGCGTCGGGAGTTGGATTAGCCGCGACGCGGTAAGGTTATTGAAGCTGTATGGGTTTTAACGCTCACCATTCACCGTTTTTATGTTTTTCTTCAAGACACCGATTCTCAAATGATCTATGGTGAAGACAGTGGAGGTTTTTCATGTGATGTAATTGCACGTTTCATCGAAGTTGATTTCGTTTTCTTTGGATACGATCGAAGACCATACTTCTATTAAAAGCGTTCAAACCTCGAAAAAGTGAGTTGTTTTCCTGGGACTCATACAAAAAGACCTACCAGAAAGATACCAGCTGAGACCCTTATACCTTCTTCACTCTCCGATCCCTGACCCTCAGGATTCTACTTCGAAAACGGTCGTTTTATGACACCGCGGAGTGGAGCCTTTGACCGTCTTAACGGGGGTATTTCCACGGGAACATCTAGCTTTTTAAAAATGTGTATCATACCCTCAGTTTTACTTTGACTTATAGATTACCATGTCTTTTACACATTTACCATACGTTCTTCCCCGTGTACTCATTAGGACATTGGATAACCATAGGTTCGAAAAATTTATTATTTCTAAATTTTACATAGGCTCCATCCGCCACTCAATAGAAAATGCCAATGAAGTAATGAAATAATATTGGAATTGGGAAAAAAATTATTCACTCGGAAAAAAAATATTTGCTGCATTATTTTTCGCGCAGGCTGAATTTAAGACAAGACCCTGATGCTCTGAAATTTCTCAATAACTTCCTGACATACAAAAGTTGGCTCGCTGAATCCATAACATTTCCAGAATTTGTTATGCATCACTTTCCCGATACTTCAACGACAGCCGGTTGGTATTGTTTTTTTCTAAAAATATATTCCTCTCAAATTGATTGAATTAAATATACCTTCATGTTACAAAATTCATATTATATTTGCTATGCATTCCCGGGCGGCCAAAAAAATGTCGCATCTCATGTATAATATCACGCAGGAGAAAATTCAAACTTTAAAAACTACTGCTACTACTGTTGGGCTTGCTCTCGCGGCATCTGTGAGTTTGAGAGAGAGGGGAGACACTGCGGCAGCTCACCTAATTGCAGAAATAACAACTACGACCCCCACTCGGGCCATGAGAGTTCTTTCAAAGTGGAGGACGAGTGAAAAGGTCCACACTGAGATGACAGTGGAAGAGGCACTGTCATTGATGATTGCGTCTGAGTTGACCAAGAGTCAATATCGGTCTTTCCGTAGGACAGCTGTGAGCCATTGACACGATTTGTATCCCGGATACGACAGAATAGCGCTAACAAAAAAATGACTTTTATAACGAAAGAATTAAAATAACCGAGACCATGTGCGAAGTAAACCTTCAAGCACCACTGACCCACACCATATCGGGAACAATAGCCTGCTTAGCCACCACTTCCACCTCTCAAGAATTAAAATGTGTGGTGAACCACACATTAATCTCTAAGTACGGATTTTATGGAAGTTTGGGCCACTCTCAATATAAACAAATGTGGCAACAAGTGGATGCTGTAGACGAATTCCTATTCATGAGTTCCCTTGTATCTCTTAGTTTGATTAACGACGCTACAGGTAACGACTCAAGTCTTATTTCCACTTTCTCTTGGTTAATTACATTTATCTCTAAACTTTTGATAAAAAATTTAACTTCCACCAGAGGCACTTCTCACATCTGGGCTCTACAATTTTAGGTGACACTATCTGGGAAAATCCACGGCCGACGTCGACACGATTTTGTCATCCCATCCGCTTTAGGTGAAAAAAAGAGACGAAAGAAGTTACACAATCAGAAAGGCATTACCTACATCGAAAGGCAGGTGGATGGCCTTAATGATTTCAACTCTGGATTTTACACGGTCAAGTTCTGTTTACTACTGACCATGATCAACGGAAAAGTAATGCTTATATTGCTCACCTTATTTTCCTAATTTTTTCTTAATCTTAAAACCCATATAATTTATTATCCTACAGGAAAGTATAGTCATTTCGAAATTAAGAAAAGCGATAGTTTATAGTTTGCAACACACTGACGGACAGCTGAATCATGAGGTTCTAAATCTGCGGAGCAAGAGCGTCGGGTATGAATAACTTAGGAGATATAAAATATCGTACACCTGATATCGATAAATATTCTGTTGGTTTGTGTACGCTGCACTGCCACATACGATTTTCTGAATGCATATTGTATATAACTAATAACTTCAGGCTTTACTTTGTGAAACCTCTCCACATTGGAAGTAAGGAAATAAAACTTTGTAAGGTTCAATGTTATTTAATTATGGGCACGACCCGGGTTTCGTAACTTGGTTACATCGTCAGGTCATCGTCAACCTGACGATGTAACCAAGTTACGAAACCCGGGTCGTGCCCATAATTAAATAACAGTGAGCCCTACAAAGTTTTATTTCCTTACTTCCAACATATTGTATATGTCGTATCGATTGGAATTTAAACAGTGTCATTTGATAATTTAAGCTTTAATTTATTTTAGTTAGGAAAGAAATGCTAAGAAATTTTTCAGCAAAAATTAGTAATATAAATTAAAATAACTATTTTGAAAAAGATGTTCGGGGATTTATTCAAAAACGTACTTACAGGCAAGTGGAAGTTTGAAATCTCTAGGCTCCACAAACAAATTCAAGTCACTTTCACAAATTCTGCGCACTCAAGAGAACTTAACTTTCCTACACCACAGTCAAAGTAGAACTGAGGGTATGACACACGTTTTAAAAAAGCTAGAAGTTCCGATGAATTGTCTACCTAAACTACCCTATCTTCATCGTATCTGCTTCAACAACTTTCTAGTACTTACTGTAGGTGCCGAACATGAGATTGTCACGCGATCCATAATTTTCGTCCATAAAATTTAGATTATTTAGTTGCCATCAGATGTTATGCCCTAGCTTCATGATTAGTAGCTATGTTAAGTCACTGAACAATGTATTATTAGCCATATTTATGAACATTATTCTCTTCTTCTCAAGAAGGAAACATATTATGGATATAAAGTGTAACTGAGGGTATGATACACATTTTAAAAAAGCTAGATGTTCCCGTGGAAATACCCCCGTTAAGACGGTCAAAGGCTCCACTCCGCGGTGTCATAAAACGACCGTTTTCGAAGTAGAATCCTGAGGGTCAGGGATCGGAGAGTGAAGAAGGTATAAGGGTCTCAGCTGGTATCTTTCTGGTAGGTCTTTTTGTATGAGTCCCAGGAAAACAACTCACTTTTTCGAGGTTTGAACGCTTTTAATAGAAGTATGGTCTTCGATCGTATCCAAAGAAAACGAAATCAACTTCGATGAAACGTGCAATTACATCACATGAAAAACCTCCACTGTCTTCACCATAGATCATTTGAGAATCGGTGTCTTGAAGAAAAACATAAAAACGGTGAATGGTGAGCGTTAAAACCCATACAGCTTCAATAACCTTACCGCGTCGCGGCTAATCCAACTCCCGACGCGCGGAGACGAACCCTGCCGCGCGGTCGAAAAATCAATGTCATTTCCGGCGACGCAAACTTATTTCAAAGAAAACTGGATAGAAACCTTAAGAAATCTTCAACAAATGCTCTCATATAAGTTACTCCGCGCGACCTTGCCGAAAACCTATTTGAAACTCTACCTAAATGTAAAACTTTGTCGAAAAACAGTATCCGCCATTTTGTTACTGCAAGGTAAGAATTTATGGACGGTATTCTTTAAGATTACGGAAAATTAAAGAAAAAACACCATTCCAACAGATTATGTGGTTTTTTATTTCGCAAGAATCCACCCATAACTTCACCATCCACTTACTTTGGAAGATTTTCAGAGAAAATTGAAGACGGGCGTTTTTATGGAAATTTGCTCACGTTTGAGCCTCTTTATCTCAGTAACGGGTAGGATCTATGTCAAATGAAGTACATATCCATAAATTTCAATCATTTCTGAGTATACCTGCGAAGTTTCAAGTTTATAACTCAAAAAAAGCCATTTTGTAATTTTGTCCGGCTTTTTCCGATTTCCGCCCACTGTGCGTCGCTCTAATGCCTTGGCCTGGGAGTTTGCTGTTTACGTAACAGTCAACCACTATAGTAGTCGATGCGTGAGCCGAACACCTTTTTGTCAGCCGCGGCGTTCGACTGTCCTCCGCCCCGGCGGCGTATTCAGGGTAATCAGAGTGGACCACAGCATCGTTCATACTTTCTCATGGAATACTTTTATACCCTATCATACTTTCTTTCGCCGAGGTAATACGTCAAAATTGTTAGGTTTTTATAGAAAGAATGCAACTTTTACGTTTCAGCGGGCAATGCCGGTATTTACAGGTGTTTGGCGTCACAAGTAGTGCTATCTTTTAGCTTTTTTGAGCACTAAGTACGTCCAATGTTAATTTCTGTTTATTCCAATGTTGCGCTTAGTTTCCCTCTTGAACTAACAGAAAATAGAGTCTATAGTTGATTAAGCTAAGTAAGATAAAGAAAAAATCTGTTTTGATCTACAAATCTGAGGCTGAGGTCTATAGTTCGTTCTCTTCGTTCATTAAAATTCCGTGAATATTCAAGATAAATCGTTGATATAATTTTTAATAAAACTTCCCAAGGTTCCAAAACCTTGCAAATTTGGAAAGAATGTACTTTTCCAACTATACAAGTGTGTTACGAAAGACATTTTTTTGCAGGCAGTAATATTGTAAAATGGAGACGCCAAAACCTGCTACCTAAGCATGTAGAACAATTGGTTTTTCTACATGAGAAATTGGAAGGATCGAATTTAAAAAAAAATATTTTTATAGAGGGTTCTTCTGAGCAGTTTGGATTTATACACTGCCGGCATATTACCAGAGAATAATTCATTTCAATTGTGCTTATGAAACTGTTTAAGACACATTAACTATCATTCACCATTTTTTTTTTTTTTTTTCAGCAAGGATTTTGGCTCAATTAACATCAACGTTCCTCGTTATCTTATCCTTTTCACATCAAGCTAAGCATTTGAAATAGAAAATTCGCAAGGATATTGACAGAAATGAGAATATCTTGAAGGATGCATTGTTGTGTTGCGTAGTTCAAGAGTTACTCTACTCTACTCAACTCGACTCAAGGTCAAAAAGTACTACTCGCACATCCCAAAAAAATTGTGGGTTAGTGCATCCATTTTATACAACTTTTTAACAGGAGTGAGGAAAGTAAGGGGAAAGAGGAGGGGGAGGAGATGGTAAAACCTGAAGAAGAGAGTGAGAGAGTGAACGGAATAGAGAGAGGAGTAAAAGAGGGGAAGATGATGCCTACGGAAAAAACAGAGAGAGAGGTGGTGGGAATGAAGCACTAAAAATTAAGGGTTTTTTGGTGTTAGATAATACATTATAATTCAGATCTAGGTCATAATAAATTATAAAATCGTGAAAAATTGCGAATATTAAATTCAATTAGGTTTAACCCTTCCGTGGCTGTGCCTAGAAGACTTACGCGAATGATTGTGTGAGTATCTAATTTATAAAAGATCGCTATCAGTACATAATTAAGAAAACATCGGTATCAGCAGATCTTTATTAAAAAAGTTTTAGTGAAGCCGAATGGTTCCAATGGCGATGCCAAAATTTGTGGAAGTCCGTAAAAAAAAAATTTGTGCATTTGTACATTTTACTGCTAGTAATTCACGCTTTTATTTTTAGTAGATATTTTGAGATGTTTCTCTACACATAAAATGTGTATTTTGAGTGTTTTTCGAATGAATAATTTACATTTTTCTGTACAAACAGTATTTTTTTAAAAAAAAGAACCGTCGTTTTTTTTAATCCATCGATATTTTGGTACAAATTTCGATTTTTGTTGAAATTTCGAGCTTTTTAATTCGGTTAAAAATCAATTGCTCTGAAAATCGATTTTTAAGTGCGAACGGTCGACGCAGCGTCGAATCCATAAAGACAATGCGTTACGCTGGCTATTTCTTCTGAGTTAAGCACAGAATTGAGATAGATCAGTTATTCCAATGGTTACATTGCAGATTTTCACGCCAAAAATATAACGGATTATTTTGTGGAGAACATCAAATTGAAGAGACGAGTGTTTAATTCGAGATGATGATTTTCCTAAGAGCCATGTTTCGATGTTGATCTGCCCAACGATAAAACATTAAAAATGCCAATGTTAGTGACAGTGAACGCCCAATAACGGAGTGTATAAAAATGCTTTCAATGAAACAGAGCAAGAGTATTCTCTTATAGCGAGAGAAAATGGAATGCCCATGTATAAGAGAGTAAAGTTTCTATGAGGTGTTTTCAAAAATATTATAATAGTTCTTAATCCTGAACAGCTAAATAACATCATGTCATTCTACTTCATGCTGCCAAAGTTTTATTTGCAATACATCGATAACAATGCGAAGTGCCTATTAGAAACAAAGTTAATAAAGCACAAAGGTTCCGTTCTATGGAATCATTGTTTAAAAACTGCTATGCTATGTTTAAAATTGTCTGAAAAGATAATTAGGATGAAAAATTGTATGCAACATAAAACAATGTATAGTATCTATAACTTAATAATATTAAACTTCATCCCCCGAATTACAAACCAATTAACCACAATTTTCCAAAAAAGTATCAAAATACTGCAGGTGTAAATCCCGTTTTCCGCCTGCTCCTAATTGATAGCATGTTTTTGCAGGAACTGCCATTCAAAAGTTTTAACCAAATCCGCAATAATAGAAGAAATTAACATATCTTTTAAAAAAATCTACCTCAATGAGTATGGTTAACAAACAATGGGCTGGTTTCACACGGAAAATACCACTCATTGGAACCACACGAGCCCATTTGAGTAACTTCCCAATCGTGTAAGCCTTTAAAAATAAAACCTTTATCAACAGTGAAAACCGCAGCCTCAGTATAAGGCAATGAAGAAATTCTAATAGACACTAACCTTAAATCACGTGGGAGTGAAAATTTTCATTATAACAGGAGGAACACCTCGTCTACCATCTTCATACTTCACTGAAAAAGGAGGTAACCACAGAAGTTTCACACAGTAGCCTAGTTTCACTCAGTTAATGAGGACCGGCACCTTCAAACAATCCACTAGTAAATGGACACAGCTTTCCGAAATCCTTTTTTGGGCAGGATGTGTTCCAAGTTCCATGGAAGAACGCGCGATCTCTTATCCAGTTCTCCTGCTGTTTTCCACCGCAAGCACTTCCTACACAGATTATGCCACTACATCCGGATAGTACGATGATAAGGTCATTGCTAAAATAAACGAGGCAGATGGGTACCATTTTTGTGGGCAAAACAAAGGGATTATTTTTTTTGTTTTATTTTTCCTTCTAACTTTTTTAAACCCCTCACTCTCCAAACATTTTCAAGACTGCCATTATTTGCGTGAGATAACTGCACTTTTTTTCAAGTATGATAACTATAAGGTCAGTAGCCTGATGATATGGGCAATGTTATTTTAGTGAAAACACAAGCTGAACTTACTTTTCTTTTTGCACCCCATCAACCTGTTTATACTCCGACATAACGAGTTCGAGGGATTATTTTCTAGTTACCACAATAAAGTTGCTTTGGAAATAGACACAACGTGGTAATACGTGTTGTAATATTTCAAATCTTGCCGCGTGAACGGCGGAGAAATATACATAAATTGCCATGAGAAAAAATTCCCCTTTACCTGGAATCGAACCGATGACCTGGCTTTCCGGGCCACTGGGCCTAACATCTATTACCAAGAGCCTCAGTACAAATGTATTGGGAATTAAGGAACCTAGATAGCGTGGTGGTCTGCGCAGTGCATTCATGTATACGGCCATATTTTATGCCCATTTCAAAACCTAATTAGTTCAAAAAAAATAATTTAGTTTTCCGGCAATATTTTTGAATTTATCTCATTTATTTCTTCCATTGTGTTCCCCTCACTAAATCTAAATCGGTCTCTATCTCATAATCTTACTCTTATTATTTTGGTAACGTGAAAGCCACGTGTGCCATTGTTCTGTTTTTTTTCGTAAGTGACTTCGTGGAAATTACTTATCAATTTGAAAGAATAACTTATTTTTTTCTAAGTATATTTATTACAAACGTTCACGGCGACATGGGTTTCGAAGAGAATCCTCAGCATCAGGCCTGATAATAATGATGTGTAGCTGAAAGATGATCTCCTTTTTCCACGATTTTTTTGTCTGTTGCTGTTTCTTAATCTGTTTCATCGATGCAATTTTACAAGAATCAAGGGGATGAGAATTAATGTATTACGGTCGTGAGAATTCACACAATATTGTCGTGAAATTTAACACAAAATTGCCGTGAGAATTAACGAAAAATTGCAATTTCAGTGCATCTTATCATCGAACACCAGGATGTAGGCTCCCATTCCAGTCTTCAATAAGAAATTCTTCGTCCCTCGACCATAATCTCGAGCAACAGGAACAGTGAAGCACACGTGGCAGCAGGTTCCTACAAAGTTCTCCCGTTTTGCCCACAAAAAGTCCGCACGTGTCGACGGCTTCCACGGCGGAACACAGAATTGTGGGTGCAACATAGCTTCCTGAGAGTGCCACCAGAGCACGCAACAATAGATTAATTTAGATTTCGCCCCTAAACCAGCAGTGCACCAACTATAACTTTGGTTCTCCCACCCAAAAGACGTTGACTAGACGTGTTTGGCGAGACACTCTTTTCCTTTGGTTCTCACATTCAAATAATTAGTTCGGACGGCGCCGTATCATTCGTGATGGCGCATGCAAGCCTCGCCGCCAAAACTGTTTTGAGACAGTTCTAATGTTCTCATTAGATAGCGTTAGGTACAAATTTGAAAAAAATTTCTTTAACGTGTCCGATTTTATCAATAGCATGATTCGCCACTGAAAAGTAGAAAAGAAAATATTTTTTTTTAATCGGCTGTAACAAAAACAGTATATAATCCACTGAAAGTAAATTTTTTGCAATTCGCAATTCACTGATCGTCACCCGATACATTTCCCATTACACTTGAGTACTGTTTTTATTATATATATAGAAGTTCGATACCTTACAAGAAAAATACATCTCCCCCCTCCTTCCTCAATTAGCTCAATCTATTAAGAGAAAAAAAACATGAATACATCTTAAAAAAATTATTGCGGCATTCTACATCAATCTCACATTCCCTAGATGGAAAAACATCTACTTAAAGACGTTAATGTAGCTTCTCAGTGTGAAAATTTACGTCCATTCCCATTAAAAAAAAACAAGAGACATGTTGAATTCTTTAAGCGAACTGATCCATAACAACGCCCGTCATCTCAGCGCTGATGCAGCCCAACTGCTCCTTGAGCAATTTCAATCAGACATTTTCCATCACCCACACTTCAATGCCAGCCTAGTGACTCCCATCTTTACGCTAAAATAAATATGTGGCAAGGAGGGAAGCGTTTTCAATCGGGCGATGAGTTTTTGGACAGAGGTAAAAGTCATTGGAAATCATTGGCGGCAACATCATACGAAGAAGGTATAGTTAACCTTTTACACAGGCACGACCAATTCCTGAATCGCTGAGGCGATTATGTGAGTGTGAGTGAGATTACCCAATCGTATTATTGACATTTGCTCAAAGCTCTCTTTTAGTTGAGTTCTAATATTCTTTAAATAGGCACTAACCTAACGAGGGATCGATTCCAAGTCCCATGTCTACTATTTTTAATGACTTCTAAAAACCCAACAAATCAGAGCGGGGAAATGCACAGAATTTCAAGGGTATACCTCAATGACCAATGGTTATATTTCATAAATCCGTTGGACTGAAAAACAAGTCAAATGCAGAATTCCGCTGAATTTACTAGCCAAAAACACCGCAAACTTAACTGAAATTAACAAATATGGGAATGATCATTGTGACCGGTAAATCAAAAGAGAATTAAATTCATACATTTATGTAATGAAGGAGCGCATGAAGCACGCCAATAATATATCTTATCAATACCGTCCGATCATGCAATAGCAATGATCACTGATAACAACGAAGTAAAGTGGCTTCCTGATACGTTTCTGAAATTTCTATTCTATTGGTCGATCGCTATTATTACTTGCATCACATAAAGCTCTGAAGCCATATTTTATAAGTTACGAAAGAAAAACAAAATTGAGACTGGAAGAAAGTCAAATTTTCAAAACCCATCGAAAATTTAGATTTTAACAAGTAACGCAGTAAAATAGCAATCTTAAGCGATAGATAGAAATATATTTTACTCGAGTTAAAATACTTGCACGTATATAATACGTTATTACTTAATCGTTAAGTTGATTATATAAACCTCGTTTAGCATAAAACATCCTAAATAAATCAGTACACACCAACAGCACTTAGACCAAATACCTGCATGTCCATAAAAGCCAGCATTGTATTCCATACATATATTTCCACTTTGAAGTAGTCACTGTATGAAACCATTCGGTCATCGGTAAATCGGTCATTTCATCAACCATTAATTTTTCACTACTCCAAAAAAACTGTGCGTAAAATTTTCAAAATTCACTATCACACATGGGAGATAAAAATATAAGGCTCTTAGGCTCTGCTTAGGCTCTCAAATATGATGCTCCACGTAATTAAAAGAGAACACTTATTATATATTTCACTCGATGTCTACATTAAAGAGAGGTGTTGCAACCTTCTCAAGATACTTCCACTCTCCTGGCGTCCTTGGTTTGGAAGCTAATAAACCCTCAGCATTTAATTCCACATAAAAGTTAAAATTCAATAGAAACTCGAAGTAATCACGGCTATCAGCTTTAATTTTACGTAACGAAAAAATGAAGGGTGAACTCTAAAACAAAGGGTATATACATTTTTCCCACTCCGTTAAAGAGAGAAGTTGCAGCCTCTTATAATAGGGTGGTTTCCTATTATTTTTTTATTGCCTAAATCGAAAGATTATTACTCCTGGAGTACGTATTTCACGCTTTTAGATTTTTAAATGACGATATCTATTTTTCGCGATTAAATGAAAAGTGAAAATTTTCAAGCGCGCGAAAACGCGACGCGTAAGAGGAATGATGGGAAAAAGTCCGTGTGACGCATTTCTGGTTCCCCCTCCCGCCTTGTGAGGTGACCTTGGGAGAGGCTCTGAGCGCTGATACGACGCAGGATGCTAGCGGGTAGCTCAGTACCATGCTATCTGGTAGCGCTTGGCTTAAAAAAGGTTTATTAATACCTTATCAAACGAAGAAAACTTTCCGACCTTAGCCAGTTTTAATAGGTTATTATTAAGACATGTTTCCCTGAGCTCTGTGCCTCTTGCATGCATTGGTAACATCAGACGATGTATAACTCCTATCCTCTCGTGTAGAAACTAGGTCCCTGTGACGTCACGTGGAGTGGCATCGCATGGGCGCCAATCTGGCCTTTTTCAAATGAAGATAAAATTTGGCCCTTGCCATTCGTCTAAACCGGTATTTCTAAAACCAAATAATTTGTGTATTGTGAATACACTAATGGTGGGTAACGAATCGCAATCAATGCCTTTCGTTTTCTTCGATGAAGGAAACTACCCTATTCCTCCACTCTCCACTCGTCCTGAAATGATTCTTCATCACTATTAGTCAACAACCCTAAGATTCATTTGACGCAGCTCTCCATTCCTCTCTCCAACTCGCTAGCCTTTTTATAGTTCCAATAGCGACGTATTAATGCTCGTTGATACAAAAATAAGCCTTAAACAAATAGTTCTGAATTAAAATCAAATACTCGAAGCTAGAAATCATCACGGCCAGCAGCCATGTTATTTTACTAAAAAAATGAAATAAAGTGCAAATATATTTTTCCCTCAACCTCGCCATTAAAGGGGATTCATCATGTAATTTTACCTATTTTTTCTCATTTTTATTCAGGTTTAATAAAAAAATTGCAGTTTTGAAATACATGTAAAAAAATTAGCCTTAAATATTAAGTTCCAAAAAAAACGTCAAATAATATACAAATTAAAAGTAATCAGGCATAATATTATTTGACGAAAAAATGAAGGTTGACTCTACACCAAAGGGCACATATACATTTTCCCCCTGTTTCCCCTTTAAGGGGAGGGGTCGCACCATCTCATAATTCCTCCGCTCTCCTTCGCGTCCTTGGCAGCCCCTTTCCCCACCCACACACAAACAAACAGCTTCCAGATCTCATTCCTTTCCTCACTCACCCTCTCTCAAGCCTTCGTTTCCTTCCGTTTTCTCCCGGAACCCTCTCTCCTCCCCTGCCCACTTAGCTCTTTCTCTCACACACACCCCTTCATTAATAATTCCGTTCTCTCTCCATTTGCAGTACGGCTTCGTCAACTACGCCCTGGAGCTGCTGGTGCTCAGGAACTTCGGGGAGGAGCTATGGGCCGAGATCAAGTAAGTGTGAGGTTTTGTTTTCCGCGACCTCTCCCAGCGAAAACGGGAGAAGAGGTGTTTGGCAAACTAGGGGGGGGTGGATCGTGGTGGTGCTTCCTCCATAAAGGTTGCTTTAGTGGGGTCAAGTTGATAAAGTCGATCGTGCGAAAACGAAAATTTGTCAAAGTAGGTACTTATAATTTCAAGACAAGCATGCAACTTCACACGAATGCTCAGGATAAAAATCGCATTGGCCCTCAGTAAATTTTTTTTTACTCTTTGTAATTCAATAAAACAACACTTTTTTAAAACATTATCTCGCGACGATTTTTCAATAAACTTTTATATCAAAAAAATTCGTTGCTATAATTTTCTATCATTCGTTTGCCTTTTAATGATCACAGCGCCATGAACGGATTTTGGTGGCCATTATTTGAACTAACCTCCATATTTAAATATTAATTCTGAATAAAAATCGAGAAAAACTCCAATCGAGATAAAAGTGTAAGATTTTGAACTCTCGTTCTGAGTCATCCAGAAATTTTAGCTAGACAGCAAATCGGAAAGCGGGTTGAAATTGAGTTGCGTGATTTGACCCGGACTAGATAGCATTAAAGTCTATAAAAAAGTCGACAAAATTTATTTGGTCTGTATGTGGTGTCATTGCATTTATATATTTCTTTTATTCTTGTACCCCCGGAACAGCGCCATTGGCCTTTAACATCGAGGTTTCTAACTCAATGATGAAATATACACAAACATATAGATACATAGAAAAAAATATGCCCTGAATAGGATCAACTTGACCACGCATGACTAGCACCCGCGACATCTTGTATGACAGGCAAGGGCTTTACCGCGTCGCCAACGGGATTGGCTATCAAGATGCCATTTTTATTATATTTTGGACCAGAAATTTTGGCAATTATGGTTACTAAATCAGCCCAGTACCTTGGTCCGCTAAAACTTTGAAAGAAAGGTTTTAGCAAACAAGTAACGCCATTGCCTGTTTTGACACGGAATAAGAGACATGTGTGTCATTGCGGACAGTGCTTGGAACAAAAGAGAGAGAAATGGTATTTCTTATAGCATTCTTCGATGCGATATAAAAGAAAACCTGGCAAATATTTCAGGAATAATTCTTCCTTACCTAAGAACCTACATCTGGAGTATGCTCCTATACGGAAGTGAGGCATGGACAATGACCGCAGCGGAGAAAGCAAGGATAGAGGCCTTTGAAATGTGGTGCTACAGAAGAATGATGAAAATCAAATGGATCGACCGAGTTAGTAACGAGGAAGTCCTCAGAAGGGTAGGAGAGAAGAGAAGCCTCATGAAAACCTTAATAAGAAGACGGAACAACCTTATAGGCCACATCTTGAGACATGATGGCCTGATGAAGACAATCGTCGAAGGACAGGTGGAAGGCAAGAATGGAAAAGGAAGACCTCGAACAAAATACATGGAACAAGTAAAGAGAGATGTGAAAGAGAAGAAATACGTAGGAGTGAAAAGATTAGCTGATAGGAGAACTGAGTGGAGAGCTGCGTCAAACCAATCCTAGGATTGTTGACCAATGATGATGATAATGAATTCTTTCTTGAGTTCCTTCGAGAATCCAGAGTTATTAAGGTCCTTGTCTTTTCTAAAACAGACATGAGCATTCTACCACCCATCAACATTCGATTGCCCAACCGGCAGGTACCCGAGAGCTAGGGCGCCAAACCGTATTGGATTCCATCCGCTGAACGCTAACGGGAGGAAGGGTAAAAGAACGGGAGTAGTGTTGGAAAAATCGATTTCAAAATCGAATTAAAATAATAATAATTTTTAATATTCAAAGATCGAGGAAATCGAGATCAAGCCATCATCATCGAGTATCGATCCACATTCTATTTTTCAGTTTCGAACTTGAGTAAGTCGTTTCATCCCAGCATCACCATCGGCCTATGATAACATCAAACGTCCCAGGTGAAATAATTTTCTCTCAGGATGAAAAGTTCTCGGGCTTTTCATCCAACACCTACGCCGGGAAAACACCCGATTTTATTTCAATTTTCTCTCAGGTCGGAAGAATTTTAAAGGTACGCCCTCGATCAACAAGAAATCATCTTAATCAGATGATGTTTCAAAGCGATGATCCCAAAAATTTAATGTGTGTGCTGATATTTGTAAATATTTACTACTGATAACTCAATCATGTATTCTTAGTAGATTTTTCTACGACTTAAACGTGTATTTTGAGTGTTTTTCGAATACTTAGTAAACATTTAACACAAACCGTTTATTTTCAATAGGATTCAATTTCTTCTATTCATTGATTTCTTTGTTTAAATTTCGATTTTTTGTAGAAATTGCAGATTGCCTTGGGAATTCAGGAAACTGGGTATCGCAGTGGTTTGCGAAGTGGCACGGAAAGCCAAAGGTTTGTTGCCCGATTCCCGGACCAGTGGAATTTTTTCTAGTGACAATATTTTTATATATTCCACCGCCGTTCATGCGGCAGGCTTCGAAATACCGCATATATTAAAAGAAACTATTAAAAACGCTATCATTTAATTAAAAAGATGAAATTCCCAGAGTAAACGAATTTGCAGTGTTCTGCTTGAAGTGTTTGTCCAACGCCAAGGCATGGAGGGGTGACGGGAATATGAAGGTCGTGGTGCTGAGAGGGAGACTGTGGAAAGAGGAGGAGAAAGATTCGAGGAGAAATGGGCGCAAGAGAAAGGAGGAAGCGGAGAGGAAAAGAAAGCGAGACAATTTTTCCATTTTTTATAAGATGTGGAGGGCGAGGCAAGAAAATGAAAAGTGCGGAGACGAAACACTCCAGAGGCAAATGAATGAATGAATGTTCTCTAGGATATCCCTTTAGAGCATAGATAAAAATATTTTGAGCAATGACCTATCCTCAATTTGATGTTACGTCTCATTCACCAGCCACCCATACAAAGGGCCAGCTTTTCTCGCACCTTAGCGTGATAAATTTATATTTAATCGATTTTACATATTTGAAATAATATGAATGTGTATTCATTTACATAATTAAAGTATTTTTGTTGAAAATTCCTTTGAAAAATTGTTGAAACCTCCCCTAAAGTTTAGAGAAATCGTAACGAACACTAATATAAATACAAAGTTTCGATAACGCCAAAAAAGAAAAATGGTAAAGAAACTTAAAAGCGGGTCTTCAAATAACAGAGTAATCGTTATTTAAAGGATTGAAGGAATTGTGGTGATCTGATGTTCATCGGTTGGTAATTTTAGAATCTGGAAGTGGTAAGTTTAAAAGACTTGACATATACAGGGTGGAGAACAATTTTAACCCTGGATAGCTGATGCACGACGCAACCACACTCACTAATGATGTTTAGATCGAAATCGCTATATGTTTAAAGCACAGAAATATTTAGTCAAGCGCCCCGATTGGACGCGAGTTTGCCCTGTAGCCCTGTTAGAAAACTCGTGACTTAGAATGCTTTACCTGCCAGCGATCGTGATGTATCCAAGGCAGCTCGTTAACTCAGTAGTAGCGCGCCAGCCTTCCATTCTGGGGACCTGAGTTCGAATTGGACGGGGTCTCGAAAATTAAATTTTACTTTCATTACAATACGTAAAAATAAAAACAGAATCTGTAAACCCAGGCCGCCAGATTGGAAGGCTGGCTAACCCCTATAGCTTCGATAGACACTAAGATGATGCCTCATTTTTTCTCGTTATCACAAAGCTTCCAATACAGATTTCACGCAATTTTCAAGACCATTTCAGCTCTATTGCCATATCAAGAACGAGACTCCCCCATAATACCTCCGATATGGTAGCAGAAATCTTACAATATCACGCATTCTGTCTTCGATACCCACGGCAGAGAAACCATTCGAGGTCAAAAGATGTCCAGAGCATCCGGCAGCAAGGAAAACTCGCGGCGAATTGGAGCGCTTGCCTCAAAGTTTATGTAGTTTAAATATGGTGCGTTTTCGACATAATCATCTCTAGCAATTTTGGTTTGTACTTGCATCAGCTATCCGGGGTTAAAATTTTGCGACATATTTTTCCTCAAACCTATATAATGGTGGGGGTTTCAGGAATTTGAGAAGTGGGTGGGCCGAAGTTCTGAATGTGTCAAAGAAATATGCCTGATATTCCGCTTCCAAACTCTCGTCCAGGCAAAAAAGAGTGATATTTCACTCCAACGTGTTTTTGCGATTAACGATATTTTTTTGTGTGAACGAAATTCTTCGCAACTTTGCTCATTTTAAGACTTTCTTAGAGTAGATAACGAGCAGACTTCGCGTCCAATGCACACTGAAAGTAATTCTCCTGCCAACTACCATAAGATTACTTCAAAACTCTTGGTCACGTAAACAAAAAGTCGAAAGCTGGTACCACAAGGACGGCTTCTCACCTGATGTAATTTTGAGTCACCAGATGCCCAATAAATGATGATTAAACGCAAACTTCTACATCTAATGAAAGATGACGAAACGAAAACATCTATATAATATTCCTTGCTTGACACACTATAGGTGGCGGGTTCGTGTCCCACCTGGGTAGGTTGCCCTGCTTAAAAGTAATGCTTATAAAAACCAAATTAGTCATAAATCGATTTATTTTTCTTGACCTCAATTATATATAAATGAACTCGTTTTGCTCGCTGGGGGGGCTCTGCCCCCCCTAGGCCCCCCGAAAAAGTCCTGCGGCCTGTTATGCTCACTGTGGGAGGTCTTACACTTTTTGTTTGATACTTGTTACTTAAGGATCGTTTACTTTTAAGCTGGCTAGCTTAGGTATAAGCAATATTTCCACTTTCACGTAAAACGAGCGCATGGTACGTAGGCTACAATATGTATGTAAATATTTATAAAGAGAAACGTTTTTCTGAGGAGCTAAAAAAGTAAAATAAATTTCTACGAGTTTCTCTAACTTATTCCATTCAAATGCAAAAACGTTGAGACCACGTTCCACTGTAACACCCAATGCATACGTAATATCATAACATAACGACAATACGAATTACAATGAAAAACACGTTTATTAATTATTTTCCACAAAACTCAACCAAATTCTTGGTATACGAATAAGATGTAGCAGCTGTTCCCCTTCGTAAGCGAATTACGTAGGGACTGAATATCAATATCTAGAACAAATGCGCCTTAGCATGAATTGGGGCTAGTATGACGAATTTTATCGAAATATAATTTATCGTGATCGCGAATGATTTCACTTCAGATATACCTCTATTTAAAGTTTTAATGAATCGGGATACACAAATATCTCAGCTTTAACATCCAACGCAATGCGCAATGAATCTGGTGAGTAACGGATCACAGCCTTTGGTGTACAAGACATTGTGAATGTCAATATTTCGATAATTTTCACAGTTGAATGACTTAATCACTCTTAGTCACTCAAGGAAACGTGATTTTCGCAAGACAAATAATTGAATAAGAAATACCTTTATTTGCACTTATCTTCCATATTGTATTATTCACTGACTATTCACTCCTGCAGCTCACGGATAACATTGTACATTAAAAAGGACATTAACGGAAAAAAGAACGTAAATAAAAATAAAAAGTTATCACCATCACGAAAAATGAAAATATAATCATTTTTACCTACCTATATTATGTAAGACTTCTTTAAAAGTCTTTCTACTACAATCGTGTATCGCCAACAAGATACGAACTATAGTCAACAGCACGAATCATATTTCTAAAATGGCATTTAGTGCACTTGCTAACTTTGAAATTAATAACCACCACACTTTCGATGTAATATATCAAAAACAACAACTAATTTCCTACCTTATATTTCTCCGCTTTCCATTTGAATGCGCTTTGATTTAAACAGATGTTTCTTCTTGCGGAAAGAAGACGCAAAGAAATAGACACTTCAAATGTTACTTTCTTAATTTCTTCCTTATGTATATATCAGTTTTTCGTTTTAATTCCTTTATCTTCTTTCCCAATTTAGCTCCTCTTGTTTGCATTTAAACAAATATGATGCTATGATTGATCGTTTGTATGACTACCGCGCCGCCATTGGAATTTGGTGGCCATTTTTTGAACTAATCCCCATACTCAATTTTATATGAATAGACAGATAAATAATTGTAAATTTAGTGCTTTCATAATTTTTCCTGGGGTTTCAGACATATTTAGAGGGGGTCTTCATTAGGCTTTTTGCCGCATCTCGTCTCGTTCACCCCAAACATTTGTATGAGTGAGTGAATGAATGAATGAGTGGTCGTTAAGGGGCTTTATGATATATAGATATCGTCTTGGAATAAGGTCTGAGAAGGAAATTAAAAACAGTTTGCCAACGGCTCGAAATGATTTTTATACCTTCTTCCGGGCTATGAATCATAATGGCTACAATAAATAAATACATGAAGGCTTGAAAGATTTTTACGATGTTATTTTACAATAATAAAATAAAAATATGAAAATAATTTGACAGCACTTAAAATAATGTAAAAAAATGATTCCAATAATTTTCTATTTAAGAAGTCAGTTGATCGTAAAAATCTGATGAGTCTAGTGATATGTTCGAAGTTGTCTCTTGGCACCTTAGTTAGGTTGCAACCGTTACGTTATGAATAACCCGTACCAACCAATGACTTTTATTGTCTATCAGTAAGTAATAGTTAGTAATAATATGGCTTTTAGGAAATGAAAATTGAGGAAATTTTAATAATTTCCAAAAAATAAGTTTTCACCGTTAATAATCTTGCCCTGCAGCCCAACCCAATCTCCACTTTTGGCCCGATGACGATAATTTCCTTCTACGTATATGCTGGGGCCTCATTAAAGTACGAGCAGTGTCTACTGCTCATTGCCTATTCTTTTGATTTGCATCGGTGTGCTAAACATGAGCTGCATGCGATTGAAATAGTCAAAGGTGATTAACTGAATTGCTAACGGTACAGCATATGGGAAAATATTATCGTATTACTGCCAGATTCTATCAGAAAGTTCCACTCTGTTTCGAAACTAACTTTGATGATACGGATACCTATTTCACTATGATTCAAATTGGGGCATGACATTAAATCTCCATAACTGCAATCATAACCTACACTGGCGCTCTCATTGCCAACGTATAGATACGCGTGATAATGCTATGAACTTGAAATAACGCGATTTTAAACACGGATAATACGTTTAACTATTCTCACAAAATATTAGAGAGAAGGATCCTTACTGAAACAAAACAAATTGATGGGATCATCCTTCTCAAAATTGATCAAATAGAAAAACCATGCATGAATTCGTACTTATTCAAAAATTCCTTGCCTCTACATCTTCAAATTCCTCAAGGATAATATTTACCATTCTCTAATGTGAAATATACATTTTATTGTTTTATAATAATAATAATTATTATAGTACCCTACCGATTAAGGTAGGTTTTCGTGCAGCACTGAAGAAGTGTTCTGGGAGCCTCCCTTGTCTTCAAGCACTGCCGTTTGATTCTCTGTAGGGCCTATTCCCTTTCACCCTATCTAAAAATACTATTCTTATTTTCTTTCTTCCTCTTCCTCGTTTATACATTTTTCTGCACTCTACAACCCACTAATAATGTTTTCAACATTCCCTCCCCATTCATCGCTCGCTCAACCCATACCTTCTACCAAAAAAGTAACATATGAATTAGCTAAGTATAAATTGAAATGAATAGATTTAACTATAATTTGACGGAGATTTTATAAATTCACAAGAAATCTTTAACTTTCCATAATAGAAATTTATAAATACTGTACAATATGTGAAACTTTAACATCCCTTATTTCACAAGCTCCTTCCAAATTAATTTGAGAAAGTTTGAATGAACTAAGCATAGCAACTTATAGCGCTTTACCATGTGTTGTAGTCATCAAAATTTTCATCAAATACATCAAAAGCAATCAGCTTACCTACTTGGTTTTAATTTTGACTTCGCCCGTCTTTTCCCTTTTTTGTACACATTTGCATATGTATGCTGTAGGAAGAATATGAAACGAGTCGTGAAAACAAAATTAAATTGTCGAAAAGTACTCTAGGGATTATTTTTTCTTATTGACTGGCAAACACTTTTCTGGTAGACATTAGACTTCATGCACTAAAATATCATCACGAATAAGCTCGTTATTAAAAGTTTGACATTTTTTATATTTTGAAGCTGTGTGCACTACAATTTTCAAATTAAACCTCATTTCGAAGCAGCGGTTTATTTAATTAATGATTTATAAAATTTATATACAAAAACTTCACTATTTAATCATCGCGACGGCCAAAGCAATTCGCTCTCCTGAATAAGCAAGACGAGGCCTCTTCTTATCTCGTTCTCATAATAAAGGATTCACGCTATTTTTCAAGATCATTTCAGCTCTATCGCTACATCAAGAACGAAAAAGACATCCATAGCTGTGACTCGCCTAAAATACCTGCGATATGGCAGCAACAATCTCACAATCTCTCGCAAAAACTAACCAGTAGGTACTTCACCTTTCACCTCATTTCATACTTCCATCTCATTCATAAATTAGTTTCCATAAGGGGTAAATAGGCTACAAGGAAGAGAAGTAACGACACCATCTAGACTCCCATTCCTTTGAGTGCACGGCGGGGAAATAAATATATTTCTCTGGAGGCCCGAATACGCTACATTGATGTGTTGAATGGAGGGAAGATATTCTTCCTCATCTTCTCGCTACCAAGAGGCGCGGCCATCAATGAAATCCGACGGAAGGTTACAGAATGTGAGGATGAAAAGACCAACAAAAAACTTCATCCTTATCATCTTCAACTCCCACGTTTCGCATCACCGCTACACGGCTAAAAAATTAGATGTTGTGGAAAATTTTGACGATTTAACAAGTTGTTTTGCATGCCGGCGAACTTAGTTGTATTCCTGGTGAATTGAAAGGTTAATTCCTTGGAATAACTGCCGGGTAATGATTTTGAATTTCCACGTTTGGATGGCTTTATATGCTATCTTAATCAAGGGTATCACAATTGTAGAATCAAAATTGAAAACGCTGACTTACAAAGTTTTCACCAAAGTGTAATGCATAATATCTATTTGTTCCCCATTTTTATTCATCGATTAGCAAAGGATTTTATCTGGAAGCTAGAAGTAACACGTACATACCTCCTACATTTGAAATTATCTATTATTGCACTTTTTTGTTGATCTCATATATTCTAATAAGTGTAGCGCTTTATTCAAGTGGGTACAGTTCCTGGCTTCCGATAAAAAGGTCCCGAGTTGAAAACTCAATTTTCATTCATTTTTTAATCGTAAATATTTTATGAAAAACATTTCGTGTTTAATATCAATGTTCTAACAGTTTACCGAAGATAAATTAGCGAATAAAATTAGACTCTTTCTTGTGAAAAGGTACTAAAATCCATTTTCATAGGCGAAATTTCAGATACGATTATATGGTTCAAATTTTACACACACGATTTCTGGACTAAATATTCAAGATTGAATCATTTTTGGGATATTATTTAGGGGCTAGGAGCAGTCGATACGCCAGTAACCTAAAATCAATTTGTATATATTGTTGAGATAAAGGAAAACGCTGATAAAGGCCTACTCTGGGCACCGTAAAAATTATAACATGATACCGTAAGTTTTCAATAAATAATTAGTCAACAAGTAAGACTTGTATTACTTCGTATCGAGAGAGAGAGAGGAATGCATCTTCATAAGATGAAATACAAGATTTAACCGTTTATGGAGGCCATTCGCGGAGTACTTTAGTAGGCGCAGCTTGGCTTTCGGGCTTTCCTCCGCGTCGATTCACAGGTTCCGCATAAAGCCTGAAGACGATACAAGGCTACAATGCCGGCAAAACTGTAGTAGGAAGATGAATCAACGCGGAGGAAAGCCCGAAAGCCAAGCTCCTCCCATAAGATTTAACCCTTGAAACCGCGTGGACGACCAAGAAGGCCGTCTTTTCGGTCGACAAAAATGAGAAAGCGATTTCAAAAAAAAAATTAAACAGAAACTGCAGCCGAAGGTTGGGGAAGAGTGTCTGTCAAATTGCTAACAATAAGAAGGATTAAAAAGAGGCCCGAAACACGAAGAGAGATACGCAAACTCTGAGTCCATGAGGTCGATACGGTTTCGTATTTTTAAACGCCCATTTGAAAGAATGCAAGGGAAGATTTTCTCCTTTTGTCCCCGAGCTATAAAAAATATTACAAAAAAACCGCATTTGAATCTTGACGCAGTATCATCGCATTTCAGTGCTCAAGACTTTAGAAATAAGACTAACACGATAATTATTCTGGATTGATAGAAAAACGTAATATTTTTCACAGAGGAACAAACGTATTCGTTGACTATGAGACTACCTCGATAATCTCTCTGGATTGAAAGAAAAACATGTCAACATTTACAGAATACGATTCTTTTTTATGTTATCTTCAAATAATATTTTCCACAGAGGTACAAAAAATATTTATTATGAAGTTTTCACAGATGATATGACGGCCAATCATTTACTAAGCAAGAACATATCATTTTAAAAACAACTTTTTTAAAGTCTTTCATTCAAAACAAATAGTTCTCAGAATACTCAACAAGGATGCGTTCTTTATGTAAATAAATTCAAATTTATATTTTTTCAGTTACACATAATCGATAAAATATAAATTTATTACGCTTAGGAGCGAGAAAGTCCGACCCTCAGCAGGGGTGGCTGATAAATAATACACGAGATGATATTAATATTCAGTCATTGCTCACCATAAATTCGTGACGGCATATCTCTCTTTTCAATGCTTATTTGTATGAGTACAGGGAGTCGAAAATATCTTATACAATGCTCTCCTAAAGAGACAGTAGTAATGGACATAAGGGCTATTCAAATTTTAAAACATAAACATTAAAATGAAGTAGTATTTAGTGAAACAAATGAAAGCTTATTCTTTACGCCACGAAAACGTATGTATTTACCGGAAGCTCAAATTACTGCACAACAAACCGGCATAAGATAGAAGGTTTACATCGTCTGAAGTTACCAATGCATGCATGAGGCACAGACCTCAGGGAAACATGACACCTTTTAAATCACCTATTAAAACTGGCTAAGGTCGGAAAGTTCTCTTCCTTTGATAAGGTATTAAGAATCCTTATTTAAGCCAAGCGCTACCTGTTAGCTGGGTACTCTGCTACCTGCTAGCATCCTGCGTCGTATCAGCGCTCAGAGCCTCGCCCCAAAGTCACCTCACTTGCGGCAGCGGGAACCAGAACGACGTCATACTGAGTTTTCCCGGCATTCATACTTACCCGTTGCGTTTTCGCGCGCTTGAAAATTTTCACTTTTCATTTAGTCGCGAAAAATAGATATCGTCATTTAAAACTCTAAAAGCGTGAAATACGTACTCCAGGAGTAATAATCTTTCAATTTAGGCAATAAAAAAATAATAGGAAACCACCCTATTGCACAAAAAAATTAATTATGAAATTAATGGTTTGTTAGTTTACTTCGTGGAATGGTAAAACGATAAATTCAAAAAATAACTTTGTAATATTCAGCACGGTACTTATTAAAAAAAAAAACATTTTCAGGTCTTTATCAAGAGGTAATGGAACCCCTTTCTTCTGTTATTGATAATGACCAGAAAATGTTGAAACCGGTAAAGTTTATTTTAATACTGTTTGGAATATAAGAAAGTTGTTTTTTGAATCTATCTAGCATAATTTATATTTTTTACAGTAAGTTTTGTATCGGGCGAAAATTATTTGAAGTCAAAGAAGGCGAACATAAAAACATAGTTACTGGAGGAATGCTACAAACAGTAAGTTTTATCTCCTCAGCAGAATCGATTGCCTCAACGTATTATGATGAATTCCCGTGAATAACCTTGCACCTTAGGCTTCCCACGTGGAGATAAATAAATCAAGCATCTAAATAAATGACTACAATTTCGTGACAACCAAAACTGCGTAAGAAAACGTAGCGTTTTGAATTTTTGATTAACGTAAGATAATTGATTAAAGTGTCACAACTTATGTGTTCATTGCATTAAGTTTTGTAACGAGCGAAAATTATTTGAATTCATGAAAGGGAACATTAAAAATTGCTGGCTAAATACGACATGCAGTAAGTTTTACCTCCTCAGCACCATACATTGTCTCAACGTACTATGACGAATTCCCGTGAATAACCTTGCTCCGCAGATTTACTGGCTTTCCGCGTGGGGATACATAAATCAAGAATCGCAACAGGCACCCCGTCGTCAAAACCTTAAGCTCTGGATGGAATAATAAAAAAACACCCGACTCAGAGAGCTCCTCCTCAACCACTGGCCGATTCACACAGCTGGCGCGGGGCAGCGCATTGGGAAGTCCTGTGCCAACGGAAAAGAGGATTTAGCGGTTTCTATATTTTCGAGGCAATGCAATCTGCGTAGCTGAGCGCCGTTAATTCAACCTGGAGGCCTTCCGCGCTTCCGTTGCTACGTGATTAATTGATGCGCTGGCAGGGTTGCGGAGTTACAATCCCAGCAATAATAAAAGAACAACAGATCCCGCGATTCCTGGAAACATGCATTATCAGCGAATCATTTTTACCTCCTCAAGCCGGAAAGTTGGCATAAAAAATGTTAACCGAACAGCCTGTCTCCTTTGGGTTGTTTTAAGTGCCTTAAATAGTTGAGGGAAAACAGAATTACGCCATAAAAATGCAATTAAATCTTAACTAGAAGCTTGAACGCGGTGGAAGGGCAATAGTAGGGGTCGATATTAGTAATTATTACACCTAGTGACTTCCAAAATTTATTTGTTAAAATTTTTGCATCAATGCTGGAAGTCATTTTTATCGTTGCTACCATAAAAATGTATTTATCATCCTTGAAAATTAACTCCTAAGTGATGTTAAGTTGAAAAACGATGAAATAAATGTCCTCGCTCAGCAGTAATTAGCCTGTATCCTTTAGAATGTTTTAAAAGTCTTAAAGACTTGGGGGAAAACATAATCACGCCTAACATTTTTATTTTCTTCCTTAAAAAATTAACTTCTGAATGGTGTTTAAGCTAAAAAAGCGAATACATAAATGTCCACGCTCATCAGTAATTAGCCTGTATCCTTTGGAATACTTTAAGTATCTTAAATAGTTGAGGGAAAACAGCACTACACTAGAAAATTTAAATTTTCATTCTTAAAAGATTAACTTCTAAATGGTATTTAAGTTAAAAAACGATGGAAGAAATTTTCACGCTCAGCAGCAATAAACTTTTTTAAGGGAAATAAGAAAATCGCTGAATTTTCCTCATAAGTAAAACAGTAAGTTGATCATATAATTTATTAGTAAAGTAGATCGGCGGTAAGAGTTCTTAATTATACTTAAATATGTAGGGTTGTCCAGTAGAATGTGCCCTTAAAAGAAACATCTCGATATAAGATTTATGTACCAACAGTTATTAAGGGGAAATTACACATACATTTCTGGCTAAGTAGATACGCTAATAATTTCATCTCCTCAAGCCGATGGCGTGAAAAATATTCACAGAAAAGCCTATCTCCGTCGGAATACGTTAAAAGGGCCATAAATAGTTGAGGAAAACAGCATGATGCCATTAGAGATATTTTTGGCCTCAAAAAGTTTAACTTGTGTGTTTCTCTTAAGTGAAAAAATGAATAAAGAAATGTTCACGCTCAGCGGTAAATAAATATTTTGATGGGAACAAAAAAACGGGTAAATTTTTTAAAGAATGAAACAAGTTGAATTTTTCATGTTGCACTATGATGTAAGTTTTCATCTTATTTTAATATTAATCTAGTGGACCATATAGTTTATCTGAAAACTAGATTGGCATAGAGAATTGTTTAAATTATATTTGATACTTAGGTTTTACAAGTAGAATGCACCCTTAAAATATCAAGCTAATAGAATATTTAAGTACCGGAATTAATTTCAAGGGAAACTTACATATAAATATCTGGTAAAACAGACGCAATTAGTGCACTATTTTTCATTATATAGACCCAAATTTTAGGTCAAGTCCACTGTAGAAAAAATGCAATGGATGTATTTCAAATCGTATTAATTATGTAAACAAAAAATATCCCACATTGGCCAGCCACAGTCTAAGAGCAACGTAACTTAAAATCTTTCTATAAATTCCTCCGTAAATTTTAGAAAATCATGTTAACAATAGTGTTTACTGTGTTCTACCTCCTCCAAAAAGGGCTTCCCATAAAATTTCTAAAACTAGCATTCGATGAGCTTCAAGGAACGATATCTCTGTTCCTAGTGACCTCTTTTTCCTCACTTTACGAAGGACCCAACTCGCATAAAAAAACTAACAGGTGGCCCACGCTCAGCAATTACGGCGTGCAACATCGCTACTCCGACGCAAAGAGGTATACACTTGCTTTTATGTTCACGGGTGGTCGCATGCGAAGCCAGGGCCAAGGGTGTAAATGGGACGACACATGGCAGAGCAAAGGGCGGACAGAACGTGCTGTGAATACATCCGGCTTAGGCGGGCAATGTGAGCGACAACAAGGAGGTTTCGCGTTGTTAAACTGCGGAGAGTTAATTTCGCCACTCTAAAGATTAAAACTTCAAAATAGAGTGAACAAAATAAAAATTTGTCAAACAAAAGCTTCGATACCATAGCCCAAGATGATTGCCCTGTAAAATCCAACTAAGGCAATGATTTCCATCCGGATTTTTTCTGTAATATATGCCAGCATCTTTCTGGCAATGTTTTCTCAAAAACTTTAATCTTTTTACTCCCAGATTTTTTAGAGAAACATCACGGTAAAATAGACCCAATTAGTGTACTATTTTTTATTGTATTTACCCAAAATTTAAGTCAAATCCACTGTAAACAGATGGATTTAAATCGCATTAATTATGTAAGCAAAAAATACACCCTCATTGGCCAGCCACAATCTACGAGCATCGTAACTTATAATCCGCCTAGGAGTCCACAGTCTACAAGTAACATAACTTATTCAAAAAAAAACTTATTTATCGTGTCGAATTAATAATGCATTTTAAGATTTTAGCGCCTCCTACACTGTAGTTTAACACGATTTCAACTTTTTATATTAGCGTTTAAGCCAGTAAATGCCGCAAATAACAGACAAAGTGAATGCAAGCAAAATTTGTAGCATATAGGTGTGAGTGCCGCCATAATTTTCTTGTGTCCCTAAATGAGGAAGATGGAAACCAATTCAGCGCAAGATCTGCTATAGGATTTTTAAACCGATATTGCAGAACAAGTGGGAAATGTTTCGCAATAAAAACTTCTTCGTTCATCCATCCAATGTGATAAACGCAATCATAGCCAACCTCGGTGGCGGCGGGGTGACGCCCTCGCCTGCCAAACAAGAGGTCGCGGGTTCGAGTCCCGCCTGGGCAGATTTTCCCTGTCTAGGGCATGGTTGTTCATGTACGTTTACTTGTTAAATGTGTTGATCGCCCCGTCGTTAAATGGCCAATATGACTTTATTCGGTGGTTTGAGAATAAAAAGAAAAAAATTATTTAAAAAAAATAAATTGATACAAATTCACACAGTGGGAGAGAAAGGGAAAGGCACGTACAACAGAAAAATTACGAGGACAATGGTACTAAGGTTACTGGAAAAAGCCAGGAATCAGAGGGTTAAAATACACTCTGACCAGGACTCGAATCCGAAACCTCTCAATAACCGGACAAGTGCTCTAAAAGTTGCTCTACCAGAACGCTCATATTTTTTATGATTTCGGCACCATTATCTTCGTTCTTTTTCTGTTTTTTGTTCCAATCCCATACTTCCCTCTCTATGAATTTAAACTCTGGTGAAAATAAAAATTATAATACTGATTTTTTACATGAAAAATATTAGTATGCCATTGCTTCCATAAAATTAAGTATTTAGCAGAGTACAGAGTTATGCTTGGACTCTATTACTTTACCCGCAATTTCACGCTTGATAAATGAGCAGATAGTGAAAGCAATGCAGAGCATGTTATTGCTAAATCAGTGCAGTGTTATGGGACGTTGAGTGTCTCTAAACAATGTCGAGTCGCCTCTAGACAGCCCTTAAGGATAGCAATCCGTTTCCGCAATGCTCCTGATAATTTTCCTGGCTACAAAAATTCAGTCACTCACAGCATAGAGTGGTGCATAGATTGGCCTTGAAAACACCAGCTGAGCGATAAAGAGATCCACTATCATAATGCCTTGGAGCAACAATATCTCTGACGTACACTCAAGCTACAAAATACATGATAATATGGATTTATGGACTGAGGTGGATCCATGATAGGGACAAGAGGGGTCTGAAGTTAACCTCCGTAACGAGGGTTCGGGAGGTTACATAAATTTTGAGACTTTTAAGAATGGTAAAAACACTTAAAGGTTGCCTCATTAAAAATTTCACAATGACTCAAGTTTTAAAACAAAAATTTATGTACATTTTGAATCATTTTACCTCATTTTAAGTTTCTATAGTGCATTACGTTTTTATTCCTTATTATAAGAGATCCAAAACAGAAAGTTTATATCAGTTTTAGCTCTTCTCCAGTATATATTGGAAAACTTAACAAAATTTACGTCTTTCTGAGGGTTGATCACGAGTATTTTTTCCCAATACATCATCGCCTTAAAATTGGTCAGCCTCCTGGAGTAAAGGGGAATTTAACATCTCAGTAATGCACGCTACCAATAACTATAACTGATACATTTTCCCCAGAAGAAAACGTGTAGATGGCAAAATGTATTAAATCTCCAATGTGGGCGACATTATTCAATCCCATTTTCATCTATAAAAATACACCGTCCCCAAAACATAGATATGGCAATTTACATAAATCTTCAAAGTGTAAGGAGGAATTTCCCGAATCTACTACTTGTGGAATACTTCTGCAATAACGCTGCGATATTTAAATGCAAAAAAAGAAAATTTGGCCTTCCATTGACCCTATCTTTACTTGTACCAATTTTCTTCATTTTCGTTACTAAAAATCCTTTGAATGCCTTCAAAAATGCAATATACATATCGTCTTGAAAGAGCTTTAAACTTCAAAATTCAACTTTTAGGATTTACTTTTCAAGGTGGAGCAGATCAATCCATCACCAATTCCAAATTAGGATATCACATAATGGGAAGCTTAAAAATGGATAATGAGCAAGGTTCGCAAAGTCCGGAGAGAGCTGAAACCAAAATTGGCATTGAATCTCTACAATGTAAGTGTTTTTTCGAGCTCAATATCGAATGTACCTGCCTCATTAAAGGCATGTAACAGATTGAGGAAAGCAGGTCCCAAAGCGAGCAGCGAGCGACATAATGGGTGCTTTCCATTCATGCGACTCACGCGTCGACTTGTGTCGACTCGCGGTGACTGTTTATAACTCTCCCGTTCCTGTGCGTTACCGTTTGTTGACTTGGGTCACAACAGTCGGCGACACACACAGAATGGAACACGAAAACCGCGACGCAAGTCGACCTGTGTCGACGTGTGTCAATGAATGGAAAGCACCCAATGAGAGAGCGAAATAATCCCATTGCTGGAAGAGCAGGATTCCCAAATCTGTGACACTGCAGAGGATGTCTCATTCCCACGGCATTATTGAGAATGGAATAGTGGATAAGTAAATTCGAAACATGATAAGCAAGCTAACTATGGGTTCCTATTCTAAAAATCTCTGGACAAAGGTTTTTAGTGGCTCGGGTAATCCGCAAAAAGCATTTGGACGTTCCATCCCAAAATATCCTGACAGTAAATGGCGATAATAAATATGTACAAATACAGCCACCATCTCTATTTTAGATTTTAAGAATGACCAAGAACCTACCTCAGGTGAACCTTATGCCACAGAGAGCTTTCACGTTATTTAAAGCAAATATTGAGCCGGGATAGGAATACTTCTTAATCTACAGAATACCCTGCAAGAAACCTCTAAGGAGTTTGGCAGAGGGTGATCAATCACCAGTAAGCATCATGCAAGAGGATTCCAACATGCAGACCACAAGGTTATATAAATGATACTCATGCTGACAAATTATACTTCTACATTCATGGAAAGGCAAAAATTGCCAAATACTTACGAGGATAATCTTCCCGAGGCTAGAACACGTAGGGATAGGCACGTAAAAAGAAATTCACGATATTTCACTATCAAATTTATTGGAAAGAAAGGAAGAGGCAATACTTTAACATTATATCTCCGACCGAAAAACTTATTAGAAGTTATCCTTACCAGTGACGTAGCCAGGAATTTCGTTCGGGAGAGGGGGTCCAAAAGCAGGGAGGAAAATTTTTGAAAAACAGGGTACTAAGAAATGAGTTTTAAACTAATTTTAACGATTTTCATAATCGAAAAAACTTTGTTTGTTAAAAAAATATTTTGTAAATTTATGATTTTTCAATATATTATTTTCTTTTATGAAGAAAAATAATTGTGTTTTCATATTTCGGGGGAGAGGTCCGGACCCCCCGGATCCACCCCCAGCTACGCCACTGATCCTGATCACTACCAAGAAAATATATCTCATGAACACAGCATTTGAACAATGAATAACGTTGTAAATGAGTACGGCCATCATATTTTCCGGCATTTCAGCATCGTCAGCATAAATATAGCATTGATAATCTTAAAATATAATATGGGGAAGTTAGGAGTATATTTCGATGGGGGTCAAAGGGGTCATGACCTCCTCCCCCCCAAAAAAATTATCAAAAACTTTACATTTATATTAGTTTAATATTTTAGTATCCTTATTAAGGATTAAAGCCAGTGTACTATATGTAAATGTAAGGCTACAAGTCCCAAACGTGTGATAAGTTGGAGTTGCATTTATCGTACATAAAAACGCCCCTCTCTTCTGCGGGGAATTCCCCGAACCCAGGTCATGACCCCCCCCCCCCCCCCTAAATATTTTGCTGAACCCGCTACTGGGCAAAATGATACACGAGTCTTTCACGGGAGGTGTGACGGCGGTGAAACAAATTTGGTGAATTCCGCTTAAAAATTATTTCAAGTACCAATGATATTGATGGATCTTCAACATTACAACAAAAGTGCATGCCATATACATGAACACCATTTCTCTACTGCTCTTTATGTTTAAATGCCATCTTAAGCAAATTGCACTGGTTTTATTATAAAATGAGTGCTAAAAAACGAATGACCTAGTTTAAAATTGAAGAGGTTGTACAACACTTCTAGATAACCTTCAGTCTCGGTGAGCACTTTAAAGTGAGCCGATTGAAGGAAATATGAAGTCGGAAAATTAGTTTCTTAAAGTCAATATGCGGTAATAGAACAAGAATGTATTAATAAATACTTCTTTTAAAAAAAACTTTTTTAAAAGCACGTTTTTATTTCGCTTGGAACAAGTAATAAAAAAATATTTTAAAAAATGGACTAAAAAGTAAAAAATAAATTTTTATATGAATAGTTCAAAGAACCTGGGTAATCCTTAATATTTTCACTAATAAATTTTTGAAATGATAAATCAAAGAACCTGGGTAATCTATAATGTTTTCACTAAAAATAAAAGCGTGGGGGCCTCACCATATGGTGTCATCAGGTGTGTTCTAGATATAAAATGTAATAAAAATTTAGTGGAGTAGTATTTTTATGTAATGGAGTAATATGTTATGGTGAGACCCCCACGCTTTTATTTTTAGTGAAAACATTATAGATTACCCAGGTTCTTTGAATTATCATTTCAAAAATCTATTAGTGAAAATATTATGGATTACCCAGGTTCTTTGAACTATTCATATAAAAATTTTTTTTTTACTTTTTAGTCCATTTTTTGAAATATTTATTTATTACTTGTTCCAAGCGAAATAAAAGCGCGTTTTTTTAAGTTTTTTTTAAAGAAGTATTTATTTTCTACTTTTTAGTCTTCACATCTTGCAATCGTATTCTTGACCACTTTCGTAAGTTTTGTTTAACTGTAATTGGTTTTTTCTTTCTATCTCGAAATACCGTCTGTAAAAAATTTTTGCAAACATTAAATATGAAAGTAGTATTGTAAATTATTGTTCCTCACCATCGTTATCATCTTCTACAAAGTCTTCAGCATTATAAATATCCAAAACGTCAGCCATTAGTTTATTTTCACTATGAATCTAAAATTATTAGAAATTATTGCGCTTTCACGCTTTGATTACTTTTTCAAAATAACGGAATTTTCTAGTTCAATAAAGAATATTCCTGAGAAAACTACCTTGTTATGCACTTTTAACATGTGTTAAAATCATTTATAATCATCAGTAATTAACTTTCATAATTGTATTTTTACTGAAATAAAGCAACTAAACATATTTTTGGAATGATTTCTAAAGATTTACCAAAATACATGATTGACATTGGTTAACGTATTTTTTTCGAAAAAATCCGCCATGTTGAAAATTCCATATTTAAAATTAATATGTTTATAATGATCAAAATACACACTTTAGATGTTCGAAAGTGGTAAAATATCGTATTGTCACCGGGAATACGACTTCCTGTAAAGTTTCATATCGATTGGAAGTCGGAAAGTGGTCGAATTTTCGATTGCAAGATTTGAACTAAACATACAAACAAACAGACAGTGAGTTAAATAAAAGCGTGTAATAAAAAGCATTCTTTATCCACCACCCACATTGATCCAACATTGGTTCCTCATTTTTCCATGCGGCTCCTAGATACGGCAACAGTCACCACTAGGGCTATATCAAAAGGAAGAATTCTATGTACAGCAACCTGCTGTGCATATTTTATACCCGCTGGCTAAAATAACCAAATCCATACAAAAACTAGCATTTCAGCCTCTAACTAGTTAATGATCACAAAAGATTCTTGTTGGCAACTAGAGTTTTCTAGACATATTTACTATAAAAATCTGCTGACGATAAACTTATTTTTCACAGTTTCCTTAAATGGTAAACGCATATTATCGAGAAAATGCTTTCCGAATGATGACCTTAGTCACAAAATGGATGCAATTTGACTTTAAGGGTAATATAACATCAACTAATAGGGTTCCAACTTTTACCCTTAATCTTCATGGCACCCGTTACCTTTTCTATTCAAACGGTATGATGTCATTTCCCAATCCTATCTCTCTTATGGTCTATTAAACGTCTTAATGTCCTTCAATCTCAACCATTTTAAAATAGGCTTTCTTTCTCTTTCAATTCAACGCAGGAAAGTAGCTGACGTGAACATGGAGGGACAGTTCCTCGTGCGGCAAATCTATGATGATGAAGTTACGTACAATTTGGTATCCGCCGCGGTGCAAGTTTTAAGTAAGTATCTATGCGACATTTTACCAAAATGTGGTGAGATTCGTGGTACGTAATGGAACCCATAGCGGTATGCTATGAAAATTAATTGAGTCCCTAGATTTACGGAGTTTTATGAAGCCAGTTATTGGTACTTGCATTTTTCTTAAAATAGAACATTTTAAACGTGATAGATTGGGTACTATTGTGTGATATGGCAAAAAGTTGCAATGAGTAATTTTTACATCGTAACTCTACACTATTCCTTTTCAAATATAGCCTATTACTCCAGATAAATAAATTTGTTAGTTAAATAAAGTTGACAGAAAATTAACTCGATATATACTTAGCGAAAAAAATGTAAAAGAAAGTCAGAAAACAAGTTCGCTGCTTTCCTTCATTTTTACATTAGTACGGGAGTATCCCTCTTCAGTAAGGGATAAAAATTCCAGAGGAGAGCTAAAGTAAACATCTAAGTTAGCAGACGCTATATATTTCTTATTTAAAGCAGATGTGCTTAGTGAGTCCCCAAATTGCTTACCTGCCATAAACAGCAAAAACGAGCAGTGTAACTACTATGATAATTATGCGTGCGTACATAGATATAAATGGATATCAGACAAAATCCTTTGCGGGTACAATGACCAAGATTCCGCATTAATTCCTAGGTAATACGTAATGCAGATTGAATAACTCGTCAACGACAACAATGGTGGAAAATAAAACTATAAAGAAGAGAGACTTCCAACATCACTGTCAATTCAGCAAAAACTAACTGTCTTACTTCATAAGATTACATTTCCCTGTGTGACCGCGGACATTACTTTTTTGGATAGGACAAATGATTATAATAAATATTATGAATAAAAAGCAACCCAAAAAGACTATTATGGAATTTTTATAATGTAGTAACTTGTTTAAGATAGATTTTACAATAAATTATTTCGTAAAGGTTGCTAATTCAGAAAACACCTCTTTGAAAATCTTTGTGGGACTCTCCATGGACATGACGAATCATAGTCTGTGGACATTAAATTTGGGGAATATAATTTTTTTCTTTACTAATTTGTTACTGAAATTAGTAAAAGGGTACATAAAATATTAAGCCAGTTTAGTTTTGATTAAAATGTTTTGGTTTTTTATGGAAGTTCATGTACATAATTTTGCACGATTATGGGAGAGTGACCCTAATATTTACTTCCCATTTCACACGGAAATAACAAAACTAGTGTTCCTACCTACCTCAAAGATGGCATACCGAGATGCCAATCAAGCATTTTGTCAATTACAAAATAAACTACTCAATTTTAAACATAAAGTAAGGACATATTTGCAAATAATAATCATTAAAGCAGTCCAAATTCGACGTGTTAATATTCTTGCGACAACAGAGAATTCTGTTTTGACCGCTAAAACGTTTACGTAGACTTACCGACAGTCAATATATCATTTTAAGAGGAAACTGACATTTAGTTGTTACCACTTACATTAAAACTATTACCCTCCTCAAAATTTCAAAGATTTATTTACTGATAAAAATATTTTGGCATGGAAACTGAGTTCATGTCATTTAATTCGACTCCATAGATGCTTTAGCATTCATCCACGACAGAACAAATTAACCTAATGTTTCTAGTATCTATAAATGTCACGTCACGTCATTTAATCCGCGCCCATAAAACGACCATTATTCATATCACAGACAATAGAGGTAATAACTTCACAAACAGCATCAGCTCAATAGTCAAAGGGGGAAAATTGAAAATTCTATCAGAGAAAGCTTTCGTTATTTCCTGAAAAATTCTAAAGCCGATGACACAAATACATTTGCGCATAATTGGATTACACGTAAAGTCATAACCAAGAATTATATCCTTTTTAATGATTGCACTACACAATAATTAAAAAAATATATCAATTTCGACCACATGGACCTGTTCATGATCAATTAACACTCCCCTCAAAACAAATTGATATCCCAAGCAAGAGATATTCACTTCCGTCAAAGATCTAATGCTTCCATGAAAATTTGTAATTCCAAAGCTGAATCCGATAACAATGTCCAAAAAACTCATTGTGATCAGGTGCTATAGCCTTTTGACTACCAAACCTTGATTCCATGTTTAGCATTTTCCATCATGCATGCTCCTATTTGACAATAAGAATGGAAAAGCAGTATCGCTTCGCAGGTAACGACTATAATTAGAAATCGTATTCTGTAGTTAGCACAGCATTGCAAATTTTGCACATTAGCAACTGCTTTCCAAGACTTCGAATATAAATGTAAATTTCCTTTGACAGACACACCAGCTGATGTCATCCTGCAGCTCTTCGGCAAAATGTTTTTTGAATTCTGCCAAGAATCTGGTTACGACCGCATTTTGCAAGTTCTCGGAGCAACACCACGGGATTTCCTTCAGGTAAGTTTCTCTTTGTTAGTATTATACGCGTAGGTTCTTCTCACCAGGCCAATACCTGCTATCTAATAACCTACTGTCTATTGAATATATATATTAGGCAGTAGAAAAATAATTGAAGGAATGTAATACTCAATAAGAAATCCTATTTAAAACACAGAGGTAGACAATTCAGTAAGTGACAAATCTACAAAAGAGCGGGAAAAATAGTATGCATGTAGGGCTAACAAAACTTGATCATCAAGTCGATAAGTTAAGCCCTTTAACGTCTATAAACGACTCGCGATTCAATTTTGACGGATTCGATGCTAACTTTCAACTTAATTTGACCAATGCGGCAGCTACTTCTTAGAAACCATGTGAAAATGAGGACTTTCTGTTAATGAAATCGCCACTCCATGTGATATTTTTTTGCTGGTAGGTCGTTCAGTTTCATTCAACATGAACAAATAATAAATACTTTTAAATGCTCACCCCATAAAACATTCCGAGAAAACAAACAAAATTATGTTCGTACTGGTATTAAGACAAAAGATGAAATGGTAAACCCACATTTGCTTTGCTGGCAGCAGACATATCATTTCACATACAAAGGCATGGAATTGACATACGCCTTAAGTATCACCAAAAATTCAAGCAATATTCAGCAACTTAGATCCAGCGCAAGTATCGGGAAGTTTATGGCCATGATTACGTGCTCGACAAGAGTTACCAATCACAGTTTCAATCCGATGTATATTCCAGGTAAAACATTGCTGATTAACATAAAATTGGATAAATAGGCACTTTTGCCGTCTTCACTACGCACTTAAAAAGTGCATAAATTCATTTTTCTCATTGAACTCGTTCAACAATGTTGATTATGATAGACTTTTAAAAATAAAAAAACTCAGTTTTTCCTTTATCGATCGATAGCCTACCTTTTGAGCCATTCGCGACGCAATTTAACACTTCCAACTTCCACTCTTTTTCTAAAATATTCAGTGAAGAATTTTTAAAATGAGTCCTTCGTAATAGATCATCTATTAGTAATTCGAAATCGTAAGGCATGGGCGTTAGTCCCATTAATTATGTACATGCGGTAGAAAACTACGCATAATTATATCTCAAAAATACAGAAGTAATGAAAATTTCGACAAATTCTAAATTTTGGGGAACACAAAGACCATTGTGGACTTTGTTCACAATTTTTTCATACTAAGAAATTTCGTAAAAATGAATTTGAGGACCAACTGCTGAAAGAAATGAACGTCGACTAATGGAATTGTGGCTCGCGAAATGTGGCAAAGCTCATTCATACACCTATCTGTCACTAACCAGGCCATTGACGTCCACAATGCTGAGAAAAATTTTCCACCGAAAGTAGCATCCGACTATTAAATCACGTAAAGCTTTCTATGTACCCATTCATATGAATTTTAGTCCTGATTTTACGAATGTTTGTGACGCTAATACACGAGTATCTATTTCCCGTAATTAGTTTATTTACGGATCTTGTTCTGGTCTATTTTCTGGGAATTATTATGGGAGAATGGACAGAAGGCAGATATATATGGGCTCAATAATAATATCCTCCATAATAAAGGGCTATCATAAAAGTATGTTGCAATGAAAACGTAATTACTTACAGCAACAGTTTTTTTTTCGACTTTGCCGCGTCAAACATTTTTTTTACACAGTTAATAAATTACTAAATGTGCACCCATAGTAACTCGGCGAGAGAGAAACATGGCGTCGAGAAGCATTCTAGTAACAAAAGGTGCCATGGGGGCCAAGGTTTAACGTCCCATCTGACGGACGGATTGCTGCACATGAAGTTCCCTCCTTAAGGCACTCAGGCAGGGATCGGGCAACCTCTAAAATATCTCTGCCACCCAATCCCTACTGTTTTCAATAAATTATTAGAACTGCACCATCCTTTTATTGTAACCCTGTATTTCCTGTAGCACTTAAAAAGGTTACATGGTGTTTTTCAACTTGTTCCCTATCTCTTAGTGGAAATCTTGGCATTATAAACATTTAAGAAAGTTTTGATGTGTTTCTAGGACAAAAGAAAACCTTTTGCGTTTTCGTAGATTTCTCCATTTCACGATTTAAAATCATTCAGTGATTGATAAAAACAAATCTTAAACCGTTTTATAAACTTACACGACGAATAATCCCCTAAAACATGAAAAACTTCCCTAATGCATCCGGTCCGGAAGAGATTCATTCATTCCAGAGCATTTTCTCACTCTCTGAAGCAAATTCTCCATTTCATTCATACTAAATTCTTTAAAATAGAGCATTTGCCTATGCTCCGCAATAATATTGAGTATTTAATCACGCGCCGCCGACATTTACATTCATACAAAATGAAGCAAATGCTCCAAATCCAATGAGTACAAGCATTTGCCCACTTTTATCCATTCGAGCCAATGATGTACGCATTAAAATGCAAGGTTACCCATGGATTTCTCCCTTTTACTGCCAAAGGCTAGTTTTACAGTATTCAGCATCACCAAGTCAGCAAATAGGTATATTTAATTTAGTTTGACACCGTTGATGACACTGGTAGGTTTCATAAAGACACGTTTAATTAACGACATACGATTAACGATTAACGACAGAGAGAGAGGAGAACAAACAAAACCGTGGGGTAACAATAACAAACTGTATTTTATCCTTCGAACACTAACGGAATATTACTTTATGGATTCGAAAACGTACAATAGACTTTCACATCAAAGCGATGAATTCTTGTAATAAGTTTTTACTATATTCTAATACGATCTCATTTTCAATTACGCAAACGTGATTAAACGGATATTGACTGATTACTGCCTTCGTAGCAAATATGACATTCATTTTCCGCAGCAACCAGTTTTTAACCTCTTAATTTAGGCCACTTTATAAGCAATATCGTAATGGTATGATATGGCATTTGATCAGGTAAATGAGCAATTAAATTACAATTCGCCCGACTAGAGCCACTTTGTTACATGATTTTAATGGAGCCGTGCACATACCATAAACGGCTTTTGATAGAGAAACTAATCGTTATAACAAAGCAATTACCGAGAGAATTCAATTTCGCTTCGCATATAGAGACCTTGATGCCTTTGAAATGGTGTTTCAATTAGTAATTATGAAGGTAATATTATTCAGTTACTCTTCAATGGTGAGAAGTAGATGACATTTTTTTTAAATAATTCAGTCGCAAATAACAAAAAACATACATGGTTTGGAGGAAAACTAAAATTACTCATCGGGGATAAGCTTTTTGTCTTCGTTTCACCGAAAATTCAACTAAAGAGCTCCTTCATAGTGAAAATACAATTTACTCCTGAAGAGTCCATTGAAAAAATTTTTATATTTAACAGGGAAAATTTAATTATATATTCATAAAATAATGGCCCATCGATCAAAAAGATCCACGCATCAAATTCTCCGGCCGCAAAATTATATTATACGGTGCACCACGTTTAAAAAGAAATGTATATAATGATTAAGTACTCAAAACCCCATTTTGAATGTCATTCTTTCATTCCGTTAATAGAAATAAACACATAAAATAAGTGAATTAAAAGCAAGTTTGCCTTCCCATCAACTTTCCCTTAAATAAACTTAACATGCCATATAAGTATAATGAGTTACCTTGACATGAGTAACTCACGGCTTAGAAGTGCAATAGAATATTTCTATGCACTATCAGTAATTAAATTCCCTCTTTCATGCCTAATCATCTAATTCTAGCCTTTACTCTTAGTAATTCGTTCCAAGTACAAAGACTCTCAATATGCCTTAATAAAAAGCGAGAGGAGTCTCCTAATCTACTGAGATTTACGTCAGTACGATGCTGAACTCTCTAAACTCCTGTGAACACCAAGGAGGCCTTTACCCATTCCTCCCCCACGGCATATTTAGTTCCCTCTTCAGATCAAAAACGCATAAAGCAGAAGATGAAAAGACATCAGAGTAAGTTACGCAAAATTTTAATTCATCAAATAAAAATTTATTAAGAGAAGTGAATAGTTAATTGCGTGCTGCTAACAGGTATGTTTTCATCACCATTAAAGTAGGCCTTAATCACCTTCTCAATTAATAATCTTTGTAACTTGATGTGGTCGCGGTATGTCCCAACATACCTGCTGCATAAAATAACTGCGCTTAGCAGTCTGAAAGCAGTGACGTCAATCTGAATATTTCCTATCTATAAAATATATCCCTTTAAATAAATCGATAACTGGGTCTAAGAAAATGTTAACCATCGTACCGGTTAAAATACATAAAGCTCTGCCATGCCATATTACCGATGAAAACAATTCTCGCGAAAAGTAATGGATAAAGATTGTTTCACAATTTTGCTAAAAATTCAGAATAATTCCAAAAATTATTTGAGCAAAAAATTTCTTTTCTCAACAGAATACGCTAACTCTATTTTTTTTTCGCAAAGGCTAGGGGAATTATAGCGGCATATACAGGAAACAATTGAAGAGCGAAACACATTCACCAATATACTATTTCATCTGTGAGAGGTAATTGTTTTACAAGAGTCAGAAGAACTTCCTCAATATAAAATGAAAATTTGGCAAGACAGGCTAATTTAAATGATCAGAATTGTGTTGCCTACTTAAAATCAAGACCCATAATCGAAATTCAATTTAAGAAATGGATGGGAAAGATAAGTTACTTTGTTATTTCAAAGAAAATGTCCACGCAAAGTAGTATTGCCAATTTACAATGGCCCAGCAACAGCAAATACATAAAATACAACGAGAAGGATCAGAGAGCCAAGTTTCTAAAGACGTTCAGGGATAGAGAAAAGGGATAAACGATTGGAGGAAAGGAATTAAGAAGTAAGAAGAGACGGAAAATAAGAAAGCATTGAATGAGATCACTTTTAAGGCGGTGAAAATGAATCTTGTGAGTTATGAAAAGGTTTTTTTTAATAGAATGAAAGGTAGTAGCCCTTATTATGAATGGAAGAGGAAAGTTAAGGAAGGGAGGGGAGATTACCAGAGTACTAATTGAATAATCCATATAAATCTAACTTAATCGGCGGAATTACAACTTTCATAATAATATCGCCTGCGAAATTTTTCTGAAAAGGGCACACTTTTCCTTCAGCAAGACCACAACTAGCGACTATGGGTGATATTGTATGAAAGAAAAAATATCGTGGAAAAAAATTTAGCGCATAAAATCTGGATATGCGCCTGAAAGAGAAAAATCCAATCTCTCATCTGCGTCAGTCAAGCGTCAATCAGGCACGCCCCACGCTAATCACGCAGCACAACCTTCATCCTTACACTTCACTCCCTCGCCGACTGGCTGCAAACGGATGGGTGAGAGATCTGTCGACGCCTCATTCCATTAGCCGCATAAAAGGGTCCCCGTTCGTTGCCGAGGTAACGCGAGCTAAAGGGACCTGTAGCTCCATAATCATACCTTACTCTACCCAGAGAAACGTTAATTCGCATTTCCCATCAAGCACGGTGAGGGAAGCTTTCCATTTGATTAGTGGAGCTTAAAATGAAAAATTACGATTATATTGTTAAAACGAAAAGGAAGGGAGATTTAAGTCAGCTAAATAATGCCATAATTTTTGTAGTGTAAAGATGGTTTCGGTTCACTATGAAAGTAAATCAGTCTAAATAGGATAATCATGCAATACCCAAAATTTCCATTTTGTTTTCTTGATAATTACGGCAAAAGATTATACTCACTAACTAAACTAAGAGAATCTAACCAATAAATCCAGTCATTTGCTTCCCTCCCGTTTGGCTGCAAATATCTTCCGTCATTCTGATTGGCTGGCGGGTTTAAACAGCATCCTCCACGCACTGTGGAGTTTAAATCCGTTTTCTCGGTTGAAGTTACGTGGATGCTTGGATATTTCGATGGCTTCTCGAATAACTCTCGGAAAATATCCAGATTTCCCTGCAAGTACACTTGTCTTCTCCAAGTTGGCTGTGAGGTGGAATTACGGGACCAAGACGATGGGCCAATATGAGGCGGATCATTCGGATAATCACCACTTCGACAGTTACTAAGGTCCTAATCTAAATAAAAACTCAACCAACAAAGTAATTCGAAGGACTGGTAGCCAATGGCAACGAAGACATTATAGCTTTGACTAGATTTGAGGATGCACGCAAGAACATATTCTGTGAGTCGGAGGGTATTTAAATTTAAGAAGGAAATAAGTTTTTAAAATATGACGATCGCAAGGGCATAAGGCTAAGTCAGGGAGCAAAATAAGTCAGAAAAACTTCAGACTCGATCAAACCCCGACCACGGCGACACCACTTCGACCAGAAGACGCCTACTGAGCTGCTGTCACTATAAACAACGAACACTGTTGGAAGCTACAGAAGATGCACTTGAAGGCTAATTGAAGCGAACTAATGAAGAAATCCTCAATAGAAGACGACTTTGAAGCTTTGTGGCAAATGAGTACCTACATTAGGGTTCATGGCACTTTGTTTAGTGGTATAATAAAACGTATGGCTGCGTCTATTAAGGCGGTTTTACACGGGGCACGCACTTGCACAATCAGACGTGTGTACGAAGACGCAGTCAAAATTGCGTCGTGTAAAGCGGTGAATTGCTAGAACACATGCGAGAATGCGTGAACGTGAGAAGGCAAAATAGCCCCTATTCTAATTCCGTCCATGCATTCGCGCAATTCCACGCCATTTTAAAAATTAATACCGTTCTAACCTGCGCCATTCCGTGCCCCGTGAAAAACGTCCTTTCGGGAGACTGGCGATCCACTGGGTAGTTAATTTGTGAGAGGAATACTTTAAAATGTATGAGGCCTTAAGAAAAGCATGACCAAGCGACAACAAACACGGTTGGAAAACGGTCACTTTAAACGAAGAACGCGGTTGGAAACCCCAGAAGATGCTGCCATCCATTACGCAGCACAGGGCAATCCTTCTCACCAACTTTATCGCGAAATCGTTTGGGCTTGGGCTCTCGGACTGGCCGGTCCATCATAAAACCCGTGCTCGTCTAACCAAAAACAGATAAGCGCATTGCCTCAACCCAAGCATGTCCCAACCCCATCGCTTTCCCTTCCTCGGTTTCCTCATCCGCAGACTCATCTCCACGGATCCTTCAGCGCCTAATTTCACGGCGTGAAATCCATTACCCGTTCCGGATTCTCTCGACCCTTTTTCGAGGGGGTAGGAGGGAAGGGAAGGAGGGTAGGGGCTCCGTTCCAATCTCCCTCAATCCCCCCTCCTATATCTCCTCGTCTTTCTCTCAACGTGGAAAACATTCCGAGAGTCGCAACAAAACAGTATCATCCGAATGGGGCGCCCATCAACGCCTGGAATCCTTCCCTTCATCCCTTCAGCCTGTCTGTCATTCTCCAGAGTTAAACTCTCGTGACGAATTTTTGGATTATTACTGAAGATTAAGGAGGTAAAATAGATCCTCTATCCAAAAGTAGAAACAAATACCTTCAGTAAATTATATCACAAAAGAAAGTTTTGCCACGATAAACAACATCCATTCGAGTTATTTAAACTCTCATTATGGGTTTTGGATTATTACTGAAGATTAAGGAGGCAAAACAGATCCTCTATCCAAAAGTAGAAACAAATGCTTTTAGCGAATTATAATACAAAATGAAGTTTTGCCACGTTAAACAACATCCATTCGAGTTATTCGAATTCCCATGACGAGTTTTGGATTATTACTGAAGATTAAGGAGGTATAGTAGATCTTTGATCCAAAATTCAAAGCAAATACTTTTGGCGAATTCTATTTTAAAAAAGAAAGCTTAACCACGATAAATAACATCCATTGGGGGTAAAATATTAAGGTACCTCAATACACAGTGAGTGGATAATTCTATCCGCTTGAACGTAAATATTTTACCTGCTATTTGACTAAACCGTATTGAAATTTTCATTTTACTAATGTTATTTGATTTGATTTCAGTTTCTACACTTCCATACTCTATAAGGCACATACTTCCTTTCTGGCATCGCTCTCTTTCACAAGGAAAACTCTCTTCGAAGAAAAACTAATTATCCCAACGTCAGAATGCTTTCTCTTCGTTCTTTCCAACTGTCCGCCATTTATGAACTCCTGTCATGAGTTTCAGATCATTAGTGAGGGTTTACGGGGCTATTTATAGCTAAGACACGAGAAAACGCTCTAAACTGGCACATAATTATTAGACGCAGTGAGAGCCAATCTACATTATAGAGAGCCACCATAGTAATTTTTAACCTTAAATGACAATAGGGTAGTTTCCTTCATCAAAGAAAACGAAAAGCATTGATTGCGATTCGTTACCCACCATTAGTGTATTCAAAATATACAAATTAATTCGTTTTAGAAATAGCGGTTTAGACAAATGGCAATGGTCCATTTTTATCCTCATTTGAAAAGGGCCAGATTGGCGCCCATGCGAAGCCACTCCACACGACGTCACAGGGACCTAGTTTCTATACGAGAAGATAGGAGTTATACATCGTCTGATGTTACCAATGCATGCATGAGGCGTAGAGCTCAGGGAAACATGTCTTAATAATCACTTATTAAAACTGGCTAAGGTTGGAAAGTTTTCTTCATTTGATAAGGTATTAATAATCCTTATTTAAGACAAGCGCTACCACCCAGCAGGGTACTCAGCTACCTGCTAGCAGCCTGCGTCGTATCAGCGCTAAGCCTCGCCTCAAGGTCACCTCACGGGGGGGCAGCGGGAACCAGAAATAAGTTTCACGGAGAGATTTCCCGGCATTCATACTTACGCGTCGCGTTTTCGCGCGCTTGAAAATTTTCACTTTTCATTTAATCGCGAAAAATAGATATCGTCATTTAAAAATCTCAATGCCTGAAATACGTACTCCAGGTGTAATAATCTTTCGATTTAGGCAATAAAAAAATAATAGGAAACCACCCTATTCATACAGCCGTAAGAAGTAAATTTAATATTCTACTGTAAAAATATGAGTAAGTAATGACTAAAGCGCATGAAGTAGGAAACCTTGTTGACACATTTTATAGTATTGGTATCTCTGAATTATGGCACGACACCGGCACCGACACATCGACAGGATACTTTACTCATATTTCCTCTCTTACAATGTGATATAAAATATTTTAATCTCATTTTTACCATTTACAATGAACATCATTAAGGTTTTCTATGGCAACAATTTCTTTGAGCGTACTTGAGAGTCGCCTTGTGCAAGAAAAGCAGAAGATCCTTCACGATGGAACGAAATTCAAACGCAAACTCTAAGCAACGCCACAGCCGGGGAATTATTTCTAGACTTGTTTCTAGACCATTTCCGCATCCAGAATCCCTAAAGCAAAGCATAAAAAGAAATACTTCACACAATAAGCAGTGCTCTGAGAACGAAGGCTCTTAGAAGTCACTTAAAAGGTATTGCTATCATTATTCGCAGTACAACACTTTGGAGCCACTTCAATATAACCAAAATATTAGCTGATTTCTAAAATTTCTCGGATTTCATTTTGGTCCACAAACATACTTGACAGATTTAAGAGAAATGCCAGAGAGAATTTGAAAAAGTTCATTAAAAACCAAACTTTCTCCAAGAACAATAAAAATGCTCTAAAAAGTAAATAATAAGCTTTTCATAACGCAGACAATAACATGTGGATGCTGACTTGATTTACTAAAATTGGGCGATAAGAACATAATAGATGATAAAGGTTTGGCTGGAAATACCAATAGCTAAACCAATTCAGAACCCGCGCTCTCTCCTCAAGGCCTGATTACACGATACGGGTTAATTTCTGTGTGTTAATTTCATAAAATGTATGAACCCGAGAAAGAACGCCAAAATGCACCGTGTAACCACCCAACCTGTGCGAATGCATGCACATAAAATATAACGTGTTCTAATTTGGTTCATGCATTCGCACTTGTTCCGTTCCGGTCCACCAAAATCATTCACGCAAACGTTAAGTTAACTTGTATGAGTTAATTTACCGTGTAACCAGGCCTTCACAGGAATGAAAAGCTCATTTTTTTCTGTTATAATTTGGTGTTGTTTTTGGAAAAGGCATAGTTTTTATTCTATTTTCATCACTGGTCAACAATCCTAAGATTGGTTTGACGCAGCTCTCCACTCATTTCTCCTATCGGCTAATCTTATCATACCTCAGTATTTCTTCTCTTTCATATCTTATTTTATTTCAATGATATTTTTTACTTTTTAGAGGTGAATCATGTAATACGTTAAGCCAGAGCTATCAAAGATGTTTCCGGAAAAAAATAAAATCAATTACAAGATTCCATCGATGAAATAGACGAAGAAAGTTATGAAAAACCATGTCATGAAGGCAACAACTCACTTGCTCCTCATCTGAGCGAAAGCATGATGATATTTTTTTCTCTGACATCTGTGATTCCAATACCAATCACTTTATAAGATGACGCTAATATAATTCATAGTATAAAAGTTTGGAGCCACATCAATCTAGACAAAACAATCAGCAAACGACAAAAATTTCTCGGACTACATTTTTTGTCCACAGACATTCTCCAGATGTTTAAGAGAAATGCCAGGGAGGAAAAAAATAGAAAAATAAATTAAACAATAAAAAAATGTTTTCATTTTTTATATTACATCATAACATAACAAACGGAAAAATAGAATTCGTCAAAATAAAATAAAATGCACTAAAATTTGGTTTCACTAGATAAATTTATTACCTATTTTAAAAGATTACAACAGGATTAAATTCTTGAGATTTTTTCTTCCGCACTCATGGTGGAGTCACAATTTTCTGGTGTCAAACCGAGAATAAACGAATAACGTTATCTTTTCTCCCCACTCACACTTCTCATGCGTCCAGTTTGCCAGTCTAATGTCCTTCTCCTATCCATCGTGGCATGAAATGTCACAGAGGAGGAAACTGAGAGATTTCGCTCGTCGTAAAAGAACTACTCAAAATATTGTCCGCCAAGCAAAGTGTTGACGGAAAACAAAAGTTGGGAAAAGAATTAGAACCGCCAAGAACCAGCTTTCAAGTTGGTACACGCACTCATCGCGAAAAACAAAGATCTACAAGAAGCATTCTCGGAATTGAATCCCACAAACTTGGACCTCCGAACGACGGGTAACATCAATCAAAATGTCCATCGCCAACTTCTCAGGGTAAATATTTGTTGAAATTCCTCCAACCGCTTGTCCTGTATTTCCTCTCAGAAGCAACAGCATTCATAAATGTCAACCAAGCATCAAACATTTCGGCAACTAATACAATTAATTCATCGAAATAAAATAAATGGAAAATTTCCTGAGCTGTTTCCGTCTCAAAAAAAAAGCCTATACGTCGATAAGAAAACGCTCCAGCTACAAACTGAGGGAAGATATCAAGATGATATCATGGTTCAGTGTCTGTGTATTTTATTGTATTCGAAAACTGAAATTATGCCTATAGATGCATATAATATCGTACGAGTCACCTCTAGGGTGATTGGCATGGAGTGACTAATGACCAGAGTACGGCATTCAATACGCCACAAGCGCACATCATGGTTATATAACAATTAAAATGATAAAAAGTAAAGCATACACACGTGAGCAAGTGGTTTGAGCTATCAAAAAAAGCATTGCTCCATGCGACACCGGAAAATAACGGAAGTACCCTTACAAAGAAAGCAAACATTTGTGAACACTTAAGTGTGGGTAAATGATTTAAGGAAATATAGGTCAAAACACTCAAAAATGATACGAGAAAAAAGCGGTGTAGATGTAGAAAGAACGAAAAATATACAATAGAAAAAAACAAGCATAACATCTGCCGTACAATGTAATTGAGCAGAAATTAATTTCATGAATTGTACTACAGTATTCCTGTTAGTTAAAAGTAAAGAGTTTCATCTTAATTAAAGCTGTTTAGAGGCCTTTTTCCATTACCTTCCTCCATTTATTCCTTCTACCACTATGCGACACTTGGGATATTTTCAGCATATATTAAGCGTAGGATATTTTTACAACATTCGAGAAAACTATGCTTACCATAAAAAAACGCCATGTTAGGATAGTCAGGGCAGTGCTTCCAAGTTCAGTATACTCATTATTCAATTTCTATTTTTGAGTGCTCCGTGAATCAATGAGGTCTGCGCATACATACACTCATTCGAAGTGAGGAAATATTACTTTCTGTAGGTATTTGAAAAGAGCGAGTGTAAGAGGTATCACTAAGTACAGCAATAAATATAAAACTTTGAGGGATGATATTCAAAATTGAACACGCGACAGGGATTTTCACGGTTAAATGGAGATCAACTCATCTCATCAAAGTTAATCGAGTAGAATTTCCACCGTTTTCGGTATATCCCACCGCAGTGGAAAGATAAAGAGCTAGAGCCCTCATCAAAGCCGTGTTGTGTCTGCATCCTCGCCCACCTGCTTGAGTCGACGCCATGTTGCAGCCACTGGAAAATCGAACCTAACGAAGGGGGAAATAAAATCAATCCGCTTCGTAAATTTGGATGGCAGTTTTGTGCCGCGCTTTGGATGGCGTCAGGCGTGACAGATTTAATCTCAGTCATAATTCGAGGGAAGTCACGTCTGAATGGTTCAATCAAAACGTTACCATTTCGTAAGACATTTTCTAAATCAGATACACACCATTTTTAGAGCCCTCATGTACCAGAACCAAGTTTTTCGTCTTCGCGTCGACGACCAAAATAACCTTACATCTCGCCTATTAAAAATAGAAATGTATGCTCGTAAACAAACTTACATTAGACATGGGAAAATAAGAAAACAAACAAACAACTTTATCGCCATGACTACGGAGATTAAATATCAATCCAATGCGAAACATTGCATATCAGAATTCATTTGTGTTTCTGTCATCTTCAGTTTATTTCTAGCACATTACCGAAAAGTAAATGACCAAAAAATATTTTTAAATGTCCAACTTTTTTCCACTATACTGACCTGGGTTTCAGAAAATGAGTGCCCTTACCCTTATTATCAGTTATATACCGTGATAACATACCTATATATCTTGAATTAGGTATTCGGTTTCCAAAGCCAAGGTCGGTATAGAAAAACATCCACAGATATTAGCGTGCGTGACACTGCTTTGGTATTCGGTAGTGCAAGCCACAATTTCAGGTAATTATTTTCCGCATAACACCTATTTTACCATAATTTCCTATAAGTTTTACTGTTGGGAAGTATGTTTTTAGTAGAGACAGTTTAGGTTTATAGAAGTACTCAGTTGAAGGGATAATTTTTCCCGCTCATAGTAACCGCCATTCTTATCTCAATTCATCCATTTTTCCACAGATTCTAAATCCTAAAAACCAAAAACTCACTTGCTCACACTTATTCAATATATTAACCATAATTTTAATTACTGCAAAGACTATTTTTCCATTTAATGTATCCTAATACCAATAGAAAGTTTTGATTACTACCATGATAAATAATGTATAGTAAATGTATTTCAGGTTCATTGGAGTACCCTTAATTATTGATTTTTAAGTTCCCGCTTTAACACAATTCCGGCCAAAAACATTTCTTCTTGCCATTGTGAAAATATTTACGTATTCTCCTATGGCCATCTTTATTGTCCATGAAAAATATTTTGGTTGATATATAATTGATTTTTTTAGGAATGACCTTCAGAAACTTAGCTTCACCGCGTGGAAACGAGGTCAGAATATAATTTTGAACCCTCCGTCAGTCGCGTCACATTTTGGAACGCAATTTCTCGCGCGGCATCTAATGGAAGCCATTTTGGAATGGTTAAACAACATGTATGCCAGCAGAGTAACTTTTTTAACCACAAAAAATCATTCATATAATATTTAATTTCATACATGGGCATCTAATATATGCATAATAATGACGGAGATATTCATATTAATAAAATACTTAATACACGTTTTTTACAGCAATAATAGTTTCATTCATTTGATATATTGATTACAATTATAATTGTGGAGCTAAAAGTCGCGTACCACAAATTTAATGATTTAAATAGTTGTTAATAATGTTTGTTTAAATTATTAAACGCATTTGAAAACTTTGCAATTAATATCCCGAAGGAATTAGCATATATCGCATTGTAACTCAAAGTTTTCACGCGGTGTCTACCAGACGCCAAAAGCAACAAAATAATTGTATTAATTCCAGAAATGCGACGAAACATAAAATCATATATTTGGATGAAGGAAATTTAAGATGATGTACGCAATGTCATTTGCTGTTTACTCTTATGATACTTGCATGTTACTTACAGGCACAAAGCGTCCATATTATATTTCCATTTCCTCCACCTCTCTGATTCAGTCAGCGGGCTTATTTCGAGCGTATTCAAAAATAAATTAATAAGTGCATTGAATTATCGCAAGCTGAAAAACATTTTTGTAACAATTTGACAGCAAAAAGGAGTTCGGATTTTCTTCGAGACCCTCATACAGTCTGAATGTTAGGATGTAGCCATATGGATACGGTGGGCGGAAATGGGTTAACTAAGAACGTAAAAATATCACTATATTCACTCTCAGAGAGCTGAAAAGTTTATATTATTCAATGCGGTAAAGGGAAGGGATAAAGCTGAACTTAACCTACAATACACCTACTCTTATTGGAAGAGTACACCACATTTTTATTACAACCAGTATTTTTATTTTTCATGTGACTATTTGACAGCAAAAAAGGAGTGCGGGGTTTGTTCAAGAGCCTTGCATGCTCAGAATGATTGGATGTAGCCATATGACTACGGTGGGCGGAAATCAGTTAAGCTCTTTTTTTAATAGAGTTTCTTTGTATTTCCATCAGTGCTTTAATTACAGCTATTGAAAATAAGTTATGGTAACAGAGGTTTGTGTTTTAATCACTAGATATGATTCCCAGAGATAAAAATAAGTCTGTGAGGGCTCAATTACGTAGAGCATTGCGCCACAAATTACTTACGTCATATTATAGTCCTCTTAGACTGATTTTTCTGTTCACCTGGATTATCTAGATAGATTCAAACATTGCTCCCTTGGATGTCGTCTTTTTTTCTATTTTTTGACCTGCTAAAAATTACTTGCTCTAAAAATTGCGACCGTGAGAGGTCTACTTCATTTCATAAATGTACTTTAAGGTAAATGTATGTAATTCATTTTAAGGTAAATTTTATAAAGATATATATGCAGCCACGGTGGGCTGAAGTGGGTTAGTGTTCATTTCAAGCGCTAATCTCACCTCAATCGCTCTAATTCTGCGACTTCTGCTTCCTCCCATGCATGCATTTAGAACCTGGATGCCTTGCACGACCACTTGGGCACCCTATATCCCGGAATGAGGGCCCCTTCGTTCCGCTGCTCGGAGAGACCAGAGGATGGCGCCCTGCTCCTCCACTATTATTCCGATCGACCCGGCCTCGAGCACATCGTTATCGGGATTGTCAAGGTGAGATCCCCCGAAAGCAAACCAGCATTCATTCATTTGTGCGCCGACTTTCTCAGGATGCACTATCTTCTAGCTCAAGGAATTTGGTGGGCGTCAAAATGTGTACCATCTGATTATTAAATCACCTCATTTTGAATCTACCCTTCAATTCTACTCAATCATAATTATTGTGGATGCAACAAATTTTGCCATTAAACTTTACAGTACAAATGAGCAAGTAGTTTAATTTTTTCCTGAAGAGAGCTGAAAATGCATACAATTTTTATGTTACTTAGAACCAACATTCCGTTCTAATGGCTTAATCAAACCACACGTCAAACCTAAACGTACAATTTGTTCGCCGAACACGCTATCACTTTCTTGACTTATTTATTAGTACTTCTTGTGATTGCAAATACCATCCGTACATGCCGCCACCTTATCCTAAAATTTTAATGACAGGAATCGCAAAACACATGCTAATTTTTAACACAAAAAACTGCAAGAAGAACAAATTATTTTCCTAAATTTTTAAAAGCAAGGATAAAATAAAAAGTCTATTTTAAAATAGAAATGTTATAATTTGAGTCTGATTGTTGTTTGCTTACGATTATTAAAACGAAATTCCAGCACCAAATATTTTTCTTTGTTTTATCAAGCCACCGATATATTATGGAAATGAAATATATAATAAAATGCCAAGGATAATTATTTATCATTAACTGACCTTACTAACTTCCAGGGAAAAATGGAACGTAAATGTTTATTCACTAATTTCAACAAATTATTCCCCCCTGATACTTATTTTATCATTACCTGTAATTATTTCCTGTAAATTTTACCATTGCAAAGTATGCCTTTTGTGGAGATGGTACAGGCTTGTTGAAGTATTCAGTTGATGAGATTTTTTTATCTTAAACTGAGCTTCGAGAGGCCACTATCCTGATATTTCACTGAGTTAAGAACTCTAAAAATGATAAAATGGCAATGGTCTGTGAGTAAGCGGTTCACGAGAAAAAGCTTTACATCAAATGAAAAGTCGCAGCGCTTGTCACAAAAACCTAGATTTTTCAAACCTCCGCCGGTGGGAAAAAAAATCGTCAAATCCCCGTCCTTGGTGAAACGAATTACCAGCAGGTGCGACCGCTGAAGTTGAGCAGAAGAGCGTGGAACGAATAAAGGGAAATGGGAAGGGAGAGAATGCTTGATGTAGCACATAACACGCATCCCAGGTGAGTCAACGAGAAAGATATATTCAGGAGCATTTATGGGCGGCGCTAGAGGTGGCGGATGAAGATTGTGATTTAACAAGGATGGAAATGTAGAATTCAAGGGGGACGTTGGGGATAAACGAGAGTTGCATCCATTGAGCGCGATAGAAGACCCACATCTTTTTTTATTACAGAGATAAGATTAAATAGGGATTTAACTTTATTTTAATGCATTTCAAAGAAAGAGGTGTAGTAAAAAGTTTCGCGGATTGAAATTACTTTTTAAAAATTGAGAACCATAGAGAAAGGATGGAAAATATCCAGTAAAAATATCAGAGAATGTATTGCAAAATAAAATAATTAATCCCTCGTCACTTTATCGCTCGACTAGAGAGAAACCCGGTGTCGAAATTAGCCAATTCCTGAAACTACGACTGATTCCGACTTCCCACCCATTGGCTCCAGGTTCATATCTCGGAAGAGATTTCACAAAGGTTGCTCAATCTCTGCTTGAGTTTATTGAGGAGGACACTTCGAGCACGGTACTCCGTCCGTCGGGTGTGACGTTAAGCCGTGGTCCCCTTGGCGCCTCACGTTAGGAATGTGCTAATGTCGGCAAAGGGCTTCTCTCTTTTAGACCGACTAATTGCGCTGAAATTTATTAATTATAGAAAAAAAGTTTTAGACAACAAATTCGAAAAATAAAAATAATAATCCGTAAGTAATACTATTTTCATTAAAACCATGTTCAAAACCGCAGCTTTTTCTACTTTAAGATAAATCTGTATTTTTGACGGAATCTCTTTAATAGATGCAATAGATAGTGGAAGGAATTTTTAATTCTTAAACGGACAATACGAATTTTGTACATATGAAGCAGTACAAACATTTTTTTCCGCGTTTTCATGAATTTTATTATGGAAGAAAAAGGGCGGAAGACTTAGATAAAAACAATGTTTGCTCAGTTCAAATACATTAATGAAAAACGAATTAAAAACAATGAGCGATGTTGAAATTCTTCTTGTACCTGTATTCAAAACATTTTGAAGAAGAACATGGAGAGAAGGTAAATAAATTTATTACAATAACATTTCGGAATCTTTTTGATCTGAGTCAAGGCAGAATGTTAGGTATGACGTTGAGCATGAAATATCCCATCAAAGTATGATTTAATCATGGTACTATACGCTAGTACCCATTTGATGCACTCAACCTTTCTAGAGAATAAATTATTTTTTCAGTTGCTTATAGGTGGAGATTATAGAAATATTTTTTTTTATTTATGTAAGGAGGAATGAATTTATTGTTATAATAACGTAACGTAACGTAAACGTGAATCATGGTAGCTATAGTGTTTGTGAGAAAATTGAATACGAAACCATTTTGACGTACTCACACAAATTAATATTTACATAAATACTTATGTAGAAATTCATTGTCCAAGAAATCTTCATTCTAACTTACAGAGGTAATTAATTATTTGATAAATCAAATCACTGTGAATTCACTCTTAAAATATTTTGAGATCGTACCTAACTTGATAGATAAACTCCAGATGTATCGGCTTGAATAGTCTCCTCCACTCACATGCTACGCGTTTAAACAATAATGTCCGCATAAAAATGTTCAAGTGTCACAAAAAAAGGCTCACACTTTGCTTGAGTAAAAGTTTTTTACATTAAAGATACTAGTCAAGGCTTTCCTACTCGATCAGAAATTTTATACAGGGGGGACCAATTTCACATTTATTTAAAAAAATACAATATGTGTTTCACTTTTGCAACATGCACTTTTTTCCATTTGTATTTTTTCATATTTATTTCATCTTTGCATGGACATAGTCCAATGTCTACAAGGCCTATACGGAATAAAGAATGTAAATACGAAATACCAACTTAGTATTCCAACCCTTGTATTCGTAGAAAAATTCCGTAAGAAATTCTGTTTTATGGTTTCTCGGTTGGATAACTGTTTCTTACACCACTTGTTTTTTTTATAAATCGACCCGGTTTTCGATAAATAATCATCGTAGTCAGGCGTAAGAAATTAGTGAGAATGAAGTTACGGAATTAATTTGTGAAATTAATTCCGTTTTTTTCTAAACCACGTTCAAAACCTTTCATGATAACCCTTTGCATGAACTCTGCTCCTCTCACACTCGCTCAGGCTGTTGCGAGGCAGCTGCACGGCACCGAAGTGACGGTGGAGATCCTGCGCACCCGTGAGGAGTGTGGAGACCACGTGGAATTCATCATCGAGGAGCAGGGGGAGCGGGGGGACAAGGAGCGGCGGAGGAGGGAGGGCCGGGACGCCGCGCAGGAGCAGGCGCCGTCCCTCGGTGAGTCCACGTCCCCACTTTAAACCCATCGCCGTCACGTATACTGCTACACCCACACATGGGTTGCTCCACCGAGGAAAGTTTGGAGTGATCCTCCGAGCGCCATAAGGTGAGAGATGACATTTTCTGTTTGACCTCTCTCGGTTAGAGGTGAAGCTTAACTATCGGGGAGCTTGAGGCAGGTGTGTAAGGTGAAGCCACCTCTGATAATGACATCTTGATTACGAACAAAAATATCCTAATGACCTTAGTTAAGAGTTGTAGGTATAAAATCTTTGTTTTTTCCACAAGGTGATTTATTCAGCCACTGTTTCGTTACACCGTAAAATTTCCATATGAACCAGGAACCCTCTCCATAACCTCAGCCGCATATGGAGAGGGTTCCTGGCCGTATCTAATGACCAACGGCTATCGCGTTCCGTGAATATTCAAATCGGGTCAACAATGGGTTAACGAAAGCTATATAAGATCGGGACGAGAACGGTTTCCATCCCATTTTCTTGAAAACGCTCCCAGTAGGAGGAGTGAAACGTCGAGCAGATAATGTTACCTATGCAGCATATCCCGAAAGCAAACACCAGGATTGATAAAAGAAGCTGTGAAAATCTTCATGCAAGAATTAATATTGTCCATTGTTTAACGGAGTTGGACGACATTTTCTGTTTAACTTCTCTCGGTTAGCGGTGAAGCTGAAAAGTCGAGGAGCTTGAGGCAGGTATACAAAGTGGAGCCACCTTCATGATAATGACATATTGATTACGAGCTAAAATATCCTAATGACCCAAGGTAGGAGTTGTGGGAATAAAATCTTTGCTTTTTCCACGAGGTGATTTATTTAATCCAACAATGGTTTCATCATAGCGCATAATTTCCAAATGACCTTGAAAATATTACGCCGTAACGAAACCACGGTCGGAAAAAGTAAGTCGTGATTTGGAAAAAGCTAAGTTTTTATTCCTTCAAATCCTGCGATAAAGGAATTTCACGCCCGATAATACCTATGCCCCAATGACCATAGTTGTCGACACACCCTAAAATTCATGACTCACGTGCATAATATAAGGAAATACATTCGCACTTAACAATTAGGTGCAAAAAAATCAAAACATTTCTCTATTCTTAATCTCAGTATTTGACAAAATAATCGTTGCAATATCGATATGCAAGTAAGAATGACATATATTAGACTATTGATTCAACCTCACCCTCAGTTAAGGACCAGGAGGATGTTTATGCAACAATAGAGCAACGTCATTGCTACTTGGTAAGGAATATTGGTCATTGTACAACGGCATTCTACGACATTTTCTGTTTGACCTCTCTCGGTTAGCGAGAAAGCTGAAGTATCGAGGAGCTTAAGGCAAAATCCTAAATATCCTAATGTCCTAAAGTAGTAGTTGAAAGAATAAAAACTTTGCTTTTCAAACACTGTAATTTTATTCGATCATGGTTTTGTCACTACGTATCATTTCCAAAGAACCTTGAAAATATTACGCAGTAACGAAATCATCTTCGGACAAAGTAAATCACCATTTGGAAAAGCAATTTTTTTTTCCTTCTACTCCTACGCTAAAAGATTTTCACCAAGCCACGCATTACTACCTAATGACCCTAAGTTGTCGACACACACTAAAACTCATAATTGCATAATGTATGGAAATAAATACGCAATCAAAAATACTCCGTATAGAACAGCAATAATCTCAAAACTTGACAAATTAATAGTTATACTATCGATATGAAAGTAAGAATGATATATGTTAGGCTTTTGAGTCAACCTTGCCCTCAGGACTAGGAGGCTGTTTATGCAAAATTACGGTTACGTCAATGCTCCTTGGCACGGAATGAGGCTAATTGTTCAACGGAATAAGAGCCGAATGCGGTACTCGGGTAACAAAAGGCATGTTTTTCCTTCAAATTCCTCTGATAATATTCAAAACTTCGGGACATAATAATTACGTGAAAATGTATAAGTAAAAAAATACATCTACGCAAAAAGATGACGACGACCTCATTGGCTCAAAAATTTTTATGGTCAAAAGCAAGATACACGTATCGATCAATGGCAGCTTGATAAAGTTTATAATCACAAGATTTTTATCGTAAATCTGCAGGTCGAGCAGAATTATGATTACGAATATCGAAAAAGATTTTTTTGCTATAAAACGAGTATATTTGTTATCAGATTAACAAGTCGAGAGAGAGATGAAGATAGGAAAAAGACATTTTTTTATAAAACGCAGGATATTTAACTACTATATAATTATTTCAAATGTAATGCGATGGAGCAGTGTAAACATATGGAGAATATCCTCAAAGGTGGACAGATTTCATCCATTTCTTCGTTGATTTTAAATTTTTACCAATCAACATATGATAATGATATGATTAACGGAAATTTAGTAAGACAAGTTACCACACCTGGTGCGTCTACAAAGTAGTATACCAGTATAAAATCATTTCATTGTTGAGCTTTGTTTAACATTTTTTAGTAAAATTTTTAGTAAAACTTCCAAAATATACACCCACTGACGTAAATTAAATTCTTACGTCAAATAAATCCAAAGTTATGATTATGAAAGAGAGTGAGAAATAAGGGCAAAAATTAGGTATAGCATATGAAACAGGTTTATACAATTTTCTCATAGGGGTATAAATTCAGTTTCTTACGCAACTGTCACAGGAGCATGTAGGAATTTCTCCGAAAATATCACTTAAGCGTTAAAATATCTGAGGATCAACAATAATGTAGATGGTTGAACTTTTCTCGGGATTCCCACCGGGTTAAAAACTCCATTTTGGCTGACATTTCTAATTCGGGGTTTAGTTTATCCACATAGTTCGCCCTGAGAAAGCATTAAATCTAATTTCAATTATGGAGAAAAATTATTCCAAAAATTCAATACAAATATCTGCAATTGGTCGATACGAGTATGGTGCTTTTAACCACATAAAAATTCAGAGCAAAAGGAACAATCGTCTCCCCTAAGTATACGTAGTTACATATTTTCAGGCCCGTTAGGGAATATTATTTTGTTCTTTTTTTCCTACAATTACCGTCTTGTAAGCCATCCATGTATTCTGGCAATTAATTTTTAATTATAAAAATGAAATAAAAGCAAGCACATGGTTAGATAGATATATAATGATGGTTGGCAGATTCCATTTCCTTTCACCATCATCAACCACTAAGTTTTATTTCAATGGCGGGGTCAATCCATTAAGGAAATACCGTGAAACGCATGCTTCACCCCCCACGTGACCGCAAAAAGGAAACCGATGATATCACTCGTGGGGGCATTTAGAGGAAAGCCACAACCATTCATCCAGGTTCCTTCCTTATTCGGACGAACAAGGAAATAAGAATGAAAAAAATTACTTCTGTCCACAAGAGGCGAATGATAAGAATCTTAAAATTTCACTCGGAGTGACTAAAAATAAAGTCCTTACATTAAATCCAATGCCAGAACATGTAAGACAAGAAACAGGGTGAAAAATTAGGACAGAAATAAGTAATAATAAATTCAGTTTCTGTCACATCAGCCAGTTCTCCAAAAATATCACTCAAACATAAAATATCTAAAGAGCAACAATATCGGAGATATTTTACGACCAAAAAATCATTCCAAATATTACCATTTATAAAACCTCTAAAGGTATCTAATCCCCGTTCATCACCATCAACAACCAAGTATGTTCTAGCTCAATGGTAGGGTCAAGCCATTAAGTTAACACCGTGAAACGCATTCTTCAAACCCCCAAGGTGGCCACAAAAAGGAAACTCATGACGCTACCCGTGAGGGCATTTAGAGGAAAGCGACAACCATTCATCCAGATCCCTCCCTCATTCCGCGCGAACAAGGAAATAAAGATGAAAAAAAAAAGAATCACCTAAATCTACAAGAGAAGCGAACACACGAAATAAATTGAAGGACATGAGAAAAGGTTGTGGAGAGGCAGAAAGAAAAACTGAACTTCAATTACGGCTCACAGCCCCGTCGTTCTCTCACGAATCCCCAATAAACGCTTCCTAGTAATTTCAGAACGGGTCCCTCCGACCTTTGTAACTCCTCCATGCCCTGATCGAAAATCCATTCTGCCCATCCCTCAGAAAAGACATTTCTCCGTACAGGCCATTTTGGCTCTTTTCCACTCTCACTTGTTTATCTTATCGAGCGGTGGATTTCTACCTCCCTCGCCCTCCTTTACATCCTCATCTGTCGGCAAATTCGCGTCGAGCGAATACATAAATGAATCCCGAACTATAGGCGCTCTTAAAATTCCAATTATAGATCCTCAACCATCAGAGTTTTTTTCATTTCCCTTTTTTCCCCGCGTTCTCGACTCGACAAATTGAAAGCGATCCTTGGACCGCAATAGCGAGTTTGTTTTGGTTTCGAAAGCAATCAAGCATGCTCGTATTTGCTATTCGCTCTTCCTTCAGTTTGATCGTTCATCACTGCCTTTTTAGGGTCACTTAGCGCGCGCATGCAACGGAACGAAATTACACGATAACAAGTGATATTCTTGTCGCAGGCAAAACAAAAAACGGGGAGGGACAGCGAAATAAAACATCCGATATGGCCCAGGTGATTGTGAACATAAAACAGAATAATGGTACAACTTCTTAAAATTGAGTGGAGATCCGTGTGTAATGCTTACTGTCACCTGTCAAAGGTGAAGCAAGAAGAAGCGTCCTAGAGGAGAATGAACTACTTTTGTATGGTCTAAAAAAATGAAAATACGTTCAAAAATTAGTATGAAATCATTCATTACAAAAAGAATACATAAATTTTCACTATAAACATGTTTTCACAATTCAACGTTCTACAATTTTCGGCTCCGTAAAATTTAATCTCCGAGAATTTCTCTTATTCTTTCAGAATAATATTTTTCCAAATTGTGAGAAAACCTGATGAATCATGTGATTTAAAGATAAATGAAAGCGAAGTCAGAATATTTGGGATTAAAATCTTAATAGTATCACATAAAAATTTTACTGTGGATGAAAAAAGTAATTTACCTACATGCATCATATTTTAGTTATTTTCATTCCATTGCACTATAGCAATTAAACTTAGGCTTACACATATTTTCAGTTGAATTCACTTACAATAAATAAGAAAAAGGTGTAGCATAACAATAATATCTTTGATCTCTTTAGATTAACATGTGGATCAGCTCCTAATTAATCTCCGGAATAAGGGTGTCAACAGCTTTAGATAATTGGTAAAATGGTTTCCGCATTTTCTCCCAGAGAGCCTTAAAAATGCCCACAAAATAAGGAAATAAACAAGCCTCTGATAAGTTCGCAAACGGTACAAACGTAAAGATCTTTCCACTCAATGAATTCAGGTCGAGTCATGAAACGAGTGAAGATAAAATGGTATCAAAACAGCAACAGTTGGACACCTTCCAAGTGTATTTTGTGCGTTTGAACTAGGCATCGCCCACACACTGACGAATCGTCTCTAGGATTTAGAGTTACTAAATTTCTAGCCTTCCTCTTTGCATTCGGAAGCATTATTCTTGTATTGCAGCAAACTTAAAGCAATGAAAAACTTTGTGTATTTGGTAAAAACAGTCCCCTGGAATACCCCAGAGACAAAGTGACCGCTCGTAGCCGCGAAGTATTATCTCAAAAATCATTCCATACCGTCGTAACTTGAATTCCTAGTCCAAAAAATCGTACGTGTAAAACCTGAGCCATGTAATGGTGTGAAATTTTTGCATAAAGTGGTACATCACAATGCCATTTCACAAAGCCGTATCTTGGCCAATAATTCAATTTTCGTAGTGCAAACTCGATTTTTATTTATTTTTTAAATATAAAAAATTATGAAAAAACATTTCCCCGGTTTATCTTAATATTGTATCAGTTTACTGATATTAAATTTCGCATATGATTTCTTGAACGAAATGTCATTTAAGACCATGGAGCTCAAATTTTACAAATACGATTTTCTGGAATGGAAATGCAAGATACGCAAGAATGGAATGATTATGGTCTCATTCGATTCAATTTCAACCGAATAAAATAACGACGAATTCAAACCATATTAACTATCATGAAATGACCATAAATTAAATTTTAAAAACTTTTATGATACACCCCCCATAATTCTTACGCGTCAGTTCACACTAGAGTATACTGATTACTATAAGTGAAAATTTCAACGGAAACCCAGTACCACACTCGTTCTATAACTGATTAACATTTAGAAGGATATTATTTTTTGCTATTTATGATAATTTGTTACTTATACTTTTATGAATTAGACCCCTAACTGTGACTCAGTGTTTGATGAATACTCTAACAGTGGGTAGTTCCCGTATCAAGATGTTTCCATATCATATTCCATCATGATACCGAATTCATTACCGCAGATGAATGGTGCTCCATAATTGTCAACAACATTACCTCTTTCATATCTTCAATTATCTCCTTCTAACGCGAACCGAACGAAGGGGAATATAACCAGCTCTACAAATTAAAATTACACAATTGTTATAAATTTCTTACACTTGATTAAATTACAACCAACTCAATTTGAATCACCAAGATAGGAAACAAATAAAGCGAAGAGGGCTGCCCCTCTATCCTCCACCAAACAATGCCTCTGCGAAGCACTCTTTTCGAAATTTTTATATCTTTTTTTTACGACACAGAAAGGGAAAAAAGTATTGATACGATTCACAGATTCACCGAACCGGAATTAAACGGTCAAAGTATCACTGAATACATTTTTCAGGACTGCGCTGAATGCGACGAACTGCACGTAAACGGGCATCGAGCTAAACAAAATTTGAAATAGCTCATTCTGCTTCATTTAACAGACCGATTCCATTAGCACGACGTTTCACGATTTGCACTCTTGGAATTAACCACAGATGTGGCAGTAACAGTGCCTCCACATACATTCCGAGGATGAACTTTCACCGTAGCTATCTGTGCATTTATTCGTGGGTGTACAACTTCGCCGAATCTCTCACCCACGCCGAGGCTCCTGGCGTAAAGCACGGTATTACACAAGGCCCTGGGGGGAATGGGAAAGGACAAAACATAGCGCTCTTAATGAGGGGCGCCCACCGGGAGCGAATGGAATGCGGTGTCCCGTTCGGAAAGGATTTTCGTGCCCAGAGGGTGTTCCAGTAACTCTCAAATCCTATGGTATGGTTTGCTGATTTACGGTGCTACAAAATTGCTATGTTCACCAAAATATCACTGCCAGGGTCTGACCAAACTCCTACTCATGTTACTCATTCAAATAGGTGTAAAGGTATTTATTTTCCTAGTTATTTGCGATTTCATTTGCTAAAGTATATGAAAAAATTACACCTCATCGATAACCTTCTCTAACTATTTCTGAGAAAAACATCCCGGATTACTGAATTCTTCCTTCATTTATCCAAAATGTCACTGCCAAGGTCATAACCCCTCATACCAACCTCATAACCCCTAAGGTATTCACAAATGGTACTCATTCAAATAGGTGTAAAGGTATATATATAATCCAGTTATTTGCGACATCATTTGCTCAGGAATTCAGAAAAAATTACACCGTATCGATAACCTTCTGTAACTATTTCTGGGTGAAGCAGTCGTGATTACTGAATCCTTCCTTTATGTATCCTCATATCACAGCAGACTGAGGTTAGCCGATGGATATAAGCATGACCATTGCTACTTATTTCCGTCAAATAGCATATAATCAATAACTTTCTCCTATGTGCAAGGCCCTTGTACCTTGGCCATGACCATGCAAGGGGTCCAAATGATAGAGATGGTTCTTCCATAAGTACCATAAGGCTACTCTAATGTATATTGATATCATTTTGCCATAATAGTAAATAAACTTTTTATGGACAGTATGTAGATATGGATAGATAAGTGCCAAAAAATTAAGTACCAATATTATTTCACATTTACCATGATATAAATGCGTTTTCAATAGTATGAATGGAGGGGTGGAGAATGAAAGTTGAGGTTTTGTCAACGTCCAAAACGCCCAATGATGGCGCTCTATTTTTTTTATTACTCCGTAAACAGCACATTTGAGGCCTTCACAACGGTTTTAATCAACAATTAACAAAGAAGGACATTCACAAACGCCCATTCCCAGGATGAGGGAAACTTACCCAGGCGAGACTCGAACCCGCGACCTCCGATTTGGCAGGCGAGAAGATATAGAATATATTTTTATAATTTGACCACTTGAGACAGAAAGCACAAGTAAACTAAGGCTACTTTGGCACTGAAACCATCAGACTAGATGACATATCATCTGGTTCAGAATATTTTACAATGAAATAAAGAACCCATCCTTCATTTACAAGAATGACAGGTAATGACTTCGAAGATGACATGAAACATCAAAAAAAATTAAACGAGTCCATGTAGGGACACTAATAGAGACATCCAGCAAAAAAACTGCAAGAGAGAACAATTTTCAGCGGCAAAAAACGACGTAATCTTCAAGCAATTTTTGGGTGGAGCGGGCTTGAGATGACGGAAAAGATTTATGGATATATATAATGGGAGTTGCGACAAAGGAGGATTCGCAAGCGGCCAATTTTTGATTGATGACCAACCCGAGTGAAAAATGGGCAGCGTGAACTCCTGTGGGTAGGTTGAAGAAAAAGTGAGGAATGGGCACTATCCAAGGAAAGATTATGATTAGAATTTCATGATTCTAGAGTGTTTTGATCAGAACGAAATTTTATGACAATCGTCTCCCAGAAAAAAACTACCATTCGATTTTCCCGTACCTCTAACTGTGTAATTCATTTGAAATGTCTGACGGACCTGGAAATGTTGCAAGGTTCCCCTTCGTCACGATGAATGGCATCACTTCTCGGTTACTCAAGTTAGCATAAATTTAAAAGCTTTACTAATTCATTATTAACTATCTGGTATTCCATTTTTAGGTTTCTCGAATGGATAAACATTAATTATACAGTCTTCTTTCGACAGTGGTATGGTTAAAAGGCGATGAATCATGGAACGAAAACTCATACGCTTGTTTGAGTAATGGTTTCTTGAACTTGCTGGGATGACATGATCGGTATAACGGGGCTTCTGAAAAATGGAGAAAGAATTCCGGAATATATCGAGTGCAATAGTATCCAGATAATTTAAGCAGTGGTAGGTGTCTATTTCATAAGTAAATGAAATTGTATGATGGATATCGTTGAGATAACAAGAACATACCCAGTTGCTGACCAGTTCCATTCCAAAGCACAATTATATCGCCAACATACTGATACCAGTACACCATAGAAATGTGGGCGGTATCCTGAACTCTAAGTAGTAATTGAAGTATAAGTAATTGTTATCCATCCAAGAAACGTTATAGAGCTTCGGTCTCGTTCGCTACTACTTAACTTGGCGTAACTTTATTTATTATGAACAACAAACACCTCCAACGAAACCACGAACTATGTATTGACCGTGAAACAGATTTTAGAGAATTGACGATTAGGCGAAACCATCTATCTGCCTTGCTGCGTAGAGAGAAATTTGGGCTTATCTAATGCCTATTAGAAGTCGAGTAACGCGATTTAAAATTTGTGTGAACCGATCCGTTTAGAGTATAGAACTCCATTCCAACGCTAAGTTACGAAAAGTTGCTCTATACATGCTGGCGAAGTATTCTCGGGTTATCCACCGGGTGAGATGATTGTAGGCCGACGTTTCGATTGATGCCTCTGCCATCGTCTTCACGGCATGACCATTCAAGATGAAGTCTTCCTATACGAAGGTCAGTTTCGCGCCAAAATTCGTCAGGTTACTCCTGATTGGCTCACGCTACTTTTTTCATTCCCTCCTTGATTTTTCGTAGGCCTGGGTTCCAGGCGGCACTTAAAGCGTAGCCTGTGTCATGATTGGAAAAAAATCCTATTAAAAAAATAAAATAGATTTTGCACAGTTTAATTATAATTGCGAAGTAAGCTAATAACGTCAATACGTATTATTTACTGCAGTGGACCACATGGACGGCGCCATGAACTGCCGACTACCAATTAAGTTTTAGAATTAGTCTAACCTAGGGAATTTGTTCATCAATGTATTTTACGCTTAATTTTTTTTACACTTACTTCTGCAACTTACACTCAACATTAAGTATAAAATTATGAGATTGTGACAACGTACAGAGAAACTACTAGTGAAGTGAAGATCATCAAATATCTATAATAATATAAAAAATTATTCGGGAAAAGTACTTATCAATATACAGCACACGTGGCCTTACAAATTCAACAATACAACCCGAAAGGTGTAAGTGAATTTTAATGTCCATGGAGAGGCCCAGCCCTAACGTTTTCAGAGCCGTGAAAAAAGCGCTCTGAGAACAAAGAGCACTGAGAAGAAAGTTCAAAGTTAATTCTTTTTGAGTAACAAATGAAATTCAGCCCCTGTGTTCTTAGAAATAAGGAATTCTACGCACACGAATAATATAAGGTGCGTATAATTTGTGGGAACACCATTGGATATTTCAACAATTAATTTAAAGTTTTACAGTACACTGTAGCTTTTTTTTAAATCAGCATGAGTGTATGTACGTATCAGTATGTGTACAATGTAAGTATCAATATGATACTTACATTCTTTTCTCGTTCTACTTTTCTTCTTGACAGAAGATCTAGCCAAGCTTTTGTAGATAAAGAACTGCGTTTAAGCACGCATTGATGTAGCTATGATGTGTTATGACTCACCTCCAAGCACATCCAAGTCTTAAAAAATAAGAGGGGACTGGCAGCCAATCAGGAGGCGCTGAACCGCCCTCACCTACAGAATTCTGTATGTATACCCCGAGGCTTTGAGGAATTGGTATTGGATTCCTGAATCCCTGAAGAAGATGGGCGAGTTGTCCATCGAAACGTTGGAAGGAGAAATGGAGGACCTGACCCGGTGCGAAACCCGAGAAAACTTCACTGCAATTGTTCGCCGGGGAAAAAAAACAAAAATTATAACACATCCAAGTATTCATTTCCTGGTAACGTAACCCTTACCCCAAACTGCCACATTGGCCCTAGTGCGCTTTCTTCGCACATATCTACATTTGCGCTTCATCAGCTGTGCGCTTTTTTCGCATAATCGCAGTTTTTACATTCATCAGTCACAAACTATCATCAAAGAGCATCCAACGATTGGTCGGAAATGGTGCAAAGAAGATTCATTGATTCATTCTCACCATATACTCCTCATAACTGATTTCTCTTCTCCCGCTCGCATTTCAGAGCCAAGGGTGAGCCCGGCCACATTCTGTCGGGTCTTCCCCTTCCACCTCCTCTTCGATAGAGACCTGAGGGTGGTGCAAGCTGGCGCCACCGTCGCTCGCATCCTTCCAGATGTCACCGAGCCGGACTGCAAAGTCACCGACGTCCTCGAAATGGTGTGTACCATCCATCTGCCAATACCTATGCAAAAATAAATCAAACCTAGTTCAAATAGTGTCTTTAAAAAAAACTGAAATTTTTTCATGATATACTATACTTGGCCGTTCTGCATGATGAATGACATGAAAAATTCTAGCACATTATTATAATATAATTATTAGAGTACCCTACCGATCAAGATAGGTTTGCATGGAGCTTCATGAAGCATATCGGCAGTACCCACTCCCCTCATATACTTCTCTCACCAATTCATAATAAGGCCTACCTCTTTTCATTCTATCTAATAATCCTATTCTCTTCCTTCCACTAACTCGTTGCCTTCTACCCTAAAACACTGTTTTTAACACCAACTGCTTACGTATTCACCCCATTTAAAACAATTATCTCCTCCGTGTATTATAATGTACATAATATTTATTATAATAAATATATAGAATATAATAATAATTTATTCCTTTAAAAATCAAGCAATATCTCCTAAAATAATAGGAATATAATAAGGCATTACAGAAGACAAGTCTCATTTTCGCGTCGTCGCATCGTTTCAAGAAAATGAGATGGTACAAAATAGGATAAATTGAGTACTCACCACATAGCATTGAAGAAATAATATAAAAGATAATTAACAATCCATATTCGTAATTTTAAATATGACCATGATTTTTTTACATGATGTAGCATGACTGACAACGAAGCAACCACCATGCTTTAAATATGTAGAATTTGAGTTTTTCCCCGGCGTATGCTCTGCAGGAATAGTTCTCGGGTTTCCCACCGGGTGTAGATTTGGGTCACAGGTCCCAAAGTTTCGATGACTAAGTCCGCCATCGTCTTCAGGTCGAGCCAAGTTCTTTCCGGTTTTTATACCCGTTTAAGTGTGCCGTGATTGGTCCGTTCTCGATCGGTGTGATTTATATAGTGCTTGATAACACCCTTCCACGTATTACTGGAAGCCTTAGTCTCTGTTGATTTTCTTTTTTCCCGCGGTGGCAGAGCATTGCCTAGAACTCGGTTTAAATATTTTGCATAAACACAATTCACTTGATGTTCTCGAAAATCCTTCCAATTTCGAAACACATATTTTGGTACAAAATAGTTATAATTTAGCCGCAAAATTTCTTTTTTAGGGCTTCTCTGGCAAGCCCTCTACATTGTATTCTACCTCAGAGTCTACAATGCTTCTATTCACCAACGAATTAATGAAACAGATTTACAAATAACGCTGTGCGATGCTTAAATTTATAACTAACCATTTATTATGATAACATATAATATTTCAATAAAATAGCATCGTAGCACATGTTTCCATCGAGATCTGACTCTCGTAGAGTTTTTCAATGCTTATAATCATTCCAGTAAAAATTTGTGATTTTTAGAGCGATTTTTAGAGAGGAACTTCTAGTAACAATCACTAAATGCTAAGGTAATTATTTCCTTGGAAATTTTTCAACATATCAGCTGTCGGTGAACTTATTTCTCGTTTTTCATACTAAGCACTAATATGCATAGACTATTTAAAATATCGTTTCCAACTGATTTAATGACGACGTATTTGAGGAAACTCATTCCAAATATCTTTAACATAAAAAATAAAAACAAATACAATACTATGTATTACATATACTTATTTGATATTCACCGAATTGAAAACAAGAGTTGATATCATAGCTTCAGGGCTATTACAAGTAGATACGAACATGAAATAAAAATATGATTTTTGATATTTTTGGCAAAGATATGAGAAAATTAAAATTCGTCTAAATTTCATAAAGCATTATTTTTTAAACTATCTTAAATTTATACATCATTACTCATCTATTCATTTTTTTTACCAAAAAAAGAGTTGATGTTATAGCTTCAGGACTACTACGAGCGGATGTACGATAAAAAGTTGATTTTTTATATATTTCGGAAAAAATAAGCTAATTAATATTTGTCTAAATTTCATAAATATTATTTTTTGAAAAACGATCTTCAAGTTTTATATGATAATGATTCTATTCACAATTTTTCACAATCGGAAACCGTCAAGGATCAATACTTCATTAAGGTTTATTGATCCATTTAGGCAACTGTGAATCAGAAATTCGGGCATTGCTACACTAACTCAACCACCATCCGGTCAACGTAATTCAATGCAGGCTTAATTACTTCCTCGATAAGCACCTCTGTTATTCCTGATTGGACATCAGCAGAATTATTCAAGTGCCCTTAATTTTCATGGCTGAACAGGTTGAACCCTGCAACACGGCGTGAGAATCCATTGGGCGGCTAATTGCCTGGCTACACGAGAACCTTCATGAAGAATTTATATCGGAAGAGCTTGGCCCTTGTTCCAGGATGACCTCAGCTAATGCTTCCGGTAAATGTTTCAGTTGCAGTAGAATGGGACAGACTACCGCTTCAACCTGAACTTGATACAGTTCCTATCCTTTCTTTACATTGCTAAAACCTCTTCTTCCACAAAACGAATAGACGTTTAGCCGACTCTTCTTGGAGAACAATAATTTATTCACCACGGCAAGTAAAATAAATGGACATGAGCTCTACGACCTCTATAGAGTAACAGTTAAATGAAGGGTTTCCAATGGCCGTTAAATTTGGCAAATACACCACACAAAAGAACGAGGGTGAGCTTCGGATACGCCTATTTCGACCAAAATGTGGTCCTCTTCTGATAGCTGAACCTTCGGCTAAAGAAGTTACCTGGATGGAGCAATTGTGGTTCCCCTCCTACCGCCCTCAATTGTCCCTTTCCTATTTATTCCAGGTTGTACTCCACTAAATTCACTTACAACCTCCTATTACATATGAATTTCTTCCGTTAAGCTCGCTGAAAAGGGCCACATTGTGGTCGACGTAAGCGTATCCAACGATCACCTTCGTTCTTTTGTATTATGTGTTTGTGATAATTTTCCGACCATTGGAGACCCTCTCTTAAACTGTTAAGCCTTGACAAATTATTAAGACTGAACACCACTTCTTATTCTCTTCATCGATAGTGCAGCAGAGTAGATGAAATAATAATCTGCGAATACCCGGAATGATGCAAGTAAAATATTTGATGGTCCACACTTCCTAAAAGTTCTGGTAAATATTTCACACAGCCGGTTCGGATAAACGATCGCATGATCTAGGAATTAAAGTCAGTAGATCGTAAAGTTTCTCGTGAATTTTGGTACTATCGAATGAGAAACTCGAAGAACACGAAAATCGTTCTTAGTTATGGAGATAGGCGAGGTTGTGTAACTAGCAATAATAACATTTGACTCGAAGATTGAATAGAAAAAATTAAACCGATCCGCTTAGGACATTAGACATACGTACTTATGCAATACGTATTTTCCGACACGAGCTGAATTGCCGATTTTTTCTCCCAGTGATGGAGCAACAAGTGGTTTTGTGTTCACGAACGAGATAAAATTGGAATAAAAGTTGTACTTGTGCTCGGAAGGCATCTTTTTTTAAGAAAATCGAGCGATACGGAACATTTCGCTGTTTCAACGGTTTAGTCGCTCGCCACTATATAAGATATGCATATTAAATTTAAAGCTATTTGAGTAAGATCGATGCTTATTAAAATTTATTCCATTTTATTTTCGCAGTCTTAGACTTTTTCCGTAAAAGTCATGGCTTATATTTATTCATGGAAAACATAAAACAGTGACCTTTAGGGTTGGCCGTGACGCCTGGAGACTGAGGTTTTCGTTATTCTTCAACTGCCAAAAATTTACCATTTACTCAAATATTGCTAGTTAGCAAAATATCTATATTTTTCTCAAATTTAAACATTATATTTTTTAATTTGCACCAAGGAGCCTGAGTTTGGAGAATTAGCTATTTTAATTGCCATCTTATGCCAAATTGAAAATAAAAAAGATTTTTTTTCAACCGTAAGACTACTTTTGAGTTTTATTTTCTAGCTCAACCGAATGGAGAGTTCGTTTCCATATCAAATAAATAACAAGTTAGCTCTGCTGGTGTTTCATGGCAGTGTGTGCTCTCGCCCGCTGAGTCGAACATGGCAGCGTCGCAGGAAAAGAAAATATAATTTTACGGGAAATACTAGAGCATAACGGAAGCAAGTTTTAGAGAGGAACGATTAAAACAGAGTTTCTACCTCGTTACCTGCGCATGGGTTGCATGTCGTAAATGCTGGAGGGTAAGACAAAACATTTCAAACAGAATATTTTTTTTTCAAGATCGTTATTTCGCGTAATTTTTCCACAACTGTCGCGAGCAGCGTAGCAGTCTCAAAAACACGAGAAAAGGACATAAAAAATATGTTTTCAAGAGAGAGAGAGAGTAATTAAATTTAGGGAATGAATAGCACTAGTCCAAGGCAAAAAATCGCATGTAAATTCAAGAGAGTCGCCATTGCATATCATTCCCTGCCAAGAAATATATACGAGGCTAAAAACATTAATTACGCTGAGTCCCATGTAGAACACTGATCCATAGTTAAATATCTAAAAATAGCCAAATACGGTAACGAAAATCTTAACTGCGTGACTAATGCTGGTGGACATGGAGTGTAGAATGCCACAACAAAGTATATCGTTCACCCCAATAGCCTTCTTCTCCACGGCAAATAGCTAATCCTTAGTCATTTGAAAACTTTGTTCACACAGCTGGATTGTTATTCCCTCTAGCCTAGGGTTAACATGGGGCTTAAAGTTCTCGGATGAGTTTCTAATAGGATAAAAGAAACGATAGGAGTGGCTCACAAATAAAAGAATGCAATGGTTTTAAATAGCTGTGCTTTTTTTAGCGTCACGACATAAAAAGCTGGGCAGCTTCTTAAAATTACCATTGGATATTGTGGTGACCACTTGGAAGCAATAGTCTTATCGGTTAATGGTAGAAGTGTCATCATCACTGGTCAACAGTCCTAAAATTGATTTGACGCAGCTCTCCACTCAATTCTCCGATCAACTAATCTTTTTACCCTTTAGTATTTCTTCTCTTTAACATCCTTCTTTACCTGTTCCACATATTTCGTACGAGGTCTTTCTTTCAGTTTTTGGCATCTACTTTTCCCCTTACGATTATCTTCATCAGGCAATTATTCCTCAATTATGGCCATTAAGGTTGCTCCGTGTCCTTATCAAAGTTTTCATGACGCCTCTCTTCTCTCCTTTTTTTCCTCCATTTGATCCTCATCATTCGTATGTACACCACATTAGGAATATCTCTAAAATAAAACTGTACGTTGCAGAAATAGGAGCTATTATTAATCCAATATGGCAATATCTTAACAAAAAATGTTTTGTGATTCCCAGTTAGCATAAAAGGTTACAGTAATATTTGAAACGCACTATCGTTTCCACCCACGAGCCCCGCATAACTGATGTGGTCGGTCCGGTAAAAACCTGGAAGGTTGGCACATAAGGTAGTGTTTTCATTCGGGCTCCTTGGCGAGGTTGTTTCTCTCTTTAGATTCATATTTAGACTAAACGTTTACATGTGGCTCCGTAGCTGAGTGTGCTAGTTACACGCGCATTTCTCGCGCTAAAGTTTTGAGTGGGTTCGAATCCGATGCAATGATATTTTTCTTTCATTTTGTGAAAGAATCATTCTTAACATCAACACAGTAGACACAGTTGAATCAATAAGTAAATAATGCCGATTTTTTTAAATGACTAAATATATTAAAATAGTGACTATATGCGTTATCACATTTATTTCTAAGCAGATTTTGTACCGAAAGAAAATAAGCGTTGGAAGTGGTATCTTCATGTCCTTCGACAAATTGCAGTCCAATCTTAGTTTAGAAAAATTCCTATTCATATGAACTAGAATTATTAGTAAATAACTGGTAAATTCATAGTTAAAATTTTTTATAGCCATAAGGTAAGAAAATAGCGAGCGATTATCATAGTTTTCAAGTTGCTATTACTTTATTACGAAAAAATGTGGGAATTTACGTGAGTGAAAGCACAAACGCTTTCCCAACAGTAAGTGTGCGAACACCATTAGCTATAAGGACCAGGTGGAAATTTTACCTTTCTACCCCGAAAAATACATCACAGTAAAATCAAGGATGAGCTTGAATGAAAAGTTTTAAGACATGGGTGACCATTATTTCGGTCATAAATGTATAATTATTAATAGTCGTCGGATAAAGTTGTGATAAGAATTCACTTACCAATTTATTTCTGCTTGCTTCCACTCCGTGAATAGATCTGTTTAGAAATGAATACGTTAGCATAGATAGAGTCATCATTTTGATAATTAAGTCGTTTAAAAAAATTAGATGTTAAATTTTACTTGAGTTATCAACAGAGAGTATGTTGATGTTCAGAATTCATCTTTAAAAAATGAATAAATTACGATTATTTCTGACTCATAGAACCCCAGCGCATCTACCGCGCACAGATTATACCTAATCTTCTTTGGAGCCACGTATAAGTAAGATATACATAGAGTCCAAATATGAATCTAAAGAGAGGAAAAACCTCGCCACGGAGCCAGAAAAAAAATACTCCGACGGGTTGTGGACGTGAGCCCCCTTAATTCGCCCACCACACCAACCTTATCCCCGTTTAGAAACACTAGCTTAAAAACGTCATGCCATTTTTGCCATAACAATGCCATGTTTTAAGGGAAGTGCGCATTGGAGATATTTGACAAGTTATTTTCTGTTATTAAAATTGCATTCCACAAGCATCGGCCACAACCATTGGTTTCAGCTGATGTTTATGTTACTGATTAGTTATAGAAGGGACGAAACGGACCGAATTCGTTTCCGCTTTCTCCCTCTCTCTCCAACTCTCTCGTTTTCACTTCCTCGTTCCGATCCAATCAAGGTGCGGCCACACCTCGACCTGACCTTTGAGCACGTGCTGTCGCACATCGATACGGTGTTCGTCCTGAGGACCCGCGAGGGCGCGATCGGCCGGAGGCGGAGGGCGGCGAATGGGGGAGGCGAGGGGAGGACGGATGCGAGCGAGGAGGGCCAGGGGCCGAACGGGGAAGTGGTGGGATGCGAGGCACAGCAGCCCCCTTCCATCAGACTCAAGGTAAGCGCACGTTCATCGCGGCAATAAGGGTGGTGCGACAACAATGCAACCGCATTTCGATAAGTGCTATAATTAATAATACGAAACATTCATAAACTAAGGGCCATTTGGTTACAGGAAAAAATATACTCATTCGAAATCACATTTTATTGGCACTTTTAGTTAGCTAGAAACCTACTGCACTTCTCTGCATAACCGACGTTCACTTCTAAGCATTTTTCGTGCAACTGCACCAGCTTCTTTAACCACTCTGCATAGAATTTCGCCGCCTGAGAGTTGATCCAATTGGACTAGGCCACAGGCTCACACTGCTGTCAAAACCAATTCCAGATTTTCGTTGGCAACTGACCACCCACCGTACAGTCCTCACCTTGCACCAAGCGACTACTTCCTCTTCGACTTCCACCTAGAGACTACTTCCTCCTTTTGCGCTTGAAATATGGCTTGGTGGACAACATTTCGAAACCGAAGAGGAACTCAACGGCTTTGTCAAATGGTTCCACTCTCAGGTGGCTAACTTCTATTCAGAAAGGCAACCGATTTAGACCAGTTATTAGAGTCCATTGCTACCACGCGGGTGGCTCACGTTCAATGCTTCCTTCAGGCATATGTTTTCGTATTTGTTTTGCAGAAACGTACGCTAAACTCCCAATTTTATAATTTTTAATCAATCAATGTTTTTCTGGGCGGAAAATCTTTCATGTGTGCACACTACGTCAGTTTTATTATCCTTTTGATTTTAGTAGTTTTTACCAAACTGCCTTGTCCAGTTCGGTAAAAATTACCAAACTAGATTGATAGAGTTTTTCAAACTGGTTTGGAAATTGTTACCGTATATTTAAATGATCCATATGAAGTGAAAAGTTTGATAGATTTCAACAGCATTTAATAGTTCTGACTAAACTTTTTTCACAGTAACAAAAAAACCAATGGCAATTGCTATTTAATAGGAGTGATAATTTTGAAGGGCCTACAGAAATATTATTACGTATTTACCATGAATTAACGTTGGCGAAAAATAACTTTTACAGCAATGATTATTTTTCTTTCCCCAGGGTCAAATGTTGTTCATTCCAGAGAGCGACCTCATTGCATTCCTTTGCTACCCAAGTGTAATGAACCTGGACGACCTTGTCAGGTAAGACAAACGGTAAAGGAATAGTTATTCCCTCCGCTAATTGCTATCGGTATATCAAAGACTCTCGGGCCACATATTTGAATTCATGGTATTGAGAAAAAAATGAATGTTTAGACTGGTACTTCATGGCCGTTGGAAATGGCAAACATAACATGAACGCATCATTAAAAATTAAACTTTATGTGAAAATTAATTAAAAATGCTTCAATTTCAGTTGATCTCAATTCAACTTCCTTTTTCCCTTAATGATCTTCCGTAATTTGAACCAATGTAAAGTATAAATCACGGTAATATCCAAAAATTCAGGAATACTGAATTTTTGTATAAACTACAGCATCAACTTATTATTCTTCCTTGACCTTCTCCTTGAATTTTCTACTGTGATAACTATTTAGTTTCCGTAATTGATACATGATAAACATTAAAATAACACAAAATGATACCACTATGTCTATCTTCCCATTTAATAATGATTTTCAAATGACCATAACCACTGAGAGAGCTCTATAAATTAAGCTAGTAAGCTACCCTTGTAAATAGGCGATATGTTGATTCAAATTTGCCGATCACAACTTGAGGACAAAAGAGGAAACAAACAATACCACAAACTCCATTAAAATTTACAGGAGAGGGCTCTACATCAGCGACGTTCCACTCCACGATGCCACAAGAGACCTGGTGCTTCTCTCCGAGCAGTTTGAAGCGGAATATAAGCTGACAACGGATCTCGAAGTACTAACAGACAAACTGCAGCAGACCTACAGGGAATTGGAGCGAGAAAAGATGAAGACGGACAAGTGAGTCATAAGATCTGTTAATATTATTCGATCGCCTTATTGAAATATGGCTTATGCACATACAGAATACAGATAATGATTATGTCAATTGATAAAACTTTGGGGTAAACCAGCGCAGTGGCGTAGCGAGGGGGGTTTATGGGGGGACAACCCCCCCTAGAGTGCAGGGAAATTATTTTATTAAAATAATTTAATGTGATAAATTTTGCAACTAATATTAAGGGGACAGATGACTCACTAACAAAACATCTAAGTATTTACACAGCCGTAAAACTCTCCATTTTGAACCATTTATCTCAGAAGTTTTGACGACTTTAAGAGACAAGACGCGGATTAACCCAAAAGTTTTATCAATTTACATCATATGGACCGCGAAAGTTTTCACAATTTCATCATTATTATCATGGTACAATAGTCGTATGGAGACGATGCTTTCATGTAAGGTTATTGATGTCGACTTAGATGAAATTTTACAAATAAACCACGATGAATTTCTACAAGTAGCCTTCAGAGAAAAATAAGCTTTTCAAAATGAAGAATCTCCATCACTACCCATTTCATAATGTGTTTTACTCTCGCCTTTTCGTAACAAAATTTACTTTTAGTCGGAAATATATGTTCTTAAAACAATCATGTTTATTTGTTACGTAAGATAGAGGAAAGAGCGACACTAGTCCTAAAGACTTTGATTTCAGGTCTTAGGCATTTAAACTTACGACCTTGGGAGACGCTGGTTCACGTGCATATTCGGTTGAGGTAGAGTGGGATTTTCCGAAGACATATTCCCTTTCATACTATATAATGTTATGTGTAATTTTATGAAAGCCTATGCTTTAACGAAACAATAACATATTTTAATGGTGGTATTTTAAGCTGTGAAACAAAAAAATAAATTAGTTTCTGCACCGTATTGAAAACAAACGCTCGATAAACGATTATGGACGAAGTTAACGAAACGAGAATTTTTTTGCCAAAGAGTACATAGCTCACATCCAAAATATTCCACAACTATTACTAAACGCGACCTTATGAGCGACGCACGTCACGACGCGACGTGCCTAAATATCGTCACAGTCGCAAGTACTAACTTTTCTGGGCTGAAATGGGTTAAAGACGCCGAACGAGTATTCACTTTAACGTTAAAGGATGTGATAAAATTATCAGATGTAGAAAAAGTTTACCAATTCTATTTTCAAGTAAAAATTGAGTAGGTGAGTGATGTTCTAATATGACTACACTAAATTGTATTTTTATCTTTAATTCCCTAGTCTGCTCTACTCTGTCCTGCCTGTTTCCGTGGCCACTGAGCTTAGACACGGACGACCAGTTCCTGCGAGACGTTATGACTGCGTAACACTCCTGTTCTCTGGTATTGTCGGCTTCGGAAAGCTCTGCGCAGAGTCGGATGCGAGTCACGGAAGTGGTGCCATGAAGATAGTGCGGATGTTGAACGAACTATACACTACATTCGATGTACTCACGGACCCGAAGAAGAATCCAAATGTGTACAAGGTATGCTGTCCACTATATTACAATAATAATTAAAATTCGCAGGAGCATGGAAAATGATCGTGGTAGTAGAAAGAATTTGACTCAATCCCATTAAATTGAAATAGTCAAGATGCATAAGAAGCGAATGAAAGAAAAAGGAATAATGGATCAAAAACTTTACTGCATTAATGTGTTTCAATAGTGTAAAGTGCTGATTAAAATAAGGAACAACTATTTTCAATATCTTGAACTATTGGGTGTCCCATTGCCCCATCGCAATTACTATACATCCAAATCAGTCAACTTCAAACTTGTGATTTAATGCAATATTAAGTATCAACGATTGCTTCTTGTAAAGCATTAACCCTTAATTTCAAAGCTATAAAGGAAACACTTCTCAGCTTACTTTCATTACATTTAATTAGCTTGAGCGCAGAAACAATTATAATATTAACTGGAAATGTCTGCACTGTAAAAATATGAGAATCTAAAAGTAATTAAGAGGTCACAATCTTTATACATTCATGCTTCGAAGGAGCTCAGCAGTGGATAAAACAATAAATGCACGACAAAAAAATCAAAAAATTATTTAAATAAGCGATTTTTACATTGTATAGGGTTTGAAAATTAATTAAAATCACTGAAAGCTAAAAACTAATCTAAATTTACGTATTTGCGGTGACAATGTCATTTCCACGGCCCACAAATGAAGCCAATACTTCACCACAAAATCACGTTTCACTCAAGTATGAAGACGGAATTTTTCAGATTCGGAAAATTCCTTTCAGAATGAGATTCCACGAGTTAAAATGTAGTCGGGTATACGTTTTCAATATAATTCCAATAAATAGCATTCCTTTCTTCAATAGGTGGAAACAGTCGGAGACAAATACATGGCCGTTAGCGGTTTACCCGAACCCTGTCGCTCTCACGTAAGGTGTATAGCACGTCTAGCTCTGGATATGATGGATCTGGGACAAGATATAAAGGTGGATGGAAAACCGGTGGTAAGATTCATTTTAATGAAAAAACTCATAAATAGGTGTATTAAAAACAATACATACTAATACATTCAACTGTATAAGGCGTGATGACGTAAAAGTATCATATTCATCGCGCGCCAAAAAGATTCTCGACTTCCTCACCGGTTCTCATAAACGACGGAAGACAAAGCCAATAATCCAGTGGAAAACCCGACGATCCTCTTAGCAGCTGATATACTGGGATAATCTTTGATCTCACATTATATTCATTAAGTAATTTTTCACATTTCCAGATTTCTATTTTTTTTTACTTCTGGTCTGCTCAGCTACCTTGATCTCGCCCTCTTTTGTTCAATGATTTATTTTCTACATTGATTCGTTTATTTTTAGATTTTTTCGCAAATTTTGTTGTATTTTCTATCTTCCCTTCAAAAATTCTTCATTTATCTAGGTTATTCCTTTGTTTTTTTACATTTTTCTTGTAACTTTTGTAAAATTTTCTGTTTTCTTTTTGATCCAACAAATTTTCCAAATAATCCTCTGATATTAAGGCGAAAATGTACGTACCGAAATAAGAATGTACTTGAATTGAAAGGTGCTCACTTGATTTGAAAAACGAGGTCCTCTTAAATAGCTGCCCAAAATATTTTCTTACTTTTAGAGAGGAGCCACTTGGAATTATAACCCCAAGAAAATATTCCGTAGTTGATAATTTTCCTTTAAGAATGTCCTGTATTCTGAATTTAAGAGTACCCTTTTGAAGGGAGGAGTATAATTTAGTCTAACATTTTTAATATTTTTTAACCGTTTTAAGAATAATATACTCTTGAATCGTTAAAAAAAATATATCAGCAAACAAAATATTGCGAAGGCTAATCCTAAAACATGTTCCAAACATTTCACTGGCTCCGGTATGCCAAATGTAACAAAATTCCACTGGATATTTTAATCATCTCAAGAGTAGACCTGATTTACCTGATTATTATAAGAAAAACATTCCACGTAACAAAAAAATTAGCTCTCATGAACTGAGTGTTATGCTAAGGAGCAAAATCTACATTAAGTATAGTAAAGTAACTAGAGTAATTCTATCTACTCCTGAAATACCTTCCTGAGATATTGCATAAAGAAATTTATAATCGTATTTGTTTCCCACAGAAAGTAACGATTGGAATTCACTGCGGAGAAGTCGTCACGGGAGTGATTGGACACAGAATGCCACGTTATTGCCTTTTCGGAAACACTGTCAACCTGACTAGCAGAGCAGAGACAACAGGAGTCCCAGGAAGGATAAACGTGACCCAGGATGCATACAGGTACGAACATCGGCATACAAGTTATCCCGTTAAGTCTTTGACCCTTTAAATACCGAACTAAATTACTAACTGAATTTAATTATTTTTACGTATACAATTTATTTTACAACTTAATAAGATATATTATGTGAGAAAACCCGGAGAAAAAATTTTGAATGTTTTTTCAAGCATGTTCCCAGATGGGAACACGACAAATAATTTTACTATTGCTTGAATAATAAACACACTTGATACGAAAAGGCTATCTTCAACAATGTACTATATTGATCAATAAATGAGCAATTGTTGCTGGAGAGCGAGTGTGGGGAAAAATATCGAATAAACTGCATACTGAATACAGAGGTGATGAAAATAACCAATTTTGAAAAGGCATACTTAACGACCAATGTATTCACAAATCATGCGAGTAACTTTAAAAAATGCTACCATTCTTTATTTACATAACAAAAGCTATGAAAGTAATTACATATACTAAATATAATTTTCATGAATATTATAAATCTGTTCCCATATGGGAACATTTGACTGTATACGGTTAACAAACGAACTAAGTGATAATGAATACTCTTTTGAGCAGAAAAACCAACAATATTATTATCATTGTTTTAATTTGCTTTCCTCAAATAAGCAATCATTTGCTGTCCTCAAATAATATATTGTTTTCTTGATAGGTATCTCGTTAGATGCACAAAACTAACGAAAGTAGGTACATAAATCATTTCACTCCATTTAATCATTCCTTTTGGTCTTGAATCTATTCAACTACAATTATTATTTTCCTACGTAAAAAATACTGTAATACAAAAGAATTGATCTGCACCTTTTATTACTACACGATAAATCGCAGTTCCTAAAATAAACGAAACCATCGAATTTCTTGAATTTCATGCTTCACAACACATTTATTCATACGTTTTCCCATTCCTTTATGGTCTTGAACGAAAAGCAATTCAAAAAACAATCTAAAAACGAGGCACTTTATAGGATAAATATTCTGAAAGGCATAAAAAAATATACTTAATGCTTCACAACACCTTTATTCATACGTTCAGGACTAGAATTTCTCACAATATTTCAGGTATTCATTCATCACAGTCATGGTCTATCCGATGCAGAGTCGATTTCGAGAAGTATTCATACACTCATCTTAAGTGAAACAAAATAAAACTTACGATCTGAGCACGAGATAATTTTTTACAGTAAAGATTAACACGTTAAAATTTTCATCCTCGAAAAATATTTGGTTCCGTAATATCCTACTTGAACCGAAAATCCACAAGTAAAAAATTGGACGGATATGTAAAGTTCACAAACCCCAAACAAGTCACTATTGTCATACACGAACGGAGTATTGCATATCGAGATGGGCAAAAGGCACGAATCTCAGTCGTCCAGCAAGTCCACGTAATTCATCAACCTGTTCGGCAACGGTAGCTTTCGTATCCCGTAAGGAAGTTCCCAATTATTCCACAAAGCATTTCGGATCGTACAACGACACAAGTGCCTCAGCTCCGGGGGCCTGTTCCATCGGCTTGGCAAGATGACACCGTCCCGGAAGAGCCTCGGGTGCACCGGGGTACCGTACGCCCTCTTCCACCTGGGCGGGAAAGGGTCTTGTCCTTCCCACTCGACCTCTTCGGCAGGGACCGCGACCCTAGGGCTGGCCCTCATCAGCACCCGCAGGCAACTGGCCGATTCCTTCGGTAACGTCCGGACTCCGGCGGAAGCGGCCGCGCTAAGCTTCCGGACGTGGCTCTCGAGGGGCGAGTGTGCCCTCCTGTCTTCACCGTCAACGATCAAGCCCCTTCCGCCTTCGCTTTCAGCCCCGAAGCGGAGTAGCAACAGTAAAACTTTGGGGCGCTCCATCAGCGACGCGACGTACAACGGCGGGGAACCCTCGTAAGCCTGCATCGGCACGTCCACCAACCTCGTCAAATATTTAGGTTTATTCGAAGACTGGGCGGCCGCGTCTTCCTTCCCCCATCGTCTCCTTTCAGAGGCGCCGGCGCATCGCCTGTTCTCGACCCTGCCAGAGGGTCCGGGGACTTCGTACGAGAGCTTCATCTTGGCGGCGTGGGACAAGAAGTACGCCAGGGCCCGCAGGCTCTCGTCTCCGTCCGCAAAGTCCGTCTTCCACCCGCAGATCAAGTGCGTGACCTTGGTGCCAAATATCGATCCGATGAACAACCTCTCGAAGGTCTTCTCGCAGCTGAATATGCTATCGAGTAGGCCCGCCACGATGGTGCAGTCTTCCAGGCAGCGGTCGAAGCATATCTTGGCGGCCACGTAGAGGACGTCGTGGAATTTGCCCATACGGCAAACGGAGCCGTTGTCCTTACGGTGGACGTCGTGGTAGCGCAAAGCCGCCAACACGGCGAGTCTACAGCCCTCCTTCTCGTCTTCACAGCTCATTATCAGGGTTCCGAGATAGTCGACCATCTCGCGGCGCTTGTGCCTGACGGAGAGACAGCTCCTGTCCATCGCGGAGAGTACATCGTCGAAAAAACAATCGAGAACGACCTCCATCGCGGAGGTTCGGCGGAGGAATAATATTGAACGAGAGACGAGGGTGAACTGGAGGGCCGGTGTTCGAGCGGCAATGTGTGGGAAGCCCACAAGTTCAGAAGGACGCGGGGGGCTTCAACGGTGGATGGGGGGAGAGACTAGAGAGACAGTAAGACGAGTGGAAACGTAATATCATCGCTACCACCGACTTTACTAAGCTTGCACCACCAGCCTACACCTGAGGGGAGCTAAGTTTTTCCCCCAGCGCACTGCAATGTCCTACATTGATCCCATTCCGGCGTTGCCTACAGTCGGCTCCTGGGTGATAATGTCAAGAATGACGACGAACCGAACGTTGACATGGCAACAAGACAATTAACCAAACAATGAGCCCGAAGCCTTGGAGGGGAGGTACACCGACAATTGATGCAGCACCGTGGGTAGTGTTCACGAACATTTTATTCCAAACAGAAATATATATTATTTGAGCCAGTAAGAGAAAAACAAAGAAAATAATTGCTTCTTTTAATTTTTGGCATGATTATTTTATTTACTTGCATTATTTTTATTCCTATCATTTTTTTTAATTTTACCACATTTTTACCAACGATATTTTTGTATAATTTACTCTCTGCTATATTTATTTCATAAAACTTTTTGAAATGGGGCACGCTCATTCAAAGTGATACAATACAGTTAGATACCAATACCGGAGAGTAAAACAATAATGCAAATAACCGTCCGTGTGTTCACTTGAGAAATAAAATGCTTCAAAAATATTTTTACAAGTTCTTCTTCTAAGTTTAAAATACTGTTTGGCAATGATAAAGTCTAGATCCACAATATTTTTCCGACACACTACAAAATTTACCAAATTTCTCAAAATCCCAAATAAGGTTTACCGAATTTCTCAAATTTCATGGTTCTTACCACCTTTATTTACACGACGATTAGGACAAGAATTTCTCACAATACTTATATTAACCGTTTATAGTCCACTGTTCACGTTTGGGAACAGATTTATAAAAATTAAAGAAAATCATATTCGTATCTGTGATTACTTTTATAACATTTATACATAAATAAAGTATGGAAGTATTTTTTTAAGTGAATCGCATGAATTGTGTGTACATTGGTCGTGAATTAGGTTTACATTTTCAGAATTGGTTATTTTCATCGCCTCTGTAGTGAGTATGCGGTTTATTCGATATTTTTCTCTACACTCGCTCTCCAGTTACAAATGCACATTTATTCAAAATATTAATATACATTACATTGTTAAATTAAGCTTAATGGTCAAGTGTACATTTATTTTTCAATTAATAATAAAATCTTGTGGCGTGTTCCCATTTGGTAATATGCTTGAAAACGCATTTTTAAAAAATTTCGGCTTTTTTCTTTCATAATATCTCTTAATTAGCTGTAAAATAAATAGAGCATGCAAAAAAATAATAAAATTCTGTTGGTGATTTAGTTTGACCTTTGAAAAATTAATCACAGTCATTGTCCGATAATTTTTCCCTAGTACTTACAGTCGATTTAGAAAAGTACTCATGACACTTATGTTAAATCGAGATTAAAATTAAAACTTTCAATTTGAGAACGAGATAACTTGCGCGGTAAAGATAAACTCATTAGTATTTTCACTCTCAAAAAATATTTGTGTTTTTTTACGGATACTTAGCAAAAATTCGGCTAATGCAAAAGTTGGTGAACAAAGTATTTCTTCTTCCCTGCAACTCCCCAAAATATTCTATCGCGTGCCATGCAAGGTGAGAGTGGGAGGGACTGGGGGGGGCGGATATGAGGATTACCCTTGCCCGAAGGAGAAGGGTGGGAGCTCAAAAGAGTGGGGGAGCAAGGGAGAATGTATGAGAGGATAAATCATGGCGGGGACGGGAAGCCGCACAAATGTAACGCGCCAAGAGTCGCAAGAGAAGAAGAAGACATAAAAAAATGGGCGTGAGGTGAGGATCAGAGGTGGCATGCGAGAAAACGTGCCGGATAAAAATAACTTCTATCACCAAGCATGATGATAAAAATATGGATGTGGAAGGATGATTAAAGCTATATGCTATATCTGGAGAAGGGTCAGCTGATATGAAAATTACGTTTTTAAATTATATGCGTAAGCACTCTTTGCACGTAGTCAAGCGTGCGGGTGCAAATTTATTTACACCAATGTTGAACTTCGCCAAGAAAAAATATTTGGCCAAGCCGGGATTCGAGCCCGGATCTCCAAACTTCCGTTAAGGTGTCCTGGTCAATTATGCCACCAAGCCATCATGGTGTATGCTACCAACCATGAGTTCTGTTGGTACACAAAATAATTTTAAACGATCAGATGACTGACTTCCATTTCGTAGCAGTGAAAAAAAGGCCGTTGAAAGTAGAAGAAGTGTAAAGAGGATTAAATCTCAATCAAAATGTTTTGAATATATAAAAACTCTTGTATATCACCTTCAAATGAACACTCCCTTTCCAAAGAAAAGTGTTTCTGACAATTACCAAATTCATAAAATGTCCCCAAGTACATAAAAATATGCATTGTAAATGCACCAACGCACATAAAAATTCCATCTATTGCCATAAACACACCACGCTGCTATTTTCTGATCCGTGAAAAGTATAAATTTCGCCCACCCTTTGCAATAGCACTCCTCTTTGTTAGCTACACTAGATCCTTAGGGTGCCACCAGAACATCAAGACTCGCTTAGATTAAAATCTTCGTGAAAGATATAACTTTTTATGCGAAGATTAAATAAGCAGTAAAATGGTTAGGATCGAGGAAACTCATCAACTTTACAACCGCTTAATGAAGCAGCTCGTGACACTTTGGTGTGAAAACTGCATCGTCTTAATTGGAGGTCATATCTCCAGAGAACCCTTCAAGAAGATCGGCTATCAGTCGCGCCACCGTCACGGTTTTAATTGAAACTGAGAGGCTTTATCGAGCACTCAGATATTCATAATCCCATTAACTCTTACAAGGCAGAAAGGTATAGCAATATCACTGTGTTGCCATTGAACTTTACCGAAAAAATTGCAAAACGAAGTAGCCTTTCTCAACATTGCTTGTATAAATATAAAACCTGGCTGCCATCACAATCGCATTGAACATTCTTCCTCCCAAGACCAACCAATAAAAACTATTTCTTCATAATTAATGTCAAAAATATTATTTTCGCAAAATTTAAAGAAAATAATTAATAATGTCAATGCTTTATTTTGGAATTTAAGGTCTTCCCCGAGAGGAAAACTATTTATTCAATTCTCAGGTAAACACCCATCCATAAATTGAGTGAAGAAATTTTCGTGCTTCAATATGGTGAATTCGGTATTTTTTCACAAACATGGCATCTCATAGGTATTTTAGGCACTTAAAAATAATATTTTTTTAAACAAAAAAAATCATAAAATCCAGTCGGGAAATAATCACCGACGCAACGTCGGAATGTTTATTTTTATTAAAAATCGGACAAAATAAAAATAAAAAATTTAAACGATTAGGACGATGAAGAATTAACTTTATATAATATTAATTTCTAATTTTAACCTTACGTTTTAGTCAATTTCCTTCTCCTGAGAGCCATTAATTTTTCGCGAAGATTAAATAAGCAGTAAAACGGCTTGGCTCGAGAAAAATCAACAACATTATAACCGTTTAATGAAGCAGACTACGTTCAGCTAAGCCTTCATCAATCCCATCATATCCACGACGGATATGGATATTGGAAACAAGTAGGGATAACTACGAAAAAAGAGATTATAAAATGTCTAATATGACTACGATGTCTCAATACCTGGCAAAAACCTGTCATTTACTTTTTTCTCCACGCAAATGATATCTTTCAAAATTTATTTTAAATTTTATAGTACAATACACCCTCTTTAATTCAGTACTTCATTCTTCGGCCGTGTCAGTAATCCAGCGTTTCATACAGGCAATACCAAGCGTGTGGCTCGGTAATATCGAGTAGTCTACTTCGTAGGTGAACATATTTCAAATTAGGAAAAGGGGAAGTGGTCCTTACTGAGAGGGGAGATATACACGAAGAATTGTACCTCCCTTACAAAACAATACAGTACTGTAATGTACGTTTAATTTTTCTTAGCTAACTTACGTTAAATTCAAATGAATATTGTGTGTATGTGCTAATGTAATTTATAATAAAACAGACTATATACATGTAAGTATACCATGAAACATAGCTTTTCCCGTTTAATCGCGTCATTATTATTTATTTCCAGCAATCCGGGGTTTTCCGTAATCTGGCAATGCTACGGTCCGATATCTATCGGATAATCGAGAGTTCAATGTAATAATATTTTAAAATAAAGTACAATGATGAGATGGAATAGTGGGAATACCTTAAAGTATGACTGTTTGAACTCATTTTTTGAAAGGGAATTCACAAAAATATCATTTTCACAAAATAAAACTTCGGAATTAGAGAATTGTGCGTAATTCAATTCTATATTGAAATAAACACTTGCAATTTTCCACGGTCATAACCCTTTTAGAGCCGCCGCGCCGGGCCGATATATCGGTCCTCGCCGGTTGTGCGAAAACTGCCACAGGCCCGACTTATTTGACTTTATTTTATTCCGTGATTATGGCCTTTTTAACTGCTGCCATAATGCCCCATTATCTATCAATTGTTCTAAGCTATAAATCTATCTTTAGTATTGGGAAAAAATCTAGATGTATTAAATAAAATTAAGTAGCCGAAATGATTTAAAATCTTAAATCTTGAAAATCCCGGAAAATAGCCTTTGCAGTCTACGCACATCCCACCCGAAATGAGCAGCAAGTAAAAGGGATAAAAGGTATAACGACCTTGGTTTTTTTGCCTTTCGTTTTCTTTGATGAAGGAAACTAACCTATTAAGCTACATCATTTTCAAGGTGAACTTATTCTTCTTATTATATATCTGTTCAAAGTGAACATCTTCTTCTTCTCATGTACAAGTAAAGAAGACGTATACCACACATATAAGTGTTTATTTCAATGGGGAAAAATTCCACAGCATCGCGCTTGCATATTCAGATTTTATTTCTACGATGATTCATTTTAACGAACGTAATTACATAGTATTTTTTTACATATTCAACAGGTTGCTGGTGGAAGAGGACAACTCGGACCCACAATTCCAACTGGAAAAACGAGGTAGCGTCGTAATGAAAGGGAAAGCAGAACCAATGGAGATGTGGTTCCTCACGAGAAAAGAACAGTAAACAGTACCCGGCGGAGATAGCCGTCCCCATAAGAGGAGCGAAGATCACGGAAGAGGGAGTTGAATGAAAAGAACTTCTGAAAACAAGAAGAAATGTAACTACAGACAAACTAAAACATGAGTCAGATAAATTTGAACACATCGCAATGGAATGGTACGAACAGGCCAAAAATTACCGAACATAATTATAAAATCACTTAAAATGTACAACAATCATTCAAAGCAGATATCTAACTGTTTAAATCATAAAGACGAATAATATTGCCAAAAAAACTCAAATGGTCTTAAATTTAGAGCTATGAGATTAGTAAAAAAAACTTATCAATAAAAAATGTTTAAACAATTCGGTACCTAATAGCATAACACCAGGGTCTCAAAAATTTATCGCTCAAAAACATAGCGTCTCTTAATAAAATTACGAAATTCCAAAAACTCGTAAAATAATAAAATCATCGAATAACTGTGGATTTTCCTTAAACTGCTCTAAAAAATAAATGCTTTCATACCGGGCCTTTGAGTCGATCAGAAGAATAGCAAAGCCACAATTTGACACATCTGAACCATTATGGCTGGCGCAATCACTTCCAGTAATAACTGTTATAGGGTAATAAACGTGTGCTTTAAAATAATAACGAATGGAAGTATTTTCTAGTTATATGATATTTTTTCTGAGCAAGTAAACACGCGAACGGTGAACATGAATTTTTACATTCATAATGCAGTATTTGGTAAGTCTACACTGTTGTGATGGCTAAAAGATAATTTCGACACCTTTTTATGACATTTTCCCACCTTTACTGATAATTCAGGCATTCCGTAGACAACAGATATGGTTAAATATAAAATAAACCGGAGGCCCGCTATCAACAATCGAGAAAGATATAACCAAGGAACAGGGAATGACAGCACTTATTGAAATTCCAGGAAACGATCAGCAATCTACATACACCTACAAAGTAATGAATTGCATAGCCCGCTCCAATGTACAACTTAGTAATGAATAATGACTTTTTGAGTTCCTGCTGAGACTCGATCTGTGCATTGAGAAAGGTGAAATTTCATACGATTCCTCTTCAAGATGGAAATAATGACACTGGTAGGTACCGCTAAAATGTGTGGAGTAGATCCCTTTCAAGCTGGAAAGAGTGATGCTAGCACTGCAAAAATTTATGGCGCTGAGTTTATATATAAATGCCTCAATAATCCTTCTGTAATAATTTCAACCTTTGGTAGATGTTATTCGGTAATGAGCAATAACTTAGAGAGAGACCAAATCCTACAACGCTTCGGCAAATCACTCAAGACTCACGCGTGAAGCAAGCGCCATACCTTCGAAAGACATTCCACTAATAACTCATGATCTCATTTTGGCTAAAAGGGAAGTTCCCTGCCAACAACTCAACAAACTAATTTCAGGGTATATTGAATGTTTGATTCAAATTCACCGCCCTTATAAATGTGGTAAAAAAAACAATGTGAATGAATTCAAGATTATTTATGTAAGTGTTTAATGTTATGCATTAGTGTTTGAATAAAAATTGTTTGAAAGTAGCAATAATAATACTCAATTCATTTGTTATTGTCAAAAATGTTCAAACCTTCAAAATAGAAATGAAAGAGGTGTTACAGGTTCCATTTTAAAACTTTATTCACTGCACTGAGCGCCGCGATTCGATGCTTTCACATAATGTTCACGTTTTTCATTCGTGAAACCTGCAAAATCTTTTTCGTGTATGAACTGGAACGGTTCCACCGAATCTCATCTGGAACAACCAGTACCAAACAATAGTCACATTATATACATACTCTGTGATTACTTAAGAAAATACAAGGTATTCACTCGAGTTTCAGTACAAAATCCATGAATACGTATTCAGTTTAACGTCAAAATGTATTTTCAATTCCTCTTTATTTTCTTAACGATTCAGTTCTTTTTATTTTCCCCATACTTAGACCAACTCTCCCCTACTTTCCTCTCCCCATCAATCCCACTTTCCTTCCATCAAAAAGTACCTAACAACATTAAATATCAGTACTCATTAAACATCAACAGTATTTAAATATCAAACGTCACACCAGCCATGTATTATTTGCGAGACGTAACCCACCTTGGACTGTCGCCTTATGTGTAGTAGGGAGAGAAAAGGCAAAGCGGATTGCATTGTAGGATGCTGGAAAAAATGTTACTTTAATTCAAAAAACTGGAAATGTGACCTTGTAGAGACATTCTAGTATTTATCTGAATTTTTTTCTGGACAATGCATCGCCCGATCCTTAAAAAATACAACTTGAGGATACGGGTCATTCGAGGACAGCCCCCGATAACACGGCAAAGTTTGATTGTAATCTGAGACGCGGACTTCGGACATTCCCCATGCCAGTGGTAGTGCTCATGAGAAATAAAAATACCACGCTTAACATATATGCACGGGTCATGGAAAATACCGGAGCACATACCAAAATGGCATCGTGGGACAAGCCCGTCAACCAAACCCGGAGGTTGTAACCTGAATAAGCCATTTCTAAAATTAGCCTCGAGCCATTTAATAATAATGATTTATTTACTCCTACATTTCGATTTTACAACTGATCATAACAAAGAGAAGGAGCTATAGCTGGTTTCCAAAGTCATAAGACCAGAATTGAGCCACCATCGAACAACAAAAATGTATGCCAAAAAAATTGCATTAAATATCACAAAAGTGTTCTAAAGAAATAACGCCAAAATAAATGTTCAATCACTTCGTGAGGAAAAAGCCAGTCTTTGGGAAATCTAAACATTTTATTTAAGAATTTATTTTTTGAATTTAAGCGGGCAGAAAATCAAATATATTTTGCCCTATAACGAGAAAAAAACTATTGTATTATGTATACGTTGGTCTGTTTGTAACAACGAATTACTCACAACTTAAATTACGTTAACATATATCAGATACACTCGGCATATTGCCACTTCTGACATAAAAGAATTTTAAGACTTTGAATAAATACAAATGCATTAGTGGCAACAATTTTAGGGCCTTAAACAACGAAAATGAGTGCATACGAATTTTTGGACGGTGTTACCAGAATTATTTTTTTTTGCAAAACGAGTGCACACTTAAATATGTGCACTCGTTTTTCACAAAATTCTGTTACAATCATCCAGTGAAAATTAAAAATATCGAATTCCTTCGCATAGCTACTTATTTTCCAGCAATTATATAGCCACATATTACATTTATAAGGGTGGTCACAATTTTTCTTTGCTACGCAAACCAACTTGTGGCTCAATGTGTGATACAATTACGTTCCTCAAAACAGATTTGCTGGAAAAAATACGAAAAATGTATAAGAGTGAGGTTTTAATGTCCTGTTTCTTTCCTCCCATGCATAGACACTGGCATGTGATGTGCCACCCACCATTCATCCATATCCTCACAAAAACTTACTATTAATTGAGGTTTTTCTTTCTCTTGACCTCTTTGTTTCATGTTGATTTAGTGTCTTCGAGGGTCGGACATGAAGAATTTAAAATGCAAATTTTTGCCAAATTTGGTATATTTACATGCCTTCAATACGGCTATGAATGATTATGAATACATATTTTTGATGCAAAAAGATGCAATTTTCTCTACAATAATAAAATAAAAAATAATTAGTTAATAATTAATTAAAAATAAGAGGCTACGATATCGAAATCCCTATTTTGCAATGGATTTAATTTTCAATTTGTTTATTGTTGATAACTAAGCTAATACAATCCTTTGTTCTTACTATTTTTGTGAATAGGTAATTGACATGAAATTACGTTAAAAAACATCCTGCAGCATTACGTAAACTCTGCTACGGTTTTACGATCATTTTCAACATAGGTTTTCAGTCATTCGTCACGTAAAAATAGTTGGATGCTCACCACAACATTCACAGACCAGTGCTGATGAGTTAAATGCCGACCCATCTAACAACGCCTCAAAAAATTCATTTTAAAAAATGTAAAGTTTTCTTCTTTTCCTTAAATTCCTTCCCATTCCTCTTTTTCACGTACAGACTTGTATAAAAACTGCTCCTGCCGCGCCGCGGCGTCTCCGCTTCATTCACATCCGTCGGCTCGGTTTTGTGCGTTGAAGCATTCATCTGGGGGTCCCCATCCCTCGAGCCACCTGTTCCCTTCACCTCCCACCTTTCTACCTTTCTCCCGCCAAGGGAAATACGTGGAGCGGTGGTTGTCTCTCTTATCTATCTACCCCTCTCTTCTTCTTCTTCTTCTCCGTCCCACATTGCTGGTTTCCCTTCATCTCTCCTCTCATGAGAGCGGTTTCTCTCTTCCTTCTGCTACTTCCTCCCCCAACTGTTTGGTGTGGCACAGTCAATTTCAGCGCGCCAAACACCACGAAGCACACAAACATACCTTATACTTTGAGTGCCGGTCATTAACTTAAAATCCCTTCTGTAACATCCGACCATTTTTACCTAATTCGTGCATTTTTTAAGACATTAGCAGCAAAACTATATTTATTACGAAGAGCATTTTAATTAAAATGGACTTCATTTTATAAATGAGTCGACTAAAAAAATTTGCGGACTTTTATGTGTTTCATCTAACAATGAATACCTACTATTTTTGAATAATAAACAGTTTAAACAATTCATCTACAACCATCAAATGCATTATCTTTTTTTATGTTCAATTTGAACTGCTTGATTAAAGGAATTCATTAAAAAAATGTTTTCTACGTGTAATATTAAGTCCTTGGCAATCTCCAGAAAGATTTCCAGGACGTAACATTACGTCTATGGCACACAAAGAGTTAACGTCTTGGTAATGCTTATTCAACGCCCGTAACTGTTCCTTCCTGTAACGAATCCTTTCCTTTGTATTTTATTCAGTTCACGGATTAAGTCTATCTGCACGGGATCCCATATGCTCACGGCATATTCAAGGTGTGGTCGGACGAGAGCGAAACAGCACCTTTATTTTACTTTCTCGTCCGGAAATCTTCCCATAATACGCTTAACGATCACAGGCGTATTCAGTATCAAATTTGGCGAAAATTTTCTGAAAAGTAGGCGTTCAAAAGGTAGGAAGTTCCAGTCTGATTACCGTGGTACGGCATGGGGTGGTTTCAGCATCAACTTTGGAGCGGGGTCACGACCTGGATCCCAGGATAATGAAATACACCCCCGGGAGGGAGGGTCGTTTTTACAGTATGGAGTGCTAAGCTTGACGATGAATATAACAAGAGACTTCTCTCACGTCTGGGACTTTTAGCCATACATATACATTCCCTTTACATGCTGCGTATACATTCCCTTTACTCCTATGCAAGAATACAGAAACTATTAAACCAATAAAAACTTTATATTTTTGATAAAATTTGGAGGGGTTCATGACCCCTTTGTCCCCCCACCTAAATCCGCCCCTGTTGACGATGTTAGTTCCACACTGGTGGTGTCATGGCGCCGTAACGCGCCACAACGCCGTTCCGGCACTGGTTATCAAAAGACATAATAGTCAAATAACACTTCTATCAATTTTGGTTCCTCTAAATCTCTAATACATGCAAATATGCATTTGTAAACAAAATTGTTTGCAGTAAAATGTTAATTATAACTTACAATAAAAAAACAATATTTCACTAAGGGGGAAGAAAGGAATTGTACCACATAACAGAAAAAGTACGCGGTGGTGTTTAGGTTGAAGATGGTAGAAACCTGTGGTGTCATGGTGCCGGAACACCGTTCCGGCAGTGGTTAACATTAGGCATGATAGTCAAATAACACTGTTATCAATATTGTTGCCTCTAGATTTCTAATATAAAGATTCGTAACCAAAACATTTTATGATAAAGTTTAAATAATAACTTGTTATAAAAAACACAGAGTAATATTTCGATTGAAAGAAAAAATTAAGGAAACTTCGTTCCGGCATCCCAAATTTTTGCCATGACCTAACCGTTCCACTCCAACCCAGTAACAAATATTTTAAACGATTGGATCAGCCAAAAAAAAACTGTGCATAAAATCCAAACATAAACAAAAAATACGGTTCACGTAAAATCCAAATTTGATGTACTTCCCATTATACCACTGGATCCTCTTTGTTCCTACCGAAAGCATTCTCTTCGAAAGCATCTCGTTATGGCGACGCCCCTACACTTACGCCATCTGTTCTCTTCATGTCCTATCTTTTGCCTCCCTCACGCCAAGGGAAATGAGTGGAGCGATGGTGGCTCTCTCTAATCTATCCACCTCTCCCCGTCCCACATCGTAGGTTCCTCCCAAGGGGACTCCATTATAGGAGGCCCACCAGCAGTGGATACGGAAAAAACTCAATGGGAGGGCGAAAAATATATCTTGAGCTACCTGTACTTTTATCGTAATGAAAAATAAGTCGCATGCAAAGTTTAACAAAGTTTAATTTAAAATGATTATTATTACCGGCATATACAAGACAATTCCATCTAATGATGTAAAAGAGTTACAAGTTTTGGTTCTGCAACATTAGGCAATGCGGGCGGCCCCGCAAGGGGGGTGGAGCGCGCGCCCTCTATATGTATTCGCCACTGACAATGAGGACCAAAGCGGTTTAGCGTTATATATGTTGCCGTTTCGCGTGCATTTTAATTGGCGGCGCCACTAGGCAACGGAATCTCGCAAGGTCGGTAAAAGCCGACGGTTGACGACACTCAAACGTCTCCGCAGTGAAACAAACCTAAATAATAATATTCGTAAAAATGGGGATATTTCTGAACAGCGAAGGTATTACCCATTGCACGTATAGACCTAAATTGAAGAAATGAATACTGGCGCAAGCGAACTTACATACGATCCGATTACTCTACTAATTTACAATGAAACTGCACAATTTCCGTATTATTCCATATGAAACATGACCCGAAGTAATAAATAACATTGAAAAGTTTGGCACTATTGCATTACTTAACATTATTTCAAGGCAAAACGTGATGAATCCGTATCAAAATATGCTGGTGACAACAGCGCTGTTAACAACTTTTGAGAAGCCTATATTTATACTATGTGACGTTCCCTCATTGACATACACTATTACTACAATTATTAACACTTACGTTGAATATATAAATATTTACAAAGTACAATTACAGGCAAAAAAATACTTACAATATTGTCACTTGCTTACCTCACAATGTGCGATGTTATTGTATATTTCCATTTGTTTCTTCTGCAATCTATCGACCACAGAGCCCTTCTTTTACGATCAGAAGGATAACGAAATATTCTTACTCCGTTTTTCGTGGAATTGGAGTAATGCGGAACACTACGGCACAAAATTTTTTTAAATTAATTCACATGCCCTATGCAAACACCATGTAAACAACAGACAGGCGGGAACCAAGATGGTCAAACCGAAATGCACTATGGGAGCGTGACACGACCTGTCTTTTACTGACCTTGGAATCTCGTACTCTGAGCCTCTTGCCATACACCTCAGTGGTAATGGCCTTTTTTAGTTGACAATCGTATCGCATGTGTTAAATGTGTGGTTTATATGAATCATTAGCTCAGCTACGTATTACTGCTGTGAATTCCCTCGTGGAAAGTGAATACTGATGGCTGGTAGCGCCGCGTTATTTTGAAATCAGATTTCAATGCGCGCGAAGCGACATCAATTATAGCGGCGGTCATGAGAATCCCCTGATTTTAATTTTATATTCCCGCCGGAAATACTAGGGTTGTGACAAAAAGTCGTAGCCCTATAGTAAGAAACTCCACCCTGTCAAGCTGTTCGAAGCATATAGCCTCTCCTCAATAGCAACGCCACAAGTGATGTAGAGAGAAATAGCGCGGCCTAGTAAAGTGAGGCGGCAAAATTCAAACACTGTAGCAAGTTAAAAGTCGAAAATCGTTCGGTCGGAGTCGACTTTTTGTTTTGAAAAATCGATTTTATCGATTCTTATCGAAAAGCCGACTTTTTGTTTTGAAAAATCCGTTTTTATGGATTTCATCGATTCTTATCAACAAGTTGACTTTTTGTTTTAAAAAATGAATTTTTACCGATTTCATCGATTCTTATTAACAAGTCGACTTTTTTTTAATGAATTTTTACCGATTTCATCGATTCTTATTAACAAGTCGACTTTTTTTTAATGAATTTTTACCGATTTCATCGATTCTTATCAACATGTCGACTTTTTTTTAATCAATTTTTACCGATTTCATCGATTCTTATCAACATGTCGACTTTTTTTTAATCAATTTTTACCGTTTTTATCGATTCCTATCATCAAGTCGACTTTTTGTTTTAAAAAATCAATTTTTACCGATTTTATCGATTCCTATCATCAAGTCGACTTTTTGTTTTAAAAAATCAATTTTTACCGATTTTATCGATTCCTATCATCAAGTCGACTTTTTGTTTTAAAAAACCAATTTTTACCGATTTTATCGATTCCTATCATCTAGTCGACTTTTTGTTTTAAAAAAATCAATTTTTACCGATTTTATCGATTCCTACCATCAAGTCGACTTCTATTAGTTCGTGGTTTCTCATCTCCTTCTCCCCTCGCATGAGGACGGTTTCTCTCTTCCCTCTGTCCCTTCTTTACCTCCCCAACTGCGCACGCCGCACTTCACTCTTCGGTTCCGTGCGTTCCCACACGTTTGAAAGTGTCTCCCAGCAGCGAGCATCTCCGTCTCCCCTTCAGTTATTCATTTCCGAAAACCCAACCTTTACATCCCAACACACACACACGAAGGTGGAGAGAGAGAGAGAGAGAGCTCTCTTTGAGAATTCGGAAGCGACAACACTACCACAACTGCTTTCGATTCTCCGTTTTCGGATGACTGTTGACACAATCGCCTCTCGAACATTCGTCGTTTCCGCGCCTACGCAGGTAAGTGTGTGCGGCAAATCTATGTCCTTGAATACGGAAAGTGTAAACAGGGACGTTTGCCGAACTCGCACTGTATTAAAATAGAAACTTACTTAACTTTTAAAAATAAATAGTCATTAAATGGTGGATTCTACATTCTAATTGGTAGAGAAAACTATATTTTATAATTTCATGCAAGAGTCATGAAATTAATGTTCCAGCTCTAAGATAATAATTGAAATTAACCCTTTGGTAACCAATGGATTTAAAAAAAAATTCTGCCTGCAGTTCATGTAAAAGTTATCGAAACCAGTTGTCATTAAAGGTGATGTATAACCATACAATTCACAAAGCACTATGTCCCATATCTCCCCATATTCTGTAGATAGTTGCCTGAGTCAGGAAATTCTGATTAACCCTCTCCTATCTTTAACTGACAACATCCGCTACAGAGTTGACACCTTTATTACTTGATATATTTACTTATGCTCCGTATTTGCAGCCACTGGTGATGACTAAACTGAGGGTCGCAAAGGTGTCGCATCATGGTCGCAGAGAATCAATTCCGGATGGTTCATATCTTTGAAATGTTTTGAATGTTTATTACTTAACCCTTAAAACTAAGTTACAGGTCCATGAGGAGAATAAGTATGTCACCCTCCATACGCAACCGACATTTATCCTTGCATTATCTGTCAAATTAGGGGCATATTACGAAATAACTATCATAAGAAAAGATGCTAAATTTTTGCTTATAACGCATCCTCAAAGAGTTTTTGTCAAAAAATTAACATTAATTTATGAATACTACCCACGCCTTGGCTATTTTATTTTTAGTCTTAGAACTAAAAAGGCAAAAACGGCACGATAGTAAACTCAAGTCATAATATCAGAAAAATTTTCATGGGTAATAGAAAAATCCAACTCACAATTTGTTAAAACAGATATAGGTCACAAAATAAAATGAATTTATTTAACATTACTCCATCATCTGCAATGCAAATAGACCCATTCAATCATAATGAAAATTATCTATAAAAATGCTCGACCGAAACTAAATGATACACTCAATATCAGGAAAAATATGTAACAACCAAAATCACAAACCAGCTACTAGAACATTGGAACATAAAAATATAAAAATGAATAAAGAATGATGAATAATAATGAACACTTCCCCGAAAATATGATTATAATAATGCCGCAAAATAAATTCGCCGTAAATAGAACTACGATGAGCCCATGTTAAAATTTAAACATCACATGATAATTTCAACACTTTAACATAAAACTCCACTGACCATGGTTTTGACACTATTTCAATTTCAAGGTATTACCGTAATAATTGCAATAAATATGTCAATTTTTAGATACCTTAATAATAATTTCGTTAATGTCTTGAAAATGATATGGTGTGTCGAAACTATGGTCGGTAGTGAAATTATATTTTAAAGTGTGGACATTACTATTTTCTGTTAATATTTTAACATTGATATATCGCATTTCCACCATGTCAAGCCTGAAATGATTTCATACTAACAATAAGATGTAAGATTTAAAATGTCGCTACGTTTGTTGCAGTAATAATAATTTCGAGCAATAATACTAGTTTCGAATGCTGACGCCATGTAGCCACCAATGCAAAGCAGTAGCAAACTAACATGCACAGTAGAGGGATGGAAGGGTAGGGTAACGAGGTGTTAGGGCAGATAACAAAGGAAAAGATTAGGTGTGTTGAGAGGGATAGGTTTAGTGGTAGATTACCCGTAATTACAACCCTCAGGCGATAAGGGAATATGACAGCTGCACGTGCGATGCATGAGTAAGTAATCAAGGAAGCGCGGCGTGAGGTAGATTGAGAACGCATTCAGGCCTTGGTTCTAAATTACAAACGTACATGTGAACTAAATGTTGTAAGTGAACTAAAAAGCGTGCTATACTGCGTAATATCAGATTTTTTTACGCGTATTCATAGATTTGCCATCTTGTTAAAAATTAGTTTAAATATTATCCTCATTATAGTCGGATCCTATGATTCAAGATGGAAAAATGTCCGTCAAATTGATTTTTAATCGAAATTATGAGCGCGACTTTTCAACAGAAATCGAAATTTGAACCAAAGAAATAGATAAATCAAAAAATCGAAGGTCTTTAGAGGAACAGTAACTGTAAAAATATGTTTAATTTTCATTCTAAAAATACTAAATACATATTTCAGTGGTTGAAAAAAACCTTCTTAGAACATAAGTGTTTAAGAAATTATCAGTAAAACTTTACTAATGCAAGAAAATTAAATTTTTGGAATTACCGTTTGGAATCATTCGGTTTCACTAATATTTTTAAGAAAGATTCACTGATTGAGATGCTTCCTGGATGATCGAGGGCGAGCATTTCCAATTTAGCGGCCTCAGAGAAAAGACTTTCAAATGGGACGTACGTCGTTATCATAAGTCCGTGGTGACGCTGCTGCGATCAAACGAAATTCTCCAGATCGTAGTAAAAAAAATCGAGTTTGTATCAAAACTTGCAGACCAGGGGGGTGTTTCAGAGTCTCATAGGATTGGCGGCGTCGGAAACGGATTCATTCCGAGTCGATCGGGAACCTATCCTACGCTCGTCTTCCATGCGTTTCACACATACTATCGGAAAGCGTTCCGCTTTTGGTATGACGTCAACAGTCATCCTAAACGGGAAACGAGAAAACGTCACAATTTTCAAGAGACAAATGAGTAGCGAAAATAACCTCCTGCAAGGTTTGACACTTTACAAGGGAGGCGAAAGGTATATACGGGCATAAATAAGTGCTAATTGATACATTGTCACATAATTGACGTAGTTGCCGGGTAAAATTATTTTAGAATTGTTCGTCGGTAGTTTTTTTAACGTAATTCCCTGTCGTTTTGAGCAAATTACGGAAATGAAGGAAAATTATGAACGAGTTTGTTCTTTCATTCTCGGGAGAGCATTGTAGATGGTTCTTAAGAACTAAACTACAGGTGGTCGCGAAATCCATCATTTTTTCCAACAACATATGGTTTAATTACTCAATTGTTTAACCAAATTGTCATAATTTCATTCAGTATCTCATTTAAATATGAATATTGACCATCATAAATGATTTTATATGGCCTTCATGATATGCCGTAAACGTCTTACAAATTTTCCGTGAAAGTGGAGGTACGCTGAAAGAAAATACAGCGATTACATTAGGTTGAATAGTGTCGATTATTAGTAATGGCTCGAGTTATGTACGTTAAAATAACGCAAAATAATTTGGTTAGTTTGTCATATGTTTTGCACGTTCTCGGTTATTTTTAAAACACCATTTTATTTGGTACGAAGATGACAAACAGTTCCTATCGTTGCACCTTTAAATACATCTTCTAAATTATATTTCGGTGTGCGATAATTCAACAAAGAAAAAATATTCGCTGCAAAAGGGATTCGATTTTAGAATCTTTACCTCGTTGTACACTGCCTTAATCCGCTGCAACACCGTCGCTTACAAGAACCAGATGGAAATTTGTGGACTATAAACAACAAGATGGTATGAGGGAGCTTCCGTATAGTTGTTACCGTGGCTATTCCCGTTATGCTTGTGCTAATATTTCATATAAAAATGAATATTTAGAATGTACACCATGGAATCAACTGAATTAGGTACATAACCACGTCTAATTTCGATGTAAGTAATCACAATCACAATCATATCAAATTAGACAAATTGTTATACTTCCAAACCCACGGACGCGTATTAAATGCAATATGCTACCTACATATTTGTAAGTCATTACGCCATGCATTCCAACTTGTTTCACGTTCTTTTTGCCAAATAACTCGTCCAAATAACAATGCAAACGAACTTGCACCGACAGTGATACAGACTGCTCATTTATCATCTAATTTACACGAGAATTAAAGTCACTTACACCTATATTACTCTATCAGAATATCCACATATATCATCACTCATTAAATTAAGTGGTATGACTTTATTATAGCCAAATACTTAATAAAAAACAGCATTATCACATATCTCCACTCGCAACCGGAATGAGTTTGCGGCACCTCTAGCCCACTCGACTTCTATCCGATCGGAAAGCCAGCCTTGAGTCGATAGGAAGCCAGTCTGAAACGCACGGATTGCCTGGCCGATAGTAAGTGACGTAGAATCCGCGTCAAGTCTCCCGATCCGCTCGGAAAGGGAGACTCTGAAACACCCCCCAGAGCTCGATCTTTATTTTCTCGATCTTTGACCATTAAGACACTAGATTTTCGATTTCTGTCGAAATCGATCGAAGAACGTACAGCAGGTGGCAAGGGAAAGACCCAAGCCTCCCATTTTAGAACCTTTAAGAGGCTATCATCAGACAAAAACGAGGAGACGAACATTAAACAACAAAGCGAAGCATCCACAACGGTTTAAAAAAATTAGTCCAGGGTGTTACGGGATGGAGAAAAAAACAGAAAAGAACCTTAAATAAGTCATACGAGCGTGCTGCGCCCGCTCCCAGCGGGCTTCCCCCGTTCTTTTCAATGCAGGTCCACAGAGGGATAGGCGCGTTTCTAATTTTAAAATGTAGAAATTAAAGGCAGGGTCTTATGTACAGATTTAATTGGAATGCTCGTGTACAAATTGAGGTCAGAGGACCTCTTTAAACACAACATTGGAAGAAATTATACTATCCTCTGTTAAACGCACATGATGACTCATACTTACGCATCAACAGGAGACTAGAATGTGGAATCAGCCGCGTTTTGATAAAAGTTATTTAAAGAATGCGAGATATTGTTGCAAATGGACAAATGTATCAATTTGTGCGCCGTTAACGTCAGGAATATTTACCGGTTTTTGTTTTTTTTGTTTTTTTTTTATTATTTAAAAACCAATTTTTTTAAACAATAGCAAATATTTAGGAAGTAAGATATGCCGTCGCATGTTCTCTGATAAATTCTGTGCATTTTGGTAGCTCGTTTGTAGAGTTTGATTGCGTAGAAGTTGAGAAAAAGGTATCTATACAGTAGAAACAATATAGAAGATAGAGATGAGGTGAATGGCTTATGTTACTTGGGAATCAGGATAACCAGCGATGGGAGAAGCAAGAAATAAATCATCAGCAGAACAGAGCATTCCACCAAAAGAGAGACCTGCTTACGGCGGGAAACTTAAATATAGAAGTAAGGAAGCAATTTATCAGAACTTAAATTTAGAGTAAACATCTCCACGGAAGTGAGGCATGGAGAATAACAGCCACGGAGAAATCAAGGGCTTTTGAAAATGGATCAACCGAATTAGTAATGAGGAAGTCTTAAGAGGAGAAGTAGAGAAGGGAAGCCTCATGGGAACCTTGATAAGTAGATAGACCCAGGGGCGCAGCAAAGAATTAAGGCTAGGAGGGGTTTTAGGCACAACTAATACTTAGAGATGTGGGGTATTGCATACCCGCCAGGGTAAGGAGGAGTTGCGGGGCCCTACTTTAGAAAAATTTTAAGAATAATGGTTCAAAATGGCGAGCTACACGGCCTCCTGAGGAATATTTGATTAAAAATTTCTCTGAGCTCTGGGGGGTGTTTTATCCCCCAAAATCCCCCCCTCGCTGCGCCACTGGATGGACCAACCTCTCATAGTCCATATCTTGAGACATGATGGCCTGGTGAAGACAATCGTCGAGGGGCAAGTAGATGGCAAGAACAGAAAACAAAGATCTCGAACAAAATATATGGAACAGGTAAACAAGGATGTGAAAAGGAAGGCATACGTGGGTGTGAAAAGATTAGCTGATAGAATTCATAGTTTGACGCGTGACTTGGTGAAATTGCTTCATGTTTTATTTAAAAAATTAGCTGATGGAAAAATTGAGTGGAGAGCTTCTCCAAATCAATCTAAGGATTGTTGACCAGAGATGATGACAAAGGCATTCCAATGACAAGGATTTATAATGAGTCAAATTTGTGTTCATCAAGGGCGGGACGGAATCTGGGGCGCATCCAGAATCAAATTTGGAGGGGGATATGACCAGGATCAGGGGGGAAAAGGAATACCCGTCGGGAAAGAGGGGCGTTCTCCCGTAATAAAAATTAAATACCCATTTTCTACTCATACTTTTGAATACTAAAATTTCATTTTTACTCCTAACAGACGAAATTGAGCGATTTTAGACCTTTAATGATACAAAAACTATTACAGTAGTAAAAATTTTAAAAATTGATAAAAATTTGGGGGCCCTATGACCTCTGCATAGAATTTGATGTTGTGATTTGGAATCGACGATATTTTAAGAAGGAAGAGAAAGAATTACAATAGCACCAACAGATCATAGGATGAGAGATTCGTAACACGTATGACCTTTTTTTTCTCCTTCAAGGGATAAAATTAAAACGCATTTACTGTATATGCATAATACATGAATAAACGCCGCGATTTTACTACAGTAATGGCTACGGATCATCGCCTTAATTCTTAACTAATTTTCCAGTGCACTAAAAGAGTCAATATGAAGATTTATTTAATTTTTGTTATTTCGTAAATTTTGAAAAGTCAGAGGCTGTACACGATGCTGAAGGTTTTCGAAATCTTAGGGAAAATTATCTTGCACTATACTCCAACCATCTCGAAATATAACCTTGAAATTTAAACCAAGGACCTAAGGAAACAGTTGGTTCATACCTTAGGTCGAGGCAGTCTCCATTCCTTAGTAGAATAGGCAGCGAAAATGTGATTTTCTCTTTCAACTTAGTCCATTTTCTCACGACAACATTTGTTTAGGTGATACGATAACACGTGCCATTGTATGCCATTTCAGATACGTAACCCAAAAAGTTGACTCCAACAATGCATCCATATATTTTATTGAAAACAAATGATGCAAGATGTACTAGCCGGACGAAGTTGACGAGACTGTGGATATTCACCAGCAAGAGACGAATACGAAGAATTATATGTAATAATATCTCCGCTATCTTATTCCACCTTACACAAACGCCGTAAGGTCTCCACTAATTGGTTGATTTTATGCTAGCCAAATAATCTAATAATATCTTTTGTCATTATTGGTGTGGGTGATTAGTCAGCGATTACCTTGCATAAATCCATCAGTAAGCCTCACTTGCTATTCAAAATATTGTAATTAAAATAAATAAAAGAAAAGCTATCCACCCGAAATTTGATAAATGTTTGCAGGCCTAGATGTAAAAAGGGGGGATGAAGAATGGTTGGTTGGGGGGCCACCCATCCCCTATCCCCCTCGAAATACCTGGAACAGTAGGAAGGATGGTTGCCATTAAAATGGGTCTCCAATTCAAGTATTCATTTCCCCAGATCAACAAATAAACATTTAAAATAGTTGGTGAATATTTAAAAGCTGATTGTCTATAAGGGCAAGAATTAACGCTGAGAGGCATTGCAAACGACCAAGGCGCTGTAGAAAGTACATCTACGTACTACCCCGAAGCCGCCAAAACGGGTGTGTGCCACGAGGTGATAGGGCACCAGACGTTTACACATAAAAAGGAAATTCACTAACGAAAATAAGCCTAGCACTTCTTAAAGTCTTTTGTCGTGAGGGAGAAAAACAAATTCCCATGTTCGGCAAAATATCTCTCCGAATTTAACGACAGATTTAAGCCATTCGGACTTGGAAATGACGTGGGGTTCTAATTTAGTGTTCTCCGTGTCGCTCTTAAAGATATCCATTCCGAATTTTTCTAACAATCTAAGCCTTGCGCGCAGCCTCCGAGTCTGCGGCGGCTCCCAGCCTAATTCGCTCAACATCTGGGTAACGCTGTCTGTACGCCCGCAGCAGTTTTGGACGGATTTCTCAGCTTTCCTTATGTTTAATTAAGTTCAAAGATTAAGTCTTTCAGCACCGGATCTCATATGCTCGCTGTACATATATTCAAGGTATGGCCGGACGGTGTGTGGTTCTGTATTAGTTTGTGACGAATTGCGCAGCTTTTCTTTGTATTTTGTGGAGTTCACGGATTTAGTATTTCTGCTTCGGATCCCATATGCTCGCTGCATATTCAATGTGTGGCTGGACGAGTGCGAAATGAAACCTATGTTTTATTTCCTGGTCCAAAAATCTTCCCTCAATACGCTTGACAAATTCTAGCTTCATCGGTGTATTGGACCATCTTCCCTCCGCAGAAAAGTTTCTCGGGTTTTCCACCGGTTGATGTCGTCCATGTCCCCCGACGTTTCGATCCGCGACTTGCTGATCATCCTCAGGGATCTTCCGAATCCGTGAAACTTTTCTACAAATGATACGCCGGGAAAACCTAAGATCATACACCATCTTCCCTCCGTTTACCCAAATAAATGGCCTTATTACACTCTTAAATGTAGAGAGGGAAAGTATATGAAGAAATATGATGCCCTCGGACCAAACTTCCGCAGGACACGAACATTCGCTTGGGGAAGGAATCCTCTTGAGGGTCGGAACACGAGTGCATTATCACCGGTTGTCTTCCAACAACAGGGAGAGAGAGAGGGAAGAGTTCGTCTAATACATTGAGCACGAACATTCATTTGTTTCCGCCCCATAGCGTGCTTGATATACATTCAACCAATGACGTTGAGAGCGTTTTCCAGGAAGCCATGATGAAAAAGGCCTTAATAATACAGGAGCCAGAATTTGATAAAGCGTATAGAGATATAAGAAGCAGTATTTACTTCTAACCATTCAACACACAATACATTGCAATATCGTAGAGTAAAAACTAAAGTACTGAGGAAAAACTAACGTCTCAGATTATACATACATCCACGATCATCTCAAAAGTAGCCTACTTATTTACAAACAAAGGCAAACCACCTCTTCATATGATCGAAATTGAAGGAAAATTCCACATATAACGACGTAATAAATGGGATAACTCGTAAATACGAAGGGGGTTTGAAAAGTTCTCGGAATGGAATAGAAAAAATGTTCTTATATCACTGAAACTTATTTTATTTTTCATTATAGTCTCCTTGTAGATTACTACATTTGGTCCAACGATATTCTAGTGCCTAGATCCCATCTATAAAATGAGATTTCTCTAGGCCTGCAAAATAGTTGTCAACTCCGGCTATCAGTTCTTCATTTGAAGTAAATCATTTTATCCACCAGGTCCACCATAAAGAAATTTCAATTTTGGGAAGAGATGGAAGTCTCGGAGGCACATCAACATCAGGTGAATAAAGCGGAAGTGGCAACAATTAATACCATAGCTCGTGTTATTTTGCCATGGCGACAGCACACGTGTGCAGGCGCGCATTGTATTGATGAAAGATGACATTCTTCCTTGGTAAACCCGGCCTTTTTCGCGTATATTTTGTTGAAATTAGTCCAAGAGGTTAGCATAGTACTGTCTAGTAATTGTTTGCCTATTGGGGAGACAATATATACACAGAATTCTCTTCACATCCCAGAGCACTGATGCCATGACCTTTCCAGTCGAAAGAATAGGGTGGTTTCCTATTTTTTTTTATTGCCTAAATCGAAAGATTATTACTCCTGGAGTACGTATTTCACGCTTTTAGATTTTTAAATGACGATATCTATTTTTCGCGATTAAATGAAAAGTGAAAAATTTCTAGCGCGCGAAAACGCGACGCGTAAGTATGAATGTCGGAAAATCTCTCCGTGTGACGTATTTCTGGTTCCCGCTGCCGCCCTGTGAGGTGACCTTGAGGCGAGTTGAGCGCTGATACGACGCAGGCTGCTAGCGGGTAGCTGAGTACCCTGCTGGCTGGTAGCGCTTGGCTTAAAGAAGGATTATTAATACCTTATCAAATGAAGAAAACTTTCCGACCTTAGCCAGTTTTAATAAGTGATTATTAAGACATGTTTCCCTGAGCTCTGCGCCTCATTGGTAACCTCAGACGACGTATAACTCCTATCTTCTCGTATAGAAACTAGGTCCCTGTGACGTCACGTGGAGTGGCATCGCATGGGCGCCAATCTGGCCCTTTTCAAATGAGGAGAAAAATGGACCATTGCCATTCGTCTAAACCGCTATTTCTAAAACGAAATAATTTGTATATTATGAATACAGTAATGGTGGGTAACGAATCGCAATCAATGACTTTCGTTTTCTTTTATGAAGGAAACTACCCTATTGTCTTTACTTTCTTTGGTGGTGGATAATCATCATGATTCCACAGCTTTGGCTGTTTTTTTTTGTCTCTGGGGAATAGTAATAGACCCAATTGGTCACAAACCGGTGCAAAAAAACTTGTTCGTTTTCCCTAAAACGGGTCAAACATTGTTCCGATGTGTCAATTCTCATGCGTTTTTGACCCAGCGTCAAGAGTCGCGGCACCAATCTTGCAGATATTTTTTTCATTTCGCATTCTTCAGTCAAAATATAATATGCTCTATTAGGTGACATCTGGCAAGCGTGAACAATGTACCGCACTTTCATTCGGCGATCCTCCATGACCATTTTGGGCACTTTTGCAATGATTTCTGGAGTAGTGATATATCTTGGCCGATCACTGTGCGTATCATCATCAAAGCTCTCCCGACCAAATTGAAATCCATTTTTCCACTTGACGACAGAGGAATATGAAGGAGTGCTCTGCTCAGAGTCCCTTAGTGTATTCTGGAAACCGACATGAATGTCCTCTGCTTTCATACCTATTTTTACGAAGTACTTAATCACTGCACGAATCTCGATTTTTTCCATCTATGCAAATCACTATGCGGGAACAACAAAAAAGCCACGTCACAGCCACAGTTCTTTTCCACGAGCATTGTCGTGGCATATGTTTACAGTGAATAGACCTATGGATATCACGTGAAAAGTTCGTTGCACTAGCGCTGACAACTCGTGGTGATTCTGAGAACTTTTCAAACCACCCTCGTACAATACAGGCAATAATACGTTACTGATGATAATACTGTATTACAAGAGACTATATCAATTCATACTGGGTGAATCGGGTGAATAAACAGTAATTACGGAGAGGCCAAGGGGCAGGCATTTAATTTTTTACAAAAACTCACCTTAAGTGAAGTGGCTACACTGCGATATGCTCCTATTACAACATGTGAAGTTGAGCGATCGTTTTCGACGTATAAACTTATGACCGAACGTCGCACAACATTTACCATGGAAAACATAGAAAAATACCTTATCTGTCACTACTTCATTAAATAATTTTTTGGCAATGCAACTCAAAGTGAATGAAAATACGTTTTTTTCTTCATTTAATATCATGAAATTAATAAATAAAATCAGTTATCCATAACCTGTAATTTGACTTTAATTTCCCTATTTCTAAATAAAGATAGATATTGATCAGCTAAAAAAAATACAGGGGTCAACTATATTCTCGCTGATAATCAAAGAAAGAGTTATTCAGAATTTAAAAAAAAATATTTTTAAATTATGGTGATCTACTGTCTTAAAAGTCCATAAAATAACTCGTTAACCCACGAATCCGCATCTGCACCCTCTTTTCTCAATCAATTCAGTTAAATTCAGCCACTTTCTCATGGAAATAACTCAGACTTTTAAGGAGACTTTTTTCAAAAATATTGACGACTTTTTAGGCGACTTTTTTTGAAAAATTAGAGACTTTTTTTCCGCGCTCTACTCATCACTGTATCGAAAGCGAGTCAAAACTAGAATCGTTCATGTTCACTTCTGCCATCTGGTGAGCGAGTGAAAAATTCCGAGGCCAATTCTTCGCACTTCAAGTGGCGCAAGTTTCAAATCATATCGCCCGTCATTGGAACACTAAAATGATACGCGCAGCTTATGATTACGTGTGGATAAATTCCAATTTTCGAAAAAATGTTTGGTAGTAAAAATGCGAAGAAAAAATAAAATTTTAATAGGAATAATGACAGAAAATCACGTCAGCTGGGAGCGGCATCGGCGTAGTACTTCGTAATCTCGCCATAGATGTCGCATCATACGCTACCTGTACGCTATCTAGCATCAGAAATGTGTACTGACTTCAAATGAAAAAAGAGGTAATTCGAAAAGTCTTTTTCTTGGATTGTAACGATAATAGCCACTGACACAATCCCGGACAAATAATGGAATCCCAGTATGAAACTATCATCATTCGATGGCATGATAACGTAAATTCTTAGCCGTTTTGTGGCTACCTAAAGCTTGAATCACAAGATTATTCTATCCTTTTCGAGGGACAGCTTCAACAATCGCTCCAATGATAGCGGAAAAAGTACCCGTTTCACGCTGTCATTTTCCGCGATGGCTCCAGGGATGGAAATGCCATCCCTTTATCTATCACTTAGTTAGTCCCTTTTTCCGTCGCTGTAACCATCGTTGCCACCGTCCTTCAGCCAATCATTACGCAAGGTCGATGACATCGATTGTAACTCAAAGTATGGCTTTTAAGGGAATGGCGATTGTAAGTCCGTAAAGCGACGGAATAAGCGATGGATAAAAGGACGGCGGAATGACCTTGTGATTCAGAAAATGATGGGTCGAGCGATCACTCATTCGATCTCAGAAAACCTATCGCTGGCGTTATCATTCTGAGGGACGAAAAAATTATCGTGCGATTCAGACATAAATGTAAGGCAACAGCAGCTTAAAATACGACTCTTTAAGGGAATTCGCAGTAGAATAAGCTAAAAGACTCAATGTCAGTGAGTGCGTCAATACGAAGGTACATTTGGATAGGTGAAGATGGAACTCACCACGCATTAACCCATAGGCATGTGAATTTTACTCACTTTAGGGGCCATTTCCTTCCCCTGGGTCAACTCGCACTTCTAAGAATTTTGTTTGGGAGAGTCCGACGTCTTCACCCAATATTTGAAGCCAGGACACCCAGACAAGAAGCGCTCCAGCCACTAGACTACCACGCCTTCAGCCTCATACTCGTCATTTTTGCGTATTTAGTATGGCTCCTCCAGCAAAATTGTCAAATGATGAGATAATGAGAAAGAAATACTGCTAGATATATTGGCGCAACAATAAATAATGGTACACGGTTCTATTTTACGTGTTGATATTCCCGAAAATAATTATTACCTCAGCATGTCTGAACATAATTAGGCCATGATTAACTCTCCATGCTAACATTTAAAACACTATAGTAAATTTCCACTCTTTAATATGCAACTTCGCTACCGATAATGGTTTCGACAATATTGTGTCATTCTCAAGGGAGAATTCACCTTCACAATGACTTATGACTGTAGAAAACATAATCAGTAGCGGAGTTGTAAATTAAAGTGTGACAATATACTATTTGTATTTTATATTTTATCATAGATATATCGCATTTCCAACACGTCAAGCACGAAACGACTCCATAAGTTCACGATTAACGATCCTACAAGTCAAACTCAAACACCTGATTGGAATATTACCAATTGGCTGTACGATCTTAATTGACTGGCATAATTAGAGATCGCGTGCAAGAGAAGATATCAGGCACATTAACGTATATTCGATGGATTAATAGCTACAGTTAGAAGGCCAACCGTATCAAGAAGATTCATGGACAACTTTGGTTAACAAGTCTGTCGAAGGACATTAAATTCTTCGGCAATTGACTTCCATTAGACTTTCGCCATTAAAATAAATTATACATTACGGGCCGGTTTGATAATTTCTAGTTAAATTTTTTGCAGACTATGAAAACTGGAGTTAACTAATCCTAGAGTTTGAGATCACAAGTTTAACGAAACGTTATTATGAACTACTTTTACTTAATTTAACTAGCTAACATTCTCCAGCTAAGGTCTTGTCTGTTCCATGTTCCAGTTAACGCTAACCAGACATTATAAAACCGGCCCTTAGTTTTTCTAAGTCTTCCATCGCTGCACAGCATTGATGCAAATAAAAGATATAGATAGAATAGAATAAAGACTGGAATTAATTAATTAGGAACATTCAACTGCGAGCAAATTGTGTAAAAATAATAATGATTGCTTGAACCTGAATGCATAATTTTTACGATTGTTTGTTAGATGCGTACTCTTGCCCCTCATTCCCCTAATACTTAATGAGTGGAAAAAGGGATACCCCTAACAAAAATTTCTTGTTTGCACCAACACGTCTTAGAAATTATTAGAAACTGTTAGGGACTACTTATGAAGAAAAAAAACAGCTTCGTTTATGACTCACAGCATTAAATTATTCTTTTTTCTTAGAATCAGATAAGATTCATAAGTAAAAGTAAAAGACAATATTCACGTACGCTACTGCCAATGCATACACTGAGAGAGAGTCAACACATTTCCTTTGCTCTCAAGTCAGTCGACCACAGTGACATTGTATATATGTTCAGGGGGAATGTTGTCTGAGCTAGGCTACCATTAAATTTCAAGACTTTTTATCACCCTTTACAAGAAAGCGTGGTGTGGAAGAAAATTCTCTGACAATGTGTATAATTCCATTGTTTTTTAGTTACGCTACTGAAAATTTTAATCCAGTATAATCCAAAATTGATTAGTGAAATAAAACTTTTTTAATAATTTACCAATACATAAAGTAAAGCAACTCTTATTTTTCTAGATGTAGATTCTGTTTTTTAACCCATTATAACCCAATTTTGCTTCAAAGCAACATCAAAAATGTATAAATTTTAGGCTCTATTTAGGAAATACAGTGTGTCCCAAAAAGAATGACCCGATTTTAAATAAGATTATTTATTAGGAAGAAGGGCTTAACATCAACATAATGTGTCATAAATTACTCACAAAAGACAAAAGTTTATAAAAACCCATCATAAATGTTCAATATGTCCTCCATTGGTTGCGCGTACGACATCTAGTCGATAGCTGAATTCATCCCAAACTGAGCGTAAGGTGTGTTCTGTCACTGAAGCTACAGCAGCTGACACTCTTGTTTTTAGTTCATCAATGTCACGAGGTAAGGGAGGAACGTAAACACGCTGTTTAACATTTCCCAAAAGGAAAAAAATCGCATGGTGATATGTCAGGGGAACTAGGAGGCCAAGAGTGTAAAGCCTGGTATCGCGGTCCGCGTCATCTTCAGCGAGACTGGCTGCACCTTATTGTAGGACCTAATTGTTAGTCCAATGGTCTAAGGCCTACACGCTCCACACCAGCGCTCGTGGTGACATTAAGCGGATTTTTCTAAAACTCTAAACAATGCCGATCACATCTGGCGCTGTTTCGCTTGCCTAGTGACATTTGTTTCAATATTATTACAAGTTAAAATCGGGTCATTCTTTTTGGAACACACTGTATTATCAAAAATGTATATATTTTAGCTCTATTTGGGAAATATCTAAACTACGTATTATTCTGTGGTGTAAATTTTGATGACGAAATATTTATCTGACTCAATAATTATGATTGAGTGCAAAATTTTCATCTTTTCAGAATGAAAAATCTGGAAATTTGATTCCTCCCTTAAGCAGCTCTGGGTTATAAAGGATTAAAAACGTGGAGCAAAAAGATCCAGCTGAAGTTACATTAGCCGCTACAGAACGTAACACAATGAGGTTCACATCATAGGGTATCAATAAACCAGCGAGTGTGTGGAGTTAAAAAAAAAACAGCAATAAAGATTAAGAGAGCCCATAAAAAGGCTTATTTCTCTTAATGGGAGACAGAGCGGGGATAGGCAGTAATTCGCGAGACAACGCTTGCGCGCCTTTGAAGAACCTACCCTTCCGATGCCGCTGAGGCGCATTCAGATATGAACACATGCGTTATTTCAACATTTTCTTGGGAAAAATCAATTTTTTCAGACATCAGGCAATGAATTTCCAAATGAAATCATCACTAATCACCATGTATGAGAAAACGTGGGGTGGAATGAAATTCACTTAATATATTTCTTTTGTCTTTTATTAACGCTGAATTTTTTCGCTGACGATTCGTGGAATAAAACTTTTTCAATGATTTACTACATAAATGAGTCAAGTGACGCTTACTTACTAGTACTATGAGTACACCTGGATGTACAAACTATTAAAAAATCGTGAAGCAAAATAAACCAGCTAAAGTTACATTAGCCGCTGCATCACGAAACTCAATTAAGTTCACACCAAAGAATATTGTGTATCTTTCGAACATATGGTGCTGATAATATATTTTTTTTACAAATGCTATTCTTTTTCTGGCCAGGCAGTCTCTGCCCAAGGGCGTAGTTATAAAAAATATTTTTCTGGGAGCTTCATATTAGTTGAAGCGCATTTTAAGGACATTACGAAACTCAATGAGGATCAAACCAAAGGGTATCGATAAACCAGCGAGTGTGTGGAGTTAAAAAAAGCAATAAAGCTTAAGAAATCCCATAAAGAGGCTTATTTCTCTGAATAGGAGAGAGAGAGAGCGAGGATAGGCAGTAATTCGCAAGAAAAGGCTTGCGCGCCTCTGAAGTACCAAACCCTCCTGTTGCCGCTGAGGTCGTCCACTCCACGGCCGCACCTTCTTAAAGATCTATTAAGCTTGAGAAACCGTGAACTGTTCGCGGAACGCTTGCATTAGCACAGGCGCGCATTCGCGGGTCCATAAAGCCTTCCGCGCGGTGGCTAAGCAAGGGAAACGAGCATCTCGAAGCCGCCGGCGACGACGAAGCATTAGGGCGGGAATGGAATAGGTATGGGAGAACTTGAGTACGTGTGCGCGCGTCGGCCAATGACGTATCCCATTCTTTCCGAAGGGAAGTTTCTTTTTTTCCATACCACGTTCTTCTCCACCTTCCGAACGCGTCGAGTCATAATGGAGAAATTGAGCAACACACTATGTGAACGCCAGGGGAGGCCCCCCACACACCAGTGACGCAGGTAGGGGGGGTTATGGGGGATAAAACCCCCCCCTCAGAGCTCAGACAATTTTTGAAGTTTAATCTGTTTTATTTATTTAGAGTAATATTACTTATAGAATAGTGTAAGGATTAATAAAATATCCCTCAGAAGGCCGTAAAACTCACAATTTTTTTACCATGCATCTTAATTTTTTCCGGCGGAGGGCCCTCGCACCTCCCGCTTACCCTGGCCGGTATGCCATACCCCCAGACACCCCAGTATGACTTGCGCCTGAAACCTTAATTTACTCTTAATTCCTAGTTGCGCCCCTGCCACACACAGCTTCTGCAGTCTTTCTCTCTCTCTCTCTCTCTCTGCCTTTACAAGTCTTCCACAAATATTCAATCTACATCCACAATATTGCATATAGATGGCTCTGTTCTAACAACACGTATCTCAAAAATAGCAACATTTCTTGAGAGCAAAAAAACGATTAATTTTTTTTACTGGTACACTGAAATTAAAGAGCAAAAGTTCATAAAACTAAAAAAGAAGCATTCATTTACAAACAAAGAGATGTATTTTGCTTGTATTTTATTTTTTTAATGTTGTTACATTTTTTTAAGATACTTATCTCTAACTGACCGAATTTGAGATATGTGTTGTTAGAACTTAGCAATCGATACAATCCATCGTCTCGAGCGCGACATCTTGAGATCGTCTTAACATAATGAAATGCGGTGCAACGACGAAAAATGAAAAAGAGACTGGGAAGGTTCATTCGATCACAATAACGAGGATGGACAGCTGAGCACACTCTAGCATCTCGGCTGCATCATGTCCAAAACGTCCGCCACGGAAGCACACGCACGGCGGTGTGGTAGAAGCTAAAAGCGTTCACGCGTATCTGTCTCGCCACCTGTGTTACATACGCCCTCCCTGCGATATCCATTAGCGCGACCGAATACATATAAATGAATGATTTTTTTTTCGCTCGTCCGTCGACCGCCTCCCATCGTCCAACCCCCTTTGATGCACCTGAAAGGAAGAAATGGAGAGCAGCGAAGCGTGACCACGTTTGCTCCACATTAGCGTCCCATCCTCGTGGTCATCTCATCCCCAACCATACACACGTCTAATCTAACTCTATCTCTTCCTCGGCCAACTCGTCACATGCCTTCGGTCTTTCCTACATTACCCTTCGCGCCAACTAGGAATTTTATCACTATTCCCTATAGAAACTCTCCATCTATTCACATTTTAAAGATCACATTCCATTGAATCGTGGGCGAAGTTTTGGGGGGTGATAGGGGGAGCCTGCCCCCCAACTAAAACGGTAATTTGTCTGAAAAAAGTACGTAACCTGTACATTCAAGTGCACTAAAAATAATAACATGAAAATTTAAAATAAATTTTTGTTTTAGATAGTACTTAAAATGTCTCTTTCAGAGGATAATTTAAATACATTTTCGAGGGGAGGTCGCCGGGATATGGAAAACCACGTTTCACAGGGGGTTTTCCTTATCCCCCAAAACCCCAGACAGGATTGCTGCCCCTTCCCACCCCCCGCCACATAAAACTCTAAACTCCATAAAAACCCTGGAGTTTACCAGATTCCATGCGAATGTGGAAAGGTGTAGTTTGGGGAAACGAGCCGGACAGTGGAAACGAGAAATTGAGAACATCGACACCACTTTCGGCTGGGCCAAATTACTAAGTCAGCAGTCGCCGTGCATTCCGTTGACGCCGGTCATGCCACAAGATGGGACGAGAAAAAACTGTTCTACCACCCCAAAGAATTTTGGGATATAATCACCAAGGAGGCGATAGAAACATGATTAGCCAATAACAAATTCAGCATTAAAAGCGAATCCAGTAACTTCAATAGAGACCTCTTTAATGTAAAGTATAAAATCGCTCAGTTCCTATGCCATATTAATATGGTTGTTTAGAAGAATAGATAATAAACTGCTCGTGTCAAGAGTGCACTGTACATATAAAGTAGAAAGTTCTTACACTTTCGAGTACTTTCATCCTTTCGTAAACTGAAACATGATGAATTTTAAAAGTACACCAACAGAACTTTAAAAACCCATCTCGGAAGATGCGGCTTATAAAAGAAATAACAATAGCCCCTGGAGACAAAATAGCCTATATAGTCCCGTCTCACCCGCTTAAGTATAAGATAGTGGATCAAAGTGAATGCTGCTTTTATGTTTATAGAACAAACTTACTATAGTTACCTTGGAGGTGGAAGTATCAAGAGAGTTCCCAAAAACAGCTATTCTAACGATGATAAAACACATTAATTATTCCCCGCTAGCATCACCCAGGAATTTCTATTCTATCCTCATTGTTAATATAACCTAATGCTATCCATTTCCTCGATAGTACAAAACATATTATTGGCCAAATATCTCCTCTAGTAAAATGGCAAAACACTGGTGCCGATGCAGAAGCATTTAATCTCATCTACTTCTTGGATTTCATTGACTTAGAATCCGAATGAATCGCTGTAAAGACTCACAGGCACTGCAATGCATTGTATTTTCCTATTGTAAATTCTCACTTAAACACATTTACACACCTATTTCTTGTCTTTAACTGAATTTACTCCTTCCGCCCTCAATTATGCCGCAATATTTCTCAATATACCACTATTTGCGCAAAAGAAAAAATAGCCATGTCTAAAATAAGAATATTAAACAAATCCTATGGCTATGATGACGAGATTCCATAAATTGCACGAGCATTTTCGCGTCATTCCATTCTACAGTAAAAGCAATATCTGGCAGTATAGATACGCTTTCGGTGAACAAACATGGAGTTTTGGTAATAAAAACTTCCAGCAATGTAGGACAAGAGCATAAAATGAAATGAAATCCGCTTCCAATTCCAACTCAGACGCACAAATGCCAATTTCAAGCTAGATTATAGCCAAGATATCCAAAGCTATACTCACACGAGGGTTGTCAAAGATTTTAAACTCACCGCAAAGTTGAGGGGAAATTCAAAACAGTCGATTGGCGAAATTCACCTTCCTTTGCAGTGAATCACGGCAGTAAACTTGCACCTTTCGCTTCGGGAGCCGCATTAAACGAAAATAAACGCGGCAAAACAGAGGAGAGGTATATGAGCTCCTTTCACAAAGAAAATGAATCTTGGGATGTGAGAAATACCAATCATCCTATGATAAGCTGAATTTATTTCAAGTTATGACTAGAAATCCACCAAAATAGTAAATGAGAATGAACGAATCGTTTATTGATGCTCTGGGAAACTCACAAAAGAAAATAAAAACATAACTTCAGATAACTTTCAACTCAAAATATAATAACAATGAAATAAGAATAACATAAACACAAGAGTCATTGAATACAAAGATTATTACATTTCAAAACAATTGAATTCCAAAACTTGGATGCTGTATTGGGGAAGGAGTTTAGGTACTGGTTGGTACGGGCATACGGAAAAGGTTTAGGTCTGTCCGGTTCCTTCGGAGGTAAACTATTTCTCTGAGGTTGAATATGCTGGAGAGGTATTCAAGGATATGAGTAAGAAAGAGGGAGAACAGAACAGATCCCAGGAAGTAGTTCCTACGGGAGCCAAGAGGCAGCCACTTCAATGCAACAAAATACTCGTGATCGTCTTTGCAAAAATCTAATATAAATCTAATAGTCACAGGGAAAATGAGATAAATGCACGAGACGACAATGAGAAATAAACAGTAGGCCTCGAAAAAAAGTAAATGGGGCACAAGGCTCACACGTGAGAAAAACGGAGAAGCCAAAAAAGGCTGTAGAGATGATAGGTATATGGTATGACATGGTATTCGTGGGCGATCGACAGGTGAGATCATATGCACCATGAGGGAAGGGTAAGTAAGGAAGGGTGGAGAGAAACTCGGCGTCGTCATTAGCCTGCTCTTTACGAAATGCGCAAAGGGGAACACGGCTTAATGCCATTGGCATAGCGAGGAATTTTGTTCGGGAGGGTTGTCCAACACATGGGGCAAAGTTTTTGAAAAACAGGGTACTAAGTAATGGGTTAAAAAATAATTTTAACACTTTTCACTATCGAAAAAACTTCATTTGTCTGAGAAATATTTTGTAAATTCATTATTTTATCAATCTTAGAAGTAAATAGTCTAAAAACTAAACAGTCCTATAATCTCTATATTCTGCAGTTTTTTTCCTTTTATTGGTAGTGATTAGAACTGTTTTCACAAAATCCTCCAGCTAACATCCCTCCTAATAGGTATTTCGCCCTAGTTCGGTAAGTCTTCTCTTACCACTCCTGCCTAGATTCTTCAGAAGCTCACAAGGGATACTGCCCATGCCCACTAACAATGGCATTGCGAGGAATTTCGTTCGGGAGGGGTGTCCAACACCAGGGGGAAAGTTTTTGAAAAACAGGGTACTAAGTAATGGGTTGAAAACTAATTTTAACACTTTTAATTATCGAAAAAACTGCATATATCTAAGAATTATTTTGTAAATTCATCATTTTTCAATATTTTATTTTCTTATATGAAGGAAAATAATTGTGTTTTTATTTTTTTATATTTCTTTTGTATATTTAAAAAAGCAATGTCCGCTTCACAATCTGTTCGTCTTTTTCTTGTTTTTACTCATTATTTACCCTTCCGGTTTTGCAGTGCCTGACTATCGTAGAGTGGCTACTTTCGGTACTTCGAGGGCTAGTTTCCGGACATGCGTTCACACCTACTAGTTCTGCCAATTATCGCTAGGACGATTGCTGGAACAATCGTAATCGGAACGTGGCATCAAACTTTTCTTTTCGATCGAAGATCGATTGCTAGAAAAATCGATTTTCACCAACATTTTTCCAACACTATCCAGCACTATTCCAAAGTCATTATTTTAAAGTACTTATTTTAAAATTTGCCTGAACGCGAAGCGGTGTAAAAAAAATGGTCAAGCAGCGAAGGTCTAAAGGATCCCACTTTCACCCGAGAAACTGCCTGCGTAGAAAGAGGCGTCCAAGATCGAAATTGTTCTCTGCGTTGCGTAAATCACAGGCAAATTGATCACGTGTCCCCCTTATGAATGAAAACACGATGGAGATAGTCCGCGGAAAGGGAGAGAGTTTTTTTTTGTCAGAGTTTGACGACCGAAGGTAACATATGGTGCGGAAGGCAAATTAATGCGCGGGCCTTAGCGATATATGGACAAATAGTGGAGATGAATGGACCATTAAACATTCTCGCGAATCGATTTATTATTACCGGATCCATAGCGGTTTTTTTAAAGCATTGCAAGCTGGGTAGGTGAGACTCACGGTAAAAGTTGGTGGGGAAAACTTGATCAAGTTGAGCAGTTCCACTATTTGGTCAGCAAATTAGAGGAAAACGGATGCAGCAGTGAGGGCATCAGGAAGAGAATTTCCTCAACACAGGAGGAGTTCATGAACAGGAAGAAGTTTATTAGAGGATCGTAATTTCAGAGTTTAAAGAAAAGGTTAGTAAAGAGTCTGATCTGGAGTGTAGCTCTTTACGATGCGGAAACGTGGACAATTAGGAAGAACAAGAGAAGACTGGAGGCCTTCAAGATGTGGATGTGGAGAAGAATGGAGAAGGTGAAGTGGACGGAGAGGAGGAGAAACAATGCAGTGCTGGAAATAGTAGGTGAGGAAAGGCAGCTTTTATATGAGATAAGGAGGAGACAGAAGTTATAGATGGAGGGAGTAACCAAGGGGAAGGGGATGTTGAAAACAGTGTTAGAGAATAGGATGATGGGTAAACGTAGGAGAGGAAGGAAGAGAATACGATTTTAGATAAAATGAAAGGGAGTAGGCCTTATTGTGAATTTAAGAGGGAAGTACATGAAGTAAGGGGAGGCTGCCAGAAAATTACTTAAGTACTCCATAGAAACCTACCTTAATCGGTATTATACTTTTTCAATTATTTTTTCTTTGTAAAATGCTTGATCTCAAATAACACGACTAATTTCTTTCGTATCCACTAAGCTATTCAGCAACGCTCTCGAAAAAAATATTGGTAAAAAGGAGATCGACGATCGCAATCCATCATTGTCATAAAGAACGATTTCTCTCCACTATATTGCGTTGCGTAGGAACTTTGAAAAAATCTTGAATACACATTATATATCCATAACTATAAGAGCACATAATATAAAAGTCTGAGTAGATGGACTGATGGAAAACATACACGCCCAACGACCTCGCGAAGGTTTTTACATTTTATAATCCCCTTCCCTTTAAGCCGACGCGAGGTATTTGCTCATAAATCTATTCCTCATAGCAAGCGACTTCCCCACACTCCTCTCCCTATGCCCACCACAATGTCCTTCTCCCATCTTTCTCTTAAACAGTCTGGCCTCCGCAGACTACACAACACCAAGCGCATAACCACATTCCACGGTGCCCGCCGAAATAACCGCCCCACTTCACCGGCGACCTCATTCCATACTCCACTCCACCACACACACGAGCAAAATCACATAAAAACTCACTCACACACACAAAACGCAGTCTTTAAAGACCGTGAGAAGGGCGGAACTGACGAGATAAATATCTCAAAGCGTCGAAAATTCTCATCGGTTGATGGTTTGAAAAAAAAAGACGAATTAAAGTCTTTAGAGAGGCGGAGCGCTACCGAAAAACTTAGGTGTTGGAATAATTCGAGCTTAAGTGCTCGTCCGACTTCATTTTTACCGTACTTGCGGATATTGTTCATGCTCAAAATAATCGGAGAATTATTGTATCCTATGAATTGCTTAATCTGACCTTGATTCGTATTGTTTGCTCAGTTAATCATCACGAAAAATTGTTTCCGATAATTATTGCTTGCCGGCTGCAGAGCAAGAGTTAAACTTACCAAAACATTTTGATGCCGATTCATAGGTTTCAATTAATGCCACGTAATTCCTTAAATTTCAACTGCACACGCGTGGATGATTACTTCTTGAATAATTGTCATTAAACACCATCTTGTTTCGCCAACAATAACCACACTCTTGAAACCTAATAATGATAATAGCCGTCTCTATATCTATTTTTTGCCCTCTTTTCACCCACTCTTCTCAGCACTTCATCATTACTCACTCTATCTACGAGGAAGTACTAAGAAGTGTGGGAAAAGAGAGAAGTCTCCTAAATACCTTAAGGAGAAGACGGGACAATTTAGTTGGCCACATTTTGAGGCACGATGGCCTGATGAAAACAATCGTTTGAGGACAGGTGGAAGGAAAGAAGGGCAAGGGACGGCCCCGAATGAGCTACGTAGGACAGGTTACAAAGTATGTAAAAGAGAAGAAATGCGTCACTACTCAGAAGACTAGCAGATAATATAGAGAGGAATGGGGAGCTGCGTCAAACCAATCCAATGACGAGTCTTTATTAAATATCACTGGAGGGTTTATACCAAAATTTTTCTCACAGTGCCTATCATCCTCATTTATTTAGCGTTTTACATATATTTCATTGTCACTAACAGTAAGAGGGGTTAGGTGAAAGAGGGGACTTTTTAGTCTCAATCTCGCCCGAATAAAGGCATCTATCATTAATATTATTATTTTTATCATCATCATCCAGTTCTCCAATTCCTTTGTTATAATTTCCTTCACACGATCTCAGCTGGCCTAAAATATATTGACACGGAAGGTTGTGCTACAGGTAAAATCATAATCTGCAATGCACATTTGTATTTTCATTAGCCTATTATAGAGCCAAATTGCCGTATCGTGTTAACCTTAGAATATACGAAAAACTAAATGGTTTTGAAAACGATTAATGTTCGGTATGGTTATGAAATCTTGAAGCTCTTCAGAGAGCTTCACGCTTCTGCTAGCTATCTACAATGAAATTTTAGTATTGTTAAAACAATATAATTGACTGAGGCAGGCCAGATGTGGTGGAAATGATGCATATTGGTTGAAGAAAACAAGATAGCACTCATTCCAAAAGTTTGGCTTTGGTACTACGCGCTTCATGACTAGCACGCTAGCATGATTATCATCATGCTAGATCATCGTATATGTCTAATGAAGACCTACCTGTTAAAACGTGCAGTACCAAAGTAAAGCTTGCGGAAAAAGTGATATCTTGTTTTTATCAACCAATTTTTGAACCAAAATGACATCGCTTGCGCAGCCGCTGAAAAAAATACTTAACGCTTACAGATTTCGGGAAATCTTTTTATAAAATAAAGAGCCACTTTTCACCAATAAATCACCACTGTACCCTAAATAAATGGTCTATTAAGAGCCTCCAACTATCGCATCACGACAGCGTACAAGAATTTTCCATACTAATGAACCCATCTTACATCACTTTCACCGTTACTGCGGATACTGTAATAGTCACGCTACATTTTCCGAATTCCGGTTATTAAAACACCGCCTCCTTTCACCAATTAGGAACCCTACTTAAAAAAAGATAAGTCATTACGACACATTTGACAAAATTAACATGCGATTCTGTCGTAAATAATCGAAAATTGTGAATACATAAAAACAAATAAGCGATGAGGAACAAACAAACTGGCACGTTCGTAAAAAAGCCGAAGATCGTACAATGCATTTCCATAATTGTCACTACGGAAGTAGGTATCGCTTCGTTTTTTCTGGGAAACATTCATGACCGTGAAAATCATGTGAAATACGACTTCTTGCACGCATTCATTTCGTATCACTTTCACCGTCGATATGGAAACAAGAATTGGTAGCGCAGTGTTTGCTTCCGGAATACGGTCACTCGATTGCTCGAGACCTGAGAAAAAGGCACGTCTGTACTATATCCAGCGAGCCACACATAGGGTTTGATCTGAGGTTTCCGCGGCGTTTCTTCATATGAGTCTTGGCTTCCGGGCGTTCCTCCGCGGACATCTAAACGCGGAGGAACGCCCGGAAGCCAAGACCCACACATAGGGTGTTTGGAAGGGGATGATCAATCACCAGCATATAAGAGAAATCCCACGTGCAAACCACACGGTCATGAAAATATTACGCATGCTAACAAATTATACATCCACATTCATGCACAGGCAAATCTTGCTAGCGGTTAGTTATTCCTAAAGCAAATCCACTGAAGAAAAATATATACATGCAATTAGTCGTCCATGTGAGTGACACCACTAATGTTATTAATCGAAACACTGTTCCTATTCTTGATAGCATGAGAACAGATTCACATTTTAAATCTCTCTCTAATTTGCAGTTAATATCCATTATTTTGAATTCAATCGATTCGGCTTTTACTTTGTGAAAATCCATGTTGAAATGAAAATACACAACCCTGGTAACTTTTCACTGGTATATTATTTATTGGTACGACGCGTTTCGACGCTGAGGCGTCATTCTCAAATACGTGAACAAGTAAGTACTGGAGAATGACGCCTCAGCGTCGAAACGCGTCGTATCAATAAATAATTTTCCAGTGAAAAGTTACCAGGGTTGTGCATTTTCATCCATTATTTTCTTCTCGTTATCATATCCACCATAATACGACGGTAAGAGAAGGATATATTTCACACCGTCTGAGAAAAAATTTCTTCCGGAATTACTAATTAAATTTAACCTAAAACAACCTTCACGCTCCTGAATAAACACCCATCCTATCACGCCTGACATATTGAAAACGCTGCACTTTTTATCATAACAACTCATCACGAATCTGGCCATCGTGCAATGTACTCTATTGGTTTCACCTATAAGTCCTCTTTCATAAGGGTCGCACTTGCTAAAAGCATATTCCAAGGCATCGAGTACCAAATTGAGAGTTTCTAAAGGCGATATCTCTCACCAATGCTCCACGGATGTAAAACCTCCAAATACCAATGCATACATGCTGTATAGACGTCGTACTCAAGCAAAACTTTGTCAAAGCAACAAAATCGCTTACAAAGCCACTGCTAAAACTCGTCAGCTCTAAGAGCATTGGACGTATGAGTAAATTGAAAATGATAATACCTCAAAAGACTTTTCAGTGCGAACGGCTCAAAACAAAGATGAACGTCTCTGCTGATCTTAAACGACCGCACGTTAGAACTCGCAACTCAATCACACCTAAGTTGTGAATGCAGGATTTGTATCATTCATAACTATGTAATAGGGTGGTTTCCTATTATCTTTTATGGCCTAAATCGAAAGATTATTACTCCTGGAGTACGCATTTCACGCTCTTAGATTTTCGAATGACGATATCTATTTTTCGCGATTAAACGAAAAGTGAAAATTTTCAAGCGCGCGAAAACGCGACGGCTAAGTAGGAATGCTGGGAAAAGTCCGTGTGACGTATTTCTGGTTCCAGCTGTTGGCGTGTGAGGTGACCTTGGGGCGAGGCTTGAGCGCTGATACGACCATCGTAGGCTGCTAGCAGGTAGCGCTTGGCTTACATAATGATTGTTATTCCCCTATCAAACGAAGGAAACTTTCCGAATTTAGGTAATTTCAATGGGTGATTATTAAGAGATGTTTCCCTGAGCTCTGTGCCTCACGCATGCATTGGTAATCTCAGACAATGTAAAACTCCTATCTACTCGTATAAAAACTAGGTCCCTGTGACGTCACCTAGAGTGGCATCGCATGGGCGCCAATCTGGCCTTTTTCAAATGAGGTTAAAACTGACCATTGCCATTCGTCTAAACTGGGATTTCTAAAACCAAATAATTTGTATATTATGAATACACTAATGGTAGGAAAGGAATCGCAATCAATGCATTTCGTTTTCCTTGATGAAGGAAACTACCTTGTTATTACCACTAAGAACAATATAGTGTTTATGATCTTGGAGTATAGGTCATAAACACTATATTGTTGTAATAATAAGGAAGGTCAGGAGAAGAAACTTTATTCATTACCACTAAGTGCATACATACAATGCCTGCGCTTATTTTCGAAAATTAAAGTATGATTTAAAGCTTATGAAAGTATTATTAGGTATAAAATGTGCGGAGCAGATGAAGTACATCAACTCATATTTGATATTATGGCAGGTTCTGAGAACGAAACGAAAATCCACGCAAGAAGTTAATTCAAGGTTATCCGTAGAGGCACTTAGATTAGCATATCTCTCATCAAGGGTCGTATATTTCAAATTTATTACTCGGAATAAAAACGATACAAATGTCACCACCGTGGTATCACTGTAATTCCCACGCAATAAACGAGCATGTACACATTCCAATGCATTTCATGTATTAATTAACGCTTATCCATCAAATTCTGCAAACGGTGGCCTCGTGGCATTGAATTATAACGAGAAATAATATGGCCTCAGTTGATACCTATGAATCGGCTTCAAAATGTTTCGGTTAGTATAACGCTGGATCTGCAACCGGCACGCAATAATCGTCTAAAACAATATTTCCAGATGATTAACTGAGCAAACGATCCAATTTATGTAAAAGGTAAGCTATTCAGTGGACACAATAATTCCCCGATTATTTCACGCCAGAAATACATCCGGCAACAAAAAAAAACAGTCTATAAAGCGTAGATCATTTCAGTGCTGAAAATTTCAACCACTAACTTAATCATACTATTCAATCCTAAGTAAATATGATATCTGAAATCTCTTGTACATTTTTTTCAAAAGTTTAGGTATTATACTGAATTTAAATCAATTTTTAATTCAATGCCATGCCAAAACGCTCAAAACTTTGACAAGAAATGTTAAAAAACGGATACTGTTCGCATGCGAGAATATTATCTCAACGCAATACAATGGGTCCAAATAAAATATATAGTGGAATTGCATTAACACGACCATCAATAACACGATAACCTTAATTACAGATGCAAGTGAAATTTTCAAATCCCCTCGAGATTGTCGTAACATATAATGTTAAATAAATCTATAACACCACTATTATTATCCAAACAACCTCGAAATACGGTTTTTACCAATTCACAACGTAACTAAAACCCCTGAAAAAAGTCGCTTTGAGAAATCAACCTCTATACATGACTCTATAAAAGATAAGACGTCATGATGCGATATTGTTATTCATTAACCTCGTTAACACGACTGATCGCCAAAAATAACCTTCATAATACGACGCTCAACAAAAGAGCACCTCGATAACAATAGTGATTCCCTATTCCTCTTGAAACACTTCTCATCGATGTTCGAATGTACTACTAATTTACATCAACATGACGATTTTCTACAACATAAATTCAAGAGTATTTTATCCCCCTACGAATTTAGCCATATATTTCGAACAACAACATAGAGATCAGATCTGAAAATTAAATTAGAGAGATAGATTCTAGAACAGGTAGATTCAGAATATCGTTTTAACCACGATCGATAAGATCCTCTAATGGCAGCGTTAAGACTTAGATCAGTTGATTTTTAGCGTAGCCTGATAACTTACGTATACCTTAATGAGTTAATCTCTCCATCATTCGGGTTTTCGCTAAATTGTTTGTCATAAGCAGGGTAACACCGAGTACGAAGTATGGTTGAATGAAATAGAGGTTCGGCCCATCGCTATTAGATGTATGGGATACTCATATTTTAACCACTAACTGGGGAACGGTGAATACAAACCGGTCATTCTATTTTTTTTAGCTCGATGTTTTTACCTCTCTACACGTAAGAAAAACGTCATGGGTCGAAACTATTTCCTCTTATCCCCCTCCACTCAACTTCTAGGATCGAAACTCAGCCAAGACCAGAAGGATTTTCGTTTCAATTGCCATCCCCGGTCAGAAGACAGTTTCGACGGGATCCCACCAGGCGTCTTCAGTTGGAGAGATCAACGAATCAAGAACGCCACGGTAGATTACGAGACAACAGTATACCTTTAAGCATGCTTCAGAATTTCCCTAGTATTTCTAACTGCATGTTTAGCATGTTCTAGATCAATAGGCAGATCGCCTTCATGAGTAGCTAGCAAGTTTTGCCTTTTCATGAATGTAGAAGTATAATTTGCTACTATGCGAAACATTTTGACCGTGTGTTGTGCAAGTGGGAATCCAGTTGCATGCTGCATGCTGGTGATTGATGATAATAATAATAATAATGTCGTCTTTATTTCACAGCGAATTTAGGACTAGATAGTCCTCTCTTACAATTAACTAGTTTGACAATCGCATACATCCATGCCCTGGGTGGTGGTCAAACCACCCAGACGGGATTCGAACCCGCGACCTCTAGGTTAGCAGTCGGGGACTTTACCACGGCACCACCGAGGCCAGAATCAATCCCTACGAAAAACCCTTGAGGTCGATTGCAGGATATTATGAAGATGTAGATTAAAAGTGCCAAAAATAGACGAGCGCAGATTACCCGCATATGGAATTGGAGTGGGTGCTAGACTGGAAGTCAAAAATATTTATCATCTTGAGTTTATAGAGGAAAACAACCCACCTATAACATGTTTTTCCTCCGCTGCTTGACTTGAAAATATTCCCCTCAATCCTTTCATTCACCCATCCCTCCAATCCTTCCACGTCACCACGTAGAAATCCCCTTCGCCAGACTCCCGCATCTGCGACGGACCACCCTCTCTCTCCCTCCTCGCCGAAGGTCGATGGATTCTGAGATATGCATTAGTACCTACTCTGCCGGTAACCGAGCAGTTACCCACCCCATTCTCCCTACCCACTCCCCCAGCACTCATGCCAACCACCCACCCCACTACTCCGTTCATTCCCTTCCAAAGAAAAACTCCTCCACCATCGGAGTGTGCAAATGAACTCGAGTAAAAGTAACCGGAATTCTCTACTACCAATACGATTATTCGTAATGGAACTCAAGTAAAAGCATTTGAGAACCTGGATACTCAAGTACCAAGACGATAATCCATACTGGAACTCCAGTACTTGGAGTAAGTACATGAGAGTCCATTTATTTATTCAAATGCCCGAATACCCAGGAATATGGGGGTGTGATGTGGTATTCACAGGCAGTAAAGTATTCGAGTACCTGAATATTCGAGTACCAAGGCGATTATCCATAATGATACTCCAGTACTTGTAGAATGTATGTGATATTCGAGGCCCTCTATGGATACTCGAATACTGTCTGCCCACTCAATTACCGATTATTTAAACATGCTATTGTAAATGCAAAGTATTGGTCCCAAAATCGAATAATTTTTCATGCGAAGTTAAGTGGAGCTTCACCCGGACAACTAGCATCCCACTCTTCATAAGCCGCACAGCGCATGTGTAACTGGAAACATTTAGCTGAACACCATGTCATTATTAGGATTTTCAGATAAATGCCTTGGCAGTGTCAAATCAGTGGTCCAAAGTGGTGCTAGAACGAACTTCAATGATGTTAAAGACCAGGTTCGTACTAGTTCACGTAAATGATCGAAGGGTTAGAACTAAAATGTCGGTCAAGAGTATCACAACCGACCGTAAACAAACACTTCTATGAAGCGTTTATCATTGAAGTGCTGTAAAATACAACCACTGAAATAATTTCTGTTTTTAATCCTAAGCTCTCATGACAACTGAATATATCTGTAAATATCTGATTTTTTTTCATAAGTATTGGAATACCTTATAGAGAGTTACCAATAAATTTCTGTACACGAGTATAACAACTGCCCGCAGAGCAAACCATACAATAAAGCATTCATCATTATAGTGCTGAAAGGACTGAAACCACAGAATAAATTATACTATTTAGGAAAGCAAACCCCATCCAAAGCAAAGGGAGTTTTCTGTGTATAAACCACCGCCGAAATCATAATATCTAAGCGTCCTGGTAGCGCAATATGTAGAGCACCCAGCCGGCAACCGGAAAATTCTGGGTTCGCGTTCCAGTCAGGCCGCATTTTTACCCTCTGATTTCTGGCTTTTTTATCTACCACAGCACCGTTGTCCTCGTCCTTTTTCTATTATATATTCCTATCCCTTTATTTCCTTACCTGTTAATTTATTTGCATGTTTGCGCTTATGGCGTCGTGTGGATGACAGAAGTACTATACTATTTCATTATAATTGATGATACAGAAGATGAGAAATACGAAGGTGTGAAAAGATTAGATCGTTGGAAAATTGAGTGAAAAACTACAAAACCAATCTTAGGATTGCTGACCAGCAATGATGATGATCAATTTTTGGTTCAATACGATGCAAAAGCGCTCAAAATTTTGACAAGATATTATGTTAGAAAGGAATACGTTGGGTGCCACTCGACCCCCTCCTCCACCCATACACAAATAGCTTTGGACAATACCTCCGGTCGCTTGGCGACCCCAACCGCCCCCCTCCTCCTCCCATCCCCCCCCTTTCGCTTTCCTCCTCCACTCTCCAGGTAAGCACAACGCTCAAATCCCTTTCACAGCCTTGATATTAATTCCCTTGGGCGGACGTCACACGTTACTCTGAACCTCTCCCTTCCTTGCTCCCTCGAGATACCAACCCTTCCTCTTCGAGTTCTCACCAGAAATATATTTATTTATTCATTTATTGCCACACCACCGAAAACAGCACTTCAAGAGGACTTCATCCTTTAACATCTGAGTAATGTTTTCTGTACGCCCGTAGCAGTTTCAGACAAATCGAGCCGTTTTCTTTTGTATTTTATTCAGTTCACGCATTGGTTCATAAGTCGTCACGTAATCACCGCGCCGAAGCGAAGGCGCGAATATTAGGGTTGTACTGGTGAGTCAATCTCACCCCAACCAGCCGGTTGCCAAAAGCATATTATAATGGCGCACGTGTATCGTTGTCGGAGTAATATGTTGCTTGTGTGGAATATGAAACTTAAATCTAATAACATGAGCAGTAACTGAGCTTTGCGTTACAATTTAAGAGATAATTGTAACTATATATTTAAATATGTATAATATATTTTTTATCATTATTTACTTTTTAGTATTTTTTAATGTGTTTATTATTTTTCTAAAGTTATTTAAAGCACAACAGACAAATCTGTTGAGTGATTTTTTTGTTTAAGTTTCGTCCACTTACGTAGTTGTGAGCGGAGCATAATCATACTTGCACTTTCCTTGTATACACATGTAGTCTCCTGAAAACCAGGAGAAAACGGGACGACTTAATTGGCCACATTGTGAGGCATAATGGCCAGATGAAAACTTTTGTATTATGACAGTTGGAAGGGAAAAATTGCAAGGAACGACCCCGAATCAGTTATACAGGACAGGACAGTTGTATAGGACAGGTTATAAAGGATGTTAACCCTCGTGTGGGCGCGCTGGCGTATGAAGTACGCCAATCTTCGAAAACCAAGGATTTCAACATTGTGCATACATTCTGGTCTAGAATGGCATCGTGTATTCTTACAATGTACTTTGATCGTCGATAGTGAGGGTTTTCAAAACTCGAAGTATTGTAGCTAGTTTCTTTTTCGATCAGCAAGAGGAACCGACACCCGTGGCGTGTAAACAGGGTGGTTTCCTTTTATTTTTAATGCCTAAATCTAAAGATTATTACTCCTGGAGTACGCATTTCACACTTTTAGATTTTTAAATGACGATATCTATTTTCCTCGATTAAATGAAAGGTGAAAACGTCAAGTGGAGCGGCATCGCATGGGCGCCGATCTGGCCTTTTTCAAATGCGGTTAAAATTGGCCATTGCCATTCGCCTAAACCGGTATTTCTAAAACCAAATACTTTGTATATTATGAATACACTAATGGTGGGTAACGAATCGCAATCAATGCCTTTCGTTTTCTTTGATGAAGGAAACTACCATATTATGCCGCGCGACCGGCCGTGTACCACCTGTACCACCCGTGTGCCTTTATATCTGTATCACCTGTAACTGTGCAAGTAGAGATGGGTCAAAAAGAACCAAACTGCCAAAACGAACTGTTCACTGAAATGAACCGGTTCGAAAATGAACCGTTCTCTAAAACACCCTGTTCACTGTTCATGTCGGCACTGCACAATTGCGGCGTACTCGGTACAGTAGGTATGATCATCAAGAGGCATTTTGAACTGCAGCTTACTCGAGCAAGTGCGTTGTGGGTTCAACAGATGGCGGTTACGAGGGAGGCCATCCAAGGCCGCCGAAGTGCATCATATACGACCGAGCCCCTCCCCTTCTGTCTCTACTATTCCCCTCCGTCGACGAAAACGAACAGGATAGCCACTGAACGGTTCGTTCTAACTAATATTTGAACTGATATTTAAAATATTAGTTCTTTCGAACCGTTCGAAATAACTAATATTTGAACTGATATTTAAAATATCAGTTCTTTCGAACCGTTCGAAATATTAGATCAAATATTAGTTTCCTCGGGGCGTTCAGTTGGGATATCGCGTTCATTTTGATTTCGTATTTTAACATTTGTGGATTTGTGGATGCATCTCCAAAAATATTGTTTAAAATGCGATTCATGAACTTAGGAAACGATTGAACGATTGAAACGATTCATGATTGTGGAACATTTTTTTCGGTCCCTTTACCAAGTTGATATTTGGGCTTAGTTTTTGGCGCCTACGATGAAATTTTTTAATGTGGATGCATGTCCAAAAATATTGTTTAAAACGCGATTAATGAACTTAGGAAACGATTGAACTCATGATTGTGGAACATTTTTTTTGGTCCCTTTACCAAGATGATCTTTGGACTTAGTTTTTGGCGCCTACGATGAAATTTTAATTTTTTAGTGCGCTGTATTGTGCAATGTGGATGCATCTCCAAAAATGTTGTTTAAAATGCGATTCATGAACTTAAGAAACAATTAAAGTCTTTGGACTTAGTTTTTTCAGGTGCATCATCTAACAAGGAGTTTAATCGTATCTTAAGTTCATGAATCGCATTTTAAACAATATTTTTGGAGATGCATCCACATTTCACATCACATCGCACTTGAAAAATTTCATCGTAGGCGCCAAAAACTAAGTCTATAACTAAAAAAGAGTATATGATGACAATATAAAATGTGTACATTGTATCCACTATTTATGTTTTTCTTAGGTTGGTCGTATAGATATTTACTTTTAACTGGTTTAATCTATATTTTACCCTGCGTCGCTTAAGAGTTCTCAACTGATGATAGTGGGAAACACATATTTGGCTCCAACTTACATCAAATTACTTGTTTGTATCTGCAAACTTTGGCAAGCTTGTAATAACCTATTAATTGCGCAGTGGCATGTATTTCAGAAAAAGTATGGCAATAATTGTATTTGATTTTATATTGTAAAATGTCGTTTTTTAATACTTGTTTATAGAATTTCACCTTTTCCACCTTTATATTTAAAGTGTGAAATTAAATATTAAATCACTAGTTAATGAGTTGATTGTTGATATTACTTTTGTTGAATATGATCCCCTCTATCCATCGTTAAACTAAGAGGTAGTTTAGTAACTTCAAATACTCGTGGGCTATTCAGAAGGAAAATCGAATATTGGAACACGTGAGGATACTCCGTTTATCTCCGTTAGTCTGCTTGTTTCGCTTTATATAGAAACATTTTCGCAGGCCAAATTTTACTAAAGGTACAAAGTTTTTAATTTGGTTTTATCTGTTATATAACATCAAGCACAATTTTCCATCTTATCATAGGCTACGAGTAACTTTCTTTGCAGGCACAGGCTGTAACGAGGAGAAAAAATTGATATCTTACCGACGAGTCTAAAAGAGAGATTCACAAATGATCTGTATACTCAAAATATTTATATAGAATCGTTTGCTGTGCAAAAGTCAAAGTTTCTTATAAAAGGAGCATTTTAAAACTTTTCTGGCGCTAGATATGCGAATAACATCTGGCACTGACTTGATATGTAAATATTAATTCTGGCATATTCTAAAGTGGACAGCAGATATTTTCTTGCGCGTGGATAACCAAGTAAAGGCTCGGGGCAGAACTTGCTCAAAATTACCATAACACTCTCCACAAACCTTACAATACCACACTAAGCTTTCATGTACTCTAAACGCATGATAAACAATATTTTCTACCGAATGACCCTACCTGTTCACTATGAACCGATATTTTGAACTGTTCTTTTTACTGAACAGGATCAAAGTGAACGGTTCATAAAAATGAACAGTTTAACCCACCTCTATGTACAAGCTTCGACTAATTTCTGCAAATTAAGAGAATTTTTTTACAAAAATCGAGTGTTATCAAATAATTACATATGTCGTGGACAAAGTACGCCATGCGCACGGTCGTATAAAAATATCCGGCCCGCTGGAGGGTTAAAGAGGAGAAACGTGTCACTACGATAAGGCTAGCAGAGCGGAATGGACTACTGCGGCAAACCAATCTCAGTATAGGTGACTTATGATGATCATCATCTTACAGGGGGAGTTACCATTTGTGTTTCTAAATATGGTGCTTACAAGAACCGAATAGGAAATATACAAGAACCCCAACTATGAAGACAAATCAATGAAGACATCGATAGAGAGGTAGATTGAAATGACGCATCGGCAGATATGGAATGAATTAACTGGATGAAAACCGAGAATAATAATTTAGAGAACAAGAAACACCGGAAAGAATTCTCAAGATGCACCCCAGCCTTTACATACGGAATACAACAAATTAGCGCATATTAGACGGGGATCAGAAGTTTCAATGAAGCCTCTTTGAAATTTGAAACCAAGGTTCAATAAAGGTTCCAGAAGAAATTTCACAAAAGAATTTGCAATATTAAATCACGCAGAAGGAAAACAATAAATTCTTCATCATACAGGAAGTTTCGGTAGGAACCTGCAATACTTCAGGTGGTGTTCATAGAGAAATGTTTTGCCCACAAGCATGAGTTCGCAACTCCTTAGTTACTAAGCAATGGCAACGCAAACATTTTTCAATACACTTTGCAGTTAGCATGGAAACTGTTTTTCTTAGGTGTCCAGCCTTTTTGGCATTTTATTTAATACGCAAGATTTTTATGGACATTATTTAAATAAGTTTGGGCGAAAACGTGCCATTACAATTGTTTGAAGTCATCTCAAAATGGGTGAGATTTCACAAACGTATTGCTGATTTTCGCTCAAAGCTCTCGTTAAACTACGCTCTATTATTAATTATTTCAGAAAATTACGTATAATGGCACGTCCAACCTTAAGTATCAAATATTCTTTAAAATCCAGAGTATTAAATAAAATCCCGATAAGGATGGGACCCAAGAAAAACCGTTTCCATGGTAACTGCAGAGTACATCCAAAAAATTATTTCGTTGCCATAACTCGGTAACTAAAGAATTGCGACCCCATGTTTATGGACAAAAAATGCTCAAAATTGTCTCCATCACCATCTCCTGAACTATTGTAGATATATTCTTCCTGAAACTCCCTTTATAGGGAAGCAAACAACTTCTATGGCTAATACGATGACAATTTAGCTATGATTGAGGCAGATCAACCGCAACACTAATGGTGAGGAGGTGGCAGCTGTGGAATGCACGTCTTCTCTCGTCTACCATTGTATTACATTATCATCACTTCGTCTCCACGCAAAAATGCATTTCTTTGTCTTTTTCACAAAGGCAAGCCGTTCACGACGACAGCCTGGGTATCATCTGGTGCGTGCGCTGATCTCAGAGAAGGGAGAAGGCCATTTGCACGAGGCGGTCGCGTCACGTGCTCTCCGTATTATTATCAGCGGGGAGAGGGGAAGTGGTGGGTCTCGGATGAGGAGAGGTGGGGAGAGGCGATTCCTCTCCCCTCTCCCGTTAGAAGCAGCATCACCTCAGCTGTTCCTTCAGAGGGCTCACTTTCGACTTCGACGATTCAAATTCCTGGGGCCCGCGAGTCACGAAGGATCCCAGCAACGTTTCTACGGATCAGTTCGCCGACTGAAGCATTAGATCGACAGTGCGGAAGTATTCGGACGCATTTTTTGGCAACTTAGTGCAGTACATTCAGTGGCATAGAAACGGGGGGGGGGGGTTTCCAGGTTACAATTCCCCCTTGAATTTATAAGACACGGTCTCAGGCGTTACTTTGTGGAATTTCTTCATTATAGAATAAAATAAAATAAGTTCGTTTTATTCCACGCTTTATTTTAAATAGCACGACCCGGGTTTCAGCATCTAATGCTATCTATCAGGACCTGATGATAGCATTAGATGCTGAAACCCGGGTCGAGCTATTTAAAATAAGGTGTGGAATAAAACAAAGTTATTTTATTTTATTTCCCCTTGAACCTTCGCTACTTTATTTTACACTTATTATACCCTTTATTTTAAAAAACATTAGAAAGAAATTAGGATTCGTCAAGCGTATTGTGGGAAGATTTTCGGTTGAGAAAGTAAAAGAAAAGAGCTATTTCGCACTCGTTCGACCGCAATTAAATATACAATAAGCGTATGGGATCTGGTGCAGAAGGACCTAATCCGCGAGCTGAATAAAATACAAAGAAATGCTTCGCGGTTCGTCAAAAACGGCTACGGGCGTACAGAGAGCGTAACCCAGGTGTTAAGTGAATTAGGCTGGGATCCGCTGGAGACTCGGAGGCTGCGCGCTAGGCTTAGATTGTTTGAACAATTGAGAATGGATATCTTTAAGAGTGACACGAAGACCCCACTATATTTCCAGGTCCGATAGAAGCGATAAATTAAGATTGATTTTTTTTCCGAACGGATAGATATGCCATTTTTTATGGCATTTTAGGCTATTTGCGGGGTATTATGTGTACGTTGATGAAATATTTGTTAAAAAAATTACAGTTTTTGATTCCCAAAAATTTCAAAATTTTCCCCGGACCCCCTCTTTGCCTTGGGGTGTTTTCCATGTACCCCAGAAGGGCCCCAAAATCTCCGGAATATCCCCTCCCCATTTCAGAATCCTGGCTACGCCAATGAGTACTTCGGAGTCTATTTCCTATTCGGTGCGTGTAAGCGCCATATTTAACAACGCCAATGGTTATATTCCCCGAGTAAAATCTATCCATGACAGAAGTTTCAAATGCTTAACCGCGTTTCACCCTCGATAAAAACACAATAGTTTTCTTGAGAGACGTTTTCTTTCACCAATATGGAGTCAAGAATCTTCATCCTTTATAATATGTGCATCGTTTACATCCTTTACAACCTGTCCTATGTAACACATTCGTGGCCGTCCCTTGCCCTTCTTCCCTTCCACTTGTCCCCATTAGCTTGTTTTCATCAGGTCATCATGCCTTATAATGAGGCCAATTAAGTTGTCCCGTCTTTTCCTTGTGGGTCTAAGAATAATTTTCTATTAACTATCTCTCTTTTGGGAAAAACTTACATTTTTCTATTCTGGCACAACTTTATTCTCATAGCAAGGCATTTCAGAAGTAATTGATCATTTATTATTATAAAGGACTTTGTCATCGTTTATTTATTTGCAAGCCAAAAGCTCAAGTATGACAATATAAACTAATCCAAAAAAACAAAAAATGAAATGGAAATATAGAGCGAAGGGCAACGCATGTCACTGGCTACGATCCATTAATGACAGCCGGGTGAGAGTGGTGGCTGCTGGTGAATGTATCTGTTGACGTACGTGTGAGGTTTGATTTCAGGGCAAAAATTGGATGGGTGAATGGCCTCCGAAAAGAGTGATTATGAAATCAAGAAATGGATTTAATTTTGTTTTTAAACGAAGTGAAATGTACGCAATGGGAAAAAAAACGTCGCTTCGAATTATTCCATCTTAAACATCGGGCATTAAATTGCAATTGGAAAGCTTTGCCAGCAAAATAACTTAAGGAATATGATGACTAACACACTTTATCCACAATATCCACTGAAAAAACATTCATTACTCCATAATTGCTAACCACAGCTTTTAATTGAAATTAATTGACCTGCAACTTGGTTTGTGCGGTCAGTGAACTTAAAATCGAATGAAAAGGCATGCTTACCAAGACTCTCCTCGATGCTAATTCAGAATTTCACTGGATTAGTATGCAAAAGAATTGAAGGATGGCAGTCTGTGGTTGATTCAATTAAAGAAAAGTTCCTGAATCAAACTACTGAAATGCAATTTTGCACAAAGATACTTCACTATCTCACAAAATATCACAAAAAATGCATAGGCTTTTCATAAAAATTCTTGGGGGCTGTAAAGCCTTGATTTCGAGCAAGATTCCTCTCCCGCGAATTTTCCGGGTAGGAAATGAATAGGCTGTATTCGACTAACAGTAAATGTTTACAATAATTTTTATATCCGACTCCATCTTTTTTCTCGCCATGAATACATTCATATGATTGAAGATAATACCGGTTTAATAATGTTATTATAGTCTGGTCGACTGGAAATACTGGGAAGATATGGAATAAGGAAACTGCTGAGATTTCCCAACAGGAGGCATATGATTTACAGCGCCAGCTCCAAATGTCCTTGCTTCTTTCACTGGTAATGTCCTTCGATTTTTTTAAAGGTCGAGGCCTCGCGAGGTTGCATCAAGTTCTTAATCAAAAGCAACCAAAGCACGTTCGGTGCCTTACTTACTGGATGGATAATATTTTTTCATGACAATATTAATGTGGGTTAAAATCCGAGCCTCTCCCAATTGCCGATGAGGTACTCTTTAGGCCTGGTTAAACGACACATTATAATTATAATAATTCGTCTTTATTATTGGGCGAGATTGGGACTAGAAAGTCCCATCTTCCATCTAACCCATCCTCAAACATAAAATATATGCAGTTGCTCATGAAATTACATGCAGAGAAATTACATAAAGAGACATAGAAGCTCCATTTTCAATCAACAAACAAAATTATAAGTCAACAAAGTTACCACATACCAAGTGTAAAAAGATGTTAGCAAACGTGGGAAAAACCTGAGGATATTGAGTGTTGGAAAAAACCCACTGAAGGAAAACGCCCGCACAAGATTGGGGGGCGTGAAAAACCTGTGAAAACCTACTGAGAGAGCTAATGTAAACCTGGGTATCTATAAATACAATAAATTACAAGTAAATGTCACCCAGTACCTGTAAACAAAAGAAAATTAGATGAAGATTAACAGGTACGAGTTACGATGTCTAAATGTATGAACGCGTGAATGAGCACGAAAATGCACCGTATAGCCATCCAACTTGTGCGAATGCATAAACAGAAAATAGAACCAGTTCTAAGTTGGTCAATACATTCGTACATGATCCGTTCCGGTCCACAAAAATCGTTCACGCAAACAGACATTAACATATCAAATCGTTTCAGGCATGATTTTGTAGAAGTTCGCTATATCCGTATTGAAGAACACAAATGGTAATTTCCACACTTTTAAATTGGACACTTAACAACCGACCATGGTTTCAACACATTTCCTTGAAAATGACACAATGTGTAGAAACCAAATTTCGGAAATACGAGGGATGTCCAGATAATAAGAGCACTGAATTTTCTATTATATCAAAAATATGATATTTATTTAAATAATTGCATGATATTAGAGGAGTATAACGATGGCTAAGTTCTAACAACAGGTTTCTCAAAAATTGCAACTTTTCAGGAGAGGAAAAAAACAATTAATTTTTTTGTGTACACTGAAATTAAAATTCAGAAGTTCATAATAAGTTTGCAAAGAGTAATTTTTGCTTGTATTTTATTTTTTCAATGTTATTACACTTTGTTTAAGATACCTGCCTGAAACCGGCCGAATTTGAGATACGTGTATTTAGAACTTAGCCATCGATAAGTTAGTTATTTTTCCACGCAGTCGCCTTCTGTTTTATGCAAGTTTTGAGCCTTGGGACATGTGTTTTGATTCCCTCCTCATAGTTATCTCCCACCATCTTCTTCGTTCACTTACAGACCTGTTGTTTTACCCCGTCGTCGGTTGAAATTTTTTTCAACCCACGTGAGTCTTCAAGAAGGTAAAAAGATGAAAAACTGTAGACGCCAAGTCAGTGGAGTATGCAGGGTGGTTTAAAATGTCCCAACCGAACGAATTCAAAAATTCCTTCAGTTACAATGAACCTTATGGCCAGGGATGGCAAGTAAAACGATATGAAAATGTTTCGTTACGACCCGGAAGATAACGAAAGTACTAGACCTAGGTTTAGTTTCGTTCCCGCACTCAATTAAAATCACCAAGGAGTTTAATTTCGACCCGGGACGAAACTTTACTCCAAGAACGAAACTAAATCAATCGAAACCCCGCCGCTCATAGATAAGTTTCGATCCCATAAGTTGAGTGGAGGGGCATAAGAGGGAATAGTTTCGACCCATTACTTATGACATACGTGCAGAGAGGTTATAACATTGAGCTAAAAAATAGAATGGCCAGTTTGCGTTCACCGTTCTGCCGTTATTGGTAAAAATATGAGTGCCCCAAGCGTCTAATGGCCGTATACCGATCCTCTACTTCTTTCCACCATACTTCGTACTTGGTGTATGGGCCGAAACTTAACTGTTCGAAAGTGAAGCACGTGATCCCTCCGATGCGAAATATTATCTTCATTTCGTTTCATCCCAAAGTTTCAGTTTAGTTTCGACCCTGAGTAGTTTTGACTCTGATCTCGTTTACCCTGAGTTTAGATCCCTAGGTTTAGATTCATTTCGTTTCTACTTTCGATCCCGGGAATGAAACTATTGCAATTTTACTGGTTTCGAATTTCCCTTAATTTCGATTTCCATTCCTGCTTATGACAGCGCGCACTTGGCAGGATTTCTCATCGACGTATTTCCGTGAAACAGTCATTACGAGGCAAGTATCAGTACTAGCGAAGGTCGCCGGTGGCTTAAGTGTTCAGAGACTACCCCCACTACCACTCGGTGTTGCCAACCATTGAAAATAAAATTCCAACAGCGCGAGAGCTCAACTGTTCTCTTACTTCCAGAGTATGCCCCGTAAATTAAGGAACTATGTACCGACTTGGGCCTCATTTCTATATTTAGCGCATAACACAAAGCAGGGCTTCATTAGTCATAGGAATAAACCCTGTTTTCCTCTAACTTTACGGCGATATAATTGCAATTTACATGCAGCTTATATTTGATTCAGTGTCAGGGTGTATAGGTGTTGCATACCTGTACTCCAAGAAACTGCAGACCTATACTCCAAAACACTTGTAGACCAATCGACACTTCAAGAAAATTGCTGATGGGAATCGGGTTGGTGCGGTGGCTGGAATGCTGTCTTCCCACCGCGCGGGCTCGGGTTCAAATCCAGGCGATGGCAGAGAATTTTCAGAGACTGCCCGATCCCTGCTTGAATGAAGTGTGGAGGACATTTCTAGCACAACACTCCGTCCGTCAGATGGGACGTTAAGCCTTGATCCCCTTAGCACCTTTCGTTAAGAGCAGGCTAATGCCGACGCCGGGTTTCTCTCCACCCTTCTTTACCTACCCTTCCCTCATGGCGCAAATGACCTCAGATGTCGGTCGCCTCCTCCAAATACCATACTATAACTTGCTGATCTAAATCAATAGTCTTAATCAACATCAAAAATATACATCAAGAGAAAGAAAAAAAAACTCCATTTATGCAGTTTATAATCACGAAATGGAGAAGAAAGGATACATTCTTTGACCCGAAAATCGGTCTTTTCCAGAAAAATTAAAAATAGCGACATCGGTATTTTCGAGGTCTCTTCATTGATAACAACTATAGAATGAGGTGAAGATGAATCGTCAAAATAAAAGAGAGAATACGAATTAATCCCTTCCATTGAAAAATAATCAATGCCATTCATTCCACGCTATCTGAAAATCAGATATAAGACCCACTGATAAGATGGACGAAAAAAGATAATGGAAGGTTTGCTGTTCTCTTCTGATTTAATTCTCAGCTAATAATTTTGGAAAATTGGGATTTTCACTCACTTTAAGGTATTTCCTTTCAATGAGAACATATGTTCATTGCTATCAATACCTTTTTTTTAAATCAAGCAATTGCGATATCATCTTCGGCTCGCGGGAAAAATTCCACTATCAGATAAAAATCATAATTCAAGATAACTTTGGCCTCATCCCACATTCAAGCGCACCAAATAATAGGAACAAAAGATTATTTTGATAGCTGAGAGCATGTATATCGTCCCTAATTTCCATCAACCGTGGCAATTATAAATTGATTCTTACTACTCAACTAATTTCTTGTGGAGTAGAGCGTTAAGAAAAGAACTTATTACATCTTTCTTTGTAACCAACATTTTTAAAGAGACGAAAAACATACTTGGATACACACAGATTATAAGAAATGAAAGTATTTTACAAAGCGATGAGAAAAGACAGCTGTACCTTTCAAACAAAATAAGGCGATAATCTAAATAGCCAACTTATACACCAATATGAATCATATGAATGCAGCAACAAGAAAAATCGCACACCGCAACACCTCCCTTAATTTTTATTGAATTTTACACATTTTCAAAACTAACGTTGATAGTCCCCATTTGACAAAAAATAATCTACACAAGCAATGATGTCGTGCGATAGCAACAAAAAAACACCTTACTTAAGGAACAGTTAACGTAATATTTTCTGATAATTATAATTCTTAAGTCTTCCTGCCAATCAGGGGCTAGGCAAGTAGGACAGCTAGGTTGCCGCGGGACATGGAAAGACCATGAGCATGTGCAAGAAAAAAATTATCGAGTAATAACAACAATTGACTGGCATTGTCAATCGTTAGGGATATGCGAGTACTCGAAAATTGTAGTCGAGTCGAGTAGTTGGTACTCGACTCGAATGTTTCGAGTAGCATTACGAATGTCAAGTCGAGTAGTTACTGTTACAGAGCTGTCGAGGCCAGTTAGCCAGTGATTAATTTAAGTGTATAATCTTTATCACTATTGTGCAAATACCTTTACTCAGGGCTCTTCCAAGCCGTTTGAATACGCATATTAATTAAATTTTCGACATATTACTTGGGGTTAATTCAGTTAAACTGTGTTTAAGACACATTAATTTCCATTCATCTGATGCTGACACAAGTACCATAATCATCCCTCATTATTTTTCCTTTCTACATTAGGATAAGCATTCAGAATAGATAATATACTTGGGGATTGGAAAAAGATGATATGTTGGAGCATGCCATGTTGTAATGCCTGGTCCAGAAATTACCATACTCGACTCGACTCGATACTCGCGAATAGTTTTCAACTCGACTTGATACTCGACTCGAGATCAAAAGGCAATACTCGCACAACCCTGCCAATTGTTGCAACTAATTTTATGACAGGAGTTGCCGTGGGACACGAAAGGACCATTAGCATGCATCAGAAGAGAATAATCGTTTAGTAAGAACAATTGACAGCCATCAACTACCAAATTTTCGACGCCATCGCAAAGACGACAATCAAGTCTCCCAGCCAAGAAAGGCGGCGAAACTATATTTTTTAACAAAGTAGGTAAGATTACGGGAAGATTCTTGCACAAGGACGAATCCAAATTCGAACATCTAATTTCCTAGGCCGAATTTGGTACCCTGGAGGCATAGTGAAAGGTTAAAAAAAATTGGTTCGTGAAATTCCGAGCTCGGCACTGGGTCGCGAAGGGATTCCACGGAGGTTTTCGTGACATGGAGCGTGCCTGTTGATGCACGGGGATGAGCCCGAAGAGATAGAAATTTATGGCGGAGGTGAAACATCCTTCCCCAAGGACAGCACGCGGATGTAGCGGAACCATGAGATGGGGAAACACGGAGATCATCGCGGGGCATGCACGAAGACGACGCGACGCGCGGCAAGATGGTAAACTGTAATTTCAATGGTGGGTATGCATCGTCGTAAACGGCTTGGATGTGAAATACCGAACACCAAAAAAGAGAGGGATATTTCTAGCAAAGCAATAAGTAATATGAAGGAAAAAATATTCCTCAAAGTTGGCATCGTCATCTGCCTATGAGAAATTCTGTTTCATATGAAACCGCTTCAGGCTTGACGAGGTGAAACTAATTGTAAGAAATATCTATGATAAAATACAATGTGCCTCAGGAGGATTCTGCAATACTTCAGGAGGTGTTAGGGGAGACAACTTTAAGAATTTATTGCCCTACAAACATGGGGTCGCAACACCTTCGTTACCGAGTTGTGGCAACAAAATAGTTTTAATGCACTTCGCAGTTACCATGGTAACGGTTTCTCTTGGGTACCTATCCTTTTCGACACTTTATTTAATACTCTTAGCATTACATACTTAAGGTTGGACAAAAATGTGCCGTTATACGTAATGGTCTGATAAAATTAATAATTGTTTAATAATTGAGCAAAACTAAACAAGAAATTTGAGAGAGTATCAACAATACGATTGTGCAATCTATTTTCAAACCCATTTGGAGATTGTTTCAGATAATTATAATCGCACATTTTCGTCGAGCCTTATTTAATTAATATCCTTAAAAATCTAGAGTATTAAATAAAATGTCGAAAACGCTGGATACGTAACGAAAAAAGTTTCATGGTAACTGCGTAGTGCATTAACAAAAATGTTTGCGTTGTCATGGCACAGCAACTAAGGAGTTGCGATAAAATGTAAATAGTAGTAAATATGAGAAATGCTGTTTCATATGCTGTTTTCGTACTGGATATGGTTGGCGAGGAGAGGCAGAGGCAGCTTTTAGATGAGATGCGGAGGAGACAGAATGCATGGATGGAGAGAATACTTAGCGGGGAGGGGATGTTGAAAATGGTGTTAGAGGGTAGAATGTTCGGGAAACGTGGAAGGGGAAGGAAAATAATAGGATTTTTAGATAGATTGAAAGGGAGTAGGCCTTACAGTGAATTGAAGAAGGCAGCGCTGGAAGGAAAGGGAGGCTCCCAAATCACTTCTTTAGTACTCCATGGAAACCTACCTTAATCGGTAGAATACTATAATAATAATAATAATGCTGTTTTCAAAGAGACACCGCTTCAGGCTTTACGAGGTGAAACTACGATATATCTATGATAAAATACAGGGTGCTTCAGGAGGAATCTGCAATACTTCAGAAGGTGGTAGGGGAGAAATTTCAAAGCATTTATTGTCCTCTTAACATGGAGACGCAGCTCCTTAGTTACTGATCTATGGCAACACAAAAATATTGTTGGATATACTCTGCAGTTATCATGAAAACGCTGAATAATTGTCCTGAATCTTTTGTGAAAATCGATGTTAAACTTGTGTTGATTGCTCTTTATATATATTTCGTTCATTTTATAGTATCCATAAGGTTTAGCTTATTTTTACGATGAACTCTGAGTAATCGTGGACATTTCAACCTCATTTTTTCGATAAAAATTTTGTGTCGTCATCTGTCAGCGAGAAATTCGATCTCATATGAAATGTTTCAGGCTTGGAGCAGTGGGAATACAATGTATATATCATCATAAAATACCGGGTGTTTCAGGATACATTACGCAATACTTCAGGATGCCGTAGAGGAGACAATTTTGAGCATTTCTAGTCCTGCAAAGATTGGGTCGCCACTCCTCAGTTACTGAGTTATGTCAACGCAAACATTTTGTTAATTCCACTTTAGAGTCACCATGACAACGCTGGTAAACGTAATGTGCAGTGATGGAATCAATCTGAAACTTGTGCTGATTGTGCTTGTAATAAATTTAGTTCATTATATGCCATCCACGAAAAGAACGGTATCTTATTTCTACAATGAACTCCGAATAGCCGAAGACATTTCAACCTTATGATTTCACCTCATGATGACGTCCCTTTTGTTGAAATAAACTATGTGAAACTACGAAGTTCTTGTTTCCCCGTGGCTATTTTTAGCAAATTACTCGAATTCCCGCCTCAGACTACTACTTCCAATGGATTGTCTAGTCTATTCCACAACTTAAACCTATATATCCTCTGAAGCTAAATGTTTTAAACACCCGTAGATTCATTTCATCAATTTATTTCAGCAACCATAAACCAGCACCATGAGCCCATTTCATCGTGCGTTGAGAGAAAAAGTAACAATAGACGACCGAAGACATCCACACCCTAGCTAAGGTTAGCCTCGCCAAGCGAACTCGAACACGCGACCTTAGGCACAATAATCGAGGGCTAATCACTTTTTTTCCGCGCGCATTAAGGGACCATAATACCTGCGATATTTTAGCTCTCGGATAGCTTGACTCGGACTGGATAAAATAGGCTCTGCATGAATAGTAACATGAAACCTACAGTAATTACCAATACTAGCCATCTGCATACACCTATTGGCATGTTGTAACTCTTGCATGAATCAATTACTACGCTAACTTTTCGTTTTCTACAACTAACTAATACTCGTAGTTATATTCGCATGATCAGTGCTGTAATTGGAGCGGTACGAGCCGGTACGGCGTACTCCCTAAAATCCAAACTCGTTATAAGCGTACCGATTGAGCTACCTTTTAAAATCTGTAAAAAAAATGGCCCTACTGCAAATTGTCCAATGGATTTCAGAATTAAAAATTGTAAAATGATTATGTACTTGTTAAGAGTTATCTCGTGGCACGGCTAGGAACTAATATCAGAGTTGGAGTTTGACATTTCAATCGCGGCCGGATGTATAACACATGTTCAGCTGTTGACAACTTTTTGGGGAGTACCGCCTAAATTTTATTCCCAACTACAGTACTGCGCACGATGGCATGTTGTTGTCCTTAGTACTGTCCTAGTGTCTGGTCTGACCGTGTGTCTTTGTCCTGAGTGCTTGGCCTGGGTCCGGCCTGTGTGCACGGGGCTGATTTAGGCTAGGATGAGTGCTGCATGCATGGTGTAGAACCACCCCGTGCCACACACCCTTGCGGTGGCTTGTACGGAACCTCGTAGATCTAGATCCACGCCGTCACCGGGGCCGAAAAATTGCTTTTCAAATAAAGTCAAAGTAAACATCGAATTAGTGTGGTGTGATTTTCATTACTTTGTATCGAGAGATTAAAATTAATACCTTGAATTGAGACGAGCATTAAAAATAAAGCGAGTAACCTGTTTCGACGCACGTAGGGGATTCATTTTTTGGACTTGAACCCACCACGGAAATGGAAGGTGATAATGGATACCTCAATCATATTCAATACGCAGGTAGGTAGGTATATCTTCGAAATCAACGTCGCCGATTCTTGAAACGCTTTCATCATGGAATGATTCATCAATAAAAATTGTGTTTAATGACGCAGTTTCGAAAACGAGATGGCCAGAATGATTATGAAGATGGCTTTGAAAAACAAGGCAATAAAATAACGCACTTATTCCCTTTGATGGCATCATAGTCGATGCATCATTCATTCCGCGGATTTTTAATTTTAATTCACTACATGTATATACGCATTTACTTTGTCATTCATCAGTTAACACCATGTCTTGGGGCTCAAAAAAAGGGCAAAGAAATAGATTGAAACACATAACAGAAAATGTACGCGAAGACGTTTAAGTTGGTGGTAGAAACCGAAAACCAGAGGCTAAAAATGTGGTCTGACTGGCACATAGACCCAAAAGTCATATTTCCCTTGATACGTCCGTTGTGTGGCCCTTCTTCATTCTAAGGCAAATAAGATAATACTAATTACTGCTTTTTGAAATTGCTGATGCTCAAATATACTAGCACAACATACACACTTACGAAATTTAATTATTCATCATGATTCATTTAAAACTCCAATTACAAACAAAAAGCTTGAAAGAACAATAGCTCCCTTTACTTGAAGTATTCTTTGACGGAAAACAGTACGAAGTGAACTAATACTATGAAAAAGGTTAAATTTTGTGGAATTTTCTTTAAATTCAGGAAATATTAACCTCAATTCAGCTACGTTTATTCAGTCGCAATTATAGGGGAAAATAAGTTGAACAATATAACACTCAAACTGTGGAAAAGGACCTTCATTTGTTTTCAAATTCAAATTGTAGAAGAATTAACGAGGTGAGTAAATGCTCCACAGAAAGGATGTATCCACTCTAGAGGCAAACCTTGCCCTTACCATCAAAACATAACTTGGAGAATTAAAACGATTCCATCATACTCATGGTGAAACTTTGGAATAGCTGAAAATCAACCTCGTCACAATAACGCATTAGTCAAAGTACAGTTCTGCATCAGGAATAACGAGGACCAATTTCACCTCGGATACAAAGTCAAATAATTTTATTTTTTCCACTCCAAAGCTTGAGAGAACACTGCCTCCCTGTTCATGAAGTATTCCGTTATGCAAACAAGTATGGAGTGAACTAATATTATGAAAAAGGATAAATTTTGGTAAATTGTCTGAAATTCATGAAATAATAACCTTCAACCAGCTACGTTTGAATAGTGACAATTTTTGGAGAAAGTAATTTGAATACTTAATTGGTCAAAGTAAAGATACAACTAATCAACACAAAAAGTAGAACTCGCAGCTCCTTTTTGACCTTTTGTAAAGTTAAATCTAATAACAGAAAACTCGAAAATTAAAAGCATAAGATTAATCGACACATGTAAATGCCAACTGCGAAAAACGAACACTTGAAATTTAAATTATAATTGGTGGAAGAAAACAAAATAACACTTTTTTACAAAGGTATTACTTAGGTACTAGGCGTTTTTAGGCGTGCTAAGTTGTCATCAGGTACATACTAATACTACTTACAGATACTTTTTATACATGATGACCTAACGGTTGAAACGGGTAGAACTAGTGGTTTCATGGTTCCAAAACGCGCTGGAGCGCCGTGCCGGCCCTGGTTAACAAAAGACAAAAATGGTCAAATAATACTTTTATCAATCTTTAACCTCCTCAAAATTTCTAATATACGTAATAATATTATAATATAATAATATTATGATATAATAATATTATATATTTCGTACAAAACAAAAAAACTAATAAAATTTAAATAACAACTTTTAATAAACAAAACACACACAATAATATTGCACTTCTAAAAAAGTTACCGCAAGTGCGTTCCGGCACTGCTAATTTTGCCATGACGTCACTGGATAGTACCGAAGTAAAACTTATGGAAAAAGTACTGCCATGTTTCTTCAACCAATATGTATTCGTTCCACTACGTCTCGCCTGCCTCAGTCAATTTTGTCAAAAAGGATAAGTTAAAAAAAATCATAGTGTAATCGTTGAATCGTAAATAGGTGGGAAGGAAGACAAATGAAGGCCCAGAATGGGATAGTAAATAGTGTTGATTCAGCGTCTTGGAGTATAGGTCTAGAAGAACTTTAAATGCAAATTTTGCAAACGTTTTCGTATGTTTATACATCTTCACAAGGACTATGAATGATGAAGGTCAATAAATTGACCGAAACTTTGACAAAAATTTGCATTTAAATTCTTCAAGAAGTATACTCCAAGACACTGAACCAACACTTCATACACAGAACGCATAGGGGTCAAGAGAAGGAAGAATATAAATAGTACCTTTGCATCTAATTAGTTGAGGAGGTAATAAAAAAAAACAGAAGAAGTGAATCGAAATGTGAAGTCTTATTTTGCCATTTACCACCCGGGTAGCGAACTCGCGTACATAGGCTGGAAACGCTTCAGCAAATAAAGCGATTTCTCACCTCTTAGGGCTTCGACACCATGATTCATTTTCCTCCGGCATACCACTGGGAAGGAAAAGTCACGAAATAAAAAAAAACCTTCTCCCCATGACGTTCACCCACAAGCATCTCAAGGACTGCTTTTTACCTCCGCTACTTTTCAGCCTCTGTTCAATACCAGCCGATCGGTTCCTTGCTACTTTTCTCACACGAAATTGCTTGAAAAAGAGATGAAAAGCAATTGTGGAAAATAAGAAAAAATAGAGAGTGATTATGTTCGAGTATGATAGACAACTTGCTCAAGGTAAAGGCGGAAGGAATGGTCAAAATTACTCCAAACACTTTCCTTAATACGAGCTGTTGCGGGAGAGAAAAAAATGACCCCAAAGAAAATTTCTGCAAAAAGAATGATGAATATTGAACGGTGTTGAGTTGCCAACACCTTGTGGTTCTTTAGAGCCAATAGAATAGCTTTCATTCCTTTAGGCTCGGCCACGGAATAAAGATACTCAGAATCTGAGATCCTACATTCGTAAAATATCTTGATCCGCCTTTCCCGAATTCTAAATGAATGAATAATGGCAGCTGAGAATTAAATAAAGTATCTCTTTGCGCGGTAGAAGGAATATCCAGATCTTTATAGAAGCTAATTATTGAAATAATATAAGCCAATAAATAATTGAAAGTAAATACAAACTTTAATTATGGGACATATTGTTTCTGATGAAAAAGAGACGAAACCACGTAAAAAAAGACAAGTAATCCTAAAGTCTAAATTTACTACCGCAATGTAGATTTAAACGGAGAATTTTGCAACAGCCCTTTAATCGTTTAACCTAGGCCTTGTTTGGTGAGGAGTTAAGCAACGCTTAAGTGATGACGAGGAAAACATTTTCCAAGACACTCCCTCACACTGATTATTAAGATAGAGCACAATATGTCATAGTAGTTGCCAACATTTTAAGCTAGCATTGATACCCACAACTGTATACACTATTATACATCTACGGTACCTTGGAAGCCACCGCCAGGCTGTGTGGCACTCACTGATTCTATAATACATTCAGAACTCATCCTAGCCTTAATCGGAAGTGCGTTTGCTTGCCAGACACAGGACAACACACGGTCAGAACAGAAACTAGGAGAGTGCTGATGGTACGAACATGCTACAATGCATAGAACTACTAGTTAGTAATAGAAGATATATGTACTATTACAGAGGCAAAAATGAATGTAATTCTACAAATAATTCACACACTATTTAAACCAAGGGTATTTCCCTTATTAATCAAAAATCTTCTCCAGCTCCGTCTCAATGCTGTGATGTACCTGTGATCTGCCTCGTAAAGGAACAATAACCCCTTTCCGAAGTAAGCGAAGCAAAACGTCCACTAATATCGAGAAATAGGTGAACCGTAAATTGGGGAGAAGGCCCACTTTATTCGAAGACAAGTTATCCCTGAATCGACAAAGGCCTTTATTTCACGACCCATTTGACACTTATTTATTCATCATTCATCCGCGACCGAGGCACCAACGAAGCCATACCGGAAAGAGAAATATAAATGGATGATCTCCGCCTTTCCTTTATGTCACAACATGGGTGTTAACTTTTTTTTCGATGAACAGCTTTAGTTTACCTGACCCAGAGAGAGAAGTATGAAACACCGCGGAGTGCGGTGACTCTTATAATGGCAAAAGGAGAAACCGATTCAAAAGCAAATATAATTTATTGACAAAAAAAGAATGGTCTTTTATAAATCCCTCAACACCTGAGTTGTGGTTTGCTCAAGAAAATCAACAAGACTCTAAAGATGAGGAAAGTAGGAAGTTTGGGCACTTTCGTTTACAATAGTAGATACCCACGCGTTCTACTGATGGGGCCGGGTCAGAGAAAACTAGGAAGGTTGGCACCCAAAGGGACCTGTATCCTTTCTTCTCACGGCACCAAGAGCCGACGAGGACTGACGCGGACACGACTTAGCAACCAAAGCTGGAGTCAAACTTCAGGAACAAAAATCGGAATTAAGATTAGCGAATAAAATGCACTGAGGAAACTCGCGTCCACGCACACGCTGGGCTGCCGGAGTGTTTTCTTTCGGGCTCCGTGGCGAGGTTTCTTCTATCATATGATTCATATTTGGACTCACTATCTACACCTCACTAATACGTGGCTCTGTGGGCGAGTACGTCTGTTCTGTGGCTGGTGGTTACGGAACAGTTGTGCGAGGGTTTGAGTCTGAAGTAACCATACTTTGCTGGGTCTACACTAGTACCTTCAGTGACCACTTAAGTTGGCTCTCTATTTTAGATGATAGTGTAGGTGTCACCAGCTTCCTCTAAATACACCTCCACTTAAGTCACTTAGAACCCATACTTAAATTGCGTAGGCAACTGTTTCCGCACGAATGACGCTCTTCAAGTGTTGTAAATGGCGCATGATTAATGAAAACCCACCCCTGACTCATCCCGTTGATTATCTTCTAAGTGGTGCTGTATTCCATGATGTGGTCATTGAGTGTTCTATTTCGTTAGGTAACTTTCTGGGGTTATTAAATCGACGAATTTATTATGTGGAGTTCCTCATCTTATTTTTGGTTTTATTTCCGTGAAAACTAATTGCTATGCCTGTTGTTCACGGTGAAACCCGTTTTATAAAACTTAGAAACGTTTTAAGGCATTCTAAGACTGAGACTACGGCAGAGGATCCGGGGAAAAAGTCAGTTTCCATGGTGTCATAATCGAAAATAACTTAAACGAATGCACTAAGTAAAATCCCACATACTGCTATGGAAACCATTGCATAGGGCTTCAATTTCAGTCCTGGGGATGCCGAGGGGGATAAGATATGGCGATTTAAATGGACGTGGGAGGAATTGAAGGTTATAATTTTAATCAATGGTTTTATTAAAGGAGTGGAATTTGACTAAGTGTCTTCGTTTACGTTATGAATACGTCAAGTCAAGCTTAGTAATTCTATATTCATCTGGCTCCATCACCTCTCGCCAAATAGGGACTGAAATCTGTCTTTCCTTTTAACCTTCTAAATCCAAAATGGAGTTAATTTACGGAGTTTGGAAGTTTATTTCAAATATCCGTGGCTTTGGATCACAGAATCACTAATTTCTCTCCTAGATCTTCATCTGTAAACAAAGCTGTTTCCCGATATAGACAATCACGGCGCTGAAATCGACTAAAAGCTCAAGTGTAGCTACCGCACCACACTTAAGATTGGACTTAAGTGCAGTCACTTAAGCCTGTAGTGTAGATAAGGCACTTAACTAATTTCTTTAAAGAGGTATTCTTACCATCAACATCCGCGTCCGTCCTCTTCGGCTCTTGGACCCGTGAGGGGAAAGGTTGCAAATCGCTTTGAGTGCCAACCTTCCAAGTTCTCACTGACCCGACCCCAACAGTGAGGAGGGACTCGTGCGTGTCTACATACTTTTGAAAACAGTACTACGTCCTTACCGTGGCTGCGGAGGTAGCGTTGGTCTTCAAGAAGATGCCGTGGGATGCTTTCGGAAGCAGCCCTGTCAGCGTCGAACACTCGACGAGAGACTCACCAAAACAAATATGCCAATGGCTCGCGGGATAACACCGCTTTATATATCTTGGGCCTCATTCGACCCCAGATATCATAGGCCCCTATTGACCGGTGTCTTGCTCGATATTGTGGCGGTGGATTACACCACCTGCCAAGCTGCTCTATCGACAGCCATGTCCCTCAGAGTGAGGGACAGCTCGAAGCAACCTTTGTCTTTCCTTCGCCCCGCAACAAGGCTCTATAATTTTAATATATAAGTATAATTTTTCACTAACTAATAATTCAGACAAAAGGCGTTAACCATGGCTAAACTACACCTTACCTCATTAACCTCGCTCACAATCTACATTTACATAAGACCTTGCGAGCCACCCCTAGGGTATTAGGCAGGGGATGATCAATTACCAGCACGCAAGAGGATTCCCACTTGTAAACCACACGGTCATTTAAATGTTACGCATACCAACAATATATACTTTTACATTCATGCAAAGGCAAAACTTTCCGACTACTCATGAAGGTAATCTGCCAATGCTACAACATGTAAAACATGCTATTAGAAATACCAGGAAAATTAAAAAAAGCATTAAGGAATACTTAAGCTAGAAGACTAAACTAAAGGTAAACTAAGCTATTAGTAAGTCCTAACACTGCCCTTATAGCCTCTTATCGATCGCGGAAAAAGCGGCAACCACCGAGGTAAACGAAACCAATAAATATAGGAGAGAAGTAATCGAATTGCAGTTGAGGATTATTCAATGACCTCCAGATGTGATGTCACTCGCCGCGCATTTGAATGGATTTAATAAATTCACCACTCCCGTCAATAAGGTCAAAACGATCCGAATATAACGGAGAAATGAACTATAATTAGCAATGGTAATTGAAATTTATATTCGTGATTATTTTTTCTAATATAATCATAACATTTTTGCGCTATTACTCGCGATTTCAAATATTACATTGTAAATATTGAGAATTAATGCATCGTTCAGTGGTCATAACCGCGCTGCGAACATTTTTGAGACACTAATAATATACGTCTAGAGTCACAACATAAATCAAACCAAAAGGCGACGGACTTGTGCCGAATATCGAATTGACCATAAGCGGACGAATAGATATCGTTCCAAGTAAGGGTTTAGAAACCAAGAGACATGCTTCTAATAATTCCATGCAGAATAAGACGGATCATACTAAGTCTTAAAAACAGCGTCTTAACAAAACATTAGTGGAAAAATATAGCCTGAAATTGAAACAACTTCTGTCAAGGACTATCAAATGCTGTGAGTCAAAAGTTACGTCCAAAACAAGCGTAAAAACAACCCTTGAAGAAAAAGTTATATGTTATGCTAGATTTCAATGAGATTGCCACTTTGCATAAGTTACTTTTAACTTTAAGAAATAATTTTTGTCGGATTCGTTATAACCCTAGTCGATTATGGAAACTTATCGCTTAAAACCATTGTTTTCCTTAGAGCTTCCCTGAAATCGAGAAAATCATGAGGTGCGACACATTTCCGATAACAGTTTATCTACCGTCGATTTTATATCGCTCGGCCTTCATTTTCAACCTTCCACAATGTGAAAAACTAGGTTAGAAAAGCAGGGAATCAGAGCAATTGTTATGGATGTGACTATCAAATGCATTTCAACAGATCATACATTTAACGAATTGCAAGTTGGTAGCAGCAAGTATCAAGGTTTGTCCTAACGCCGTGCCCAGTCCATGACATGAGAGTAATCTCCTTGAAGACCGTCTCAAGGTCAATACATCTCATAGCTAACATACGATAATGACGGTATGAAAGAGATTTCAACTTCCCTCACCACCCCCTTCTTCAGTCACCTTCCATTATCCCTCCTCATTTGACGACATTTGTAAAGCGCGTCCACGGACTGGTTTCTTGTATCCCCCAACGCATTGAAAATAAACCACGAAGATAAAGAGCCACGCGCTTGCATGCCAAGTTCAATTCCACCCACAAGCGAGTGGATTATACTAACTCGTGGGTTATACCACCTAACGCCGTTTGCAACCACTCCTGGTATCCCATAAAAAGGCGATAGGAGTAATTCTGAGGGCATTAAACTTAACGCATTCCCTTGCCTTAACAAAATAAGCATTTTACCTTTGTGGTATTTATTTATTTATAAGGTCCATAAGGTTCATCTGGGAGCCTCCCTTTCCATCAAGCAATGCCTTCTTCAGTTTAAAATAAGGCCTACTCCCTTTCAATATATCTAAAAATCTTATTCTCTTCCTTCCCCTCCCTCGTTTCCCTAACATTCTACCCTTTAACACCATTTTCAACATCCCCTCCCCTCTAAGTACTCCCTCCGTCCATACTTTCTATCTCCTCCGTATCTCATCTAAAAGCTGCCTCTTCTCGCCAACCATATCCACCACTTAGTCGTTCCTTTTCCTCTCCGTCCATTTCACTTTCTCCATTCTTCTCCATACCCACATCTCGAATGCCTCCAATCTTCTCTCGTCTTCTTTCCTCAGGGTCCACGTTTTCGCACCATAGAGAGCTACACTGCAGATTAAACTCTTCACTAACCTTTTCTTTAGACTCTTGCATAACGATCCTCTCAGAAGCTCCTCCCTGTTCCTAAACGCCTCCTTTGCTGCTGCAATTCGCTTCCTGATGTCCTTGCTACTGTATCCGTTTTCCTCTTATGTATTTTATATTGGAGGTGGTGAAAAGAACTTACCAAGAATACATAGTCTCTGTCATTTTATTACTGTTCACATACCGATACCAAGATTAGAATTATTTAAACAAATTTTCTTATTCTTGGGACCGAAGATTTACTGTGAGTTACCAAAATACATCACTGACGAAAAGGCTGAATACAGATATTGCAAAAGGGTAAATATGTGGTTGTTTACTCATAATGATGTTTCACGTTTGTTTAGATGAATTTAGTATGGTGATGAATGGAATAATATGCAAGTCTTAGTGATTTCATATTTTATATGTACTTCCAGCATGGCAACATTTTTTGTGTAATATGTACCAAAGCACTAACTGAGGAACGAGTCGGTAACCCCAAAACGGACTATATTAAGGGGTACCTATGTTCCTGCAGCCATGTATTACTTTAAATTTATATTTGCATGGAACAATAAACATAATTATTCCTATATTATCCTAGAAAAGGGAAATTTAAGTATACCGGGACTAGCCATGGTGACAACTTTAGGAATCAAACCCGCAATGCACAAATTGTACGAAAAAAAAATCCAAAAAGAAAAAAAACCTTGTCCGGGACTCGAACCCGAATCTACCGGTGTACTTAGATTAGCCAACAGCGAACACCTCTATGTGTTTAAATTTCGAGCTTCGCTATCCGGATGTGGTGCAGCGCACAAATTTCTGACTGTTTTCGCATCTTATGCTCAGCAGTCCATAACCAGCTGGTTCGCTAGTCCTCAAATTTCCGCGCATGAAAATGATATTTCGGTAGATTTACTGGCTAAAGCATTCGACCACAAATCGAGTGGTTCGAGTTCCAATCCCGGTTGAGGCGAATTAATTTTTTCTATGTATTTTTCGCACTAGAGAGGGGAAATCATCGTCAAAATTAAGTCTCCACAAGACGATGCTAAGTAGGAGATATTCGCTTACACGGGATGAAACATATTGCTGTCTCTAAATGCAGCTTAGGTGACGATTACTTTTCAGTGTATTAATTTAAGCTCAAGCACATATCGCGCTAGGTTCAGATTGCTTGAGCAATTGAGAATGGATATCTTTAATAGCGATCCGAACTTTTTTAATTAAAATGGATAAATCCTAGGATTCATCAAGCTTATTGTGAGAAGATCATCAGACGAGAAAGTATTAGAGGGAAGCTACTTCGTACTCGTCGGCCTCACCTTGAATATACAGCGAGCATTTGAGATCCGGTGCTGAAAGACTTAAACCGCGAACTTAATGAAATACGAAGGAAATCTGCGAGATTCGTCACAAAATGATACGGTCGTTCAGAAACGTTACACAGATGTAAAACGAATTAGATTGGGAGCTGCTAGAGACTCGGAGGATTGGGCTTAGTTTCCTTGAGCTAGGCTTAGATCGCTTGAGTAATTGAGAATGGATATCTTTAAGAGCCACGCGAAGAACATCATACTACAGCCCTGAATAGTAGAGGCCTTCACGTGGTAGAAATCCATCTTACTGATTTGTGAATGAAAAACTTTGCTGTTTCTACAATTTGGAACTTTATTTTCCTGACTAGTTTCGATACACTGTATCATATTCATAGTGCTAGTCCTATGAATATGAATCATTCATAGGGCTAGTCCTATGAATATGATACAGTGTATCGAAACTAGTCAGGAAAATAAAGTTTCAAGTTGTAGAAACAGCAAAGTTTTTCATTCACTAACCATACTACAGCCCCACTACTTTTCCACGTACGATAGAAACTATTACTTAAGAGAGATATTTTTCCAAAGCAATAGATATGGGAATTCGATTTTTTCCCTTACAATAAAGAACTTCAATAAATGCTGGACGTAATTTCGTTAGAGCTATTCCTTTTTATGGGTAAACGGCTGGTGGCCTGACACCCCCCGCTATACGCCCATTGAGGCGGTGTTTGTGAGGTAGTATCTATATAGACCTGTACCTCAAAATCCGTATAAATATATAACCAGAAAAAAACACCGACCAGCATTGAGAAAATCGTACCACCAGTGCGTGGTAACAATCCTCGCGGTGTCACTGAGATTCTTTTCACTCCTCGAGCACCAAATTCCTAGACAGATGGCTTTAACAAATACTTAAACATTTAATTTATTAAATTACTTCGCAATTTCTACCCCTACTCCTGAGTTTTAAATACCACTCGTCACTTTGCGAATGCAGTCAACGATGTCTTTAAATATCATAAATTTCTTCATTTGCCCTTACGAATTCCTACGCTTGCTTTTATTGAATTGCTTTTATGTGAATTTAATATTTTTTAAGAACTATTTTAGTAGCTGAAAAACATTGTATGTATTTAATGACTTTTTTATAGCAACTAATAAATATATTTCGTAAAAATTTTATAATGCAGTAAGCTTTGGAAATAGTCACTGTAATTGGTATTTAATTGGTACTGGTATTTTATTTTGCATAGGTATTGTAATTGACAATCAATGTATACCGTAAATTTTTTCCCTAGGGTAATTGAAAAAAAAACATAAAAATAGATAAATATTTTTAATGCGCGCAAAAGAAGAGATCGTAAACGCGTAGTTGGCCTCAAATTACCTCAAGGCCAAATGGAGCGTTCTCTAGAGCCAACAGAACCGGGTCTTCAAGGGTTGACTCCGAAAGATAAATTACCGTCCCCATTACCCTTCACAATGAGTATTAGAACATCCATTGAGGAAAGCAGGCAATGTGCCGCAAGCAGGTGGATTTATTTGGCACACCGCTTAGGTAGAAACGTTTACATAATGATGCAACACTCTCACTGCCTACATCCAACGGCGAAGTCATAGTCACTTTGAGATTTTTCTCCTGAGTCATCCTAGATGTCTTGATCGACGCTCACTTTTAGAATTCATTTAAAGCCGTCAAAATTTCCCTTCCTCCGCCGCAGACGTAACACATTCCCTCCGACACTTATCCCAACGTGACTAATTACACCAAATGAATGGGTCAAAGAATATTATGGTTCCAACGCCATTGAAACCTTTTCAAAATTCACTAACTCATGTTTAACTATGTGGTATGCCATTTCAAGATTTCTTTCACGAATATTTATTACCTCTACCACATATTTCTTATATATTTGTTGTAAACTTAGTAGCGTTACGGAAGAAGAGATGGATTTTGAAGCGGATGCCAGAATAGGGGAATAAGATGGGAAAATGTATTCGTTTATGAGATTTTTGTTCTGGCTATGAAAAAGATTTGAAATTCCTCACTGCCATCTAAAACCTTACTCGCGGCAGTCTTTGCATAGCTTTAATACGTTCATTTTAAAATCACTCCAATGGCAGTAGCATATTAAGTGCTTTTTTTATCATCTTTGCTGTTTCTGTAAGCATGAATGTTTTTTTCTCCCTCACACTCAAGCTTCTTCCCTTCTGTCCCATCTAGACACCATTGCAATCGCTGCATTTTAACAAATATAACCGGCATCCTTCTAATTGATCTTTCGGATCCTTAAATTTTAAAAGCAGCCTTAGAAGTGGTATATAAAGTAATACATATTCATTCAAAAAAACCTTGCAATCTATTCTATAGCTTTTCAGCCAGTTTTTATCGCCATTATTATCTTTAGCGCACATGCATCCAACATAAGAATAGTACAGGACTATTAGGGCATTTCGTAACAGTATACGCAAGATTTAAGTGAAATCGTACGTAGATAAATTCCAAATTACGCTCTGCTGCTTCCATACTCTGTGCTGTATTATGAATGCATACAATTTAATGCGCTATGTAACAAAACCTATTTGTTAATGCTTACCTTACTTATCTTTGCTAAGTATGTATAATAGCGCAGCACTGATGCATTAAATTGGACACTGTGAATGATGCATTCATAAGTTGCGTGAGCTTCTGTTCCATACGACATAATTAAAACAAACTTATTTATTCTAATACTAAATTCCATATGTTACCACATAACTTTATTCACTTCAGTTTACGTAAATATTTCTGGTAAACTTCAAATACTTCCCACAAGTTTCGTAAATACAAAATTTTGTCCGCTACTACCGTCAAGAAAATTGAATTCTTAAGTTTTCATTCGTATTATGTGCTTCTCCATTTATTTACGATAATAATTCAATGCATGAAGGCTTCCCTACAATTCATATTGCCATCTAATTGTTTTCCTTTCACTTTTCAAAATAATCAAATGCTTTGTTTTGTTTTTTTATGACAGTGATCCCTAAATGTTCTGAAATTAAACGCTCCACATTAGCGGATTTTCCGAAATCATGAGACAACCAATCAGGCCTCTACTTCATGTATTAAAAATCATATTGCCTAATCCATTCCTATATCACTTATCTAATAAACGACGTCACCACAAAAACGTTCTTCAGCTATAAAATACTACCCGATCGACTGATTCATAAATTATAACGAAACATTTGGGATGATTTTGGATAAGAGGCAAATGCTGGGAAAGATGCCCTCAAACGTCAAATTTAACCTCGGCAATAATCAGGTTGTTCATGGAAACCGGATTACTTAAAAATTGGCGTGAGAAATCACCCTTATTATATCCGCGGGGCAAGAAAAAAATAGTACGATCAAGTTTAGAACCGCTCCTGAACATGCGCGTCGATTTACATTGGAATGTCGACCGCGGAATTCTGCAAGAGCAGAAATCTAACGCAAGAGTCAGGATTGGCATGCGGGGTACATTGGAAAGAAAAAAGAAATAAGCTCCACGATGAAAAATGTGAGAGGAAAATATAAATAAATGTATGGAGAAAAAATTGGAGACAATTTCGTAACCTCTGAACAAAGAGTTGGAGATAAGCGGAGAGTGTGAGACCTAATTTAAAAAAGCATTCAGCGCCTGGAGGCAAAAAGGCATTTTGGTCCATTCCAATCCAGGACACACAAGTGCCTCAGCGGCTATACGAATCAACAAAAGCCCGAGGTCCCTCGTTCATTTGGAAAGTGAAATCACTAACGCCAAAATAACGTTTCCGCATCGCGGACTACGGTCACACACTGCGAGAAATCGCGGGCACAACGGTAGGAAAGGGAAAAAGAGACTGTGGAAAAGAAAATATTTGGAGGGGGTTTGAGGTTAGATTCTACGGTGACGGGAATGAAAACCTGCACAGAAAAAATAATAGATTTTTCAATACAATACCACACAATCACTCTCAAGTCGAGATATACCTCGTCGAATGATTTCCCTTTTCTTCAAACGAGGTGTGCACTACAGGTGGGCGCCGAACCGCTAATAAATGGTCCACGCCGTAGCACCAATACTGAGAGCCGTATTCTCAGTCGGCCCTGTAGGACGAAATTGCAAAAAAAAAACTGGTCAGAGACTCTATTTACTCTATTTTGACATGAAACTAAAGCATATTCACCAAAATAATATTAATTTAAATTTATAGTGTGGTAAAACGGCGATGTTAAATAATAAAGTTCCAATGCACACGAAATATCCAACGGTGTCACCGAGTCTCTTAAGCTCCCTCGTCGCAGAGTCGGGACGTAAAGTGCGATCAAAAATTCGTTCATTTCTGCAGCCGCAAACTTTTTCCAAGATTTTTGCGTTATACTCTTAAAAAATAGTAAATAAAATCTTAAATAGTAAATAAAAAATAGTAAAAATAGTAAAATACTCTCCTAAATAGTAAATACTCTCATGAAAAATTGAAGAACTGATATTTCTCAAACGAAATATACTGCCTACTTTAAGTCAGGTTTTGCCAGAAAAAAGGGTTCACTACTATACCACACCATAATCAACCAAAATATTTTTTTAATGGAAAATATAGATAAAGTACCATATTAACGGAATATGTTTTTACTTCATTAAAACTCTACCAGCAACTTAAATCCTAAATTTTTCGAAGAAAAGCAGGTGTGTTCTTGGAAATTTTGTCATATTTGGTTCTGCGCATCTCAGCAACGGATGAGATCTTATTATTATTAATGAGTTTATGCACTTTCTCCGCTGATTAAAACCAGCTGGAAATATTCACCTATCCCAAGGTCAATTTAGGATTAGGCTCGGATGCTAAGGAAGAGAATTCACCCTATCCTACACTGTCCGATCATGCACGACCCAGGAATCTTCTCACGATCTGGCAGGTCTGTAGTAAAACAGCTTTTTGCCCGAGGTTAATCAGTTGTTTTTTTATTCCCAGGTCGTCGACTTCTTTTTTGAATCTTTTAGACAAGACTCCCTCCGCAGAAATTATCAGTGGGTGTATGCTGACGTCTTTCAACTTCCAAATATTTTTTATTTCACCGGTTAAATTCTGATATTTTTGTGTTTTCTCTCTTTCCGTAGACTCAACATTGTGATTTAGTGGCACTGCTACATCGACTATGTTTGCTCTTAGCTGTAATTTGCGGATCAATAAAATATCAGGCCTATTGTAATCTATGGTTTTATCTGTAAGTATCGGTCTATCCCAGTATAAAATGTGTGTATCTGTCTCTAGTACGGCGGGTGGATGGTATTTGTAATATGGTGGAGTATTTGTTAAAAGTCCATAGGTAGTTGCTAGGTTTCGGTGGATAATTTTGGCCAACTGGTTGTGACTATTGAGATAGTCATTACCAGCAAGAGCTGAGCACCCCGAAGTTATGTGTTCAATGGATTCACCCGTTTTCCCACATTTTCTACATTTATCTGCAATTTCAAGTTTTAATATGTTTTTTTCATAGTTGTGAGTTCGTATAACTCTGTCTTGAATTGCCATCACAAACCCTTCAGTCTCCGGGTATAAATAGCCATCTTGGAGCCATTTCAGAGATGCGTTTCTGTCAACCCAACCCTCCTGTATGACTGTTGGGAACTTTCCATGCAAGATTTTAGACTTCCATTCCTGCTTTTGTTGGTTTAGGTCTGGTATTTGAATCCGATCTTGGTTCTCTCCAAAATTCAATGGTGTGTATCCCACGTCAGCCTTTATTACCTCTTTCATTAATGCATCTTTTGACGATTTTAAGGAGGATTTCATTGACTGTTCCTGAGATCGGCATTGTCGGAGAATATTTATTAGGCCTCTACCTCCTTCCTTTCTTGGGATATATAACCTGATTAATGAAGCCTTATCATGTAAACCATTATTATTATTATTATCATTAAAATATTTAGTTACAATTCGACCATGAAGTCGGGTGGTAACATAGATTTAGGAAGTGCATTAAGACACAATAATATACATAACCCAAAATACAAAGAAATACTAAGAAGAAAAAAAATTTTAAAAAGCCCTCAAAATACCATTTTTCACACTCACAATACATGTCCTCAAAGCACCAAATTTTTCACCAAATATTTCACACAATGCATGTCCACATAGCATCAAATCAGCAAAAAAAACAATACATGTCTACATTTACATTACCCTCAAAATCCATTTTTACACAATAATAAACTAAGACCAAAGTAAAAAAGACAAGAAACACCAAATTTAAAAAATATACGATTATAAAGCCCTCAAAATTCAATTTTATTTAACCTATTGATAAATATAGTGGCGTGAGTTGGAAAGGGCTCTATAAAAATTTCCTCCGGCAAGCCATTCCATTCCTCTATCCCCCGATGTAGGAAGGAAAAATTTAGTTTATTTGACAGCTGCCTTGGGGCCTTAATCTTATAATTATGATCCCTCCTCCCCGGATAACTTGGTCCTTTTAACCGCTTCGTTAGGTCCCTCCACGCAGGATCACCACTGTAAGTTTTAAATATACACTTCAAGCGTGACACAAACTTTATGACTTATTTATTCATGGTTATCAATTATTTTTAGCACATACTAGCCAAGTTTCAAGTCTTTACCTCAAAAAACGCATTTTTGGACTTTTTCCGGCTTTTCCGTTTTCAGACCACTGTGTGACCATTGATACCTCATTTTTTCCTTTTTCAAAAATAATCTACGAATTTATTTGAATTCTTGGCAATAAAGTATCAGAATTCGCCAATGTCTTCGAATGAAATGCTCTGCATTAGCGGATTGTTTGATTTTACGAAACAAATAATTAGAGCCTCGGCTTCATGTATGACAAATCATACTGCCCAATACATCCATTACAAAACTTACGTAATAAACCACATCACCACAAACTCGTTCCTAAGCTAAAAAAATACCAACCGACTGGCTAATTTATATATTATGTCAAAGCTTTTGGGATTGATGGTAACGAAAATGAAAAGCTGCACAGAAAAAAATTAATTTGATCGATACAATACCACGCACAATCACTTTCAAGTGCAAAAATATTTAGTCAAATGATTACCTTGTTTTCAAACGAGGTGTGCTCTACAGGTGGGCGCCGAGATGCCGAAAAATACTCCACGATGCAGCACCAACACCTAGGGCCGTATTCTGAGTCGACCCGTCGATATTTTCGATTTATCGATATTTTGGTTCAAATTTGCATATTTTTTTGAAAATTCGAGCTTATAATTTCGAATAAAAATCGATTTTGATCAAAATTTCTCCGTCACTATGGTAGGGTAGTATGTAAATGTTGAGTTACAATTTGCGGCATCCAAGACAGACAGTTGCTCCAAATAAGGCTAACCGACCCTCAATACGCCATCAGCCCCTACATAAATCGACCTCGCCCGACATGCGCCATAACAAGCCCTAAATGTGACCGTTTTAGGAACTATACGGCTCCTACTTGATGTAGGGTACCTGAATTGAACTGAACCAGCCCTAAACCCTAAAAAACATGACGGCCAACTTTGGTATGTCGATCAATTCGATGTAAGAATCTACAAAATAATGCATGTTAAGAGAGATGAGCGTGTGCAAACAATTATAAATTGCACAGGAACACAGCACAAAGTTGATAATACTACTGCATTGTACCAATCAAGGGAAATAAATAATAAAATTGGCTGATAGATTGGCTGAAAATAGTGGTAAGAATGCACCTTGTTCTTGAGGTCTTGCAAGGGTTAATTCTGCTTGGCCCATGAGGCCCTGGAATAGGCCCTGACTCTGTTTCATATGAAATACATGTAAAGTTCCTTATTAATGCCTGCAGACCATTTTCTTTTACAAATTTTAATTAGCGGTAATGGACACATGAGGTTGAAACATATACCATTGGAAAGAAAATGAATTCGCAATCCATTTCTTGCAATCGATTTTCGTCTTCCACGTGATTTAACTTGAAATTTAAAAAAATCTTAAAAATACTGAAATTTCATTTAGTAATATTGATATTATTTGCGTTTGGCATTTGGTATGCTTTTAAATAACCAATTCCTTATTTACATGAGTGGTAACGTATCTCGTCTAACCATTTAGCTTGTTACAAAACGAAGTATTTTCATCAACAAAGTTAAAAAGGAAGAGAAGTTTCTTTTTCCTTTCGCTCGGTGTGTGACATGCTCCAAAACGTTTTGACTTGATCCACCCCCTCCCCTTTCAAACCGAACCCCCTTTCTCCCCCCCCCCACCCCGTTCCTGTAGCAAAGAATCCGAGAAAAGAGAGTGAAACAAAAGGGGGACTTAGTCGCCGGGACCGATGGAGCGGATAACCCTAGAAACAAGGTTCGGGGAAAGACCTGAGGAGCCTATCGTTTGAAGGCGGTGGGGGAGGTGATAGGAAGGTTTTTAACTGTGGAGAGGCGATGAGCGCGGTGAGAACAAGTGAAGCGTGGATGTCACTCGGCTATGGCGAGGAAATGGCGCGGGGGAGGTCTCGCAGCGGCGGATTTTGCCGCGACGACAACGGAGCGAGATGGAGGCACCGTGGCGAGCTGCCGAAAGGAGAAAATTGCGGGGGGTATTGGTTGGATAATTGTGCTGGATAAAAAACGGAGGATCTCCGTGGAGAGAGCAAAACTGAAAGTTTTAAGATCGAAACAACTGTCTATTATGTGCGCCATTATTTGAAACGCTACATTCACATACAACCCTAGCATTGTGATGGAAAAATGTCGGTCAAAATCGATATTTCGAGCTATCGAATTTTATCGAAATATGAAAGCACGACTTTTAAACATAAATCGAAATTTTGTCCGAAAAATCGATCCAAGTGTTAATCATTTGCGCTATAATTTGTAACGCTACATTTACATACTGCACTAATATGGTGTTGGGAAAATTTCGGTCAAAATCAAAACCTAGAATTTTCATCAAGTATCGAAATTTGAAGCGAAAGATCGATTAATCAAAAAAAATTGACGGTTCTTTTTTCACACAGTTTGTACAAAAACATATTTGCCAGTGTACGAGTGATGGATAAAAAAGGAGGATCTCCACGGAGAGAGCAAAAACGAAAGATTTAAGGGAAGGCCGATCCAACTATCCATCATGTGAGCCATGGTATTTGTACAGCCACATTTACACACTACCATACCATAGTGATGGAAAAATCTCGGTCAAAATGGATTTGTGATCACAATGATAAGCTCGAATTTTAAAAAAATCTAAATTTGAATAGCAATATCGATGGAACTTTCTATCATGTGCACCGCAATTTTGAATTCAACTCGATCCGCAGAGATTCAACTCGAAGGTTGGTTGGATAGGTGAGGGTGGAGATCACCCTGAACTAAACTACAGGCGTGTGAATTTCGCACATTCAGGGTACGGGAGCCAGTTCCTTTCCTTGGACCACCTCGCACTTTGAAGATTTTGTTTGAAATTCTTCCCCCGGAATCTAAACCGGGACCCCATAATTAACAACCAAGCTCTCTACTCAATAGGATACCATGCTCCCCCAGTTTCACTACGAAGTGGATAATTTTATTCATACACAATAAGTTCATGAATTTGACCAAGAAAACGACACGATAGCAAGAGATATTTGTGGCATTAGATATCAAGAGATATTTGCGGCATAAGAAATATTTGTGGCATTGCCCTGAACAAGCGAGGACTCGTCAAGCGTATTGTGGGAAGATTTTCGGACGAGAAAGTGAATGATAGGTTCTATTCCGCACTCGTCCGGCCTCACTTTGATTATGAAGCGTGCATACCGATGTCCCAAGGGCCATGCGGAATTATATTCTCACCGTTTTAACCTTCCCTGAGCTTCCGCGAATATTTTAAAATCAAAATTAGCAAAATCGGTCCAGCCGTTCTGGAGTTTTAGCGAGACTGACGCACAGCAATTCATTTTTATTACATAGATATTCGTAATTAGACCAAAATAATCCGTCAACAAAACCATACGTTGACGAGGGAACATAGCAATTGGTATTCAGATGTATACGCACTGGATATCACAGCACGTACATTCTTAGTAATCATATCACGTATTGCCCTTCCCTATGCCAGTAAGCCTCAGAAGATGAAAAAAAAAAACAGAAATATTAAACGCTACAATGGATAGTCCATAACTCTTCCTTCACACTCCAACAGATGCGATGTAAATACTGTGGAAGCTAAATAAGGTGTTTTAGGTGTTTAAATCCTCAAAAAAATATACAGGTCCTAGAGGATTGACCAATGGAAGTTAAGACATTTGGCGAAAATGGCGGTGGACTAATTTTGCGTATGAATTTTTCTCCACTTTTTGAATTGTATACAAAATGCAGGTATCAAAAAGATTTATATTATTAATTTGCTATTTAATAAATGCTATAAACTTCAATTTTAGAAAAAAGATACGTTTCAATAAAAATACGGATAAGTATTATTTAAGGCAGAGGCTTTTGAAAACTCATACTCAATTTTATTTTAGCTTTTACTCTCATTTTTCACCAAATACAAAATGGTTTTGCAATAATACCCCGGTCAAATTTGCCCAAAAAACAGGGGTACCCTTACAAAAATTCCCAACAAGCTGAAAATTTACAGATACGTTAGGATTACCACTAGGCAATTTTTATCGTTTTTGTATTGCAGTCAGCGATACTGTTATCGCCAAAACACAACGGACGCGGTGAAAACCCGAAGAGAATGCAGAGATCATTTATATAAATGATTTAGAAATCACTCATAAAATATTGCATTTTCGGGTTGAAACACATTGTGAACACACAACACTTTAACCAGTATGGTATAGGGAAAATTCTCCATCAATGTCAGATAAGATACGAAAAACACTGTTGAAAGTATTTTGAATTCATCCCTTTGTCTTATAAATCGAAATAAACTCACTGTTCTAGCAAATGACTATGACTCATACTTCATAATAAATTAAATCTCGGCGTCATAATGAAAGTTGAAAACCAAGTATGATGACTGACTAATGGAATGCTCGAGGATCTAAGAGAATATATTGATAAGATCTTCTCAGCAGTCCTTCGATTAAATCAGCCGCCGATAGCAATCACAGTCATCAACAGGCAAAACTTGCGAAACGATATCAACATGAAGCAGGAATGCGGATCGTGTTCAACATCCTCCAAATTTTACCAAGTACTTGAAATCATTATCGTCATGATGTAACTCGTGTTGCGACAATAATCATCGAGAACAAAGATAAGGGTATTGTTTTATTGTAACAAGCGATGACGATCTAGAAAGTTCGGAGCTCGAAAACAATGGCATCTGAAGTTACAAGGTGAGAATCAATAACACAAACACAACTAACTTTATCATAAACTGAGCAAATGGCTCGAATTGAATAAAAATTTGAAAACAGGAAGCGGATGTTCGCAGAAATTCAAGAGTAGATGTTGGCTGAAAACAGTTCATGAAGTAATGAGCAAAACAAATGAACAAAAAAAACTTGAGGAGAAAAAAGTTGAAAGTTTATCATGGCGGTCAGGTTCGGATCCAGGATTTCTTTCTGGGGGGGGGGCAAAAGGGTCTGACACGTTTTCTCATCTTTGAAATTAAAAACAAAATAAAACAACTACAGTAGATAATATTCTCTTAATATTCTCTTTATTTCCGTATGAAATTTATTAATATAAAATTAAATGACTGAGGCTGCGTAATACACGAAATAAAATAAACGTAATGATAACCATATTAAAAATCTAGCCTATTTTTAAGCGTCTGGGGGGGTGGCGTTCCCCCGTGACACCCCCTAAATCCGCCTATGATGATAGTAATGGCAAAACTACAACAATTCCAACTTTTAATTTTTTCTAAGTAAAGAGGAGGAGCTAATAAGAGTGGGAGAAAAGAGAAGTCTCCTAAAAACCTTAATTAGAAGACTGGACAACTTAGTTGGCCATATTTTGAGGCATGATGGCCAGATGAAAACAGTCAGAGAAGGAAAAGTGGAAGGGAAGATGAGCAAGGAACGGCCCCGAATGAGTTACAAAGGACAGATTATAAAGGATGTAATAAAGAAGAAATACGTCACTATGAAAAGACTAGCGAATAGCAGAGCTGCGACAAACCAATCTCAGTATTTTTGACTAATTATGGTGCATAAAAGTTTCATTTCTTAGTTTTATAGCAGGTATATTGACCATACCATCATAACCGGTTTAATGAAAAACATATCTACCATGAAATGCCTTCTGCTCACGATATTCCATTGCAATGACATTAGTGCTTTATGAGTATTGACCTGATATCCTCTAACCTTCTTGACTCTGAATTAATTTTTTTGTCCAAATTTCCATGAAATTTCCAGCATGCAAAAACACTCAGAAATCGGTTTTGCAACCCAAGGGCTGCTTTTGATGGGTGAGCTCACCCCAAAGCAAGCCAAAGGTGTATTACATACTTTTGGGGTTCGTGAGGCTTTTCCTGGGCCACATCGTACTTCGAGAATTTGCTTTAGGGGTATCCGAAATCTTCACCTGGGATTGGAACTCAGGACACCTCGTTTATCTGCCAAGAAATCTACCAAAATGTCCGCGCCAAAATTACAGAGAACCGAGTTTGACGCTTGTAAAATCCATACCCTTCAAGCTATTTTCATGATATTGGACTATTATGTACTACACTTTCCTTGCTATACTGCGCGTTGATTGATATGGTTGAAATAGTTTTACGCTACTCGTTAAATGTATATTTTAATGCTTTAACTAAAAAAGTATCACTTTTTAAAGCCTTTCTAAGTAAACCTCAACTTTAAACATTGGCCAACGTTAAGCGCGCATTGCTAACTTTACCAAATTTATATTTATTGTTGAGTTAAGTACTTTAAGCATTAATCTTTCATACATTAAATTTTCATGCGCCTCCCACAATTTGAACAATTGTTATTGTATTTTTTATGCAACAACATTTTCTAAGCAACGCTTGCCTGCACGAGCTGAATTTTAGCAATACCGTCATTGACTAGTCTTACGCATCTTTGTGCATATGCTATCAATTTTTCACAATAGGGTGGTTTCCTATTATTTTTTTATTGCCTTAATCGAAATATTATTACTCCTGGAGTACGTATTTCACGCTTTTAGATTTTTAAATGACAATATCTATTTTTCGCGATTAAATGAAAAGTGAAAATTTTCAAGCGCGCGAAAACGCGACGCTCAAGTATGAATGCCGGGAAATATCTCCGTACGTCGTATTTCTGGTTCCCCCTCCCGCCCGGTGAGGTGACGTTGAGGCGAGGCTTAGCGCTGATACGTCGCAGGCTGCCAGCGGGTGGCTTAGTACCTTGCTGAATGGTAGCGCTTGGCTTAACCCTTTCACTGCTGTTCAATCTCCGGAAACCTTCCCCTCACATGCGGCGAAAATGTTAAAATGTGTTTCCTGGGCCCATGGAGCAGGTACTTCCAGGATGGGTGTGTACACCCTCCGAAGGGTCGCTAATCCGCGACCCTATCCTCGACCGGCTCACCTACGCAGGACCGTCTCCTCGACCCTACCAGCGGGGGGCCCCCCTCCCGAAAAGTGACCACTCTGACTGCAATTTGAAAATCAATCAACCAATCCGATCATCAAAAAATGATTGTTTTCATCGCACTCCTGCCAATCAAGCAATCAAGTACGTCTTTGAACCGTATCTCTGCGATAAAAAATAACGATTTTGTTAACTTTGCAACAAAACGTGGCTGCGGACCACCGGAAAACGGCCATTATATCAAAGTTAACAAAATCATTATTTTTCATCGCAGAAACACGGTTCAAAGACGTACTTGATTGCTTGATTGGCAGGAGTGCGATGAAAACAATCATATTGTGATGATCGGATTGATTGATTGATTTTCAAATTGCAGTCAGAGCGGTCACTTTTCTGGAGGTAGGGCCCCCGCTGGTAGGGCCGATGAGACGGTCCTGCGTGGGTGAGTTCGTCGAGGAAAGGGTCCTTGTTTAGTGGGTCCTTTTGAAGTGCTTCGGCGAAAGTGCTGACCGCATGGCAGGGAGGAAGAAAAAGTACGTCCACCGCAGTCTGCCGTGCGGACGTACTAGGTACGTCCACAGCAGTGAAAGTTTTATTAATACCTTATCAAACGAAGAAAACTTTCCGACCTTAGCCAGTTTTAGTAGGTGATTATTAAGACATGTTTCCCTGAGCTCTGTGCCTCATGCATGCATTGGTAACCTCAGGCGATGTATAACTCCTATCCTCTCGTGTAGATACTAGGTCCCTGTGACGTCACGTGGAGTGGAATCGCATGGGCGCCAATCTGGCCTTTTTCAAATGAGGATAAAATTTGACCCTTGCCATTCGTCTAAACCGGTATTTCAAAAACCAAATAATTTGTGTATTATGAATACACTAATGGTGGGTAACGAATCGCAATCAATGCCTTTCGTTTTCTTTGATGAAGGAAACTACCCTATTATACATTGATTTTATAACGCTTTTATTTTTTAACCGCAGCGCATTGGTCTTGCAAAACGCGTGCTCCGACTCCATCATGGCGAAGGAACGGCGATAGAACATATTTCTCAGGCAGAGCGCTGCAACTGAATAGCGGCATGCTCCCGTCGCGTAACCTTTGGCAATGAAATTGCATTCGTAATGTTCTAGAAGTCCTCCCTCTCTCCCTCGCTAGAAACTCTGGCTCCGATGCCAACAGCGGAGAACGCTTAGGAAAAACTGTCTTGTTAGCAACGCTGCGTACTCTTGAGACCAGCAGAAATTGGAGCGGTAATCAAGATATTCCGTATACTACTGAGAAAACGGAGTAATGTTTATGCATCAGGAATGGTGATCAGTTGTAGACCTGAGTGAGTGAATTTAGGAGCGTAAAATACTCACATGAAATTCTTTGAGCATTTATAAAATCTCAATTGAAAATACGCTGAACGATAGAAACATCGGATGGATGTGGCAGATACTTTGTGGAGATCCATTATAAGATATGAAGTGAAACACTTTGCACTTTCCACATAAAAATTTATTAAACTACAGTCGACATGTTTAAACAGTCTTTATAATGCTGCAGTGCAGCGAAACATGTCGACTGTAGTTTAATAAATTTTTATGTGGAAAGTGCAAAGTGTTTCACTTTAAATCTCATAGAAACATCACAGATGTTTTGTAAGAATATACACATAAGCCATTCGAGCATCCAATCAAGTGCGTAATCGAGCTTTTGTAACTACCGATAAAATATTGCAGTCAGTCGGTGTAAATGCATTTTTCATGATAGATAGATAATATGCAGAATGGCTATGTAGGAAATTTTTATTCAATTATTTGCAATGAGTTTCCGATAGATATAAAAGGAAAGTAACTCACAAGACAAGGCCGATTTTGATACTTAACCCTTTCTCGCCCAGAGCTGCTTCTGGGGGATATCATTTTTCAGGATTTTCCATTTCGAAAACAGGAAAATTTTGCACCCAATCATAATAGAGGGGTTTCCTGTTTTTTTAACTTGCCTGATTCGAAAGATTATTACTCCTGGAGCACGTGTTTCACGCTTTTAGATTTTTAAATGACGATATCTATTTTTCGCGATTAATTGAAAAGTGAAAATTTTCAAGCGCGCGAAAACGCGACGGTTAAGTATGAATGCTGGGAAAAGCACCTGTGATGTCATTCTGGTTCCGGCTGCCGCCGTGTGAGCCCATCTTGGTGCGAGGCTATGAGAACCGCTACGATGCAGGCTGCTTGCAGGTAGCGCTTGGCTTAAATGAGGAATGTTTAATACCCTATCAAACGAAGGAAACTTTCCGACCATAGGAAATTTTAGTAGGCGATTATTAATAGATATTTCCCTTACCTCTGCGCCTCATGCATGCATTGGTAATCTCAGACGATGTAAAACTCCTGACTACTCAGATGCATCTAGGTCCCTGTGACGTCAAGTGGAGTGGCATCGCATGGGCGCCAATCTGGCCTTTTACAAATGAGGATAAAACTGACCATTAATTTTAGTCTAAAATAGGATTTCTAAAACCAAATAATTTGTATATTATGAATACACTAATGGTGAGTAACGAATTGCAATAAATGCCTTTCGTTTTCTTTTATGAAGGAAACTACTCTATTATCGTAGCAGCTAAATATTTTGTCATTAAAATTTACACCAGAAATTATGCGTAGTTTAGATATTAAGAGTATAGTGCAGAATATTTATACGTTTTTGACGTTACTTATAACCTACATTGAGTTATAATGGGTTAAAACCAGATTCAATAATAAACCTGTGGAAAAGTGCCATCTCTCTGTTCTTTCAATTTTCAAGTCACTTTTATTTCTGAAAACTTTTTCCAAAATATTCAAGGATCATGAAAAAATAAGAGTTGTCTGAACATTAGTTAAATTAACAGGGTCCGCTACACAGAAAGAATTCCTTCGAGAGAAAGAGCATAAAAACATAATGTACGAGATTAGCGGCGAGAATAGCATGACAGAGGGGACAGGGCACTAATTAGCATTTAAGGACGTTCATGGAAGTCATAAACATAAATTTTAGCTCATTTGAATACAAAAGTAACCAGAAAAATAACAGCTACAAACGATATTACCATCGCTTTCATAGAGGGAGTAGTCGATAGAAATATTACAATATTCGTTAAAAAGGAAAAATGATGCAAAAAATAATGGCAAGTTGGCCACTTGGAGAGGAAGATTGAGGAGACAGATGGAGGTGGCAGCAAACAGTTCAGCATAAATATATTTTCATTTAATTTTTAAACGATTATAAACGTGTTCCTACCAGTGGTGGATACAGGATTGGGACAGGGGGGGCTAGATAGGCGTATCTGCAGGGTAACCTTCCAGAAGTAGTGGGGGTCGGCTTGTAAAAACACTTTAAGTTTGTTTCATTAATACTTTTCCAAAGAATTAAGTTATTAAAACAAACACTTATATACATTTTGAGTAATTTTTTATCAGCTTTAGCTCCTCTCCCGTATGCATTCGACAATCAAACATTATTACTGTTTTATCTAGCGTAAATTGGATAGCACAATGGTCGATAAGGCTTTCTGAGCTCCTCTATGGATGTGCCACTGATTCCTACAGTATAATGAACAGAATAAGCCATTAAGTATCCAGGAATATAAATCTAGGGAGTAAAATAAGTTTATGGTACGTAGTCTGCTATCGTCTTCAGAGTAAACGGTGATCGGATTTCGTCAAATACCGTCACTCGGCTAACTTCATCACCGAAAATCATGGCAAAACCCAAGTTTTCGTCATTTTTGCATTAAAGTCACAGCAAATAGGGCCATATGCATATCAAATACAATTATGTGCTCACACAAAGAGAGCTTAAAAGATTACGAAAGAGATTGCCATTCATAAAAAATAGTTACCAGCCGCCTAAAGGCTTAAACTCGCAAGATTTTAACCTATAGCCTCAAAAAATTGGCTCATCCCGCGCTATCCAGCCGACAGGTTAGACCATAAATCTCCAAAAATATATGCAGCTGGGCCAACAACCTGTTTTCCCATCTGGCCAAATTTCTGCGAACCGCGTTCTTCGAGACGCGAGAAAGTAACGAGTCCATTGAGGAAAAGGCACCGACTCTACACGAGAAGAGAGGGCAGGTAGATAAGGGGGACGGCTTAAGACTACGCGAGACGATATAAAAGTGGTTTCGATCAGCTAATTACGCGGTAAAGTGGGCTGATAAAGAAAAATATCCTGCGACGCATAGCAACAGGGGAAACTTTCCACTCTTGTTTTAATCTGGCTCCGTCTGATCCTCTCGTTCACATAGCTGTGCCAAAGGAGTTAACCAAAAAGAAAGAGAAAAAAGCAGAAAGGGAAAAGAGGTAGCCAAGAGGAGAAAGGAGGAGGAACGGCAATCACTATAAATCACTCTGCTACAGCGAAGACGATTACCCAGTTGACAAAAAGAAAAAAGTTGAATGCTAATAATCTGGCCTCTGTAAGGTCGCCATCATTTAAATTTTTTATCTCAAGCAAAATTGACAAGTCAGCTATATCAGGCATGGATTACGAAACACGTAAGCAAAAGGAAGGATGATCACATCGATATCAAATGCAAATAATTCCATTAGAAAACAACGAAAGATAACCGTAGGGGAGTTAAGTTTAATGGTATTTTCTTCTCTTCTCTTAAAATAGCGAGGAAGATTATACTAGGTCATGTTATCATTTATTCTTCATAAAATCAGTAACATATTATTCACAATGTTTTCTTGAATCGTCGTATTATTGATTTACTTTATTTATTATTGATTTGAACATTTTCTATTGATCCACTCATATTTTGACCTCTATAGACCCCAAATACATAATAACAGCACCTAAAACCTCTCATGAGTAGATTGGTAGTCCGTCATAAAGTAAGTGAGGTAATATGTTCATCAATAATTACTTTTACTCACAAAACTCACTCCTCTGTTTGAAATTAGACAATGTCAAAGGGCTCGAGAAAACTTAGAGAAGCAAAGTAAATCTGCAAATTTGAACCACAGATATAACTTCGTAATATGTTTTACGCACTCTATCATTACATTTATTATTGATCCACATATTACATTACAGTACGTAGCATTTACACGCCCCAAATACACAACAAAAGCACCCAAAATCTCTCATGAGTAAATTGATAGTCGATCACAAAGCAAGTAAGCTAATATTTTCACCGATAGTTAATTTATCTTACAAAACTCGCACTGATGATATCAAATAGAGATAGATTAAAAAATAATCGGTGTACTATATTTGAATCTATCATGTCACCATTCCACTAGGTGAACAATTGTTTTTATATCAAATAGCTCGAGAAAACTTGGAAAAGCAAAGGAAATCTGCAAATTGGACCCACAGATACATTATACCAAAAAAAATAACTTGAGGTTATTTACGATACTCTAAGGTATCCGTTCTCTCGCACATTTTCGACGCTGAAACCGGTCCCCGTAACACTCGGGGGCCGACTTCATTTCAATTTTTTTCTGCTATGTAAATCCGTGAATCGTTTTTCGACGACACTGTATCACACACAGGACCGCCAAGTGCCACAAGAGAGGGAGGGATAGGAAAAGCAGCAAAAAAAGAGAGAGCAAAAGGAGAAGAGGGAGGGATATAATCTTTAGTGGAATGGAATAGGAAGGTTTTCGGTAGAAGGAGTCGGAGGAGACCGAAATAGAGGTAAAGATTGTGGAAAGAGTAAGGTGGGAGAGGTTCACGGAGGAGCGAGGGGAGGGGGTGGACTGGTTTGGAGGGGAAAGCGTAGGGGAAGGCGAGGATAGGCCAGCGGCTGGCTGTGCAGGTGAAGGTGGATCGTTAGGCAAAGAGTGAGAGACGTTGAGGGGAAGGGCAGAAGTGGAACCTCGAGGAGCAGCGGCGGGAGAGCGGGCAGAGACAGCGGGGAAGTAACGCAAGAGAGGCATTTTGTGGGAAGTGGGACGTAGCTCAGTCTTCGGTGGACCGCGAGGGTGATCCCCTCACGAGCAGCGCGCATTCACAGTTATTCCGCCCTTGTTTTGTTATTTCCTCTCATAATCTACCCATTACGGTCGCAGTTTTCATAAATTCTCATAGTAAATTTATTGATAAACACAACTACAACTAAGGATAAGGAAATACAGACTAATTCGTGTTTATTGGAGGCAAAAACAACATCCATCAATATGGAAGTGTTGCCGGATGACCGGCCGAGGTGGTCCTCCGAGTCCAACGGGTTCGCGCCCTTCCGGAGCAAGGCCGCGAGGCACTCCATGGGCGGCGCCTTCGTCCTCAGCATCAGGGTAGATGCCTCCCACAGCCCCCCAGCTCCCGTGGTGCAGCAACCTCAGCAGCAGAATCCCATCAAGATCATCGTCAACGGGACCGGAGACCGAGGGCCCGCCCATGAGGAGTCCTTCATGGAAAAGGTGGCCGCCGCGAGGCAGGCCGCTATCATAGCGTCCACCCCCACCGTCAAGATAATCTCCACGCTGCCGGCAAAGCCGCGGGAGGAAGTGGTCCTGTCGCAGGTGCAGGTGATGCCCCCGGCGCCAGAGGTGTCCCGTATCCCGGTGGAAGAGCCAAAGCAGGCAAAATCGGAGGCGCCGGACCTCGGACCAGTTGGAATTGACGACGACACCCCGGAGAGATACGTCGTCGTGGACAAGATCCCGGCGACCGTTGTCTCCGAGGTCAGAAAGGGCGGGACTGTGGTGCCAGTGGGGGCAGTGACGTTGGAAATCCCCCCAGCTTCCCCAGAACCGATGGTGACTGACGTTACGGTTGTGTCCGAGGTGCTAAAAGTTCCGAACGGTCATCCGGAACCCGAAGAATCGGTTGAGTCAGTGACATCTACCCCGCTGTACCGTAGCGAGCCCGAGGTATCAATTGAACGAGTGACGGCGACCCCTCAGAAGTCCAGCAAGGATCCCACAGTGTTCATAAAGGCCAAAAGTCCCCCTCTGAGGGTCTGTGCGGTGGAATCTAGGGTATCCCCAGTGCCTCCCAAGTCGCCAGCCGAAAGGCTCACGCCCCCAGTGGTCGAGGAGAGAACTTACGAGGAGAGACTGAGGGTACAGTCGGATGCGGAGGACGATGTGGACGGCAAGATGCACTTCCACCTGACGGTGGAGCGCGGCGAGGTAGCCGACAAGAGTGGAAAGGGGAGCTCTGTTGTGGCGGAGGATAGCGGAGCAGGTGGACTGCTGATGCCAGGGGCTATGGGGGCCATCAGGAGTTCCAACGGAACAGTAAGGGGAGTGAAGAACAGGGTGCGAGCTGGGATTGCGGCCTTCCTGCAGCACGAGACGTCACACGTAAGTTGCAGTCAATCAAATCTCCTCATTAGTAGCATGCATTCGCAAATGCCATGCCATACTGGAAACTTCAGAGCGGTCATTAAAGTCTCCTCAAATATAACACGCATACGTACAAGTAGCAAGCCATGTTGGAGACTTCTGATGGCTATTTACGGAAATTTGGTCATTTAGGTTGTTCCATCATTCATAGCATCACAGAGCAAAACATTTTATATCATCTATCTCTTACTGTCTAATCTTAAATCATAGATAAGCCGATCAAGCATTTTCATAATGTCTTTGTCCAAGTACTACGCCAGGCTAAATACTTAAGAGGGGTATTTATGGAAATTTGCCCAGTAAGGCTGCTAGGCCATTAATAGCATCACATCGCCAGACATTTCATATAATCCATCTCCCACTATCTAATCTTGAATGAAAGATAAGCCGTTCATCATTTTCATTATGTGGCTTTGGCCAAGAACCACGCCGGAGAAAAAACTTCAGAGAGGTATTAATGGCAATTTGGCCATTGTTGTTTTTATGCCATAAATAGCATCATATATATCAAAACATTACAGTACTTGAGGCAGTCTCGAAACACCATATTTTAAATCGTTCAAATGTCATTCTCATAGGAATACATGTCTGAATTTTCTCTTTCATCTTTGTAACCTTAAATGAACGCCATTTTTGTAGATAGTATAAACTAAAAAAAACGAAATTCATATTCAACAAAGGTTCCTATAGCGCCTATCTAAAAGTTAAATTGAATTTTAATACTTTAACCCATAATGCTTTATGGTATGGTCCTTGGGAAGACAATTTCAATAAATTATTCCACGAGGTAGTTATTACTATGGCATTGTAGTATCTTTTCCGGGATTAACTGAAGAATAATCCGACAAAATAATCAATAAAAAGAAATTAAAATATCGTATTGGTGCCAGAAGAAGCATTTATCACACCTCTGCAGCCCACGCCTATCACCTGAATTTTAATTTTCTCTCGGGATGGTGAATTCAAGGACATCTTTCAGGCGCAACGCCAAAAACCTTTGTAATAGTCGGAAACCGTATTTTAACATCAAAACATGAATGATCTTCAACGTATGACAACAAAATAAATATGAAAATAATGTATGTACCAAAAGAGACCATACAAATTATAACCTTAAGAGGCAAGGTTCATAAGTTGCGGCAGTAGGAGCAACATATAAAATTATTTACAACACATATTTCACTCATTTGATGGAATTTCACCGAAACAATCATTTATATTTCAATCTAATTAATGAGTAGAATAAACAATGCTTACAAACAACTTATATAATACTAACGTGTAGCAACAACAACGCTATTTACCATCAATGTATAGCGTACTTCAAAATTCACTAGAAAATGACGACGTAATCCAAAGGTCCAGGACTTCATAAGATAACTACAATAACTGAGAAATGGCAAAATTCGTCATAAATCTAATATTTGGAAACCAGTCATAAATCCAATATTTACTCCCCTTCCTTTGAGGTCATTGACAGAATCATATGTTTTTACGATACCATGGCCTATGATGCGTCTCATATTTACAACGAGTATAGTTCATAGAAAATACTTAACAGAAACTTAGCAGGCTAGTATGCATGAGTAACTAATGCAACACTAACACAAGAAAAGTAAATTTCTCCCATTAGCAATTAAAATAAATAAATAAATATTTTCCCGGAGAATATTAATGCTTCACAAAGGAAGAAGAACTAGAGTAGCTAACTTAGAACAAATACTCCCATTTACACTATGCGTATTTCAGTAAATGGCACTGTTTACTTTCTTCTACGATGATGCAACATTTATGGCACTCACCATGTTCGGAAGAGGTTTGATGAGAAATTGGAAAGATGGAGTGATAGGTATTTGGAAAGGTTTTATGCCTATATATAAACGACAAGTAAATGAAGTTACTAGCCTGAAATAAAATAAATTGATTGGTTAGTAAGAACAGGATGAGTGAAGTGGATATACACGATATTTATATAAATTTTTGCGATTGATAAAACGCAATAAAAGAGAATTAAAGCTACACCAGATGAAGGTACGTACGATAACATCGGTAATAAATACACGTATTAGCATTAAATTTCCCAGAAGTCGATAAACTGTCGATAAAAGTTACGAACTCGAGTCCCTTCAAAAGTAAGGTTAAATTACGGAGTTCAATCACAGGCGGAGGTGCAAAACAAATGCAGGATAATTTTAAATGAATTGCCCATCGAAATCGAGGCACTCTAAAAATCTTAGCAATAATAATTATGAGATACTGCAAAAATAAAAATCGATAAATAAAGGTATGTAACTCTTTGTATTGATTCTCAACCCTGATCGAAAAATCTCTCCGGCCACGGAAGGGTGTGGGTTTAATACCCAGAGGAAAGGACTATATCCGTAACACTTATTACTAGCATTGATAAAAGCTTTGGATTTGACAATTATGAAATTTACCCTTAATTAAGTTACACGAGCCCAGAAAACATCTATTAAAACTCCACCGCTACCGTATAAACAGTAAACCTAATCCACCTGTTTCTTCACGGTGCTAGGGAATATCCAACTCTTTCTCTTCTACATCTACAGAGTACCGTACAAGCCACTACTAGGGTGTAAGGCACGGGGTGATTCATGCAGCACTTATCATAGCCTTAATTAGAAACGCGTTCGCTTGCCGGACAGAGGCCAAGCTCGCAGTACAACGATACGCGGTCAGACCAGAAACTAGGAAAGTGCTAAAGATACGAACATGCTACCATGCAAGTAAAACTATTAGTTAATAATGGAAAATGAAAAGTTAGCGTAGTAACTGATTCCTGCGTGAATCTCATTTACCTGAAACACGTTACCTTTAGAGAATGCATCAATAGATTTACACTAGGTCAGACCAGACACTAAGATAGTGCTAAGGATAAGAATATACTACCAGGAAAATAAAACTATTAATTATCAATAGAATACGAAAATTCAGTAGATTAACTCATTCATACATGAGTTATAACATGCCAAGATAACGATACCAAGGCAACTTTTATCGAAAAAATTATTTTCATAAGTATAATAATTTTATTCTTGTAAAGACGTTCGAGTAGTATTTATCTTAGAGCGTAACACCCCCTACAAAACATATTTACAAGGGAGAACGCCCCTCTTTCCCGGCGGGTATTCTTTACACTCCAGAACCAGGCCCTGACCCTTCCCCCCCAAATCTGATGCTGATTCCTTGGTCGGAGAGAAACCAATAGATGTCTAGCCATGCCTTCATTTTGGCGTAAGGAATAGTTGGAAAAAAAGGATTAGTGAGGTCGTGTGGATGAAAAAAGCTAAAGAGAAGGTGGAATAAGTAAAATTGTAGGGAGCGAAGAAGTTTCGTCAAAGCAGGAGAGATTCGAGGTGTGAGGTTAATATGCAAATTAGAGAGCTGCACTTAAAGTAAATACCTACCATCAATACAAAAGATGTTTCAACCTGGAATACCTTAGAGAGTGGTCGAGGAGACAATTTTAAGTATCTTTGTGCATAAGCATGGGGTCGCAACTCCTTAGTTACTTAGCTACGGAAACATTTTTTCAATGCACTTTGCAGTTACCATGAAAAATATTTTTTTTGGGTAGGCAGCCTTTTCAACATTTTATTTTATACTCTGAATTTTTAAGGTAATTAAATAATTACGGTTGGACGAAAATGTGCTATTACAATTGTCACAAAAACGATTAGTCTTTGAGCATAATAAAACGAGAGTTTTGAACGAATATCAGCGATACGTTTGCGCAATCTCACTCATTTTGAGATTTGAGATCCACGGAATATTGATCCAGTTTTGAAAACTACAAAACCTGGGTCGGATAGAAAATAGAATACTTCTAACCTACGAAAACTACCTCAGTCAGATAGAAAATAAATTAAATCAAAACTTGAAGTTCGCACGTGGTGGAAGGGATCCATATTAATAATGAAAGACATTTTGTTCCTTCCGCAATTTTATAAAAAAAATTTCTATTTTATGACCTGTTTCGGCTATTACACCATTATCAAATACTAATTATAATGATTGATAATGGCGTATTTGATAATGGAGAGACCGGTCATAAAATAATAAAAAAATATAAAATTGTGGAAGACACAAAGTGTCCTTCATTATTAAGATAGAAAGTAGTATATGTCTAGCCGTGGTTTCGCATTTGGCATAAGGGATGGGTGGAAAATAAAGGATTAGGAAAGTTTTTGGGGTAAAAAAAAAACTAGAGGGAAGGTAGATGATATAATGGTAGAATGAGATGGATAGAATGAGGTGTTTGGGCAAAGCAGGGAGGGAAGTGAGATGGATAGAGAAAGAGAGATAGAAAGAGAGAGACACGTGCATGATACCAGTCTTCTCTCTTTCTCTATCTCTCTCGCTCCATCTACCTGTCGGGAGTTGGGAGGATGGGTGAGAGAATGCTGTGGGAGAGGGAAATGGTAAACCTGCTGCTGCCTTCCACTGCTTGCTGCTCTCTTGCGAAAGGAAAAAGACTGGATACCCAACTCCCTCCCTCAGCGAGAGCCGCCTCTTAACCTCCCAACCTCACTGCTCACTTCTCCTCCTCCCTTCTTTCCTTTTAAGAAGAATATCCCCTGAGGGTGCGCCACCTCCAGGGCGCCCTGCCTAAAGTCACAGCAGTTTCGGGAGGAGGAGGTTGGGGAGGAATGCGAGGTGTTGGCGGGCAAGGAGTTGGAGGGAGGGATGGAGGAGAGGGGTATAAGACTGCTGACCGTGGACACGGGGAACGGAAAACTTCGCGCGGTACACTGCAGCGAAACATCTGTCCGCCTAAGATATCTCGATTATTACATTAAGGTAGAACCTGTGCTTCAAAGTACTTCTTTCATTGGATAGATAAACTCCACGGCAACAAGATAAAACGGCTCCATATTTAATTAATTAAAATTAAAAATAATTATCAATCGATCGACATAGCCGCGCAGTACATGAATTATATTCAAAATGAAATAATACTGCGATGCAAAGAATGGCTTTTATATTGACATTGGGTCTCGGAAGAATTTCAAAATTTTCTCTGTAACAGCAATAAAGCTTCATAATTATAAAATTAGGGTTGAATCAAAACAATAAAACTAATGAGCGCTTTTGCTCTTTTAATATAAAAGTTATTTTAGAAAATTTATTGTAAACAATTGCTGACAATGATATGGACAGCACTGTGCACCCGCAAAAAATGTCGTAGTTTCATATCGGTTGGTAACTTTGTTTGTTTGCGCTATCTCAATGAGTTTAGTTGCAATGTGATAATATATTTATTAACTTAATTAGCCAGTGTTCTTAGACTTAAATTATTAATTGCATTCTAGGGCTAAAGTGATGATTTCATTAGGTCAATTTAAAAGCAAATTTGTGCCTAAACGTAAATCTAAGAGCTTGGAGAATCCAAAAAAGTAAAGACTGCCTGCAAAAGATACCTCAAATGTCAAAAAAAAACTGTAGGACTGCGCAATTTCAGGGATATTATGTCGAGCTGTATCTCTTATCTCTCTTAACTACCACAATAATACAACTTTTCACAGCAAAATGTCTAGGAAATTTAGACGTTCTGCATAGCATCTCTCGTCTGTTACACTAATGCACTTTTCAGTGCACAATGCCAAGGAAATTAAGAATTAGGAAATAATATTAAACCTAGGATATTAAATCTGCCGAGGATCTCTATACTGTTACAATTATACAATTTCAATATAGTACCTGGTGATAGATCACCCCCTGCCAAACACCCTAGAGTGGCTCGTAGGGTTTGATGTAGAAAGATTGGGCTATACATTTTCAGCAATTCATATTTTCCTTCAATCAAACCCAAACTTCATTAGACCGCCATCAAATTCCCATTTTATATCATTGCCCACAATGTTCCTCACTGATCAGTTTTTATATCCGAGTAAAAAAATTCAACAATTTTTATTGATACCACTAATGATATCGCAAAAAATCTGTACCGCAATTAAAGCGCAAAAATTAAACTGGTGAATCCCATTCTGCCCATTCAAAATGGATATTGTTTACTTCCACGAATTGAAACCTAAATTCATCGATAGGATTATGGGGGGGAGTTAAATACCTACTTAACTACCCCACTGCCTACGCCAACGGTAGAGTAAAAAAACACGAATTCCTAGAAAAACGGATTGCTTGGAGGTCGAATGTTTTTAACGGTCATTCTGCGCCAAACTCACGTCAGGAAAAGAGTAGAAGTCAGTGCTCCTTCCCGAGAAAGCAAGATTGGGGGCACGTAGGTGTTGCCTTAGGCATGAGCTTGCAAAAAAAATAATGTAGTTTTCTATGAGTAATGATCTGACCATTCCCACATGCAGCTTCCCTTAGTTCATGGCAAGCCTAATGAAACATCAAGGCGCGGTTGCTGGAATAATAGTCATTGTATGATAAGAAGCTGCGAAAGCTCCGAAGAATGATTATTGTTTCTCAAATTTGGTCCCCCTACATGGTGAGCTTCAAGGTTATCCTCCCATTGCTCATCAAGCCCGTTCTCCTCATCGTGCTAACGAATGTCTCTTGAACTTAAGACTAAGATCCCCAACAAAATTTTTCCGCGACTCGAGACCCCTATCTAGTGATGGGAAAATGTCCGTTGAAATCGATTTTAAATCAAAATGGAAAGTTCGACTTTTCAAAAAAATCTAAATTTTACTAAAAATATTGATCAATTTAAAAAATCGATTATTCTATTCAAAAGAAAACAGTTAGTGCAAAATAATGTTTACTTTTCATTCGAAAACTCTCAAAACTCAGTGGTACAAAAAATATACTTAAAATACATACTTGAATTATTAGTAGTACAAATTTGAACATGCACGTACTTTCATTTTAGGCATCACCGCTTGGAACCATTATGTTCACTCTAATTTTTAAGTAACATCATCTGAGTTCGATGCTTTATTGATGATCGAGGGGATACATTACCAATTTACCGCCCTTAAAGATAAGTCCACCGCTCCGGACGGATGACGTTATCGTTGACCGGTAATCACTGGTAGTGACACTGCTGGATCAAGCGAAATGGTTAAAATCGAACGGACGATTGCAAAAGCTTATAAGAAAAAAATGTTCGCTTTCGAGATGGTTTCTACATGAAGACAATGAGAGAAAATGGACGGATGCGGAGAGAAACGATGTTTTATTATGAATACTACCATAAAAGGAGGAATGGCAGAGCACCTTATGCCTAAGAACGAGATGAATAGTCAATAAAAAGAGATAGTTGTATTACACAGGGAAAACTGATGGAAGAGTCTTTGAGGGAGATCAAGAGGTCTGCCTTAGGCATAAGTGAAGGGAATCGTTTGAACTACTGCTCAAAACAGGACAAACATTTCTTGACCAAAGACTGGCATTTCAAAGCCGAACATTTTAATAATGTCTGGGTATTCTCAATCTCCTACCTTAAAGTATTGTGATCCTTTTGTTTTTCATCATCGGAATAATTATAATATAATTATAATAGAATATGTTTATAAATCTGCGAAGAGATCAGGTACAACATATTTATGGTTTTAATTAATACTTTTCATAGCATTGTGATTTAAATACGTGGAATGATAAAATTAAACATTTTATCAGCCCACAAGTCATCGGGATAATGTAGATAGGGATATATGTAAGGCTCCAGTATACCGATTCTAGAATTGTAATAAAATTAATGTATACATACACCTTTATGCCGTCTAGTACTAACTACCCTGGAAGATGATTTTGAGATAAAAAATATTTCCAAACTTTTCATGAAATGAAATGTTGATATTGCTCCTCTCACCTAAAATAAACCTCGAAGACGAAACCGCCCCACGGTAGTGCACACTGCCAAAACAGCGATTTTCATCTTTTTAGTTTATTTTAAGTAACAGAAACAATATCAAAATTTCCTAACATGAAAATTGTGGAAATATTTTTCCGTACAGCATACGTAACATCAATATTCATGTAGTTTTCTACACCTCGGAAATTGAAATCGACCTTAGCGCCATTTAAAAAATCAAAGAATCGGCAAAATTAAATTTTGAAAAGCCATTTGTAATAGGAAGATGTTATTCTATATAAAAACGATGAAGTAAGCAAATCAAAGATTTTGCTCGTAGCGAGATGAAGAGGACGATTGTTTCACCGTTCTCGTAGTTTTTCGCGTATTCTTCTTCACCCTGTCGACCCTAGAAGCTAAACGTTTACGTTTAAACAGTGTTCAACGATTCATTGTTAAAGTTGAATAAACTATAAGTAAAACTATACATTACAGGGCCCTATGGAGATTCGGCAAAATTTCATACTAATGCTTTAGTTTCAGCGTTTTTCCTTTTTTCCCGCCGATATTAGTGCTACTTGGGAGTACAAGGATGTAGTCATCAATGGGAATATGATCCCTTGCCTTTAGTTACCCTCATAATACCTTTCCTTCCGGTCAGAGATGCCGATTCGCGCAGAACAGACACAAATTACAGAGAGGATGAACGGACAACATTTTCCTCCGCCCCTTTTCCTCTTCCACTCCAACCATTTCATAATAAGTTCTCAAAAAAATAACACGATCGTTTAGATGTCGATGCTCTCCACCCGCCGAGAAGCAGCGGCGTCCTTGTTAAACATTTCCCGTCGCGGTGGTTTGGCAAACGATGATTGGTCACATCCTGCGGCGGATTGGTATTTAAATCAGGTACAAAACGCGTCTACTTTCCAAGAACAGGAACCAAGAGCGTATTTCGTTTCCTCGAGGGAAAGAAGGAGTTTGATAAGCGCAAATTTCCACTGAAAGCTAGTCGAAGAAAAATGCAATTCCAAGCACATGAAAATCTGAAAATTTCTATTTCTTTTGGCCCCAAACTAATATAAATATACAGGGAATTTCAGGAGGAATCCGCAGTACTTAATGAGGTGGTGAGAGAGACGATTTCAAGCTTCTTTGTTCGTAAACATGGCTTCGCAACTCCTTATTTACTGTGATATTACCACGTAAACATTTTTTTGTTGCACTTTGCATTTATAGGATGGACGTTTCTGGCCCCTTATTACTCTGAATGACCAAATGCTAATCCTTTCAAAACTACCCAAGTCTAATGAAAAAAGCTAGCAGAATATCAATTAGGTAACCTTTTAACCATTAAGTCTTTGGCGCATAGATTTTTAGTGTAATATAGCAAATATATTGATGAAAAAAAACTAAAATTTGCTAGGCTAAAATATTATTTACCATCTATCACAAATATAGGCTGTTTCAGGAGGAATCTGTAATATTTCTGGAGGCGGTAGGGGAGACAACTTTAGGCATTTTTAATCCATAAACATGGGGTCGAACGCCATAGTTAAGGCAACGGATTTTGGATGCACCTTCCAGTTACCATGAAAACGGTTTCTCTTCGGTATTTCGAGATTTAATTTTATAATTTGGATTTTTGGGCATAAAATAACTAAGGTTGGACGAAAGTGTGCGATTATAAATGTCTGAAACAATTAATTTAACAATAATTATTTGAGCTTAATTAAACGAGAGCTGTGAAGCAGTATCAGCAATACGATTGCGCAATCTATTTGCCATTTTGTGTTGCTGTAATTAAGAGTTATTTACCGTTTGGTGTACTACAGGATCAATAGATATTTTTATACTGTTTAAAACTTTAAACTTCTGATGATAGTAGTCACTAAATATAATAAATGTTTAAATGTCACAGCAACAAAAAATACCTACCTGAAAGCACGAGAAAATCCAAACGCAAAATATGTGTATTAGAATGATACCTCATAGAATGCATTACATCGTGCCTCATTCATCAACAAGCCTTTTTTATTGCCATAAGCTAACTTCCATCAAATAATGTTAATTCTGCAATGGCTAATTATCAGGATGGCATTATAGGGAGAGAACAATGATCGGTTACAAAATTAAAAAAAACTTCAGGTGACACCAATCACCATTATAATTTTTCAAATGTCACAACACAACCACACACCTTAAATCATGATGAAGTCCTATTACATATAGTATAGGTCATAGTAATGCTTCATAAAATGCATTTTGCTAGTGCCTGATTTATCAACAAGCCTTTTTTCTCGCCTCAAGCTAAGTTCTATCAAGTAATAATTGTAATTTTTCCAAAACTAATTAGCAGGAAGAGTATTATAGGGAGAGAGCAATGCCCGTTACTGAAATCAGCAAAACTTCTGATGACACTAGTCTCTGAAAATTAAAAAATTAAGTATCACAACACAACTACATGGCATAAAATTATGAGCAAATGCATTTATATAAAGTTAATGTAACAGTAATGCTTCTTAGAATGTATTTTAATGGCACGTCATTCATCAACAAGTCTTTTTTTCTTGCCGCAAGCTAGGCTCCACCAAATAATGGTAATATTGCAAAAGCTAATTAGCTGGTTTGTATTATAGGGAGAGAACAATGACCGGTTACAAAATTCAACGGATTTGGAATTCCTCCGAGAGATAGAAAGAGGTGCTGGAACTAATCGGATGACCCCTAAATCAAACGGGATGACTAACGCGCCAGAATGCCGCGCGAACGTTTCCTCCGAGCATTTCGTTATTTTTTTGTTCGTTCTACGCTGGACCAAAGGACGACTCAACCTGGGAGTCAACGCACTTTCTTCTGAGAAGACCTCTCCGTGTTTTTGTTCGCCTCTGATCCTCCACTTCCTCCCAACGCACACTATGAAACCGCAGCAGAGTGGAGGATAGGCTCTTTAGAGGACGTTATTAACGACTCTCTTTCTCCTTCCGAGGGCTTACGTTTTTTTGCAGCTTAAGGTTCAAATGGATACTGATAGTCTTTCACACTTTCGATCCTTATGCATCCGTGAAACTCTATTTGAAGAATATTGTTTCCCTCGGAATAAATGTAATAATCCTGTCGGATTATTTTATTTATGCCGAGGTAAATAGCTTTCGCTGATATCACTGCAGACTGATTGAATGCATACTGTTTCCATGGTTTCCAGATCGAGAAAAAATTTATTACCATGAAGAATCTTCGCCATAAATGATAAAAGTATGCATTGATGGAAAATATTACGATATACTTTTTTGTTATTACCTTTGTATTGAATATTTCATAAAACAATACGCAAACCACATTAAATTGATGTTGCTCACGCAATTGAAGACATAACAAGTTTAGTGCAGGCATTCTATTGTCTTGGCGTCAAATGGAAATGCAAGCGTTATAGGGATATCATTCTAATAGTTCTACTGTTTATCAACCAACCATGTTTATATTTACTTTACCAGTCATATAGTAATTACGTTATCATACTTAGTTAAGTCATGCGTAAGAATTACATCGTTGAACACCAAGGTGCATAGTATATTAGGATAACGTAGGCTTTTACTTACTGCAAACTTATTATAAATTTCAATGTGCTCAATTTGAACTGACATCCACACAAGTTGGCAAATTAGTGCTAAAATCTTAGAACCGCATGAATTAGACAAGACTTAAATTGTTACTTCGATTCATATACATTGTGATCTAGGTAATCCGACACATATGCAGTCGTGGCATAGCCGGGTAATAGAAAACGCCGGATTATTGGAAAACGTACAGGAAACAAGCACGATGCACAAAAATCTTTTTAAGGTATAATTTTGCGGATAAATAAATATATTGACGCCAAATCCCAAAACTGCGTAGGGTGTGAGTCGAGATAGGTAACCAAATTACAAGTACTTACTATGTATTGAAAAAATGTTTATTAAAAACTGACGAAATTACATTAGCCGAGGGGAGGTCGCCAGGCCAGCACGCCGGATTACCGGACGTGTCGGATTACCGCAAGGCCGGATTACAGAGAATGCACTGTGCTGCTTTGTTTTTTGCTACATACCAACATGCATTTCATGAAGGACTAAAAAATGCACGTAAATTCTTTCAAGCCATAAGAGTTATTTTGCGGCATAGATACTAGATAGACAGATTGCGGCATTGATATAAGAAACTTATTTATCATCAACTGACTTTAACTACGGTCATAGACCCAGAAATAAAAAAATTGCCTTACGTTAGGTAAAGTATAAAAAATATCATCTTGCACACCTCTACACGCTTGAGTAGCCTTTCGTATTAAGTAGGCTATAAAATTTTAGAGGGAAAGAACTGGTAGATTACATTCCGCACCGAGAATATTGGAATTCAATTCGGAGTGGAAGATCACTTCGGGAATTACATAACACGACAGATATTGTTACAATCAACTTTTCAACGACCCCGATCCGACTTCCTAATTATCACCTACTATATCCTCGAAATTAAAAATCAAATATACGTTACCTATATACGTTCGATGATCGGCGACCGTGGATCTATTCCTAAAACTTTGTGTTGGCCCATGGCTTATAATATACCTTCACCCAAAGCAAACTATTGGTAACAAACGTTTTCGTTCGGTAGCCAGTAGACCGAAGTATACCGTCAATTTGAGCAACCCCATATTAAATATGGGAGTGAGGTATTGGACTTGATTGATTCATGCATAAATTATGAATCTAAATCATAACTGTAGTGCTAATGCTAATATAAATTATTAATGTCCAGATCTAGTGAAAATGTACGGGAAAAATCATATAAAATTATTAAATATAAGGAAAGAGAATACCTAAATAAATATGAACTTACTACCATTTTACCAAGTAAGAGTGCACTAGCGGACAGATGTTTTCCAAAACGCCACCCAAAGTAGAAATTTCACATCCTAAGAACTGCTCAGCTCGGGCTACTAAATGAGCAACAGCTTATAATAGAATTTTAGAATTTATCATGAATGTTCACAAATAATATATCAGAGGTCTGTAAACAAGTCTTAGCATAGGTTCATATCATAATGGGTTACTGGATACCTTCTAAATATTACGGAAAATTTACTCGAATAACTTTTTTACGCCATGCATTTTTTTCAGTATCACAAATAATGGAAAGTATTTTTATTTGCACTTAAATAAGGATGAGTCTATTCCACTAATTTTCGATTCCGATTCCAATTCTTTCAAATTGATACTCGACTCCGATTCTATCTAATCCCATTCATGCTACCAGGTGGGATATTGATTTGTCAAGAGCATTGCTGTCGTTAAAGTTTAAGAATTAAATGGAATAAAATAGGAAGGAAAATTAAGTGGCCCAAAAAGTATATTTATTAAAAACAGCGAATTAGTATTTATAATAGCAATATACACTCAGCTTTAATAAAATAATAAACACTTAAACTATATATGACATAAATTGTTAGCTTAATAATGTAAAGTTCATAATCGTTCAGGGGTGTCTCATCCTTCATGCCCCAAGCTTATAGTCTATTTGCAATATATTTATCTTCCTGGAATCGATGAAATCGGAATCGACCTTAAGCGATCGATTCTCGATTCCGATTCCATGCCCGAGAATCGGAGGAATCGAGAATCGACATAAGGGATCGACCCCTCCCCACTCTTAAGATATTATTTGTATGTAATTTGTAAATGGGAAACTATAGTTTACAAATTTTGAAATTTATAAATCTCACATTTACAAATTATGAACCGATAACGTCAACAATCAGAGTAATGAGTGAAAAAACAGCTTCATCACCCAGTCCGTAAGCATTAGCGGTTCTGAGATGGTAATAATCGTGGCCTGTGAGTAGCACATAAAATGCATACAGTACAAACCTAATTCAAGAGCAAATAAAATCGCATGAAGTACTTTTATTTGCACTTAAATTAGTCTCCCAATCACAAATTTTGAACCGAAAACGACAACAAACAGAGCAATGATTGAAAAAAAGGCTTCATCACATAGGCTGTAAACTTCAGCGGTGCTGAGATGGTAAAGAAATTGGGGTCTGGGAGTAGCAAGTACATAAAATACACGAAGGACAGCCCCGCACAATTTATCGACTGCCTCCGACGAAGAAGGAAAACAATTTGACAACGAAAGACCGCGGCGAAAGTTGAGTCGTAAAAATTGATATCTCGCGGACGCCCGCTATCCCCAAGCTGCTCCGCTGCGGATTCGAGAAAATCTCCCCCTCCCACCTCCAGACTTTCGCTGCCTCGACGAATTTCTTGCGACGGACGCCACGTCACGTCCCACGAGCTTTCTGCGACCGCGCGCCGCTGATAAGGGCCGAGATCAGAGGAGGACAAAAGGGGGCGCGTCGCTGCTCCATTGTTTTCCCGTCCCGTGCATCCGTCTGCTTCATAACTCTCCTGCCAACGCGAGAGCTTCTTGCCTACTCCTCTCCGACCCTCCAATCTGCCCACGTAGCGAGGCTAATGCACGCACCAACCCACCCTATACCCTTCCAACCCTAGTCCGTTTCACTTTCTTCGACCTCCGCCGTGGCTGCGTGATTCCACACGCAAGTATACTTGCTAGCATATTACCGAGGGGACCGCATAGAAGCGGTCCGATTCCATCCATAGAAGGGTGATTACTGTTGCCACTTCGGTCACATTTTAATCGGCTTTCAAAAACGTCCGGGGCGCGGTGATGAGTGCAATGCGATCCAGTTTTTTTCCATTATTTTTCAGGATAATATATACTATTGCGAGGAATAGCACTGAAAAGTTATGAATTTGATAAATAACGTCATCATGAATGTGAATTGTGAATTTTGGTTAACACCCCTAATTATACCTTATTTCCTCGTGAAACTCGGATCAATTTGTCCATCAGCGACGCGAGTGGCGACTTTTGTAAACCCATTTAAATGCAATGGTGACAACACATTTTGAGGCAGACTTGAGGATTGTTTTCCCGTCCCGTGCATCCGTCTGCTTCATAACTCTCCTGCCACCGCGAGAGCTTCTTGCCTACGACCCATCTATCTGCCCACGTAGTAAGGCTAACGCACGTACCAACCCACCCTTAACCCTTCCAACCCTCTCCCGTTTCACTTTCTTCGCACACCCCCGTGCTTCTTGGTTTCAACGCATATGTATACTTGCATACATATTTCACTGGGAATGACAGACGAATGAGGGCAGTATATTACATTGAAGTTTGATCCTAAATTAACAAGTAAAATTAGATACTCTATTATATTCATACATGTAGTGCCTTCAGCCAAGCGAGCGCAATGCTAGCGAGCTTTATAGTCGAAGAATGGATATGTAATTCTTACAGTGCGCTTACATGTTTATGTGTCTTTCATACATGCTGCAATTATGTACATTGCTGATTTTCTTAGCGGTTTCTCACATTGATTAAAAAATCTACTATAGTAATGATGAATACAAAATGTGGGTGCTTCGCGTATTTTAACTTGATCGAGGTTTTAAGTTTCGAACGATAAGTTTCGAAGTCCAAAAATGCAATTAATGGGTGCGTTAAGTCCTCAGAGCAGATTACCGCTACTCACCAGCTTATCGCTTGATCTATATTTTATTTAAGATGTTTTACACAATTTAATATTTAAATTAAAACTTTTATCGCGAGAAACGGTGATATGAAAACATTCGCAAAATCCGTTCACTCTCCTTCCTCGGGACCGATTTATTTCAGATCAATAGGCGCACTTATTTGTTAAAAATGTCTTCTATCGAGATGGCAATATGAACTATATCTCGGTGAGACGATTTCAGTACAATGAAAAAAGTTCTCAAATGACACTTTATAGAATAGAGAAGCAGGGAAAAGGCAAGGCATCAGAGTACACATAATATAAAGTGTTTTTAATAGAAAATAAATATTTTTCATGGGTTGAAGGAATGAAATAACGATTTGTGAATTGATTTAAGTATTTTCCCTGCATTTAGGTATAAAAAGCCAAACTTCTGAAAGAGCAGAGCACTGAGTCAAAACATGTGACGAAAAGCTATCATATGGAAAACACGCAAGGACTCCTGAAGTTAAGGTATAACGCTGAGGTAACCGCCCGTCGACAATTATTCTTTGTTGCGCGCCCATAATACCGTCAAATATATATTCCACAGCAATCTTATGAATAAAGGAGGGAAGAAGGCCACTAAATTATGTTAAATTATGAAGCACTAATGGAGCGATGGGGTAGATAGAACAATGCAACCCCTGAGGCATACCCCTTTCTACCAGAGAACCCCTGCCTACGCTGTGTAGGTATCCCCAAACACAATCACAACTTTCTCACCCACGGCTTGCGCAGCGAGGAATGCCAGAATACTGACGTATCAATCCCATAAGCCAACCTTTTTCCGTGGCAGCAACAGAGGAAACCCATTAATTTTTCTTAGGATGAAGGGATTAAATAACAAAATATTAATTGAATTAGTATTACCCTAGCCTTAAAGGTATGTAAAGTAAAATAACTCCTCAAAAGTGAAGGTAAAATAATTACCTCAAGTAGAAAGTACTAAATCGAAAAAGGTGATGAAAAACATCACAAGGCAAGCATGCAAGCACTACTGTTGTTAAGTAACTTTGAGGCAACCGCCCTTCGACAATTATGCTTTGTTGCACGGTCATAATAACGTTAATTATTCTAAGGAAATCTTATGAATAAAGGAAGACACTAAATTATGTTATGAAGCGCTGATGAAGTGACGAAGGGGGAGAACAATGCATACTCCTTCTTCAAGAGAATACCTGCCTACATGCGGTATCCCCAAGCACAATCACAACTTTCTCACCCACGGCTTGCGCAGCGAGGAATGCTTGAATACTGACGTATTACCTCCATGAGCCAACCTTTACCCGTGGCGACAACAGAGAAAACCCATTCTGCATCCCACCATATGTCCATTGTGGCTCCTCTTAACAGGGACGCCCCCCTTATTATCGTCCCAAGGACGACGAAAGTGTTATTTCGCCCCCGCCAATGCCGCGCGCTGCGAAACGTCCCTCTGTTAGGTACCTCAACGGGTCCCGTCTGTCATTTGTTCGCGTCCCGTTGCTCCGGGCATCGCCCACGTGTGCGACATACACCTACGCCCAATGATTGTTCACGTCGTGCACAACGCCCAGTATATATACCCACTCTTCATTTTCAGTCCCAACCACCCACTCTCCAAGAGCCATCCGCTCCGAACTGGCATGCAGACGGCGACGCCGGGCTATCGTCGCTTTTTTTTTATTCTTCCATAATGTTGTCGCGGAAATTCTTCGGCACTCCATCCACACCTGGTGGAATAAATCATTTTTTACCGCATAATGTTTGGTCCTTTCCGGTCCAAACCTTCAGAAGAGTAGTGTACATATGGAAAGAGCAATCACGTACCACGAGAATTCTATTCCCAATGGCTTTGTATTTTGACAAAGTTGGGAGAAATAAAGGAAGGACTTCACAGTCGATGATACATTAATATATTACAGATTCAAAAATTAAAGTTTTAATTAACGTAAAAATTAACATATATTTTTGTATCTATCATGTCGCCATTCCACGAACTCGCAATTCTCGCAACTCGCGAACCATTGATTTATAGATAAATAATTATTTTCTGATCGGTGTCACTTCAAAAGTTTTCAATCATTACGCACTGACGGAAGCCATAATGGCGGCAACGCATTGCAAGGAGGAAAGCCAACAGAGCCCAATTCTGCCGCTTGAGTTTCTAATTAACGAAATATCATTAAAACAGTAACGTATACTAACCAAGCTGTGTCAATAAAAACTATTGGATATCCTTTTGTACTTGCAGTGGAGTAGGAAATTAGCTGTCATTCTCGAATAGTTAATTTATCTTAAATAAAAACATCCTTCTTTTTCATTCGCGACCACGAGGCACTCAATGTAGGCAAGCAACGCTATCAACAATTCAGTGTACTTACTATCCAAAAGCATGGTCGACGGTACAAGTTTTTCAGGAGATCCCAGTCTGCCGATTTAAATTCGATACTTGTTAACATTATCATTAAATGACAATTAAAACCGGAAGGCGCTTAAGTTCTTGATTCAATTGGAATGGTTTCTCTGTACTCGAATGACCTTAGCCACCTCCGCTAAGGTATCAAGATTTTCAACATTTGGAGAAAGCTTGGAACTAATTTCCGGAAATTTTGATAAAACAATATTGCATATTTAACACCATAAACTTCACTTTCCGAGTCATCAATGAAATCAAGCAATAATATATTAAACCCGGGTGAATCCTTCCGACACACCCAAAAAAATGCGAATCGAGATGGAAGATGGGCCATGGAAAGAAACTGATCTCCCTTAGTCGAGGGTGAGCTTTATTCTCACCTATCCAAACCAACCTCCGGAGCTCCGGATTGAATAACCGAGTTAGTATGATTACATTAATTGGCAATCTTCAAGGTCACATTAACTTTCAAGTAAACAATTATGTTTAACAACAAATATTTTTAAGACTACCAACCATACAGTGCCTAAAATTTACAGTTATATGCACAGGTGGAAATTAAATATCGACACTTACAAATATTGAATAGCTGAATGAGTTTGATTACATAAATTGACGATGCTCAAGGACACACTTAACTTACCTGGAAACCGGATTTTATAAATACGACTCGGAGTTTCAAAACACATGTAATCGAATTAAAATCCTCCATTCTTATTATACCTCACTTTTCAAAAAGTATTTTTGGGGATACCAATTAAACAGTGTCTAACATTTGCAGTCGCATGGACAAGTAGAAATGAACTCTCTTCACTGACTAATCTTACGGTTGGAAATTTAAAGTTCATATCAGTCACACTGCGAATCCACATAAACTTTGTTGACTCGACACAACTCAGCCACACTCAAGTTCCCTGACCTCAGTTTAGAGCGATATATTTCATCCAGCAGTTTCCTGGAGGAAATCTCCAAGGCAGCGTCAGACGACCTTTTGCGCGGCCGCGGATGCATTCCTCTCCCGAAGATGAGACAACGCTCGCCCACACACATTCTTCTCTCCCCGCCGTTCCACAAATGAAGACATCAATCCCTTTACAGCTGCAACTTCTCGCTGCATTATTCACTTAGTAAACGAGAAATTACAGAACCTTGCACGTTTTATACAAATATGGAAAGGACAATAGTCAGATATCAGCTGAAATCAACAAAAGGAGGAGTAAAGGCCGTTTTACACGAAGCACGTCATTGCGCTATCTGACATATACACGAAGGTGCAATCAAAATTGCGTCGCGTAAAGCGGTGAATTTCTAGAACACGTGCGATAATGCGTGGCTGCGAGACGGCAATTACCTGCTCTAATTACAAGCTCGCATTCTCGCAATTTCAACATGTTTTCAGAGATAACGTACTCAATGACGGGCCCCGTGTAAAATGGCCTTAAGGAATTGGTATGCAGCAAAATAGAGGAGGCTATAGCAAAGTGATTGATCCACGATAGGGACAAGGTGGGGGGGCTAGGTGGGGACCTTGGTGGGTAACCTCCCAGCAGTTGTGGAAGTCCGAACAAAATTACCATTTTCTAGCGAGGATTGGATAACCTAGAGGGGGCTATAACCTCCCCCTGGCCCCCTTCTGGATCCTCTACAGGGATAGGACAAACATTAAGCTAGTAAAACAAAAGCCTGAAAAGGTGAAAGAGGTTTCATACCTTGGAAGTCGATTCAACAAAAATGGATTCAGCTAGAAATAAAAAGCAATTAGAATAGCGCGTTTTTTTTTCAATAACACAATCACTGGAAAATCTAGAACGAAAAGAATGTTTTGGTCACTATCCGACGATGAACAGTTAGAGGAGCATATTTTGAACATGTCACGAAAATTTAATCCACCCAACTTCGTTCCTCAGTTCCTTCGTTCCTCCACAACCTTTCGACTCAACCTGGCCCTCCCCACTAATTTTTAAAATATGATAAATACGGGGGTGTTTCAGTAGGAATCTGCAATTCTTCAGGAAAAGGTAGAGGAGAAAAGTTTAAGCATTTTTTTTCCACGACGCAAAATTTTTTTTCTTTGAGCTTAATTAAACGAGAGCTTTGAGGGACTGTCAACAATACGATGGCACAATCACATCCATTTTGAGATTAATTCTTTCAGAGAACTGTAATTGCGAATTTTCGTACAACCTTAATTATTTTGTGCCCTTAAAAATCCAGCGTATTATATAAAATGTCGAAAAGACTGGATACCCAAGAAAAGCTGATTTCATGGCAACCGCAAAAAGCATCTAAAAATGTTTGCGTCGCCATAGCTCAGTACGGAACTAGGAATTCGCGACCCCATTTTTCGGATAGAAAATAGTTAGACAGTTAATTTGTTAAATTTAATAGAAAATGATTAAGAAAATAGTTAGTTGATTATGCCTACCATCTTTTGAAGTATAGCAGATTCCTCCTGAAACAACATGCGTACTGAAAAGGTTAGAAATCATCCTGGAGTTGGATGTTAAGCTAGAAAAAAATAGGATGACAAATGCATAATGACATGAAACGCTTGACGCTAACGAAGATAATCAAATTGATAACGTATAAAGGCCAAATCATCGACTCCGATAAAATGTTTTCATCGCAGTGCACATCACAGACTTCAAATGGGAATGCCGATAAATGACGCTAACGTTCTAAAGAAAATCTTATCGCATATGTCTAATCTATAAACCTTCATCGAACACAGAGAAATTTTAATGCAGACAGAACGGCTAATTCAATCTTGATTATAGCTGATAACTTCAGGCTTAACTTTGTGTCACTTTTCCATTACGGGAATTAAAATAATCAACTTTATATCAATAATGTATTTTTTTAAAGCACGACTCGAGATTCATAGCATGTGAAGTAACTGAAGATGTAAGATTATTACGCCTGAAGATGAAACTATAATATGAAATGTCGTGCTTTTTTAAATATACTATTTGAGCCAAGCAAAGTTAATTATTCTATTCTCCATAAATCTTAGTTATCTATGGCATTTTTCTGCGCTGATTACTTTTGTAAGAACTTTAGCGGAAAATTTTCAATGAAAGGAATATGTTCTAGAAATTAGTAGCTATCGGTTGCTGTTTCCAAGCAACAAGAGGGTAGTTTCCTTCATCAAATAAAACGAAATGCATTGATTGTAATTTTTTACCCACCATCAGTGTATTCATTATATACAAACTAGCTGACCCGGCGAACTTCGTACCGCCTAACATTCAATGAACTTACAGTTTAGTTGCACCATTTATAAATAAAGAGCGGCAGTATCGTTTTAATCATATTTGATTTATTATTAATTAAATGAGAAGATATTGATGAAATAAAAATTATACGCATTCAGTTGTTGGCTATTTGTGTCATTAACCGTAAAAAAAGGATTTTAGGTCTAAGTCCGTAGCGTAAACTTGGCTCGTTCACGGGGCAGGTTAACGCAACGCTAGACCGACGCTTGACTGATGCTCAAAATAGTGTAAGAAAAGCCCCTATGAAGCAGCATTCGTATCAAAAGACTTTTGGCGCGCCAGTTATAGTATCTCTGTTTGGAAAAAATGCACTGCGTAAACGTGCTGCATGCGTAAACGCACCACGGTGTGCCCTACACATTCGGGTTTAATGTCTTGCATCAAGCGCCTTCTGATAAACAACAGTTTTTGTTTTGTTATCAGGCGCAAGATAAAGCGAATTAAATAAAATTAGCGAAGCGAAGCAGGGAGGCAGCGAGGGGGGTTTTTGGGGGTTAAACCCCCCCCCCCAAAAGCTCAGAGAATCTTTTTATAAAAAATTTGGTTATTAATATTAGGGGGACGGATGAGTCACAAAATATTTAACTGTTCACACAGCCGCAAAACCTATCTTTTTGAACCTTTTATCCTAAAAATGTCTGGGGAGGGCCCCCACACCTCTTGCTTACCTAGACGTGTTTTCTATACCCTACAGACCCGCCAGTATTAGCTGCGCCTATCCTTAATTCCTAGCTGCACACTTGGAGCGAAGGAAGAAATACAGCGGATGGTTTACCGACTCGTAAACATACCACATATTGTTTACCATGAGAAAATCATGGGTTTTCACTGACACATGAGAACAAACATCACATAAACTGAAAGACTGACCATGCGATTTGTTAATCGTTATCACGAATGCAACACGAATTGGAAATTGAATACGTTTAAGCTCAAAAGGGCATATAAGTTGGGATTATGGAATCTTCGGATTGAGAACTTCCTCATCTTTGAATTTTCCTTTGAGTATAGTGGCGTGAATCACTTTCATTATCAGTTTTTTTAATAACCAAACACGTTCCGTTGGATAGTTTTGGTTGGTTTAGGTTTCGAAAGATCATGAACACAGAGCCTACCTTTAGCTGTAAATCGTGCCGTGATAAGCCAGGTGCGTCCAAGGACTTTAAATATTCATATATATAGTTGGTGACTTCGTCTACGTTTATTACAAAGTTAAAAGATTTGAATTCACGCAGAGTACACGGACATTACTGGTAATCAACAATTGCTTGGAGATTTGTTTACACACACGGTAGTTATGTGTTTGTTAACAACTCAATTCGAGCTGGGCTTACCTCTAATTCAATTATTTTAATACTATTTTAATATTACTTTAATATTTATAACATGTTTGAACATTTAATTTTTTTTATATTTTTAAAAAGATCAGTCAATACATTAGTAAAAACGAAAAAAAATCTTATTTTTTTAACCGTCTTAACAATCAACTTCTAAAAACATATCTCTAAGATAAAGTTGAATTTTTTGTGAACTTTTCCTATTTTTTAATGTCCTACATGTTATCCGGGGCTGAGGCGAATCCAAAGAGCCTAATGTCACTAAAATCGGTGCAGCCGTTCTCGAGTTATAAGTGTTTTAACTAACACGATTTTCGACTTTCTTTTATATATATAGATTATTTGGTTTTAGAAATCCCAGTTTAGACGAATGGCAACGGTCAATTTTAACCTCATTTAAAAAAGGCCAGATTGGCGCCCATGCGATTCCACTCCACGTGACGTCACAGGGACCTAGTTTCTGTACGAGTAGATTGGAGTTTTACCTTGTCTGAGATTACTAATGCATGCATGAGGCACAGAGCTCAGGGAAACATCTCTTAATAATCACACATTAAAAATACCTTCGTTCGGAAAGTTTCCTTCGTTCGATAGGGGAATAATAATCCTTATTTAAGCCAAGCGCTACCTGCTAGCAGGGCACTCAGCTACCTGCTAGCAGCCTGCGTCGTATCAGCGCTCAAGCATCGCCCCAAGGTCACCTAACACGCCGACAGCTGGAACCAGAAATACGTCACACGGACGTTTCCCACCATTCCTACTAAGCCGTCGCGTTTTCGTGCGCTTGAAATTTTTCACTTTTCGTTTAATCGCGAAAAATAGATAAGGTCATTCGAAAATCTAAGAGCAAGAAATGCTCCAGGAGTAATAATCTTTCGATTTGGGCAATAAAAAAATAATAGGAAACCACCCTTTACGCGTCCGCAAGCATTGAAAATTGGTAGAAATTATTACTTATTTTCTACATTTGATGTCGATGTCTCTCCCTGTCGGTTGGCTCACCAAAGATCCTTCTCGAATCGATCAAGGTCAGCCTTAAAAAGGTCAACAGCGTTCTAATCATTCCGATTCTGTCTATGCCCTACGATTTTATTAGCACTTCAAATTTCATGGGTGAATTTAATTTCATACAAAATTTCTACATTTAATGTCGATGTCGCTCACAAAATGTGGCTCGCATAAAAAAATTAAATACAGCCTAATACTTATACAGCCCACCAATTACGCAGCTACCAATTACGTGTTGGTAACCATATCCCACAAATCTGCGAGATAAAATTCAACCTTATCCGACAAGTCATGAGGCTAACAGACACTAGGTGACCGTCATGATACCTCGCACTCCCATGTTTCCTCTAGACCCTAGCACTCACCTTCCCACTCATGCATTTCTTAGAGCTGCGTCATGTATATAACCAGCGCTATTCCCTCACTCTCACTACCGCCGGAGGAATGCCTGGGGCGAGGATGCAAGGCACGAGGTGGCATCTTCCATCCTCTTAAAAGCTCCCTTATCTCCAGACACTGTTTCTTAAGGGAGACCCGTTCTTGCTTTAAATGCTCTGCCTCGGACAAGGTTGGCTCACCAAAGTTCCTTCTCGAATCGACCAAGGTCAGGCTTACAAAGGTCAACGGCGTGCTTATCATTCCGATTCTGTCTATGCCCTATGATTTCTATCAACACTTCAAATTTCATGATAGAAATGAAATTTTATAGAAAGGGATGAAAAATTTTTTCGTATCTTAGTATTTTATTCATTGTATTTATTAAGACATATCTCATTTGCATATTAGTATGCAAAAAAAGAGAGGAAGTCAAGATTAACATAAAACTCGGGAAATAAAAGGTGGTAGAGATGGACGAATCTTGTCGCTTGGGAAGCAGGATAACCAGCGATGGGAGAAGCAAGAAAAATTATCAGCATAAAAGCTCAGACGAAGAGAGCATTCCACCGAAAGAAAGATCTACTCACAGCGGGAGGTCAGGCTTACAAAGGTTAACAGCGCATTTTTCATTACCATGCTGTTTTAGCTGTACGCCCTACGATTTTTATTAAAACTTTACATTTCATGGCGTTTCCTACAATGAAAGCCATTTCCGAAAGAAATTATAGAACCCACCTTTTCTAATCCCCACTTCTTCTAGGTTATGGCACTAACCACACATGTATGAGTTTTTTTTTCAGAAAATTATAATTAAATATTGTACTTTATCAGCAGAGTGACCCAGGCTAAGAGATAATTCCACCAAAAGAAACATCTACTTACAGCGGTAAATTTAAATATAGAAGGAAACAATTTATTAGAATTTACAACTGGAGTACGTTTCTCTACGGCCATGAGGGATGGACAATGATAGCAGCGGAGATATTAAGAGAAGAGGCCATTGAAATTCGGTGGAAAAAAATTATGAGGATCAAATGGATCGAACGTTTTAATAATGAGAAATTCTTAAGAGGAGTAGGACAAAAGCCTCATGAAAACCATACTTAGAAGACGGAGAAACCGTATAGGCCATATCTTGAGACATGGCGGCCTAATGAAGACAATCATCGAGGAAGGCCTAGAACAAAAAATGTAATAGCACAAGTAAAGAAGGATGTAAAAGAAAATAAATACGTAGGTGTGAAAAGATTATCTGATAGAAGAATTGATTAGAGCAGCGTCAAACCAATCTTGGGATTTTTAACCAGTGATGATGAGTAATATCCTGTTTCGATAGGCATTCGGAATGACAGATTTTTATTTCCTGAAGTACTCAATTTAATGGAGCACACAACTCATCCTTGCTATTATCATTTTACCTTAGGTCATCAACTAACAAAGAAACAAGAGGTGCATTTCACAGTTCTTATGACAGAATTTCTGTATATGCATGCAACGAAATTATTTTAATAAATTAGAATAGCGACTTTATTTGCATGTGAATATACAAGTTCACAATGATGGAAAACTGAGCACAGTTGAACAAATTTCATATTATCACATTCCAATACGTGAGGAGGATGATTCTACGGGTACTATCGAATCAATTTGTGGAGAGTAATTTATGAACTATACAATGATAAAGTTTATTACTCCATAATATTTACAAACAAAGACATGAAGTGAGTATTAGGAGCTTTACGTAACCAACAAGGCGGGTGTTTAGGTTACCATCACAATATCCTCCATGAACTGGTTTAAATAATGGAAAAATAACATGTACCAGCATTAACAAAATAATATCTTTGAATAAACACATTATTATCATTTCTCATCCCACTTTCTTGACTTTTTAAGCTGATTCAAAAAAGGGGCAGGAAATTTTCCAGCACAATACTGATGGCAACGCCTATTGTACAACCAGCTGTGAGTCACTTCCACTGCGCAACCCAAGGTATTTTGAAACTGAAGGAACGATCTAGACGGAGTTCTCTCCCGCCCATTCGCATCTCGATGTGACACACTACCACAGATACGTAGGATCAAACATAACATCCCAAACCTCAAGCCAACTCTCCATTTTTCCCATGATAATAAAAATGCAACCTACATCATATTGGAGAGAATCTTCAACCCACGGAACAAAGCAAAGGAACGAATGAAACCCATAAACCTCTCCGACCAAAAACGTGGTTACGATGCAGTAAATTATGTGAAGGAGGTCACTAGGGAATTGGCAATAAAGAATTTCTCAACTTTAAACCGATAATAAACAGCTTCACTTTCCAAAAATTGCTAAATCCTAAGTAAAAAGATCAAATCATGTTCGTATTAAGAATAAAAAAAAAACAAATGGTAGCATACAATACTTGGTCGGCAATGTTCTACAGAACTAAGTATTGCGATAAATGTGAAACTTCACCCTGAACACGTTACTAATCCGATGAGATTGTAGGACACTAATGGTTCATACAAAGTCCTTCACAATCTTCCATTTTTATTACTAACCAAAGGGTCTAAATAGAAATCTAAAGCACAGATCTAATGTGGGAATAAAATCCGAAGATCCAAGCGTGGAGTGGAATCGTACCATAACAAAATCGTTCCACGAATATATTCGAGGAAGTATCAAGCCACGAATATGTTCGTGGAAAATTGCTAGTATTGCTTTCAATACTGCTGAGGATTTAATATACAAAGGAATGTATATAATCAGTACACACAGTCACAAATATATTGCTATAATCTTCATATGCCGTCAGAGAAGGAATCATCACGCTTCACATTATGGGGTGGCATGCACACTCAGCAAGTGAATGAGTTCTAGCGGAAATGCAATGCGTACTGTACACACGATCTTCGGTACACTTTAACCTTCGAGCAAGTGCCATTTCCAAAAAAAAATTAGCGACCAAAAAAAACTTAACAGAGGCAATATGGGCTAATTTCAGATTTCTTTTTGCTAGAGAATCAACCAATAATATAAAGATTCAGAACGATTTCAGCATCTTTTTGCTGCAGCCTTTCCATCATTCTTGAAGTCGCTTGAAGTGGGGTTCAGCCATCTGCTAATGTTTTTTCAAATGCGGGTCACGAATAACTTTATAATTGACACGGAGAACAAAGGTATTCGCGACGACCAGTGCCGTGCGGGAAACAGCTGATGACGAAGATTAAATTTTTTGCGGTACTACCCCGTACAATGAAACGACCAAACGAAATTCCTCATTAAGACTCTAAATAAGATTTTATAACGAATATATTCGAGACTTATATCACCGATGACAGCGCTGAAGGCGCTGATGTAATTTTCCAATATAGCCTTCGAGGATAGTTTCGTGATGTTGACATTAGTGTAATAGGATGAATCGTCAAGCAACTGCGAAAAGTAAAGTAGCAAATGTCAAGGTAGGGAAAATGTCAATTCTTCTTATTTTTGAGGAGGTAATTCGATGCATAGGGGGTACGACAAATAGTAATAAAGATTCATGAAGTAATAAATTATATGTGAAATATCCGCTACTAGCTCGCGGCTATTACAAAAATGGAATCCAATGGCCGTTAATGCGTGACTCCGATAATTAACACTATTCTTAGCAGGGTAGAAAAGAAATAGAAAAGAAAAGCCTAGTACGTTGGTTTCCTTAACACCATACACGTATAAACCACCGTCACAGTAAATGATGAATTGTAAGCAATGAATATCAACTACAAGGCATTACACATAAATATGAATGTATAAAATATATTACTTAGGACGTTAGATGATAGCTCAATACCAACAAAATGACAAGAGAAATCAGAAAATTCCCAAAAATTTCAATGATCAGTCAACGTGGTTTCCTAAGGTAATTGATCGGTATTTTCGTACCAATAGTTCCGAATTTCGCCGACAGTTGGTGGTTCACTTGTCTGGATTCTCGAATAGCAAAGGTTCATGGATGCATGGAGGAGATACACGATGGGGAAACCAAAAATAACTGGGATTCCCCAATACATTTTTTATTAATCAATATTTTCACACTAAATTTTGATCGCCATCAAAGTAATCACTATCGATTATAACACATGTATCTATTCGTTTCATCCATTATTTAAAATATTTTAAAAATTCACTTATTTCAATGTTCTTTAGGTCTCGTGAAAGAACTATCTTCAAATAGTTTACTCACCGATGTCATCTTTACTCAGAAAATCGGGCAGCGCTCTTTTCAATTCTTTTGCTGAAGCATATAAGGATACAGGGAGAGGAGATACCATCTGCTACATTCCACTGAAGAGGGCAATAGCTTCGAAGCACATGAATGTAAGGATCGCCATAAATACCCGTTTGCCGTGGAGGGACAGCTTACGAAGGCACTGAAATGAAACCATAACGACAAGAATTTATTGGTAGGGCGTGTCCAAGGAAGTCAAGAAAACAAAAAGTGACCTATCAAGAACGAGAAAACAATAAAAGTATTTCTTTTTGAAATTTTTCCGTATTTATTCGATTTCACTTTCACCGTAACCTACTTCGCGATCGCATTAAATATGCTTTCATTCCTTACGAAGCAACAAAAAATGCGACGCTTTTCAGAACAGAGATACCGTTTATTTTAAATGTAAACCTAATCCAAAAATTCCAAAATCTGACAACTTGAATCTTTTTAATAACTCTATCGCAAGGAAAGGTAATCCTATCATTCCCATGTTATCTTGATATATGTCAATGATAGTTATAAAAATATAGAGAGAATTTGAATAGTTTGTTAATACGAGGCTTTCTAAAAAGAAATAGTTTCTTTTATTTTCAATAAAATGATGAATATGAAGGAAGACTGTCAATTTAAAATACCTTCATAACGAATAAAAGTTAAGCAAATATGATCATCACCAACCACTTGAAAGTCCTTTCCTCAGAAAACTCGAGGTTCTAACGCCACGGTAGATAGCCCCTATTTCAAAGTTAATAAGAGGAGAGTTCATGAAGTTCAAGACAACGTCCATCAATAACCAATAAGCCACAGAAAACATGTACAAATAATAGGTTGAAAGTGATCGGTAGAAAGTGAAACAAATGTCACTCCGCTTCAAATACGGACCGCAACGCGTGATTTCTCCCGTCTTTTTTTTTTCTCTGCACCTCCACAATGGGCCAACTCATCCTGCTAATTGCGATCGACCACGCTTTCTCTCTCTCAACGGGACGTTTCCCTCCTCAAGAATCCCTTCGCGATTATCTCAAGTACGTGGCATATGCCCGAAAAGACGAGGAAGCGACTGATTGGACCGGGAAAAAATAGGAAGGAGACTTCGACCAAGGTATTCTATTGCCCACGAATACCTTGGTCACGTTCTCAGCCTTTTTTTCCTCCCGTACCCCGCTATATGTATAAAACTAATATTGTACCCCCACGAATGTAACGTGCACATTTTATTACATAATTTCACTACGGATAGGTGACATTTTTTGTTATAAATAATTGTATAAATAGAAAATATTTTTATTTATTTATTTTCTTGTTTCCACTTCCCCATAAACAGCACCAACGGATGATTAACAATATACAACACAAACATGCCCTGGATAGGAACCACCTACCAAGGTGGGATTCGAACCCACGACCTACGGTTTGGCAGGCGAGGACTTACCGCCACCTAGGCCGGCACTTAGTTTTATACATTCCCTATAATATGCATACATATTTCCTGGTTAAGAGATACGTAGTACTGGCGTCTTCCATTACCGATTATTTTCGGCTAACTCTCGACTAGTTCGGCGCGTACCCCCAAGGGGTACGCGCACCACCGGTTGGGAACCGCTGCATTAGAGGATTCTCAACTCCGCCTCAAGAATCAAGGATACTGAAATGCAAAGGTATACAGGTAGCAAAAGCTAACTTTTGTGTAAAAATGGTTTCAAGTTAAAACAAAATGGATTTTTTACTAAGTAGTTGTTTAAAATCCCGCTAGAAAGCAGCACCTGTCAAAGTTACCACTGACATCTCTTTGACACCAAACAGAGCAGGCTTTCTCCTATCATACGATGAAATTAACTCTAAATTATAATTGTTGTCTCTTACACCCCTTTACTTCTCTCTGCCTCAATTGTTGTCGCTCCCCAAGCATTAAAATCAGATTTCAAAATCGCCAATTGCGGCGCAACCAGTCATCTGTATCTACTTTTCACGAAGAAATACACGGCAGTATTATGTAACTGAACCATTATACGATACTAACCACATATTAAACACATGCGACACGATATCCAACTAAAATAAACCACTTCCACTGGCGAAAGTCACTCTGAACAAGATACAGCCGCTTGGTGGCGCTGACGAATGAATGCGCACGAAACGCCAGCAGATATAACGCTTAATCGCTATGTTTTTTAGCATTCTTTAATGGAATTCCCTTGCTTTCGCCATTCAAGCAAAATGCGAAGAGAAAACGCATGTGAATAAGCTTCAACGTAATTTTAATCCACACGCCGAGTTCAGAAGATGCTTGGATAATCAAGATTCCAGCGGTCACAAGAGTGATGAATGCGTAGACAGGAATTTGCGAAGGCAAAACAAGCCAAGCATGTGCTGCAAAGCTGAGAATTGCAGTGCATGAGCCGTGTCGTTTTAAAAGTTAAATCAGGGATATAATAATGCTGGAACCGTGATGGGCCACGGGTATATCCTAAATTCAAAGCTACTGCAGTGAAATAATCAAAGTTGTTAAACACGGATATAAAATCAATTTTGAACCTAGTTTCGTGGGAAAAGGCTTGGTCGTATATACACAACGGAGGTTTCCGTAAGATCACTGAAGTTAAGTGGGTTAAAACATGTTGGGACTATTGATCAAGAAAGGCCTAAGTGCCATGGAAATTTTCGACAGCTCCCTAAATGTACAATCAACCATACAGTTATATTCTTATAACATTTACTTAATGGAATCATATAACACGTTAGTGTTGGAAGACGAGTAGCTTATTTCCATTTTATAAAGTTGTACACTGTTAAAAAAAGTTTCTCACATTGAATAACATACAGCCACACCAAATCTTGCCTCATACGAATGATTTAGTTAAATTGATTAAAATTAACTCGTATGAATCAAGAAACAGGAGGCAAAACAAACACAGGTTTCTCGGATTGAGCTTGTAAAACTAATGTTGAAAGCATTTTTAATATGATCTTTTTAAGACTACACCATAGGCTTTGCTATCGTTTGGCTCTGCGGAACAATGCGCAAGCTACTGAAACTATCCAGATTCATTCATTCCAAACACCTTTTATTTAAGGAACCGCATAAGGAACCTGGACATCCTTTAGGTCCGCGCAGAGGTCTCGAAATCCAAATATCCAAGGTTCTATTCCCGGCTCAAAGAAATATTTTACCTTTGTAACTGGTGCGAACTTCATTGTCGTTCATTCGGGAGGTTCGAAATATCATAATTATTATTAAAGTATTCTACCGATCAAGGTAGGTTTTGATGGAGAAATTAAGAAGCATCCTGGCAGCCTTCACTTCCTTCATGTGCTTCCCTGTTCAATTCGCAATTAGGCCTACTTCCTTTCTTTCGATCTAAAAAGCCTATAAACGATCGTCTTATAAGCTCCTTCCTCTTCATGAACGCTTCCTTTTCAAACGCAATTCTCTTCTTGATGTCTTTACTACTGTATCCGTTTTCCTCAAATGTGCTTCCCAAATAGTTGAATTAAAAAGTTCGAAATATATTAAAATATCACTCAGGACTAACTTTGTGCCTAAGATGAGGGTTGAAGTGACATGCTGCATATTAATACAAGAATGGAATGTCGATTACAAGGATTAAGTTATTCGCCAACATTTACGACCGGAGATAATGGGGAAAGGTATCTAAAACCCCATAAGGTTTGAAAATATTATTGCAGATATGAAATTTCAAGATAAACAGCCATATGTAAAAGTTACTTCATGCAGTTACAATACACCTAGCGACAATAACCACCTCTTCGCAAAACACAAAAATGGGTCCATGGATGGGATGGCATGGATAGTATGAACTAAGGCTGTGGTACGCCAGCGACTGCTTCATCCCATTATGTATCACACAATCGCCGCAATTTTATTTAACTTCTTAAAAGAAATCCATTCCGAGATCTAAGATCCAAAGTCATGCAGGCGCCTGGCTCACAGCTTCAGCGGACGAGATTGGACGCATCGTCCATCACAATCTTTCTGCACTGACACGATGACGCATGGAGGCGCATGAAAATATTTTCGACCCGCCTATCATTCAAGGCCACGACACACTGGGTAGGAACGAACGAAGAAAGTCTGGGCGCATTCATCCCTCGCTCGGCCTTCGAGGAAATAGGGCTGGGTTCGAGTAGGTGAAAACCACCGCCCTTGTTTCTCTGCTGCGAACCAAAATGAAGGAATGCGGAAATATATCTAAGACGGCTACAAAATTAATCCACAGAGCACAAGAGAGTATTCTTACGTCTCAAATTTTCCCGGTGTACGAGGTGCGTTCAGACTCTAAGGCCTCCGATTTATTTCTCCAGAATCAAAGAGGAATATGTGTATTGTTTTAAAATGAGTAAGCACTCATGGTCAATACGTGACAGGGATGGTTGAACTGTAGGACAGATAGAACTCTTTCGGCAGAGACTTGAATGAGAACTGTTTAAGGGATCTTTCATTAAATAACGTGAGGTGATTTTGCGATTTTTGGACTCCCTCTCCTCCCTCAGTGAGATATCGTGAGTTTGACTCGTCCCCCTCCTTCTAATTTAACGTGAGATTATTCAAAATTCGTATTTTCAGGGTAAATACGTTATTCTATGATTCATTGCGTTGGATTTATTAGAAAAAATAATAATTTTTTAAATTGCTTAATATTAGATAAGACTAATATTTAATATTACTAAAATCGAATTTTTTACACTGCTCCTTGCGAAAAAAAATTACGTTATACTTGCCAGGACCCCCTTCTCCACAGCGTGAGAATCGGCTTGATCCCCTCCCGAAACGCCTCACGTAATTAAAATCCTCAGCGGCGGATCCAGGATTTTTTTATTGGGGGAGGCACAAGGATCCAAGGACAGGTAAACGATTTTCTCATACTTGAGATTAAAAATAAGATGCAGCAATTACTGTACTAAATATTCTCTTTATTTCAATATGAAAGTTATTGATATGAAACTAAATTATTGAGTCTCCGCAAGACACGAAATACAACGAGCCTGTTGATGGCTGTATAAAAAATAGTCTATTTTTAAGCGTCTGGGGGGGGGGGGAGGGATTGCACGATTTTCTCACACTTGCGATTAAAAATAAGATGCAACAATTAATATACGAAATATTTTCTTTATTTTAATACGAAAGTTACTAATACGAAACCAAATTATTGAGGCTCCGCAAACACAAAACACAACGAGCCTAATGATAGCTGTATAAAAAAATTTGCCTAATTTAAAGCGTCTAGGGGCACGTGCCTCCGTGCCCCAGCCCTAAATCCGCCAATGGATTTCCCCTTAAATACTTGAACGAACGACGTTTCCCACATACTGACAGCGTGAAATTCGTTTTCTGCCTTAGCGAATTGTGACACTACACGAAATTCATCGGCAAATGAAGGAGACACGTGGTGAAGGAGTTGATGGATGTATCGAAAGTGCGTCCACGGGTGGGACAGTTTAATGAAGGCAGATCTTTTTGAGACAAAAAGCCAAAATAATCAAGAAGATTTTCTTGTGGTCAAAATAGACTCTCAAAGATGCCTTTGCCGCACCCACGAATATTACGAAAGAGGATCTTCAAGTTAGTCCCTTAATGTGTTGTCACCCACCGCGCATATAATTGGGTTTACAAAAGTCGCCACTCGCTTCGCTGACAGACAAATTGATCTGAGTTTCAAGGGGTAATAAGATATAGTTAGCGGTATTTACCGAAATTTATATACATTATGTGATCTATCAAATTCATAAAACTCTTCAATGCTATTCCTCGTCATTACAAACATTATTCTGCATATACTAAAGTATTCCACCGATTAAGGTAGGTTTCCAATGAGTACTTGAGAAGAATTCTGGGATCCGCCCTTCCCATCAACCACTTCCCTCTTCAATTCACAATAAGGCCCTTTCATTTTATCTAAAAATCCAATTCTTTTCCTTCCTCTCTCTCGTTTACCTAACATTCTACCCTTATACACCGTTTTCGACATCCCCTCATCCCCTCCCCGCTGAGTACTTATTCCATCCATACCTACTGTCTCCTCCGTATCCCATCTAAAAGCTGCCTGTCCTCACCCACCATATCCAGCACTTCATCGTTCCTCCTTCTCTCCGTCCACTTCACCTTCTCCATTCTTCACCACACCCACACCTCGAATGCCTCCAGTCTTTTCTCATCCTTCTTCCTAAGTGTACACGTTTCGGCACCGTAAAGAGCTACACTCCACATGAGACTCTTCACTAACCTTTTCTTTAAATTCTTCCATAGCGAACCTCTCAGAGGCTCCTTCCTGTTCGTGGACGCCTCAATATTGGAAAGAAGTGAATCGCATTGTACTCATTTTTTAAAACCGAGTAAAATGCGACCGAAGTGGCAACAGAAATCAACCTTACATGGGATGAAATTTGGCCTTCACTATGCAGTCCCCTTGCCGATGTATCGACGTTAGCAGTCCTCCTCCAAGAAGAAAGAGCAACCGTATCCAACCCTAATTCTAAATCTCCGGACTCGAGTTCAGCCTGAAGGCACAGAAGCAACGGTTTGCTACTGCGGTTTCCACAGATGAGCCACTTACCATGCAGACGTTGATTTCCGGAGGAAAAATTGAAAACAAAACGTGCATGATCATCAGCAATCACCGATGGGAAAATTGTTTTTCCGCAGGGAGCTTCTCCATAATCACATGGTTGCCGGAATCCATGGTTTTCTAGTCGCAGATTAGCTCCATCGCTCAAGTCATTTCTTTATACAAATCCCTCAAGAAGACTAGTTAGGCCAAGCACTGGTAATATTTTCCCCGAATCCAACTATAGAAATAAACCAATTTCTAATAGTATATTTTCAATGGTGTAATCAACATAGCACTTGCAAAAGTCATGTTGATGAGTTCAAAATATATGCCTTGTTTTTTTATCAGGATCTTCACTGCTACCTGATTAATATTACCAATTTTCATTAAATATCAACTCTTTCCCGTCTATATTTTAACGACTACATTATTTGAAATTTTTTGTTTCATAATTTTAGTTCATTTTTCACTAGCTAGTTTTTTAGTTCCCTTTATCTTTGGATCATTTAAAGTGCATCATTTAAATAATATGTGACCAAAGATTCATCAAATTTTTGCACTTTTACCGAGGTGCTCTAACTACCTATAAGCCTATTATAGCACCCAAAGAAATATTTCGAAATGCAATTTCTTTCGCTCATGGAGAGAGAAAACATAAAAGTAGGTGTTACGAGACGAAATATCGTGCTCCACCCTCCGGGTACTTGTTACAGCTTTTGCGTTTGCGGTTTGTGTGAAGGAGAGCGGGAGAGGAAAAGGGTCCCGAAATGAAGCAATGATAAAAGCAAAGAGACGGCTATGAGGAGGCCTAACTTCACCCCATAGAAAGCTGATTTCTCTTGCCACTTTGGTCGCATTTTATTCGTTCTCAAAACAATGTCCGAGGTGCGGTGATAAGTGCAATGCGATCCGCTTATTTGCAATATTTTGCATTATAATGTTTGAAATTGCGAGGAATATCATTGAAAAGATGTTAATTTGATATATCACGTCATCATGAATGTAAATTTCTGTTAACACCCCTAATTGATCCTTATTTCCCCGTGAAACACGGATCACTTTGTCCGTCAGAGACACGAGTGGCGAATTCTATAAACCCTTCGTTACTTCCACAATTTATTTATAATTCCAGCCGGTTGCGGCTGTTACGCCTTTATTAAGTACTTAAAAATGGTACTTGATAATGACGTAGCAGCCGAAACCGGTAGTAATTTTTAAATAAAGGGACAAATTATTTTTCATTACTTCACGCATAAGCTTCAAGTTTCGATTTAATTTTGTAAACTCAATCAAAAGCGCGGTTGGTGACAACACATTTAGAGGCCGACTTGAGGTCCTCTTTTGTAATATTCGTGGATAAAAGAGTCGACATTACTTGCCGGTCCAGCACGGTGGCGCGAGCGAGATCGCAGCGCAGGACGTGTGGTATTACGAATTGGAACGAGAACTCGGGAGGGTTGGAGGCTTTAACGCTTTCGTCCGTGCCCGTGGAAAGGAACCCCCTGGAGCGTATCGAACGGCAACCGATAAAAGCAAATGGATAGAGATACCTCTCCTCCTGCTTTCCTGTGTGTCCACCTCCTTCTCGACTTCCAACTCTTTCTCGACTATCTCCCACAATGCGATCGGGTGCCCCGGCCACACCTCCAGTTACCAAGGAGATAGATCCATCCCCTCACATGAATAACGAAAACTATAGGGCCAATTGGGGTCCAGGTGGCATTGCTCCAGAGACGAAATAGATTCATAGTTCTGTATTTTGCCATTTTCTCCGAGTTATCGACTTAGTTCTCGCATCAGACAGATTCAGAATGTCTTTTTTCCATGATCAATAAGAGATTATAACGGCAGCGTTAGAACTCACAAAGAGATTAGATGACTTTTAGTGTAGCCTACTAACTTATGTATTACTTAATGCATGTTTCTGAATTTTATTATTATTTCTAACAGCATGTGGTAGTATATTTTGTTAGTACGCGTGACACTTTTTGGACCGTATGGATGTGGGAGTCCAATTGCATGCTGCATGCTGGCAATTGATCACCCCCTGCCAAACACCGTAGAGGTGGCTCGCAGGGTATTAAGTAGATGTAGATCTGTCGACAGGCAGAAGAACTGGTTTCACTCCTGAATTACTTTGGGTTTTAGGTCCATAGAATAGAGGGAGTTTTGAACATTAACTGGTTATATTTACATTGATTCATTGCAATATAGATGATTTTTCCAAGCAGAAATGTTGCTTTTTATTATTCATTTTTACCCAAATAAAATAAATTTACAGGTTAAATTAAGGAACATTTGAAAAAGGTACACTAAGAGATGTTTTGTGTGAGGTATGTTTGCTGCAACTCATGGTTTAGGACTAGATTAGTATGATTTTATTACACTGGGCCAAAATTACCCCTACCTAAGTTAACTTTGGCCCAAATTTTGGATAAATAAATCCTAGTTGTTATAATAGTTTGAGGCTCAGCTTTAAATTGAAGGTACATAATCTGTCATTAACGTTAACCACTTTATAGACCATATTAGGCATTCGAGATGTGGGTATGGAGAAGAATGGAGAAGGTGAAATGGGCAGAGAGGAGGAGGAGCGACGAAGTGCTGGACATGGTGGGTGAGGAGAAGCAACTTTTAGATGAGATACGCAGGAGACACAAGGTATGGATTTATGGAGTACTTAGCGGGGAGGGGGTGTTGAAAACGGTATTAGAGGGTAGAATATTAGGTAAACGAGGGAGGGGAAGGAAGAAAAAAGGATTTTTAGATAGATTGAAAGGGAGTAGGCCTTACAGTGAATTGAAGAAGGCATTGCTTGATGGAAAGGGAGGCTCCCAGATTACTTCTTCAGTACTCCATGGAAACCTACCTAAATCGGTAGAATACTATAATATTAATAGACGTTATTGACCCCCCTAAATCCGCCTATGAGCATGTTGAATGTCTTTTTTTCCATGATCAATAAGAGATTATAACGGCAGCGTTAGAACTCACAAAGAGATTAGATGACTTTTAGTGTAGCCTACTAACTTATGTATTACTTAATGCATGTTTCTGAATTTTATTATTATTTCTAACAGCATGTGGTAGTATATTTTGTTAGTACGCGTGACACAGTTCCAGCTAAAGTCAGAACTTACGCCGCTAGAATATGCACCATCCCAGTCAAGGCACATAATATTTCCTCAGTGAAATTTTCGCAATTCAAAATGAGCCGAAGCTAATATTTCCTGAGAATGATTAAATGTAAGCCGCTATTACACTGCGTCCTTGAAATTTTCTCACCTAATGCGGCTAAATATTCTTCGGAGCTCCGGCTCACAGGAAAAATCACCTTGCATAATTTATTTCTCAATAATACCCGATTCTCGAGAGAAATTTGACTTTCATGAGATTATACCATGTACGATTTTTTTCTGTTTCCCAACCGCAGCCAGTATCTTTCACTCCTGGCTTTCCCTCTTACCATTTAGAGCAAATTTGCATGATGTATTATTAATGCCTACACTAGGCATTCAATACAAATGTGGATCTCTAAGAATGCCGAAATCTCCTTGCCGCAAAATTGCCGTCGAGAATGTTACTTCTGCAATTCAGACTGAAAATCACGGTGTTTACTGCCTCGCCATAGATCTATGGGGCAATATATATGTATAAACCCTCAATACAATACATAAAAGTCAGAATGTCTCATTTCATGTGGACTAAAATATTTAAGGCATGAAATCGTTACCAGAATCCTTCGCAGAATGGTTCAAACTGATGGATACGACGCGAACTCTAAATATGAAACCCTGAGGTCTTGAAGGACAAAAAGGTGACGTTGGTACGTTTCAGTAGCGTAGCCAGGGGGAGGTCCGGGGGTTCCGGACACCCCCCCCCCCCCCCGAAAAATTAAATCATAATTACTATGCTTCATTAAGTATATCAAAATATTGAAAAATCGTGAATTTACAAAATATTTCTTTGAAAATTGAAGTTTTTCGATTATGAAAAGTGTTAAAATTAGTTTAAAATCCACTACTTCGTACCCTGTTTTTTAAATATTTTCCCCCCTGGTTTTGGACTCCCTCCCCCCAAACGAATTATTGGCTACCCCACTGCTAAGGTTAACCCATTTTAACCCAACGGTGCTTGTAAGTAGCATCAAAAATGTATACATTTTCTGCTACATTCAGAAAATATTTAAACTAAGTTTTCTTTTGTGCTGCAAAGTGTAATGGCGAAATATGTAGCTACCACAATAATTACGATTGAATAGAAAATTTCCACATTTTTACAATGAGAAGTCTTGAAAATTAATTTCTCCCAGGAGTACCCCTAAGTTACAAAGGGTTAACATCTCATCGTTATGATATAAATGTGTCAAAACCTGCCGATAGAACGGTGGAGATCTTTGCAGTAAATTCCATTCCTCGGGAAAATTTACCCTGGCCTGGAATCGAACAACAGACTCTTAGATTTAATCAAAAGTCATATTCACTCTCCATGCATGATAATTCATATGTAAACCTTGACAGCTTAATGGACTACTTATGTACGGATATAGAAAGTCAAACGTACGTTAACACCCCTTTTTGAGATTTTTAACCCATGCAATTGAATTGACTGAGTTTTGTAATGCAATCGAATTCTATGTTTATTTAAGCAAATGAAAAGTCATCATTTGATATTGGAATTTTTAATGTTCCTTAAAATTTCGTAACATTACCAAAGCGCAGATAGTATGGTAAGTTGTTACCTGGAGAGTCATACCTATGCTGCTCTGTATGGAAGTAAAATTAACGAACTCACGTAATATTTTTTCTCGGCAAAATTTAAAGATATTATCTATTCAGCATGCACTCTTCCATGCATGGTCATTTATAGTCTTCAGGGACCGTTTATATTTCGCTAAGCCTCTAAATATCGCCTTGGAGATTTCTAAAACTATCAAATATTTCCCAAAATAGGATATGTTATACGAAGTTGTGGCACGTAAACTTATTTTCCGATCACCCAGAACGGGGAAAAACCGGCTCTTCCATCAAGTAAATAGCAATTTTCACTCCAATATAAAACGACTCACTTCCCGCTTGTAAAGCCGGTCGTGTTCCTGTTGTTGATAATATTATATAATGAGAAAAAATTGCCTCGTAGAATCATTTCAATGACAAAAGCGTAGGTACAGTATAACACCAAAGTCATTAAAACGAAACAAAACGTGCCAGTTCAGAATTATCATCATGATATGTTAAGTACATTTGTAGTCTAATTTTGTGGAGCGGGGCATAAGCTGATCCAATGCGCGGAATGCGGAAAACGTTTTTTCCATTGTTTGCAGTTACTTATGTACACCATAATTATACCTGCTTTGTCCCTTTACCTGAAAATCCTGCCATGTGGCCATGAATTTCAAGTTTCCCAATTCTCTGGGTACTATCCTTCGCGAGCAACGCCGGGTGGCCGGCTAGTAACAGATATTTTTCCTCCATTCTTTAATATGAACATGAAAAATGATGGTTTTCAAATGATCGCGCTCGATAGCATGTTATCCATCCACTTTCTGGACGCAAGGAAATTCATTCGCAGTCCATCCACTAATCCGTAGCTGAATGAAAGTAGCCTCGAACGTTGGAAAGAAAAATAGAGGGATTGGATAGCAAGTTCAAGGAGTAAAAACGATGGTAAAGGTGGGGAATACGCAGCGTTCTCAATAAAAGAAGGAAGACTTCAAGGAGCTCATGCATAATGTAATAATGCAAAGAGAATTGGACAGTTGTCTCCGCGTGTCACTTAACAGCAGCTACTTTACTCTTATTCTTTCATGCAAGCGCATGAAATGTCCCAATTCCTATATTTCTTTCTGTGCTAGCTACTTCGACATACTTGCTCCACTTAAACTCATACAAGTGCCTCATAGGGCCGCGCTTAGCGCAGCACAATGCCCTATATACGCCGGAATATGCTTCGCTCTGTTACAGCCCTAAAGCAGTCCTCGGGCGTATCAAATGCAATTTATAATGAGAATATAAAAACAAGAATCTGGAATGCTATAGAGGTACAGGATTTAATAGCATAGTTGCTCTCATTCCATACTGGGTAAGTATACCTCGCATTGAATTAGCAAATGCAGTGACCGCGTAATCATAACCCAGGATTAATCGTAAAGTTCATGGTGGAACTTCGTACAAATTTTTCGACTACACCTTATAAGTTGGCTAAAAATGATAAGTCGTGTACTTATTTTAAAGGATGTACTTGCAGTGTGATTTGCAGTTGTTCATGTACATTTAAGAAATTTTGAATACCATTTGTCTCTGCAAGGATTTCAATGCAATGCCCCCAGAAAATACATATAGGATATGACACTGGCTTAACTAAATTAATGAAGGTCTTTCCGTCCCAAATGCGGGTATTAGCATATGATCTAAGTTCAGAGAATGGATTTTCAAAATTGAATATTTTTTGGGTATGTTCCAACAGATCTTTAACCCTCAATCCCCAATATATTTCGATATAATCGTCGAAGGCCCCCAACTCCTAGATATGTTTCTGAAATTGCCAATGCTATCCATTATGATATACTTCACTTACATATTTATGCATCTCACTTCATCATTTCCATTAAACTGATTTTATAAATAAGAACCGAGATTCTTAAAATAAAATAGGTTCTCACTGTTTGCGATCAAAACCTTATCTTGACCTAATTCAGATTCCGTCCTGAGCTTGTGATTTCTTTTGGACGTCAGGAAATCGACGATACATCACATTTTGAAGACAAAAATCCACGGCTAGTTACATCCCGTTAGTTAATAATCCCGTCCCGTAATACTCATAGTTAATGAATATTGCTAGGTGGATTTAAGAAAAACCCACGGCTGAAAATACCGCTAGCCATAATCATTTTAAATGATTATTACCCAATGGAGTTACAGATTAAACAGTAAACGGTAAGGATAAATTAACTGAATTTCTGGGTCTTAATTAAGAGAACACCAGGATGTATGGGATCTCTAACTACTACGTAACATAAAATACGGAGTAATCATGAACTATTAGGTGAGTCAGCGGAGAGGTTTTCGAGATAAACATCGTTTGGGCGACAGTTTCACCGGCATTGCAGCAAGTTTCTTCTGGTCGATAAAGCTTCGATGATCTTCATCGACGCGAAAATTAAACAAATTCCAAACGGATGAAAACGCTCAATTCAATAAAATAATTTCAAATATAATCATTAGCTGGACCCGAATAGGATGAAATTATAATTTTGGCAATTTCCTCGGCGGAGCGCGGGAAAACTCAACCCACCATTTACATGCATTCCCAAGATTAATCGACCGAAGCTTCGTCGACCGGAATAAGCTAGCTGCACCGCCACCGAAGCAGTCGCCTACGAAGATTAAACAAATTCCAAACGGATGAAAACGCTCAATTCAATAAAATAATTTCAAATATAATCATTAGCTGGACCCGAATAGGATGAAATTATAATTTTGGCAATTTCCTCGGCCCGCGACACGCGATGCATATCCCGAAAACCCACTGAATCTTCACCGCGAAAGCCTACAAAAGAACAATTGGGTGAATTTTTGCGGATATTCACGGGTTATAAACAGATGGTTTTAAATTTTGCGCATACTGCATTGTCCACCCGTTATTATTCTGACATTCAAATTCCTCAAGTCTGCTCTAATACATACCTCAAATCTTTTCAACTCTCCGCATCTAGATTCCGGAATTTCCAACCGATCAAATCGTAAAAAAAATCCTTCTATCTTTTAAAGAACGGTTAAATATTACCTTTTATTTATATATATAATTTCGTCACGATTTGTACTAAAACTAATGTTATCGTGTTGTTTATACTGAAAAGTTTATAGTGTTGTAGCCATAACATTTTATTTTCTAGTGAAGCATCGCTACGATTTATTTAAAACTGAAACAAATGTTTTTTGTATCGCCGATATAGAATATTTTGTCAAAAGGATATTTGTTTTCTGAGCACAGCATAATATGAGGGGGGAGAAGCCAAGGGGCTCGAGTGATTTCATCTTCTAAACAGATTTATTTATTATAGTATTGCAGCGATTAAGGCAGGTTTCTATGGAGTACTTTAGATATATTGTGGCAGCCTACCCTTCCTTATTGTACTTCCCTCTCAATTTACAGCAAGGCCCACTACCTTTCGTCCTATCTAAAAATCCTATTCTTTTCCTTCCTCTCCCTCGTTTGCCCAACTTCTACACTCAAACACTGTTTTCAACATCCTCTCCCCGCTAAGTACTCACTCTATCTCTACCTTCTGTCTCCTCCGTATCTCATCTAAAAGCTGCTTCTCCTTACCCACCATGTCCAGCACTTCGTCTTTCCTCCTCCGCTCTGTCCATTTCACCTCCTCTATTCTTCTTTACAACCACATCTCGAATGCACCAAGTCTTCCCTCGTCCTCCTTCTGTAGTGTCCACGTTTCCGCACCATAAAAAGCTACACTTCAGTTCAAACTCTTCACAAGCCTTTTCCTTAAACTCGTACATAATGATACTCTCATAAGCTCCTTCCTTAAACTCGATGGTTTCAGGCTTAACTTTGTGAAAATCCATTGTAAACAATTAAAAAGGCGTAGTACTTTTTCACAAAATTTATTTAAGACGACCGGTTTCGTCGCAGAGGCGACATCTTCTGGTATAGAAGTCGTTATTTTTGTTGTTATTTTGTCGTTTATTTGGTTGCTCTTACGCGTTGCCTGAATTTGAATAATGCTCCAACCCCACTGCAACCCTACCCTACCAACGCGTAATAGCAACCAATTAAACAACAAAATAACCACAAAAATAATGATATCTGTATCTGAAGATGTCGCCTCTACGACGAAACAGGTCGTCTTAAATAATTTGTGTGAAAGAGTACCATACCTTGTTAACTGTTTAAGCTCCTTCCTGATCATTCGCAGATTTAGGTACAGAAATTAGGTAAAGAAAACAAACTGGATCCACTATTAACTTAGCAGTGAATTTGATTTTCCACTCTATTTCAGCGTAGAGCAGAGACTAACTCGTATCCCTTGGCCACCAAGTTTTTGTTTATTTATTTTATCAATTTCTGTATATAACACTGAAAAAAAATCACTTGTACCCCTTGGCTCTCATCCCCCATATGTATTTTCTTTTCTTTCCTCTTATAGGTTACTGTAGAGCACAATAAAAATTCATTCATCCACTCATGAAGACATTCAAGATATTTATTTTTTCAAAACTCACTTGGCGAAATCGCATCTCGATCCTCTCGGTCGTTTTGAGGCAATTCACGATACGGATCACGTGTTCGGCCAGCCATAACTGGGCCGCAAAAGAGCTCTCGTGACAGCTGGCGCGGGCCGCCGGGCAAGAAGGTTGCCGACACGACATGCACGCTGCATTGTTCCTCCAGAAGACACCGTTCAACGACTGCTTCAAAAAATCAACAGACAACAACTTTCATACGGAGCCTATCTATTTATGCGTGCGGAATCAATTACACAGCAAATTATCCAGCTTTTTCTTCCAATAACGAAGTCAAAATCTGAATCTCCTTCAATCCCGTTCAATTTTAAAAGTCCTTTTACGCGGCGCGAGAAATTGTGCGAGTTTAAACTGCATTAATTTCTCATTACGGCGGGCAATTTCGAGAATTCACGGGCGAAATTAGAACAGGGGCTATTTTACCATCCTACACCCATGCATTCTCGCATTCGTTCTAGCAATCTACCGTTTTACATGACGGTATTTTGACTGAGCCTTCGTGCACAAGTCAGATTGTGCAATTACGTGCCCTGAGTAAAACGGCCTTGAAAGCTAGTGGATTTCAGGTACCCAATATCACGCGTCTAGATTTGAATTTTATTTCAGAGATAGTGGTAACATAATAGCTAGAGCGCTTGATAAAGTCCCGTGTTCATGACCCAATTGAAGTCTTTGGTTATAGTAATAATATGAGGCGTATGTGGCTTATTCGTGGCGTATGACTCGATAAAAACTCACTGTACAATCCTGAAATTTTCGAAGTAAATAGAGCATACCATTAAACAAAGATCTTCCCCATGAAAACCGAAACATTTTTTTTACAATTCCCTGTACTTCATTTATAAAATGTTACATCTGAGAAAATTCTGAGGTAAATTTCTCAAATTTGAAATACAGGAAAGTGCTGAAAGGATTTAATTTAAGAGGGCTGAATATTTCAAGATGGTAGCCTAAGTTTTAATAAAGTAATTATTCACGAAAAAAGACAGGTAGGACAAAAGTGGTGCGCCCTTTCAAGCAGAAAGTTGGCCACAACAGTATGTCAACCTTGGCAGGTATGTCTCAACGGGACATTAGCTGATATAAAAAAGGGTTTCCGATGGACATTCAACAAGTATAGGACCTAATGCGTGAAAAGTTGCTACGATCGTCTTGTTTTTGTCACTATAATCCTAGAATAACTCGAATGGAAATCACAGTTAGACCGTAGACTGAAAACTAGACTGCACCTATTGTGTAAATTCAAATTTTTCCGACGAAGTGAGCCACATCTTACGAACGCCAACATACCACGGTAGAAGAGATCGTAAAAATAAAATAAGAGAGACTATAGAACAGATTCAGAACGTCGTTTTTTCCGCGATGTTTAAGAGACTGCATATAATGGCAGCGCTAGAACTTGCAAATAGTTTAGTTGACTTGTAGTGTAGCCTACTAACTCATGTATTCCTAAATTCATTTTACTGAATTTTCCTAATATTTCTGAGAATATTTTTTGTATGCTCTGGCTTCATTGGCATCATAAGTTGTTGGCAAGTTAACAATTGCTTAAATAGGGAAGTATAATTTGTTAATATGCGTAAACATTTTATGACCGTGTGGTGTGCATCTAGTGATTGATCACCCCCTGCCAAACACCATAGAGATAGATCGCTGGGTATTATGTAGATTTATACTCTAATAAGAAAATCACGAGGTGAAATATTAATAATTCTGGTGAAACAGTCATCTTAAATCACCTGTATTACATGTTATTAATTATATGTTCAGTAGACAAACGGGATAGAAGATCTCCATACCGAATATATTCTTCTATCGTATGATTTTTGGCTTATCCTCTTCTCGATCTTACTCATTCGAGTAGTTTGTGCATTAAGGCCAACGAAGGGGTATTGCCCGATAGCTGTAAACACGGCCAATTAATTCGCTTCTGAGTGAATATAGTTCACTGGATTTTGGAACACTCGACTTCATATAACATGTACCTTATAACACGGCCAATGGCTTCCGGGTAACTCGTCATTTTAACGAGGATAAAACGCTCGAGAAGCCTTTAGCGGAAAGCGTGGCAGCAATATCTTCATAGCCCTCATTCAAGCTTAACTTTTTTAATCGCAGCAAAAACGCAAATGTAGCGATGTAAAATTATTTTCAATGAATTTGAAGGAAACAAAAAAATGGGACTAAAATTAGCACACTACTAGCATAATTGATGCTGAAGTTTGGTGGTGGAAATATTGATTTCGATTTAAATCGAGTAATTGAGTTTCAATTATCAAATATCGATGAAATCGAGATCTAACCATGGCCTTCGAGTATCTATCCACACTCGATAATCAAACTTCGATCTTGACCAAATTGTTTGATCTCAGGAGCGTCACTATCGGCCTATGATGACATCACCCGTCCCATGTAAAAGACTTTTCTCTAAAGCTGGTAAAATTGGAGAGGCACGCCTTCGATCATCAGGAAAACGTCTCAATCAGTTGACCTTTCTCAAAAATTTTAGTGAATCCTAATGGTGACCCATAAAGTGAAATGTGCGTGCATTGGTAAATTTTTACTACTCATAATTCAAATTGGTACATATGAATTTTAAGTAGATTATTCTACTATTCAAATGTCTATTTTGAGTGCTTTTAAAAGGACCGATACACATATTTTTGAACTAATTATTTTTTAAGAACCATAGATTTTTCGACTAATCGATATTTTGGTTCAAATTTCGATTTTCTTGAAAAGTCAAGCATTTCAGTTCGATTAAAATCGAGCTTGAAAAATCGACAGACATTTTTCCATCTCTATTCAGGTTAGACGATATTATTACTGGCCATTTTTTCTTTCACAAATAGCATGATGTGTAACACTACAGCGTGCACTTGCAATGAAAGTGATCAGCAAAGGATACGATGGGAAAAGTAAGAAGTATGGCCTGGGGGATACTGGAGAGAGCCTCGTATAACAACAAGAAAAATAACACAGATACGACGATTTTTAACGTCACTTTATAGAGTTGAATAGCGAAAGAGAAAGTGTTCATCTGGATGGAAAGCTAGCCACGGACCACTGCCAATACTCCCTCGGGTCAATACCTACAGGCCTATCGTATCTTCAAAAAGGCTTCGTGATCCTTCCTATCGGTAATTTTTAGGGAATTTAAGGAAGCTAGATTTCACACATTTACGGTCCATCGAAGATGAAAATCCATGGAAATACGAATCAGCCGTCATGGAAAAAGCTCTTTCTCCTATAAGGGAAAAATGTTCAGCAAGGAAAATATCATTGATAAGGATTTTGACAAATGGAAATCATGGATCAGGTTATAGGCTGAAGTGAATTAAAACGACAAAGATGAACGGATTCTGTCACGGAATACACAATGATGAAGAGATCCCAGGGTTTAGAACATTACAAATATATTTGAAATTTCAATTGGTAAATCATCTATACCATTATAATCCATCATTGCAAAAATTTTTCATTAGCAGAAAACTATTAATAGTGTTAAAGAAATTATTAGGACTACTATATTATAAACTGTACACATAAATAATAATAATTATTATTATTATTATTTATTTTAATAATTATTTTATGTATCTTTTATAATAACTATTGAAGTTTTACCGGAAATGTTCATATTATTCAGTCTACTTTCAGTCTGAGCTCTGATGATGATGAGAGAGTCGCTTTTAGACTATTTCAAGGATGATTTCGTGAAATTGGTTTACATTCTGTTACAAAATTCAAATAATAAATAGTGCATTAAATTAATAATCAACTCCCATGATGCGTTGAAATTTAACTATTTTATGGATCCCTTTTGAAAAATTCGTCCACTAAATTATTAACGCTTTTGAATTACATTGATATCTCACATTATGAAAAACATTGAAACTTCCTCTTTTCATTAGTATAAATCTTGTTAATTTTGGATTTGTACTACTTATTCTTCAGGATGAGTTCTCAAGCATTCAATCCTCATTAAGTGACGAGTTATCTGGATGCCCTTGGCCTTGTTATAGGTACATGATACTCGTAGATATATGTAGTCGAGTGTTCCAAAATCCAGTGAACCACATTCACTAGCAATCGAATTCATAGACCGTGTGTACCGCACAAAATAGTACACGATAAATCATATTAGGATTTTGAAAACGCAACGAATCGCTTCGTGGAAATAAGAGTTAACTTGGGGAAAATTCTACTTAAAATGCAATTGTGTCCTCATCAAAAGCTTAGTACAAGATAGATAAACATAATTTATAAGGAACAAGAAAAAGAAACACGGTGAAACAGTGGTATATGAACGAGTTATTAAGCAGCTTTAGTAAAAAAGGGAAAACCGTCAGACTACTATGAAGCGTGAAGAATAGTCCTATTTCCCCAGTTTTTGGGGAGATTCACGGCTTCCCATTAATCAAAGTCTCCAAGATGCAGTATCCGGAACAGAGTCATCAATACTGGATGGACAGAACTGTCACAAATGCGCCGCTAAAATATTAAACCAATGACCCACTTCCCACATTACTTCGTTCTTCATGTGCTACCAACAGCATTTTCCTGGAATGCCATAATTAGGATATCGTATTGGCCTGCGCGACCACTCTGACAGAGAGAGAACCCACCACGAACACAAACGCACTGCATACAAAAAAGGCAGCGACTATCCAGTCGCAGGAAAGCTACGTGACACGCATTTTTTGACAGAAACGAGGCGAATATATATATATTTCTAAGGGCGAGTTTAAATTGCCACTCTTGAGCGTAGAGGTAAAGTAAGTAATTGCAGCAGCGACGTGAAGAATGCGCGGTTCACGAGTGGCCTGGATTGCGTGGTACGGTAAGGATTTGATCTCAGGACGGCCGGCTAGCGCTGGGCAAAAATTCACAAAAAACAGTCATTTTCCCCACGTCCCACGATTGAATGGGGGAAGCTAACGGACTTTATGTCGTTTTCAAAAGGAGGAGAGGGAGGGATATATATGCCATTTCTAAAGGAGAGAGAAATAGCTGGGGAGGAGGGGTGCAGAGGAGGAAGGGGAGGATCGAAACATTCTCAGTGCTTTAGACTCGGGACTCGAAAAAAGGATTTTCAATGGGAGATTCCGTGATTTGACCGAACAGTACACAACATAATATTCGCATACCAAGGGGACCGCATAGAATTCCATCCCATATAAGGCTGATTTCTGTTGCCATTAAGGTCGCATTTTCATCGATTTTCAAAAATGTCCGCGGCGCGGTGATGAGTGCAATGAGATCCACTTTTTTCCAATATTTTGCATTTTAGTTTTTGTTATCACATGGAATAGCATTGAAAAGTTATCAATTTGATATACCACATATTCATGTATATAAACTTCAGTTTATACCCCTATCTGATATCTGATTTTCCAGTGAAACTCTGATATCTTTCGGATCACACTCGTAAACATATGTGAATGCGCGATGAGTGACAGCTTTAGAGGCTGACTTGAGGATCCTTTTCTGTAATATTCTCGGTTGGGAACAACCACAGGAATACCCATGGCAATAAGCATTCTCAACAGACTTCTCATAAATTAACCGAATGAAGAAGCAAGATAATAGAGCGGCAGCAACGCAATACATTTGGTAACCAAAGAGTCTTCCACTTTTTTCCAATATTTTGCATTATTTTGTTTGTAAATGCAAAGAATAAATACCATTGAAAAGTTATGATTTTGATAGATCACATCATTATGCAAATTAACTTCGTTTTACAATCCTAATTTTACCGTACATATTTCCTCGTAAAATTCGGATCACTTTGTCATTCTGCGACACGAGTGGCGACTTTTGTAAACCGATTTAAATGGGCGGTTGGTGACAAAACATTTAGAGGACGAGTTGAGGATCCTTTTTTGTAATATTCGTGTCGCATACGTTGATATTAATCAACTAGTGAAAAATTTTAAGTCCAAGCTCGAGGCAACTAATAATACACTTCTTATAGATATCTGGAACTATGATCTGCGGTTCCTACTACAAACATACTGCCCAATCAAGTAACTCTTCTATGAGTCTATCCTATGCCTTTACTTCTCCTAGTTTTAGTGAATTTACTGTAATTGTGCTAAGTATGTTGTTTAACGTCCATGAAAAATGGAAAAAATAGAAAGTAGAAAAAATGATAATATCATCATCATTAGTCAACAATCCTAAGATTGGTTTGACGCAGCTCTCCATTTCTCTCTCCTATTCGCTAACCTTTTTATAGCGACGTATTTCTTCTCTTTTACATACTTTATAACCTGTAACCATACCTTACCCTATGTAACTCATTCGGGGCCGTCCATTGCCCTTTTTTCTCTTCCACTTTCCAATAATGTAAAATAAAAAAAGAAATTAAATCCCAATTTTTTTAAATAATAATAATGAAAATCAGGTTGAAATCCCATATTGAGACAGTAACACGCCTTTATAATGGAAAATGAGTCGTTTTCCGAAACATCGGCTTATATTTTCTTTGTCGGTGAAGCACAGGTAGGTACTTAAAAAGGGAAGATTCTAAACTAGGAAGTAAATCGGCTGGCTGAACGCGTTTGAGTGTGAACAATTGCGATTCGACGATCACGAAGTGAAGTAGTGCGCGAAAGAGTTAACAGGTCCGATAGAGGGAGCGAGCGGTCGACGGATTACTTCGGCTACGAGAATAAAAGGTTTTTTTTCCCATCCATCCGTTCTCTTCGATTCCACGATGCGAAAGGAAACGTACGCTCACAAAAGGGAACCGATAGAAACAACCGCATAGCGAAAACACACGGTAAACACAACAACGAAGACGCTCGGCGAGGAATTCGTTTTACTGTCAGTATGGTGGACGAAAAAAACTGGAAATGAATATAATAGATCTGTTCCGTTGCCCGCTTCAACAGCACCGACCAGTTTTGAGGAACGCTAGAAAGAATTTAGGATGAAACAGGGCATAATAAGTGGACTAAATATCCGGAAACCACGAATCCACTCTTCTGGCCCCACGGGTCCTCTCAACGGCTTTTAAAACTAAGTATCTGGGACTCATGCTTTATATACAGGGTGTTTCAGAAGGAATCTGCAATATTTCAGGTGGTGGTAGGTGATAAAATTCTAAGTATTTATCTTTCATAAACATGGGGTCGCAACTCCTTTGTAACTTAGCTATGGCAACGCATCCAACAAAATGGCAACATGCACTTTGAAGTTACAGTGAAAATGCTTAAGCCTGAATCACGCGATCATTTGTTTCATCCCTCTTAGTGATCACTCGAGCGATCGCTTTTCGGGACCGGGAAAAGTGATCGATAGAATGATCATTTTTCTGAATCACACGGTCCATCCCGTCGTCGCTTCTCTCATCATCTCATCATCACAGCTCTATCGCTCTATGTAGTTACCTATGTCGTTCCCACGATTGTCAAAAGTTGCGCTGCAATCGCTCCATATGGGCATGCGTTCTTATTGGCTGATATGAGGTTTCAGTGACGGTTTCAGCGACGGAAAAAGCGACCAGACGAGTAATGAAGAAAGCGATGGGAATCTTCATCATTGGAGTGATCGTGAAAAACAATTGCGCGCGACGATCATTTCCGAGTGATCACTCGAGTGATCATTGGAGTGATGACGCGAAAATGACGAAAAAAATGATCGTGTGATTCAGGCTTGAATAACGTAATGTGCAGTGATGGTCAGGATGTGAAACTTGTGGTGAATGTGCTTGAGATATGTTTCGTTCAATTTATGTCATCCTCTGAGAGAATGGTAACTTAATTTTACAATTGGCTCCGATTAATCGTAGAAATTTCAACTTCTTTAAGCGTATTTGTTACGATAGAAAGCTTTATTTTAAGAGATAACATAAAAAAAATTTCTTCTTCTTCTTCTTCCTTCCAGGATTAGGCTACTAAGCCTGTTCCGGCTCCACATCACCATCTTTTCCTTGGTCTTCCTATACTTCTCTTGCCAAATGGTTGATATTCCATTGCTTGCTTTGGAATTCTTTCATTTGGCATTCGAAGTAAATGTTCTTTCCATCTATGTTTGTATTCTTTTAATTTGTCAGTGACTGCTTGGACACCCAGTTCATCTCTTATTTGAGTGTTTCTTATTTTATCCAATATTGTGCAACCTTTAACTGATGTTAAAAATTTCATTTCAGACGATTCTATCTGCCTTAATTCCTTCTTTTTTGTTACCCAACATTCTGATCCGTAGAGTACAGTAGGGACTGCCATCACTTTGTAAAATTTTATTTGTGTTTCTTTTCTTGTTTTGTTCTTTAGAGTTCTGCTGATAGTGCCACATATTCTCTGGAAAGTGTTAACCTTATTTATAATATCTTTTTCCTCGTCATATGTTATGTCGCATCCTAAGTACTGGAAGTGCGACACTTGCTCCAGGACTTGGTCCTCAATAACAATTTTTGTTCTTATCGGGTTGCTTCCTAAAAATGCCATAGTCTTTGTTTTGTGTTTTGAAATTCTCAGGTTGTATAGCTTGCTCAACTCGTGTAGTCTGTGTACTGCCATCTGGAGTTTGTCCTCTTTATCTTGTATTATAACCTGATCGTCAGCAAACAGCATCGTATTTAAGTATTGAGATAGTCCTATTTCTATGCCTGGTGATACATTATTCTCTTTCCACATTCTTAGAACGTCATCTATGTATAGATTAAACAAGGTTGGGGATAGGCTGCAACCCTGTCTAACTCCTCGGTTAATGATAATTTCTTGGGTGATCTGTTTCCCTGTGTCAATTACAATTCTGGTGTCTCTGTATAGACTCTGGGAAGCTTTTATCAGATGTCTAGGAAACCCTCTTTTCTGCATAACTGACCATAACATTTCTCTATTTACACGATCGAATGCTTTTTCAAAATCTATGAATGCCAGATGCGTTTCCAAATTGAACTCTCTTCGTTTTTGAATTATTTGTTTTAAAGTAAAAACATCGTCGATGCAAGATCTTCCCTTCCTAAATCCAGCCTGTTCTTCTAATAAAATGGCATCAGAGATAGCTTGTAGTCTAGTATTTATTATTCTACTGTAAATTTTGTATGCAGTATTTAGTAGGCTTATACCTCTGTAATTCTCTGGATTATTTCTTTTTCCTTTTTTAAACAATGAAACAACCTTCGCCACATTCCAATCCTTTGGGATTTCAAGCTTTTTCCAACACATGTTGTAAAGATGGAGGATTCTTATTTGTAGAGATGTACCTCCATATTTTATCAGCTCTGATTCAATTCCATCTATGCCAGCAGCTTTCCTATTTTTTGTCTTATTCAGAGCACATTCTAGTTCTTTCAAATCAATAGGGTCTACTCCTATTGTTTCCTCTGGAGTGTTGATCGTATCATCTAATGTTGGATCATACCATAATCTCCTATAGTGTTCTATCCATTCTTCCTTCGGTATAACATTTAGTTGGGCAGTATCTTTCTCTGATTTGTTGAGTTGTTTCATCAGTTTATATGCTATTTCTTGCCTACCATGAATATCATCCTCTACTCCACTTATAAATCTATCCCATGATATCATATGTGCATTCCTTATTATTGCTTTCGTGCGGTTTCTGACCCTGTGATATTTTTCTTTCGTTTCCTCTGTTTTTCTCTGTAGGTATTCTCTGTATGCTTTGTTTTTATTTTCGATGGCCTGTGCTATTTCTTCGCTCCAGATTTTTAAACCTCTTTTCCGTTTCTTTTTATTTCTGGTGCCCAAAACTTCATTAGCTATTTGTAAAATGGCTTTCTTAAGATTTTCCCATTCCTTATTGGTGTCATGTTCTGGTTTTATCTGTTCGAGCAGTTGTGTAATCCTGTGTTGGTACAGTTTTCGAATACTACTCTCTTTCAAAAGGTATGTTTTGAAGATTTTCTTTACTTGACATTGTTTCTTTTCCGTATTATGCTTCTTCCACCTTGCCCATAGTTGTATTTTTGCCTTAACAAGGAAATGATCGGTGCATATATTTGCTCCTCTATATACATGTGTATCAGTTATCCTCGAGGCTAATTTTCGGTTAACAATTATGTAATCAATTAGGGATCGGTGACCCCTGGCTGACCAGGTGAATTTATTGATATCTTTTTTCTTGAAAAATGTGTTCGTTACTTTTAATTCGTTGAAAGTTATAAATTCTCTTAATTTACTTCCATTTTGGTTCAGATGGTCTTCTCCATGTACTCCAATCAATTGTGGAATTGGCTCTTTCCCAATTCTAGCGTTAAGATCACCAGCTATTATTACGTAGTCCCTGTTATTTAGCTTCCCTATTTCTTTTTGCAGTTGCTCATAGAAAATCTCCGTTTCTTCCTTTTTCCCATCTTCAGGTGCATATGTTCCAAGTATTGTTAAATAACCCCTATCAAATTTGAGTCGCACCGTTATTATTCTTTCGTTTATGAAAGTGTATTCCCTGATATTATTTTTCCATTTTTTGTCTATTAAAACACTCACTCCACAACGTGCTCTTTTATTCTGATCAACTCCACTGTATATCATTACGTAATCTTCCAAGTCTTTTGTCCCTTTGAGTTTCTTCTTTGTTTCAGTGATGACCGCCATATTCACTTTGTATTCTTTAAGGGTGTTGTTAAGTTCTAACTCGTGATTGCCTAAGCCTTGTACATTCCATGTGGCTATGTTTAATATATCCGTTATACCCGTATTCATGTCCTTACTTTTGCCTAGTCGTCGTCTGTTGAATCCTAACCTATTCCGAGGCTCTCTGTGAAGCTTATGAGTTAAAGAAGGTTTTACATGGGCAGGTTACCGGCCTGTCGCACAACCCCCAACCTGGAGGACCAGTGGGCTACACTTAGTCAGTCCCCTACCCTTCTACCTGTCTGGCTTGGGTGGCCCTACCAGGAGCATACGCTCCCGCCAGCATAGCTCTCCGGGTCATTGGGGCACTCAAACCTCTCCACCACGATAAGGTGGTAGCCCTGGGAGAGGATAAAAAAATTTGAAACTTATTATTGACAAAATTAATTTATTTATAGCTGTAAACATCATTTCTCTATCATCAATTTCACAAATAATATGGAAACTTAAGTAATGTCATGACCGTTATGCAGCATTCCTCGGATGGGGAGAGATATGAATAACGAATTACAGTTTCTCATCCCTAGCATTAAAAATATTTTGAGACATAGACACACAAGAGAGTAGTGCCAAGGTCGTTATAAATTCGGCAACAAATAGGTACTCTTCGAGGTAAGTAAATAAATTATCATCAATACATACACATAAAACGTAGGTCTCTGCGGAAATTAATTATTTAAAGATGAAAACGTAAGCAAGCATGGCCTGAAGGGCAAAAGAACCATGACAGTGGAACTAGATCCCAACATTGTTTTCATACTTTCCTGTAATCTTGGAGCATGGTAAAAAAAACAGCATTTGCGCGAATAATATGGCAATTACTGAAGGAGTATAAGTATTGCCATACAGTCTTAGTTACTCAATTGTAGGGGCGCAGCTAGGAATTAAGGCTGGGGGGGGGTTTAGGTGCAACTAATACCGGGTATATGGGTGAATGGAATACCCACCAGGATAAGCGGTAGGTGCGAGAGTAGTAAATTGCGGAATTTTAAGATTAATGATTCAAAATGGTGAATTTTACAGCTTTCTTAGGGATATTTTATTAATCCTTGCACTATTCTATTAGTAATATCTATCCAATTAAATAAAATGGATTAAACTTAAAAATTTCTCTGAGCTCTGGGGGGGGGGGGTTTATCCCCCAAACCCCCCCCCCCCTCGCTCCACCACTGCTCTATTACCTGATGCCTATGCTATATGATAGGTTGAAAAGAGGAAATTATATCGTGCTCTTTGCGAGAAACACTTATCCGTAGGGAATCTAATAAAGCCTCGAAGAACTAACCTATATTTTTGGCACATTTTCTTAATTTCTATAGAAAAAATTATTGGCGATACCCATGGTGTGTTTCCGGTAAGCCCATACAAATGAACACAATAGTTAACAGTGAAACAGGTTACTTAGAGGAAAACGGAACATTACGAGAGGCATTTATCTTTTTCCCTCAATCGATGCCTATCAAATGTGTCTTGGGTGTACCGATAGCTCTTGCTGCTTTGGTCACTCAGCCGTGGACCTCATTATCCCCAAAGGCTTGAAAAGCTTACTCTTTCACAGAAATAAAAATTCAATTTAGCTTAAAAAATATAAACACTTTCTCTGCAGTACATCACGGAGAAAGTGGGACTACACCACACGCGAATGTCTAAAATCTTCGAAATACATTAATCTTCAATAAAGCATGAGAATTCTGCTCGCAATACGTTCCGCTATAGTGACCCTCAATCAAGAGAGAAAACGACATCAGTGGCCCCACTTTCGGAATAAAACTTAAATTTATAGCTGCGCCTACATAGGAATCCACAGTTTTTCTAAATATGTAAAACAATCGGGGGCGTATCCATTTATTTCACTAAATATTATATTATAACTCAAAAGTCAAGCCAAAGTTTGCAATCTAAGCAGTTATTGAGGATCAAATTGATCCACTGAGTAAGCAATGAGGAACTCCTAAGGCTATACACGGTGAATGATCATGCGAATTATCATGCTGAATGATCTCGTGATCATTCATGCGAGCAAAATAGAAGATGTTCTAATTTTCACTAAATGATCATGCGCATGAAGGTTCATTCGCGAATTGTTCCGCTATACATGGTGAATGATCATGCGCATTATCATGCTGAATAATCATGCGAATGAAAGCAGTCGCCATTTATAGCGGCCTTAAGAAAAGCAGGAGACAAGCCTCATGAAAACCTTGGCAAGAAGACGGAACAACCTTATAGATCATATCATGAGACATGATGGTCTGATGAAGACAATTATCTGGGACAAAAGATGGCAAGAACGAAATGTATAGGTGTGTCGGTGGAAAACGAAAACCTCGAATGAAATATATGGAACAGGTAATGAAGGATGCGAAAGAGAAGAAATATGTGTGTGTAAAAGAATAGCTGATAGGAGAAATGAGTGACGAGCTGCGTCAAACCAATCTATAGGTGCGTTTACACTGTGTAACACGTTATATAAACATGTTATATGCAACGAGTTTCTTGAAGCATTTGTTTTATATAACATTTGTTTAATAACAGGAGTCCAGCGGAGCCAAAAATGCACAAATAAAATGTTACAGATTCACCCGTCTACTGGCTATCCCCACCATGCGTCTCACCGCTTTTCTGTAACATGCTACACATTTTCCCACTTCGTGCGGGAAACCAAAAACTTGCAATATATATAACACGAATTTTCTTTTTGTTACACAATGTTACACGTAACTAGTTACACGTATTAGTAACTTTTTCGTAAAACATGTCACATGTAACTTGTTTACATAACCTGTTTCACAGTGTAAACGCACCTAAAGGATTGTGAAATATGATTTGATTTTTTTAATTCTAAAACAACATTCAGCAACCCTGAGGATGAGCCCCGAGTTGGAGCTTGTAATTTTGGCCATTATGGCAAAATTAACTCGGTGGGAATCACGAGAAGAGCTTACCCACAATATTAGGATTGTTGATCAGCGATGAAGATGATGAATTTTTTCCGACACCAGACGAGCCATAGGGACTGAAAATGAATGTTGATTGCTTATACCTCCCTCCTTCCATGGATAAATTGATTGCGAAAATGTTTGGGGGCCTTCGAAGGGAGCCCTCGCCCTTCGACCATTCTTGGTCCACTGTGCGAAGCCCTTGTTAAACCAGCGTGCCGCTTGCAAATAAGAGGAAAGAACACAATTAAGGAATACACGGACACCCACCGCACCCTAGTCCAGACTTACAAGGCTTAACTTCGGTTATCTTAAGATAAGCAATGGTTCAATGAGACCAGGCTGTAGCCCTTCCTAGAGCATATAAGGTCAACAAATACCTGATTTATTATTTACAAGCAAAAAACGACATTCAATGAAATACTATACATGAACAGCAATCACCGTGCGGTTTCATCCAATTCTTTTCATTTGGAACGTTTCAAAAAAGCCACAATATCAATTAATTTTTAGCATGTGTGTAACCAATATTAATGTGCAAAAATGTGATGGGGAGATGCAAGAATTCTTTGTCACTCATAAAGCTACTGACTGCATATTTAAGGACGCCATTAATATCCGCCTCAAACGAAAAAATTTCAATGGTGACACTGGCTTTCATCTGAGCAATACTTGGACAACTAAAATCAATTGCATAAAAAACATAAGGATTGGTACTACATAAAGACTTCAGAAATCCATCAGCCAATCGGACGGCACTTGAGCCTTCTTGTTGTAAAATTCCATAACTCTTGGTTTACCTTGTGGTATTCCATTATAAGTTTTCCTGGATATACACAATTACTTATACCACTTATTTATATTACTTCATTCATTCACACGACGCCTTAAGCGCAAACATACACATAAATTCACAGGTAAGGAAAGAAAGGGATCGGAACATGTAATAGAAAAACTTATTTATATTATATACACTTATTTTTATTTAAGATAAACAAATCATAATTAGCGCCTGCTGATGATGATTATTCATTGAAACCCGGGTCGCGCTCTTATATAAAAAATGAGACAGTATGTGTACAATGAGACATTGGTATAAGTAATTGTGTATATCCAGGGAAAAGAGCTTTTTGTACTCGCCAAACGTTTCGGTATGGAATTGAACATTCAGGCACGCCTAGAGGATGGAAGACAAGTTGTTTTCCGGACCGTTGGTCAATATGATTGAATTAACCTGGTGTAGAGCCCGAGAAGAATTCCTGAATATTAATGTGCTTTGTATACCGAAAGCGAATGAATGGGTAGTTTCCTGAGGTAATACAGTACAGCCAACGCCAAAAAAATTCAAGATTATTTCAAATCAATGCTAATGGCACCATGAGTAATTTAAAGAAAAAACGTAAATAATGGAGAATTGAAGCAAACAGAATTTATGATAAGATAACTTCCTTCCAAAAGCATTGATGATATCGAATTATACAGTTTTCGAGGAAAAAATGAAATAATGACAATCTAACTCAGAGTAGGTTATATTTATTACGATCATTTTTTTCTGAATCATAATAACGTCCCAACTATAGAACGGGAATCCAGCTATTCTCCCGAAACTTGAAGAATGAGACCGATATAAATGAGTTTCTTGAGGAGAAGATCAGGTGAGTCATCTTTCTTGCCTGAGGTACGGGAATCTCAAAAATGAGCCCAATTTCCACATGCCTATGCCAAAAAAACATGGTTTCCAGTCAATTTTTTCCACCATCTCGGATATCAAAGGGTAAGCTGGAATTTTGCAAAGATACTTAGCAACACGACCATAAATTTTCCTTACGCACAATTTCAACGATAAATCTTTGGGAAAGAAATCACTATCTATGCTTCTTAACGCGTGAATGTTGTATCATGCAAATGTCTATTTGAACGCGAACAGTCAGGAGGAGATTTTATTGATAATGTGGATAATAAATTCAAATTTCGCACACCAGCTAATTTAGTGATACACCACTATAAAAGCGAGAAAATGCACCAATATTTTATACGGATTCAATGCATTTTTAACGTGTGGTCTTATAGATCATAATATAAATTGCACTATGAATCACGTATACCTACTTTCTCAAATGGATATATAATACTTAAAAAAGTGCCTTCTTGAGTAATTGGCAAGTTTTACCAATGCACGAATGTGGAAATATAATTTTTTAGTGAGCGTAACATTTTTATGACCGTGTGGTGTGCATGTCGGAATCCTCTTGCATGCTGTATGCTGGTGATTGATCACCCCCTGCCAAACACCATAGAAGTGGCTCGTAAGGTGTTATGTAGATTTGCATCCAAGTTCTTCCTTAAATATGCCTAGTGCTAAAGGAGATGAATTAAGAGGAATCATGTGCTTTGGGTATCCTTGGAAGACAATCAGCCTATGAAGCTAGAACATGTAGTTCAAAATACTAGAGAAATTCAGAAACATGCATTAAAGGAATAAATAAGTTAGTAGGCCACACTACAAGTCAACTAACTCATTATTAAGTTCTAAAGCTGCCGTTATAGTCTCTTATCGATCGTGAAAAAAATCGACATTCTGAATCTATCTGTTCCACAGTCTATCTCTCTTATTTTATTTTCCTGATCTGATCTACCGTAGTATGTTGGCGTTCGTTAGATATGATTACAGACATGATGCACTTGATAATGTTGTTGTGAAAACGAAACGCATTGCGTTCGAAAAACTCCTGCGGAAACATTACAATGTTTCATTTCACTAATACATGCATAACGTCTCCAATAAGATTCCCGTCTTGACGCTCCGGAATTTGTATCACATTAAAACCGACATTTAAGCTCAGAATCTTTCACTCTCCCAACACCTTCAATTCGTATACCGTCAGAGTTCAAGGTCCCGCTCGGAAATCCCCGGGCTTCTTGGACGTTTTCCCCTTCACTTCCGAAAAGCCTTCGAAAACAGCTCTATTTGAAGTTCGACCTCGAGAGGAAATTGGTTTACAGCTACACGGTGGCAAAACTCCACACATTCCTAATTATCTCTTCCTCTTCAGGTCGTCCGCGTGACTGGAATGCTCAGCGGAGTTGAGGAATCTAATCACGGTCGCTGGAGGCATGACTGAAATTCTTGGCGAGTTAGAGAGCACGGCTGACTAAAATTAATGCCGACAACAACAGGGAAACCCCCAATTTTGGTTGGTCATTCGCTGGAAAACGAGCAATAAATTATAAGATTCAACGAAAGGCAAATCCCATGATCCAATTCCACGTTAGAGTAAAATGCTTCCACCAACAAAAGATGCATCGGTCAAACAAGCAGATGAATAGAAGACTTTCATGGTTTTCACAATTTATCCTTGAGAAGTAAACATCAAAATAAATAAGGAAACATAATCACAGATGCACTAATATTGAATGTGCCTTATTTTTTTAATTATTGCACCCAGGTTTCGACATTATGCACTATGCCCTTGAGAATGGCAATTAAGTACTATGAGTACTTGAGTAGTATTAAAGCATTTGTGGAAAATACAATATTAGTGTACCTGCGATTATGTATCGTATTACACAGTTCCACCAAATATCGCCATCCACACTTAAGTTGGCGAAAATGAATAAATTCCGAAAATCTTCGCCACACCTTCTTCTTTTCTTAAAAAATAGACAGTCTTCTTTATTGTTGCAGAGAAGAAAAAGCTGCCACATAACAGCTAAGTGCGAGCAAAATGTCTTCAAGTGTTTAACTTGTGAAGTTCTCATCGCCACACAACGTTAGAGCTAACAAAATCCACCAAACAACGATTTGGTCTAACGATAGTTGACCGAACTAGCCGTGTGAATGCAATTTCTGACTATAGTTGACGTAGTTCCGAACGTTGCCACTTTACTATGGTTAGGCGCTGGGAGACCGGAAACGGAAGCGACAAGAGAAGGACGAAAAGCTCGTTAAGCTCTATTATTTTCATGGATTTGTCCTAGGAAGGAAGAATGTGAGCGGAAGAAAAATTATTCGGTAAATACACGTTGAAAACAGTAACATCTTGTCAATGCAGACCTCAACAGCTTTGCTAATCATCAATTTCCCGTTCACTTTAGATGTCAGCACTAGAGAGCAGCACAGGTTTCAACCATCGTAATGTGAATGCACGATAGTTCCGACGACGGCTCGGACGATCGTAATGTGAACGAGGCATAAACGTTGCCATGCGTACAGCTGATGTTTATTTATTTTTCTTCGCTTCAAACATATTTCTCCAACGCGAGATATACCGCATGCTATTAAATGGTTACTGATTAAACAACACAAATTCTGACGAAAATTTCAAAATGGAACTAAATTCAGGCGAACGTTACAACACATTTAACATCAATCAAAGAGAATTTATAAGAAGTACACAGGTATGACTTTTTAATATCTCTTTTCTTAATATTAAATATGTTATTTAATACTTCGGTGTAAGGAAAATATCACTAACCTCACATTCGCCTCCTTTGATCGTCCCCAATTATCGTTACGACAGCAGTAATACAAACTCTCAAACAGAAATCGAATTACAACAGTCAGTTTTCCAAAAGCGCAGTAGAGTATAATCACAAAAAGTAGCTCTATCGAAGTAATTACCGGAATGTCAATACTTGTGTCAGAAAAATTATCATGCTTATCCCAGTTTTGGTGTCTTAAAAATTCCTCATCTACCATTTCATTTTTAAACAATATCTTCAAACTTTAGTTGACTCCTCACGGTTAGCTTTAAATATCATTACCAACAATAATAAGACTAAAAAAGAAGGTAGGTACATTTATATTTAACGTCAGCATTGGAAAACTGAGTGAAGGTATGCCCATTATATGAAATTTTCCAGGGTTAAACAAATGTTTTCTATACGAAAATTATTTCGTAGAGGTTCGTGATCTATTGTTCTTAAGAATGATATCGATACGAAATTCTAATTTTGGCAAGATAGAAGGTGTTACTAATAATCATAGTTCGTATTCCTTTCACTTTCCATAGCAAACTTCCCAGACCATTAATCACCAGTAATTTTTAACATGATTTTTTTTCGGGATTGCCACTTTTTTCACCATCCTTTCATTCCATGATTATATGTTGACCAATACTATTACCGATACACGTTGATACACAACTATTCTCTTGGAGGGGAACCATTTACTAGGTCCTCTTTGATTAAATACCGTGGCGTGATCATGACATTATCGTTAAGGTCCGATACGCACTTAGGTGTTATTAATCGAAGAGCGAATTCGGTTCTTGGCTTTGTTATGCAAGTCTGAGGATGGGTTTTCCCCTGGAGAGTGAGATCACTTTCTGTTAAATTAATCCCCATCTTTGGGAACTGTTATCTAGTATGACCACCATATCAGCGCGCCGTATTGATTTTCTTGACGGAATGCAACGAAGGTTTCTTTGATAAATTGGCATGCAACTTGGTTTTCGTTATCAAGATATGCCTTTGGAGACACCCTGGTCTTCAACCCTTGAAAGCCAGGCATAAAGTCGTTGACTAAATGCTCCTAAAAAAATACCATTTCGACAAAAAAGGACTCACCTGATTTGCCGGGAAGAACAGACTTTCGTTTCCTAAGATCAACCTGAAACCAAAAAACTGTTCGAGAGGACAATTTGCTCTACCCAATATTCTTACCACAGCATCATACCACGTCTTCATCGCCGATAAAAAGTCTTTCTGACAACTTTGATTTTTTTCGCTACGTCGAATGAGGTTTTTAAAAGGGTGCTTAAGAAATTCTTTGCTTTGGGAGCTACGATTGTACAGTCGATTACTTTGTATAAATATAGCCACTTATTAATGTGCCATGATTTACTTATGTATACTACACGGATTGTTTGAGCAGTAATATTTTTAGAAAACAGCCTTCTTGACAACTTTGATTTTTTTCTCTTCGTCGAACAAGGTTTTAAAAGAGAGATTAAGAAATTCTTTGCTTAGAGAGCTATAGTAGATTATTTAGTATAAATGTAGCCACTTATGGATTTTTAATATGCTTCTTTACACTATATCTACCGGTTTTTCGAAAAGTAATTGATTGTAAAATGGTGTAAACCTTAAATAATAATGAATTACCTTTCCAGTAATTCCTGTTATAAAGCTCATTCTCTCAGTGGTCAATCAAGTTAACTTGATGCTCAGTGTTTTCGGAAACGGTCCGAGAATGCATGAGTCGCGACATACGTAACGGAGTGCTTTCAATCGAAGATGCGCTTCCAGAATGCCCTCACTAATCTAAATCTCTCTCTGATTATCTCTGGCTGCAACAGGGATACCGGGACAAGGAGCGTGGGAAGGTTGTGCTCTACACGACGTCGATGGGCGTGGTCCGGCGCACCTTCCACAAGTGCCTCCGGGTGAAGCAGATCCTCCGCACCCTGCTGGTGCCGTTCGAGGAGCGGGACGCTTCCACGAGCGTCGGGGTGCGGGAGGAGATCCAGAGGCGCCTGGGTTCGTCGCCCGGCGGAGACGGAGCATCGCAACAGATCTCACCGTCGCTCCCGCAGCTGTTCGTCGAGGGACAGCACGTTGGGGTGAGTACGCAATCCCTCATTCTATACAAACCAGCGAACCAAATACAGCGGTGATACCCTTACGCGCAATCTTCCCAAAGGACAGGCACTAAAAGCGAATGAATGAATGGTTTTATTTATGCTCTGGGAAACCCATAAGAGAAAAAAATAAGTAATACAGATAACATTCTGCACAAAATAAAATAATTATTAAATAAGCATAAAATAAACGCAAGATTAATTTAAAACTAAGGGTTTGAAAAATCAAATTAATCACCACAAAGATTCTTAAATTTCAAAACAAGAGTGCTACTGCTTTAAATATTTGCACAATTTCCTCATGAAAGATTCCGGCGTAGAGAAGCATTTTGTTGAGATGGGTAATGAATTCCAAAACTTGGATGCTATAATGGGAAAGGAATTTAGATACTGGTTGGTTCTGCCATGGATTATGCGGAGAAGGTTAAGGTCTGCCCGGGCTCTTCTGACGGAAACCGTAGTTCGAAAGTGAGCAAAGAAAGACTTGAGAAAACAATAATATTAGCATATTTCAAAAGGGCTAATAGTTTGTCACATGCTATAGACACATTACTTTATTTCTTGTTTGCAAATAGCAAACTGGCCGAACACAATAATATCAAGTGCTAATTTTTCACTGGATCACTAGATGTACTCAACCGTGGTAAAGGCTTTACAAAAACCAAATTCTTAAATCATAGGCTTTTAAGTACATAAATTATACAGCTAGGAAGATATTTTTACTGGGTTAGCAAACATTATTATTCGTATATAGAAATAAAAATTACTGAGGACAGAAATTCAACTTGGCTAGATCCAGGAAAATCAACCATATTCATGTACTGAGTGTGCTATAATTTCCTCTGGCGATTCTTTCGAGTAACAGTCGCCAGGTTTCTATTACATGACGGCGTGAATAACGTATTTCGCTCTTGTCAAATTACCATCATTGACTTAGTTAACTCTTGTCTCCACAATTTAGCCCATGACTAAGAAACTAGATACGTTCATTTAAAAAAACTGTATAAATCGACCCTTGATACTACCGAGCGCAATAAAATAACCTAGGAAATGCCTCTTTTGCGTGACGTAATTACCGCACTTACAACTAACATAGAGATTAAGAAATGATAAGTGATTGTTAGAGAAACCTTATCGAGTCTTCTAAGTTATACAATAGAGAGTATGATATTTTAAATGAGAGACAAGCAGTCCCAACCTGCTGGTTCCATAGCCAGGTTGACTCTGCTGCACTACCTGTCTTTGCCTTGTCGCCTATATTTCTGTGACATATCGACTGATCGACCGTCATAGCGTTGCACATGTTGCTGGTTGCACAAGTTTTGCAAAAGAGAAACACTACAGTGGGGATTTGTTTGTCTCTTGACACCTTTTTCTACCGTTTTATGGGCAGGTTTTTTTGGTCCGTTTTTGCACATTTATTGCAATGTCAAGCTACAGCTCTGAGACTGAGTTTAAAATTTGCATGCAGATATTCTGCATTGAAGGCATAAACCCCATTCCTGTTTTACTTGCTACGACTGAGATAGACCCTAAAGTGTGAGTGCGCCAGACAGATTAGCACGCTACAAACATAATAGAATTGAATAGATATTTATTATGCTCTGGGAAAAAACACAATTTACAATAAAATGGCTCATCAAAGCAAAAAGTTCATGAAAAATGTCAAGTAAAGTTGTTTGATAAACACATATAAAAAAGAAATAACCCGTAACAAGCATTGAAATTTGACATCATAGACAGACAGAATATTGGGCAATAGTACATAATACATAATGATAATACATAATAGGCTGTATTTTTCGTGAGAGTTTTATTTTAGCTCTCCACTGAGTAAATCCATGTATAATTTAATTTTAAAAGCATGGATGGAGCCCTTCTGTCCAAGATCCTCAGGGAGAGAATTCCAAAATTTTACAAGATTTCCTTACAGTTACAATAATACAGTAGAACCTGGATAATTATGAATTTTATTGTTTTGGACCTATTTATTAAGGACTTCTTAAATTCAAATTTTTGGATAGTTCGAAGTTTTTAGCTGGTCCCTTGATGTTCGACTAATCCAAGTTCCACTGTAAATATATAATATTACGGCATGGCTAGGAATTACCGAAAAATGGGTATAAAAAACCTACGGGACCAGACTGCTTTGAGCGATTTATTGCGAATGCCGACGTAAGCAACAGCGACTGAGTAGCACAGCAAAAAACAAAATTGTACTTAAGCCAGGGAATTTATGCTAGATAAAAAAGCACTAAGCTTCAAGAAGGAGGTCTTACGAGGGGAAAATCCTGAGCGCATTTATTTTCCACTATATGCCAGTAAACGCTGGGAAAAAAAAGTCGCCCCCTTGATTTTCAGGCCACTGATGTCAGAGCGTTGACTTCCATGCATTTATTAAGGAGGTAAAAACCGAGGAACGTGAATGGGAAGCTTAACAAACCAGGCTGCTAGGACGAAATTCTTTCCAGAATTCAATTTATAGGCTTTCATGGAATTAATCTCGCTGAGCAAGCTTAATCGAATGCATTTTTTTTATATGATTCGATATTTCATGTTGCTAGCACACTTTTACTTTCGAAGGACGTCATAATTCGCATTCCTAATTTTTTTGTGGCAAGGAGTAATTTGACATAAACGCTAGCGCTAAGACAGGTCTCCATAGCAGCATCTATATGCGGGAAAATATGTTATAGATCTTTATATATGTCCATTGAAATCTTAGGGTGTGAATAATATACTAGTCAGCATCACGAAATTAGCAAAAGCGCTGTTATTATTATTCACTTTCCACAGACACAGCATGAATTGCAATGTTATATTGTAAATTTTAGCGCGTTTGAAAAAATTTAAATATCTAATTAAAATCGTATGCCTTCATTTCGAATAGCTTATCACTCTGTGTGATGCCCGTTAACATATAGGACTAAAATACAATAATACGCGAGTTTGCAACATTAAGTATTCTAATACACTGGACACCAAGTGACTGTAAGCTGATGCTAATTTCATTTGAGAGTTCCTAAACTCTGACAAAAGAATAATATTTTTTATTTCCATGCCATGAAGTTGGTGGTGTCTGGCGATACTTTGTGGTATTTGCTGAACATTTTGATGAATAAAATTAAAATTTATTTTTCCACAGAATTTTTTTAAAACACAACCATGATTTCGACAGTAAACGTCATCTTCTGGTACAAGATACCAGATCAAATATCAGGTATCAAAAGATAACGTTTACCGCCCAAGCCATGGAATTTTTTAAAATAAAAATTCAGTGGAAAAATAACGCTTAATTTTATTCATCCAAAATTTTCATGTAATGACAAATAATTTGCTACATCCACGAGACAAAATCCCAAAAAAGATGCAAATTCATGCCGAAGTTTGTTCTATTCGGTCAACCGCAACCGTCAGGCGAATCTATATCATGAGACATTGGTGTCATTGTTCGTCTTAACGATCATGGCTCTGAGAAAAACTTATAGAATTCAGAGGAATGAGAATTAAATAATTGGCGAAGACTAATTTTATTGTCGAGCTTTTTTTAATCTAGAAATATAATCCTGCAATTTCTGTGTGAATAGACGTGAGAGTATTTGCATATCTAGTACAAAGATCCATGAAAACACCATGATAAAAAACACAAATGGTAATTTCCACACAAAGTAGTACAAAGTGCATAGTAAAAAGTTTATTTTGTATTGAGAAAGATAAACCACATCCTAACGCTTGAAGCTCGAAATTATGCACAAGAATACGTCCAATCACGAAGTCATATGGGTAACTTTAAATTGGGACATCATAAATTAAAATCTGTATATTTTTTGGGGTTTTTATATAGCCTCCATTCACATAAGTATGAAGGATAAAACACGACGGAAATTTAGGCAACTAAATTCTAACTCTATGACAAGACGAGACACATAATTCTCCATGAAAACTAATTTATTATCCGCCGGACTAAATTATTAGGACGTTTTGGGAGATGGCATAAAGAGATTAGCATCAAGTGACAAGAATGGAATATTCATTCCGCGGACGGTATAAAAATGACGACGTTAAACGTCACAACGACGGTAAAAATTCACAACTCACTCAAACATTATTGGAGAAAGTTGGCATATTTTTTTCAAGAGTAATCAAACGCCTTCCAAATAGTAAGCGTGGGTGTCCAGCGTTTGTCATTGAGAAGAGAAATCTCACGTTGGAACCTCATTTCTCTTTGGTATTCGACGTGAATTATCTTTCTCCCAAAAATAACCGGCTCTCTCCTTATCTGAAGGACCTCAGCTCCTCAGAACATCAGCCGCAGATAGCTTCTCAGTGAAAAAATAACTACTGCGGCCATTATTCAAACCTCAAATGGCTAAAACAATCAAATGCCTCCTAGAAAATCTAAGCCATTGACTCTCTCCAAAATCCAAAGGAAAAGAAATCACAACCGGGAAAATTACCGAGGCGCTGCGACGTGGGTGTGTATAGATGAAATTTTGAATGCATACTTTAACTGTCCTGAGGTTATGCCTCTCAATAACAAAAATAATGTAGATCCTCTGAGCAACATAAAGAGAACTATCAACAATTTGAAACAATACCAGAGTGAAAAATTAAATATAAATTAATACATATTGAAATAAAAGGTAGATGTTTTTTTCCGCAATAATTACCCTTGTTATGAAAAAATGCAATTACATTTCCTTTCAATAAGTCAAAATTCCATTCCATTCCAGTGCACTATAGCACGCCTGCATCGGTTGAACTTGCATGTTAAATTTTCTCAATTGAAGTTCAAATTGCTAAAAACAAAGTATTTTGGAAATCATATCATAAATTCATCTGAATACATTTTTTTCTCTAAGTTAACAATAGATTCACTACACTAAAATACTATTATTATATATACAAGCACAACTACTACAAGCAATTACTACAATATGCAAAATAATTTAAACATTTTTATGTACTATTAACACGATCACATCCAACTAATAATAACACATTAATTAATCCAATTAATAATAAAATACTGTTAATGACATAACTAATGATAATGCAATATTGTCTTGACTGCTAAACTTCCATTAAGGTGAACGCACCTTCCGTTAATTCCCCTGCCAATGACCCCTTACCGTTTTCTTCCGATTACCTCTTCTTAACGCCCCACTGCAGCCCTTACACCATTAAGCTCAGTTCACAACCGAGCACCGACTTAAATTCCGGTAATGGAATGGACATTTGTCTAAAGATTATATGATTAGATCTTAATGGCAACGGAAAGTCATTTGGGCTTAGGACACCGTTAATCGATTCAGAGATATGAAACGATGGTTCTCCTTCCGGTGTAATGTTCCAAGGATTAGCCTGCTTCCTCGAACGTATCTCACGACGGCAGCTACTGGTTGGAGAACAACGGTTACGGGAGGTAAACGCCGAAAAAGAAAGTAAATCCGTTGGAGAGAAGGGTGGACTAAAAAGACTATCCAGGAGATTCCAACTGCTGTCAGCCTCATCGAGCAGTAGTTCACAAGTAATTCGTTCGAATAATACGAGCAATCATACGAGATTGATTCAAAAATAAAATTTTGTTATGCTCCACAATAAATTAATTGTATTTATTTAGCTCAATTACCCCCGAAAATAGCACAAAATGGTCTTCAAATGGTCTTCATACATACAGTCTTCTCGGGGTACAGTCGAAACATGCGGAGGGTACTTTAATAAAATGTAGCAACTAGGAAAAATAGATATTATATAGTTAATTTTTTAGATATCTTTAAGAGGTTTTTTTTTATTTAATGAGATTAAATTGGCCAATAATCACAATATTTTTATACGCTTACTGATATATAAGTTTTTTTATTTGAATGTCCTCAAATTTAACGGAAATAACGTAAAAGCCGATATATCGGCGCACCGCTCTATAAGGGTTAAACAGTCAACAATAGACGATCACACACACCCTTGTCCTAGAAGGGGTAACCATTCAAGGCGGGACTCGAACCCGCGACCATCGGTATGGTAGGCGAGGACTTATCCCCGCCGCCACCAAGGCCGATAGACAGACAAACTCTATCGGTTTCTTCTCTTTCAGGTAATTATAAAGATGTTGGTCAAGAATTTTTTTGCCACTCATTAATGACCTGAAGAGGTCGAAACCGGTAGATTATTTTTAATAAATACTTAGCGGAATAAAAAATGTTTATTTTTGAATCAATCATTCTCCAAGTGAGCTCGCAAACTATTGATTTCAAGTACCTACATACAAACTCATATAACTGACAGACAGAGTGAAATTAAGTGAATTTTCATAGTCTCTGGGAAAATAGGAATAAATGTTTTAGAAGAGATGCAATTGAGTATATCATAAATTGAGAAAACATTGAATTAAAATAAAACCTGGACTAGAATAAATTTATTTACAGAAACTTCTAGGACTTTGAGATTCCTCCATTGTAAATCTAAAACATAAATCCATTTTTAAAAGGTCCAGGACATTCATAAAACTGTGGTGAGAATTGGCAGGTGTCGGTAACCAGGAAATGAAAAAAATTGACGTAAAGTACTTCTCACATGCTTAACGGCTTATATTTATATCTTATATATTTGATCGCTTTTTATCAAGAAAACGCCAAGGATTCCCAAACAATATTACGGAAGATTTCGCATCCGTCATTGAATTCGTACGCATGCACATAAATTAACTGCAGTAAGTTTAATATATTTCAGAGAAAGTTTTCTTTAAGATCCAACTATGGTATTTCAAGAATTTCAAAGCCGCGAAGGTGGAGACAATGACTTTATTTCATTCTGTCACTACTAAGATCAAAGGTGTGACTCGAGAGACACTGACAATGACTTATTTCCAGCCACAGCCAAGGGAGTCACAGATTATCCTGCTAAGCAATTAAATCTCAGGAAGCATTTTTTTAATGCGAAATCGGCAAAGCAATCACATTGAGAATGAAAGCTAACACTGGAGTAAAATTGCTGCCAATAGGTTTACCAGCCTGTAATCTAGCACTGTTTCCACAAAGGATAAAACAACAGCGTGTAACTTTTTCATGGAACTATTTTTCTGTCCTACGGAAAAGAGCAATTACTAGAGCATTATCAAAATACGGAGCCCGTTGCCACTTTCAAATAAGATTAGCATATATTAAGTCACTGAAAATGTAGTCAATCAGTTTTTATTGGCCCAACAACCATTTTACATACATTTAATACTTACCCGATACGAAAAAAACTTAACCTAAAAATCTCAATCCATTTTAGCACTTAATAATTTGCGATATAGGGTCAGGTTATTCCTCTTTATTCGTATGCAAATTGATTTCAGAGTTGGATTAATCGTATTCAAGTTTACAATTATATTCCGCTCTTATTTATTCTAACATCTCTTATCTAATAATTATATGCACCGAAGCGATTGCCGCCCTCTCATCGAAAGTATCATAATTGGAACCTATTTTAAATCGAGATAAAAAGTACGATTACCATGGCACATTACACTTATTCAACCCGAAAAATCTGCCTTGAGAAAAGCCTCGATGTGGCACACTCCATTGATATTAACGACGCCAAAATACTATGACGATCTTATGAATACTGGAATGAAATAATGAAAGAGGCAACAAGAATGTATCTCGAGGAGAAAAAGCTTAACCCATTTCCGCCCGCCCACCGTAGCCATGCATCCTACCACTCTGAGCATATGAGCCTGTGAATGTATACCTGCACTCCTTTTTGGTATTGCATTGTCAAAATACATTGTTGAAACTTGCCCTAGCTTAATCAACTAAGTAAATTTTTGATGTAGGTCGAAAAAAGACCACTGATGGAAAGAGGTGGGAGACGGAAATTCAATATGGGAGCCTACTGTCCTTAAATCACATGAGAGTATCATTCAATTAAACAGGAAATGGCATTATATAGATTATTTTAACTTTCTTTCATCCAAAAATATGCTTGCCCTGAAGATTCGTCCTTTTTAACACGGTCACTCGTATAAATTGAACAACATAACATTCTGACCTCGTTACCACCCAGGGTAGCTAAATTGCTACGGGTTATTTTGAACAAATTGATGTATCTCCAATATATACGTTTCTTAACTGTCGCAAGCACAGAGTTTTCTGGGCGGAAATGGTTTAACCGAGACTGGTCAGAATATCAGCCAAATATGGAGACTGTTGATAGATAAAATACTACGATCACGGACTCAATTCAAATTCCAACCCCCCTCAGTCAATTTGAATCGCCTGGCCAACAATGGGTCTCAAATGTCCTTTGGCTATCTTAGTATAAAAACCCGGTGTGGATCAAACTCGGCAGTCAGTCTTAGCCCTGACGACGATGAGGAAATTTCTCATCGACGACTGCGTTCCGCCATAAGAGCAATATAATTTTGAGCTGAACATCACGATTTTCAAAACAAGTTATTAGCGCTAAATAGCCGATGACCCCCAATTATTTTTTCACAGATCGACTAAGGCATCATTTCTCTTCAATGTATGAAAATATCAGGGCATGTTTTCGAATATCCTTGTAGTAGAGGTTCTACCTCAAACAGCCTAACCCGGTACCAAACTCGAGTAGATTTCATTTATTTAATAATATAATGATTTAGTCTCCTCCATGTTATATAGTCGTTATATAATTTGAAATCAACTGATGCTGGCGTGGCATAGTGGAACGATGAGATATTCATGATGAAGCAAAAACCCAGTACTACTCCATAAACTTTTACTTGATGTCGACTAGTTTTGAAGGCTATAGCGTCATTATCAAGAAAAACAGCAGTTTGCCTTGATAATGGCGCTATAGCCGTTAGTAGAGTTACATAATTTATCCGTGATTACCTTAAACGCGCAATATTTTTAAGCAAATGCTACCGAATTACAGGTACAGGGCAAAAATATTCTTGCCCGATAGTATATCCAAAGTGTTTTCAATTTAACAATGCGTTTCTAATGCCGCCAAAGTGCTATTTCTAAATAATTGAGGCGGTTGAACACAAAAACTATCACCTTCCAAAGAACGAAGCTTGCAACCGCCTTGCTATAAAATTCAAGACAGCAGAATGACCATATGAATGAGAATAATAAATGAAACCTAACGTAAAACGAGGCAAGAATACTTGAATATAAACTTAGCTGACCACTATTAATGATAGATTGCAATCACGTATAGGCCAGGCATCCAGAACTTTTTGTAGAGCCTCCGAAGGTAACGAGCTTTTCTAGCTATCTAGCCCGTACGAGCTATTGCGGCGAATGAAACGTAATGACCAACGGGTAAGAAAACGTGAACGCCATCCATTATTTTTTGACAAGGTGTTTCTATTGCCTTTCATAAAAGCCAACACCTGTTGAATATTCCCCCTTAACAGTCCTATTGTCTCGCGTACCTGATGGACAAATTGATCCAAGTTTCACTGGGAAATAAGGAATAATAAGGGGTGATAACCGAAATTTATATACACATGAAAATGTGATCTATTAAATTCATAACTTTTCAGTAGTATTCCTCGCAATTACAAGCAGTATTATACTGAGTACTGGAAAGAAAGCGGATCGCATTGCACTCATCACCGCTCTGCGGACATTTTTGAAAACCGACTAAAATACGACCGAAGTGGCAGCAGAAACTAGCCTTCTATGGGATGGAATTGGCACTCCTCTATGCAGTCCCCTTGTATTTTATACTCCTAATGAGACATTTTCGACATTTAAGGCAATTAAAGCTACATGTAAGGAAATAAATAGTGCAATACGCATAACATCGAGTCATGTTCGAATAAAGCAGAACGAGTACGAAGGAACAAACATACAAGGGAGGTGATGAAGGATTCCAAATGTCCCATCCCCTAGTTTCTTTTCTCGGAATCGGGAAGTCCTTGGGAGGAACCGAGGAAGGCGACGGAAGAGAGGTGGTGACCGGCTCCTCGTCAGTAGGGCAGAAGACACGCCGGGAAGGAGCCCGACGCTCTCCTTTCCCGATGAAAAACCCGTCAAACTGCGTCTGCATCTCGACTGCCGCAGACGGCGGCGGAGCAGCAAACATACCTATGACTCGTCCTCTATAAACCGTCATTCCCCATTCCACGGAGCCGGCCTCTCGTCCACTTCGCGCGTTCAAAACGTGAACGGAGTTTCCGATTGAGCCCGCGTCATTTCTGTTTCCTTCCCGTGTCCTTCCTCCTCTCTTTTTACCTCAAATAACTGTTCCTCGTCGTCCCACGCACTTTCTCCTCTTTTCCTTCGTACGTCCTTTCCGACTTTCCGACCGCCAACCCGTTTTGCACCTTTCTCCGTCTCCTCCTTCCGCTAACACACATTCGCGCATTCCTTTGCACAGATCGGAAGGTCAAGAGGAGATCAGCACGGTGGAGGTGGGGGGACAGGTCGAAAATTCGAAGGGGTTTCTTTCGAGAGACAAAGTGAGGGTCATTTTCATGAATGTCACGATGCATTTGTCTGATTGGGTCGTCAAATTTCAAAACTTGTTCCATCTACGCAAAGGAATTTTCATAATTCCCGTTTTCTTGAGCAGAAAGTTGAAGTTAGAAAGTATAACCTTATTCTTTCTAACGTCACATAATAATAATAAGAAAAAAATAATGTCTGTTAAGATCACAGGTTCCCCCAATAACAAAATTGGACAACACATTTAAATATATGGTAACTATCTGTCACTTGATGCCAGAAAGTCTCTGGTTGGTAAACTTAAAAGTTTTCAATTAATATTCTTGAATTGAACGCTCTTAATTAACGAACTAGAAATAATAAATGAAGGGTTTTAGAGATGAGATTAAATGGGTTGTGATGCAAAATGAACACAATGAGCCCTCATGACCACAATTGAACAAAATTAACACAATTGGGTGTCTCAATTGTATTTTATCGTAAAGTGATAAAAACAATTGGGGATTCCGTAATAAACTCTTACACAATGCATTTGAAAAAAATATTTTAATAGGCCCGAATGGGGTAGTCATGGCTGGTAAAAGTAGAGAAAAAACATAGATAACAACTAGAATAAAAATAACTTTCTGAAAAAAAACTAATTAAAAGGTGTCATAACAAAAGTACTACGTTCAAAAATAAAACGTAGGCCAAAATAGTACCACTTTTTAGCTAATATCAAAATAATGATTTAATTAGAATCAGTTAATCAGTCAGCATGAAAATCACTCAGCGACTCTCTCTTACTGCTTGAAAAAGCTATAATTTCTAATCACGTTTAAGTATTAATATGGAAATATTTTGTGTTACACGATAATTCGGCTATTTCATCATATTTTTCGCAGATTAAATTGATGAATGTCATATTTTTTAATCCTTCACTTCATTACTTTGAATTACTTTCTATTCTATGCTCCTGAAACTCCTTCATAATCCTCGCTACCCAAGTTAGCCTCTCATGAATGGTATCCTGCCTTATCACTTTAGTGCATTATAAATAGGTTAGTTGTAATAAATCATATAATTTGATGTCAAATAGCATATGCACGATATTAAAAATTCGTAACGAAAATATGCCATTATCATTTAATTTTTTATTACGAAATGGCAAACCATCTTTCACATCACTCAGTAAATGGCAAACGGTGGTGAAATACTCGCGGAAAAATACAGGCTGCTGGAGATGGCTGAAATAAGGTTTTCCTTCTTTGGAACGTTGCGCTCTTCACAAGTCAATGAAAAAATAAGTTTGCCGTGTTGGTGCTCTATCTGTTAACAGTTCCCTGTGAAACCGGTTTCACAGCAAAAAATACTAGAAGCTAAGTCACACGGAATATTTACGCATTTTCACCGCCGGTGTTTTCGGTGATCACTGAGGAAAGCTTAAGGACCCAAGTTTAACTAAGGAGTATGATTTAGGTTCCTACATATTTTTATGTCAGAATTTTTCAACATGGTTTTACGTAGTTACAAGCGATCGCTGAAAATATTTCCAACAAGCTCAACAAATAAGCAAATACCAATGTCACGGCAGTCCTTAGTAAGTAATTGACTACTAATCACTTAATGAATTGGTTCGCTCGCGATGACTTTACACACAATAAATAATTCTACAATCATATTAACCTCCCGTTATATAAAAAATATCAATTAAAAATAAAACAGAGAAAGTGTTTATACTCAAAACCAACAGCCTTTTCATAGTGAAGTATTTTTTCTCTTTTACATTCTTAACAATATGTCCTATGTAATTCATTCTGGACCGTCCTTTGACCTTCTTCCCTTCCACTGTCCTTCTGCGATTGTTTTCATAAGGCTTTCATGACAAATAATGTGGCTAAGTTGTCAAGTCTTCTCCTTTAGGTTTTAGAAAAATTCTCTTTTCTCTTCATCTCCCCTCAGTACTTACCCGGTCGATCAATTTTTTCTTCATCATTCTTCGGTAGCAGCACATTTTGAATGCTTCTAATATTTAATAAACCAGACAATTAAGTAAACATTACCTATCGTCTCCTGGTATTTTATGCCGGAAATATATATATTTATTACATCTTTACTGATGGTCCAGGTGCGAAACTGGGATAAAAGTGACGCTTAAGGAATAAACACATGTGAAAGAATAACATAGGATCAATATATAATCAGCGAATGAATACGGCTAATACCCCTACTAATCGTCGATACGCCTCGAAAGAGACTGCATCCGTATTCCTTACACTGGGCTCCAGTTTCTCATTCGAAACTATTCAATGCACGCTCCAAGCGACGCAATGGAAACGAGGAGAGTTCCTGAATCGAGCACGAGAACAGTGCAGTAAGGAAATCCCAAATCACCGCGGCTCTATCTTTCCCAAGCGCACCACTTTAAAAATCTGCGGTCTCTAAAACCCCGTGGGAGACGGTGAGATTCGGACTTCCACGAGGGACATGAGACGATCATACTTCCTGGGCCCCAAACGTAATCCATTATCCATCCTCCTACCCACGCCCCCAAAGAAATTCGCATTCCCGGTGGAACTGTTCATGAAATCGCTTCAGGCTTGACATGGAGGAAATGCGATACATCCAAGCTCTTCTATAAAAGAGGATGTCTGTTTGTCTGTCCGCTATGCGTTTCCATACGGCTCAACGGATTGCAACCAAAATTGGTAAATAGGTGTATCTCATACTCCCAAATGCCGTAGTAATACTTGCCTTGTCCGACGTGTCCTTTTGTGCCGTTTTCTCATTTCCGTTGTTACGTCACGTCATACAACTTCTGTGATTGAACATCCTGCTGGGTGAGCACACCTCTTAACACGCTCAAAGGGAAAAATAACTCAAAGGATACTGCAATCACCTATTAATCCTCTTGATGCAAACGTTTATGCTTGGTTTGCGTTCAAAAGACGTTTACGGTCCACGCACGTACGGACACAAAACGATATATGCTGTAGAGCGGGGTATTAGGTGATCCCGTGTGCGGCACACGGAAATCGTTTTTTCCATTGTTTGGCGTTAGATTGGTATACCATCATAATTCCTGCTTTGTTCATTACCTAAAAAAAACCTGTGACCATGAGTTCCAAGTTTCAAGTTTCCTAATTTTCTGGGTATTATCCTTTCCAAGCTACGCTGGGTGGCCTAATAGTAAAATATGAACAACAAATGGTTCTGCTTAAGATATTTGACAAGCTCCAAAAGAACTATCAAATTGTTGACATCTCTGTGTATGGTTCCGAATAAAATTACCCTCTCGATCAAATTAACTTTCATTTGAAATATTTCTTATAAATAATAGAATATTGTTCTCAAAACTAATTGCACTATTTCATTTTAATACCCTTTGAAGCTTGATAAGATTTTATTTAATTCTAAGAACAAATTTGATCGTATCAACAAAAGTGGAGTGCATAAATAAAATCAAGAGGACTGCGGAATTTATTATGCAGGGTACACAGGAAGTTTTTTTAAATGCAAATGAAGGAACACAGAAGAAGTTCTATATATAATGACGAAAATCTTATGTTGCAAATCATTTACACCTGCGCAATTATTTTAGCAGCTTTGGAATAGATATTTTACACTGAAATCAAGAAGGGCTTAAAGTAGATTTTGTGGAAAATTTTGAAATAGCCAATAGCCCGGATGGACTTTGAAATCATGTTTTATATTGTCCTAGATGTTTTATAATAGTGCGTTTTCGACCTGGTAATAATGGTGTGGTAATGAAATGAAAAATAAACTACCTCTGTAATTTTTCACTGGAAATTTTTATTGGTACAACGCGTTTCAACGCTGAGGCGTCATTTTCAAGTACAGTGTTTATTACTAAGAAAATATCTGTAATAAATACTGTACTTACAGTCCGGCCGCCGAGAGTTGTCCGTTGACAGCTAGAAGGGGTAGGGGGCAAGGCTGCCAGGTAAGAAAGGGAAACGCCCACATCACATGTAAACAAAAGGGTTCTGTGAAGAAAGGAGCCAGAAGGGACAACGGGCGTGAAGGGTCCAAAGGAGGATTCGCAGAAAGGGTTTAGGTGGTTCAGTGCTTCATATGCATGTGACAACGGTGTATTACTAGGCAAGTGTGTGAGGTGCATTTGGGGGACAGTGATTGGTTGCAAACCATGTTGGCGCAGGGTTCTCCGCCTCCTTGTAAAGTGCCATCGGACAACTCTCACCGGCTGAACAGTAGTCTGGTCTGGGTAGTAAACACTGTACTTGAAAATGACGCCTCAGCGTTAAAACGCGTCGTGCCAATAAAAATGTCCAATGAATTACTACCAAGGTTGTTTATTTTCATTTCAACATGGATTTTCACAAAGTTAAAGCCGAATCGATTGATTTTATCATCGGTAATTTTGATTCCTGCTGGCATCAGCTCTCCAGGATTAAAATTTCGCGACACAATTTTCCTCCACCCTGTATATAATAAAGTCTGCATTAAAAAATTAGAATTAGAAAAAAAAGAATTAAAATTAAAGTGAAAATTGCCATTTTTTGTTTATATTTTATCTCGGTGGAAGTGTTGGCATCGGCTCACGGAAGAGTAAATCGCTTTGCAATTGCTTGCATTTGCTTCAATCCTACCCACACCAATCCTTTCCGTGGCTTTCTCACGCCTCCTCCTCCGGTAACTTCCCCCCTTCCCCTACCGCTAACCCCCCTCCACACCTCATCCCCCTATCGGTGTAGAGCCATAACAGTCTTGCCAATGTTCAACCTCGTTTCCTCACTTCCTTATGCGGATCTTTCCAAGTCTCTCTCCACAAGAGCTTTCTCAAAAAAATTTCTGCTTACAAATCTTTTTCCCCTTTACCTCAAAATAAAAAAAGACGAACACAATGCAGCACTTGCGGCCCGTGTCCTGGAAACATTTGTTCGCGACACTCCTTTTTTCGGTGTCCACTTTCATCCCTAGCACAGGTTCAGTACCATTAGGCCACGACCCGGAGTTGAAATTTTCGATCCGAGAGTGCATTTCCCCACTTCGGGAATGAAGAGAAAATTAAACCGTTTTCTTTCCTGGACCAGTGCTGGGAAAATTACAGGCCGAGGAGTATCTGAAATATAAAAGACCGCTCCAAATGCATTTGAAATACATAATTTAAAATACCTTTGACTTAAGTATTTGAAATAAATACTACAAAAAAGTAATTTTAAATGCATTTCAAAATACAAAAGCATTTGCATGGAAACTAAGAAATCTTTAAAAAAATTTACATGCCCTGGCTCGTAATGGATAGCTGCAAACATGAAGAAAGCGATATAAACGGAAATGAAATAATCTCTGAAGCATAATGTTACAGAGATACTTCAAAAGTATTTTACAAATGTATTTTTTATTTTAGAATAGGAAAATACCAAAAACTTGTATTTGAAATACAAAATAAAAGATACATTCAGGTCGTGTATTTGAAATAACAAATACAAATTAAAAATTTATTTCAAATACGTATTTTTAAATATTTGCATTTGAAATACTTCCTAACCCTCTCCTGGACGTTTCCGCACTCTCAAAATGTTTTCTCTCGAAGGATACACATGGAAGAAATAATTGCTATAACATCCAGGAAAGACAGGAAAAAAAAACTTGCCTAAATATGTTATAGTACTCCGCGACAACAAAGGATATATTGTTACTTTCAATTAACCAAGGATGGCAGGTGAAGCGAAATGAAAATGATTCGTTTCGACCTGGAGCGAAACGGAAATACGAGGTCTAGGTTTAGTTTCGCTCATGCACAAAATTAAAATCACCAAGGAGTTTAGTTTCGACCCGGGACGAAACTTTACTCCCACGAACGAAACTAAATTAGTCAAAACTCCGCAGCTCAAACTTATGTTTCGATCCCAGAAATTGAGTGGAGGGGAAGAGAGGGAATAGTTTCGACCCATTACGTGTTGACATACGTGTAGAGAGGTCCAAAAATTGAGCTTAAAAATCGAATTGCCAGTTTGCGTTCGCCGCTCTCCTATTAATGCAACTAATGGCGGCAGAAAGAACCTCTACTTCATTCAACCATACTTCGTACTCGGCGTATGGGTCGAAAGTAAACTATTCGAAGGTGAATCACGTGGTCTCTCCGTTGCGAAACATTATCTGCGTTTCGTTTCGTCCCGGAGTTTTAGTTTAGTTTCGACCCAATGTAGTTTTGACTCCGATTTCCTTTCGACCCTCAGTTTAGCTCCCCGGATTCAAATCCATTTCGTTACGTTTCTAAATTTCGTTTCCGGGAACGAAACTATTGAAATTTTACTTGTTTTGACTCTAGTTTCGTTTCACTTGCCATCCCTGCAATAAACACCAGAAGGAATTTAATGTTTGGAAGTAGGCCTAATGATTCGTCATTCGGAATATCATGACAAAGTTTTATTACGAGCTTAAACGCGGATAATTAATTCCAAAAAGTAAAGTGAAATATCTCGTCCGAGCTTTCCCCCATATCCACTGAGGTCATACAAAAATACCCTTCCTAATTACTTCCGCGTATTATAATATACAACATCCATCGGCTCGTTTAGCCAAGCGTACACTGTGAGATGTTTGTCCGATCATGGGAAATAAGCTGAGTATAAGGGTTTTACCTAGTTAACATCCGCAGAACAAATCCGACGCGAGAATTTTCCCAAGGTTTTTTTTCGGATTCTTCAAAAATGGACCACGACTTTCTAGAAGGAAAACAAAACCTCATACGCTTAAGTTTTTCTTGTTTACATTCGATCCGATGCCGGTTTTCCGGAATCCTGTACACGATGGCCAGATTTTAGTCAATGATAAAATTTGGGAAAAAGAAATTCCCACACATTCCAAGAGCGGTAAATAATACGAGTGATTTTAACTTCCTTAAACCTTGAAACAGCTACCATGACCTTTAATCAACACATTCAATGGTCCCGAAATCTTCTTCCATTATTGAAAAGACGCTAAACGGTAGTCAACGCGCAACTACATACATTTTTGTCGGCTTAGAATGAAAAAAAACAATCATGGAGTTTTATTAATGAGTAAAATTTTAGATGGCATTTCTATTTAAGTTATGAACTAGTAGAATAAGATCCTAAAAATATCAACAGCAAAATCCTTCGTTTATATAAAATGTTAAAAAGGCCGGCAACAATATCTGTTATAAGTGATTTTGTATTTAATTTTTGATTCCGGATTGAAATCGCAACCAAAATCAAAATTTCGGATTTGCAATCGATTATAAATACAATTAACATCACATTTGATGAAATTCCTCCAACTGATAATTATGTGATCCGATTCATTAGAACCAATATCGCTTTAAAAGAAAATTAAACTATAACAGTTCTCCTAGAACAACATTGCCGCTTCACAAATACACTTTTACGATAGATCGTTGTAAATAGAGACAAAAAGAATTTAACGTATTCCACGATTTATTTCCTTTTTCACTCAACTATTGAATGAGAGCCTATTCTCCAGCACATCAGAGCAAGTGGCGAGAAATTGGAACACAGATGGCATGCGGTTTTGAGTCTAATAAACACTGAAAACATATGGGAGGAATAATTCATAATCAACCTGGTATAAAGGGCTATTTAGGGTCCTCTGACGTCCTCTGCGCATGGAACTAGCGACCACAATGAAATAAATCCGAAAGTCAAACAACGTGACCGGATAAATCCTCCAAGGATTCCACCAAATTCAATAGAATACAGTAAAAAAAAATTGGGCTGACTTTATTTTTTGCTCCGGTAATAATAAATAGCGGTATTTCTTTTCGGCACGATTCTACTGGTTATATTAGAGAATGAAGAAAAAAAGAGGGATCATCCACAGTGCTCGAGTATATATTCACCTCATAACCACGAAGAGGAACTACGTAACCTTAAGCATAATATCAAGATTTCAAAACAATAGCGTGCACTGTGCGAATTCCACCGGTGCAGGTTCCCACGGAAAGTGATGAAAACAGAACCACTGCCAACATTTCAGAAAAAAACTCATCTCCCGCAGAATGTTAATTAATCAGCAAATAATAAGAGCTCATCTGGCGGCGCAAGCGTGACTCAGTCAATGCCCGGGCATATTTGGGGTGGATACCGCCTCTTATAAATAGGAAGAAAAAGTTTCAGAAACCAATTTTAATGATTACATTGTCTTTTATAAATTACCAAAGGTCGCTATACACAGTGAATGATAGTGCGAATTATCATGCTGAATTATAATACAAATGAAATGATCCTCCGTGTATAATGAAATCGCGAATGGACTGTCATGTGCATGATGATTCAATGAAAATTAGAATATGGCCTATTTATGCTCGCATCATCCCGCTCATGATGGTACTGCGATTAGTTTAATTAACATGATAATTCAGCATGATAATCCATCGCGTATAGCGGCCTTTAGACCTATGAATACCTAGCTCAGAGCATTATAAGCCACCAAAATAAGCGCAAAATCAGAAGATGGCTTTACTTGTAAATTCTACTCTCCACATTGTATTTCGCCAATCGTGGGAACTAAGCTGAGTATTAGAGTTTTACCTAGTTAACCTTTGCAGAACAAATCCGACGCGAGAATTTTCCCAAGCTCTTTTTCAGTTTCTTCAAATATGGACCACGACTTTCTACAACGAAAAAAATCTCACACGCTTATGTTTTTCTTGTTCACATTCAATCCCATGCCGGTTTTCAGAATTCTGTACGCGATGGCCAGCTTTTAGTCAATGATAAAATTTGGGAAAAATATAATCCCACAAATTAATTCCCAAAATAATTCCCAACACATTATCATTCACTCAGTGATCCTATCTGATATTTTGTTTGGATACTTGAGTATAGATCTCAACCTAGGCAAAGAGATAGGCGAGTATACCATACATTCAGGGTAAGAGTGCCAGTAGTGTAGTCAGGAATTTCGTTTTGGGGGGGTCCAAAACCAGGGGTGAAAATTTTTGAAAGATAGGGTACTGAGTAATGGGTTTTAAACTACTTGTAACACTTTTCAAAACAAAAAAAAACTTCATTTGTTGAAGAAATATTTAGTAAAATCATGGTTTTCAATATTTTGTTTTCTTTTGTGAGAGAAAAAAATTTGTATTTATATTTTGGGGGGTCCGGACCCCCCGGGACCTCTCCTGGCCACGCCACTGAAGATGGAAGTTCCTTTCCTTGGACGGCCTAATACTCGAGGATTGTTGATTGTGAGCGTCGGAAGGCACTGTACTACGCAGTGTCAAATTCAATACTACAATTTTTACTTCGAAAAAGATTAAGTTTCGAAAATAAGCCAGCTTGAGCGACCACAAAGGTAGAAATATTAACCCAGCTTGAGCCCGTGGCTCGCCATGGTTGTTAAGCTGAATTAGTTAAAAACCTGATTTTCTCATCAGGATAAGTCCACGTTAACTGTGAAATCTCGGAAATGGGAATTCATTACCGTAAGATATCAAGCGTAATAATGAGATGAAGCTTTTAACAGCTTTTTAATCACCTAGCGACGAAATTAAAGAGTCACGAGCTTACGATGAAAAAATGGAAAAATAATTGAAAAATTACAAAATCACGTATTCTATGTTACCATTTAGCATTTAAGTTTCTGCTAACACAAACAATACACTACTTACATAACACAAAAAGGTGAGCAAAATAACATTTTCATTGTTAACTGGCCGGTTTTGGTAAATACGGTTTACCGGTACGGCGGTAATGCGCCTGCGAAGCGATAAATAATGTGAGTCGATGAAAAAGGAACAACTTTGGACGCAAAGCGAAATCTGGCAATACAATACACTACTTACATAACACAAAAAGGTGAGCAAAATAACATTTTCATTGTTAACTGGCCAGTTTTGGTAAATATGGTTTATAGGTACGGCGGTAATGCGCCTGCGAAGCGATAAATAATGTGAGTCGATGAAAAAGGAACAACTTTGGACGCAAAGCGAAATCTAGCGATCGCCTTATCGTGCAGTGAACCTTGTCGACTCCACACTATAACGGGTCGGTCATTGAGTCGGAGCACATCTGCACCGTTAAGGATCCTAATTTTCACTTTTCCTCGATCCAACTCTTCCCAATGAGAGTGGGTACACAACGGTTCGCTCCTCGAGCCTGAGCTCCACGGTTTTAAAAACCGTAAATTAGCGCCGCTTGCGATTCGAAGCGGTGCGTAGTGTAGAGAATTCCTATCCCTCGTACCAACTATGCCCGAAGCTGACCAAACGCCTCGTCCACCCATGGTCGTGTGGATGCCTTTCTAAAATACCCTCACGCGTGTTGCATAACCTTTATAATCACTTCCGTGCTCCTTTCCAACTATGTATACCAGTCTCGAAAAATCGATTCCGCTCTTCAATTAACGCAGACGTGCGCTAAAAGAGCGCCCGAGACATTTTTTATTTTTTTTTGTTTTCCTCCTTCAGCGCTCACTAATGGAGATTCATGGTAGGTGGACCGCACCGGCGCAAGAGTTGTGCACACCGAGGTAATAATGTCGAATGCCACGGGGGAATTCTCCTGCTTGCTAATTCGCCTCTTAATTGAGAGAAAATACAAACTCGAGCAAGAACTCTATGGTCACGATTTCCATTAGTCAGGCGCCATACGGGACTACTCCTCCAGTCATTTCCCCAGAAGAAGCCGGTTTCTCCCCATAATAACTAGTGGAAAGGGACACTGTGACAACAGATGGGATTATTAATTCAAGATACGCGCATGAAAATGTATCAACGGGAGAAGGAAGTTTTCGGATGCAAGATTACTGCGGTATACTTCCCTGAGACTGGTTGCCTTCAGATTATTATGTTCGTCGACCAAAAAATAATTTTCAAATCAGGAAAACATACACCATGCATATTGAACCACTGAATGATGCGTAAAAAATTGTTTGAATAATGGCCCTTCCATTTAAATGACTGTAATCACATAACTTTTAAAGAAAACAGCACAGAGAAAATTCTTCATGGAATTTTCGCTCGCCCTGACAGGTGACTATTAGCATTAAACACTAAACCTTCCGCGATGATTCAGTAAAATTTGCTCTTACTTCTTCACAAAGTATCTTGACTATAAATAGTTTGGCTACACAGTCTGCGTTAACGTCAGTACTTATCAAATAGTTATCGCCCCTACTCATGAATGATAATTCCCAACTTAATCAGAATTTATTCGATAAATTTAATTTACCCTATAGAAATACAATGCATATCTCATGCAGATAGCCCATGGATCTTAGGATTAAATTACCGTAGAAAATATTTATTTAATGGTTACAGCGTAACATCTGATTAGTTTATTCTGTGCACCGTGACTCGTATAAAAAATTATAAAAGAATTTACCGTTAAAAATAACACTGGTATGCTAAGCCTTCATTGCGCACTTCGAAATAATATGCATACCGCCATGCGCTGCCTTAGCGCAGGTTAGAGCCTCTCAACTAGCCAGTTGATTGAGGCTTCGTTGAAGTCCTTTATCCCTCACATAGCCATCCTCGATGGACCGCGAACCTCGGTAAAATTGCCATGAAGATTCTGGAATCTAGATAGCGCAGTGGCCTGCGTAGTGGTACTGAAAGCCAAAGGTCCTAGGTTCGATTAATAGTCCAGGGCACTTTTTTCTCGCGGTAATTCATGTATACATGACAATTGGTTGCACACCCGACTTGCAGCCAAACTAGATGTAGCGACCGTGTCTGGCGCGAAAATTCCACTCTGTATCTCCAAGTGAGTAGTACCTAATCTTATTTCCCTCGATGACATGATAGTCATTCATATTCATGGCATGAAGTCTCCGCGCGCACGCCGCCTCTGCCCACCCGTGAGAACCTCTCCTTCTCACGAGGAAACTCCTGAATTTCAACTAAGGGACAACCCTCATCAGTAGATATAAAAAGAGTGATTTTCGAATTTGCGCATACGACCAATAAAAAACTAGGTATACACCCCAAATCACAGGTTCGCTGGTGGGTCTGATAGGCTGACTCCGTCTACAGCGTTTGTTTACATCCGAATTAAAGCCAAAGAATATCGAAATAAACACTTGCAATTGGAATATCAATTATCGTAGCATTTTTCTCATTCCGTAATGAACAATATCTATAGTCGTGAGGAAAATTGCAAGTATTTATTTCAATATTTTTAAATTCAGTATATTTCGATTTAAATTTTTATTTCCATTCAATTTTATATTCCCAAGGTGTATATTTTTATAAAAAAAATTTAAAAAGTTAACTTTCAAAATGTTTTCCATTTCCCATAATATTATTGAAGCAGGGGGTTTTAATGCAGGAATCGGGTTTTAGTTATTTTGTAACCACCATGAGCGTTCCAGTTCATATTTAATCCAATTACCATGCTTTCCATGAAGGAAGCGGTGCGGTGAACTTGATACAGAATTGGAACCCACAAACTCCTACGGAAGTCGTGAGTCTCACGTGGTTCGACAAGAAACATTCCAGCGACGTAAATTAGCGGCGACTACGATCGCTCGTCGATCTGATCACATCGATAGCTATGGTGGCACAGTTGACGGATGTAACATTTTTTTGCATTTTCTCAAGATTAATCACTCAGTCAATCACCGACAATGAGCTATATTTTAATGCAATTAATTGGCAAATGTAACTCTCATACGCCTGAAAGATTACAACGAAAAAAGCTATTTTGTATCCATAGTTATATTTTGCTACATTTTTCTACACCACAATTTATACACATTTCGTAGTCTTGATTGTTGACGAAACCTATGCCAGTGTAAAGATTTCTTTGGTACAAAATTTCTAATAGTAAATTAATTTTGTAACAGCTCCTCCACCTGAGTTTTTCCACAGACCACTTTGCTTTGTGTTTAGGCTTTTGTTGAGAAACGTAGGTCAGAATAAAACTTTGTCATAAGAGACTCTCTAATTGTGAATTGCTATGTTAGCTACAATTTGATTTTGCTTGATCCAACTCTTTTCTTATATTATTTTTAGCTTTTCCCAAAAACACCATAAAACTCGCTTATCGAAATGTAACGGAATCCCGCTTGTAGCGAGGTGAGTTTCTGGTCCCTTGGACTTTTCTGTGATCGCCAGTGTTAATTTCATCGCATGTAACGAGTTCGGATGGTACGAATATCTCTATTACGAACAAATCTTTGGTACTTTGGGAATTATTTCCTTCTTTATAAAGAAATAAAGTCATCGTCGCCACTTAACCGTTCCTTACCATACCATCAGTTGAGTTCATTTGTGGTCAAATCACCACATACCTAGTTCTACCGTAGATATTAAAATCCTTCCTTTTACCGCCGTTTGATGGAAAGGGTAGGACTATGGTTAATTGTTACGGAAATGCTGCTTAAATAGAGACAATTTACGGAAAATAACCCAGCAATCTTGTGATGCCAGCGGCGTAACAAGATGCCTATGGGGGATTGGATGGCCTGGGGTGGCGACCACTCCCCCCTTCAGGAATAATATGGTAAAATATTTGAAAAATGACATGCCTGGAAATATATTTTACATAATTTTCGCACTTACAACTGAACTTTAAGCAAAGGCAGTTATTACATACCCAAACTAGACAATAGTTTTAAATATTTTTTTTATTTCTCTGAGGCTTTGGGGGATCTATCCCCTTATCCCCCCCCCCAATAGTTACGCCACTGTGTGATGTATAAAGCAAAGTCCTTTATTATGGACGTAACGAAATCCCGTTCATAATAGAACAGAATAGAACGATGGTCACCTAATATTCATCATAAGCGAGGTTTACTATATTTAATATCTTTATGTCCCTCCTACTTTTCCGGTCAAGTGTCCAGCCATCCTCAGCACTCTTTCTCGCTCCCGACGTAAACGCAGTGGCCAAGGCTGAGCCGCTGGCCTCGATGGTCACCATATGTGAAACGCACCGTGATCCACATTCAAGATAGTAGGCCGGACGACGCTAAAGCCATATCCACGTGGATAATGTGACTCGGTGAAAAAAAAATTTTCATCGGAATTCACAAACACATGAAGAGATACGTCGTGAGATGAGAAGAGATACATGAAGAACGGAAAGTACGGAAGGCGATGTTTCAAAAAGGACTTTCCAACTTAAAAAACTTTATAAAATTATCCAAAAAGATACATTGCTGGTTTAAATGTTGTTTTAAAGGGTAAAACATTAATTTTTGACTAGCGTAGTTTTAGTGCTGAACCGCGCCGCAACAAGCGCTAGCTTCAGTTACGTTAAGATGGCTGCTTTTACTAAACCCGAGCGTTCTAGTTGCGTGTTTTGGTTTGAGGAATCATAGTCGGCGACAACAGTTCAGCGTAATTTTCGTTCCAATTTCGCTTAAGATCCTACTAGTAGGCCTACAATTTATGAGTGGTATATATGTTTTGCAGAAACGGGGTGCTCATTGTCAGTAAAATATAAGACATCATATTGTCTTCCAAGCACATCTGACGAAGTCGTTGAGCAAATAAGACAATTTTGTCAACAGCCTTACGAAATTGACCCGGTTTGCATCTCGTGAACTGCAAGTCCCATATACAACGGTCTATCGTGTGTTGAGAAAAAGCTTGCATTTGAATTTTCAAAGTTGTCAAGTCCTATTTGAAACACCCTATATATTTTACAGAGGTACATACTTCCCTCGCACAATCCGTCTGACAACGCCAGCGAAAAGCTAATGATGAGGTTTTGTGGAGCACATCAACTCCTCAAATTGCGAGTCACGTAGTCACGGCTGGCCGAGCAAGGAAATATTCGCTCCGATGAGAGAAAACACAGCGGATGTCATGACAATGGTGAGGATTTTTTTTTCAATCTTTTTAAGTCTTGCAGACGTCTTTTCAGGATGTGATTCACCATCGCAAAGTGACTCAATCGCATTTACTATGCTTCATCTATCATTACTTTTTTCAGAGGAAAGGCGTTGTTGTCTTGTGAGACAATTAGATTGAGAATCATTAAAATCAACAACCACAAATATCCACATTCAACAAATCCAAGAATTAAGAGACACCATACCACCAGGCATAGGCGGATCCAGGGGGGGGGCACGGGGGCACGTGCCCCCCCCAGACACTCAAAAATAAGCATGATATTTAATACGGTCCCATTATCATTGCATTCGTTTTGAATTACGAGGTATCCTTGTGCCCCACCCAGAACAAAATCCTGGATACGGCCTTGCTTGTGCCCCTCCCAGAAAAAAATCCTGGATCCGCCCCTGCCACCAGGGATGGCAATCGATACTAAACGAAAGTCATAACCAGTAAAATTTCAATAGTTTCGTTCCCAGGAGCGAAATGTAGGCATGAAAAGAAAAAAAATTAAACCCTGGGAGCTAAACGCGGTGTCGAAACGAAATCGGAGTCAAAACTGCTTCGGGTAAAAACTAAACTAAACCTCTGGGACAAAACGAAACGCAGACAATGTTACGCACCGTAGGGACCACGTGCTTTACCTTCGAACAGCTTAGTTTCGACCCACACACCGAGTAAAAGTATGGTCGAATAAAGTAGAGGCGATTTTAATATCGTGCGGGAACGAAACTCAACCTAGGCCTCGTATTTTCGTTTCCCTCCGGATCGAAATGAAACATTTTCTTGCGAAAAATCCACAGAGGAAAAATCATTTGCCTTGACCGGAATCCCTCGATTTCCGGCCAAGTGCTTAGCCAGTTAAGCTACCGAGGCTATACCGGACAAGGTGAATGATTTTTCCTTAGTGGATTTTTCGTATAATTGTGCATTGCGAGTGATTCCGTAAAGTTATCACCGTGGCTAGTTCCGGCATACTTAAATAAATGAAACATTTTCGTTTCGTTTCACTTGCCATCCTTGCAAACCACTGATGAAAATATTTAACTTTGTATAATTCAGATACATCTATTTATTGATGTAACCCACAACATTTGGAGAATAACACAACGAGAAGATAGGACAAGGAAACTTGAGTAAGCTACGTACCCGGCAAAGGCTAGTTGAGTTTGAAGTTAGATAGAGATTTTTAGTATCACTAATCTTGAAGGTTGGTTAAAGAAGAAGATTGCTACAGCCAATCTATCTTGGATAATTCTACTGCCACGGGAGAGACGCATACTGGTGTCCGGCAATTCTGAGGATACTCGTGCGTTTGAAAATAAAAACTCTATATAATGTATATGATACTCCGCAGATAATGGATAAAATAGGAATAACTTAAATTTAAAGAATTTTCAATTCGGTCTGGAGAATATCTTTCTTCGTTCCACTTCCCCATTGCACGTAACGAACCACTCCAAAGTTAGCAGTTTTTACTCGAATAAAATATTCAGTCCCTTTTTTAATGCTAGAATAAGCATATTTCAGGAAATAATAATCAAAATGATATTATTCTCTAAAAATATTCCGCAGCTAGGCTGGCTTTTCATTTCACTGGCTTCGGATGATGATCATGATCATGATGATAGACGAATATTTAGACGCAGTTTTAATGAAAGCAAACATTCAGTCTCTTCTGCTTTTTCGGAATGAACATAGGCAACAATAATCAAAATAATATTGCTCTCTATGTGCATTATGCAACTAATCTCCCTTCTCATAGAATCCTCTTTTCATTGGTGGCAGATGATCATGATGATGGACGAATATTTTACCTAATTCACAGGTCAATGCACTGGCCTACAAAACACTGGGCATATAAATCTCTAGGAGCCAATAATTTGAGGCTTCTCAAAGAATTTTCCCGTTTAAAAAAAATAACAACGACGCAGTAATTCAAATCGCCAGACATCGACATTTAGGCCCGACGCCAAACAAGTTTCCGCGGGTGGATCCGTTTATAATAGCAATCGGTTGGGTTCGTGCACACGCTCATTTCGTCAAGGTGGGGGCGCCTGAAAGCCAGGGTTGGCAAGCGAAACGAAAGTCAAAATCAGTAAAATTTCAATATTTTCGTTCAAGGGAGCGGAATGTAGAAACGAAATGGATTAAAACACTGGCACAAAGGAACTGCATACAGGAGACCCAATGCGATCCCATAGAAGGTTGATTTCTGTTGACACTTCCGTCACATTTTAATAGGCTTTCAAAAATGACCGCATCGCGGTGATGAGTGCAATGCGATCCACTTTTATTTCCAATATTTTGCAGTATAATGCTTGTGATTGCGAGGAATAGCATTGAGCTTTTATGAATTCGGTAGATCACATCATTACGTATATAAATATTGGTTAAAACATCTGATTATACCTTATTTGTCCGCGAAAATCAGATCACTTTGTCCGTCATCGACGCGAGTGGTGACTTGTAAACCCATTTAAATTAGCGGTGGTTGACAACGCATTTAGAGACCGACTTGAGGATCCTCTTTTGTAATATTCGTACCCTGAGAGCTAAACTCAGGGTCGAAACGAAATCGGAGTCCAAACTACTAAAAAAACAGGGCCGAAATTAAACTAATACTCTGGAACGAAACGAAACGCAGATAATGTACCGCACCGGAGAGACCACGTGCTTCACCTTCGAACAGTTAAGTTTCGACCCACACACCGAGTACGATGTATGGTTGAATGAAGTAGAGGTTCGGCCTACCGCCATTAGGTGAATGGGGCACTCATATTTTTACCAGAAACAGTAGAACGGTGAACGCAAACTAGCCATTCGCTCTCTACACGTATGCCAAAGGTAATGGGTCAAAACTATTCCATCTTATCCCCCTCCACTCAACTTTTGGGATCGAAACATAAGTATGAGCAGAGGAGTTTCGATTAATTTAGTTTCGTTCCCGGGAGTAAAGTTTCGTCCCGAATCGAAACTAAACTCCTTGGTGATTTTAATTTCGTTCGGGAAAGCCTCTTATTTTCGCTTTATTCCGGGTCGAAACGAAACATTTTCGTCTCGTATCACTTGCCATCCCTGCTGAAAACAAAAATTCTTCCGATGATGTTTCCAGAAAGCGAACGCTCCGTGACATTGCTTCCCACACCCAAGAGCGAGCGCGCGCTAGGCAGGTATTCACTTCGCCCTCACGGATTTTCTCCCACCCCCTCATCCCGGGGATTGCGTCACTAAGGAGGGGGTTTGATAAAGGGATCCTCTCACGCACGAAGACGCCGGGAGACCCCCACCTCTGCACTGCAGCATCTTCATCGTCCGAAGGCTAAATCCCCCTCCTTCCTCCCTCCGGCCCTCAAGAATCTTTTTTAAATCCCACCCGCATAATCCCAGCCGTGCTTCTCTCAGTCAATTTCGCAACTGGGGTGATGTCCAAGGTTTTCTCTTCCCTAGCGCTGTTTTCCCCGAAAATAAAAATCGCTTCCAAAACCTGCCGGGATTATACCATGGCCAGAGCGAAATTATTCAGTTTTTTCATTTATTCCGAAAATAAGCTAATTAATTTTAAAAAATGGCATGACCAGTTTTTTTATTAAAAAGGGTCATACGGGTGAATACCGCGAGGTACATCGGATTTGTCGAATGTCACTTCTTCATCATTCCCTTAAATAAGTGACCAGTAGTTTGTCACGAAACGTTCGGGCAAAATCCTTTATACCATACGACATACACCAGTATGTTACTTTTAAATCAATATGGACCGCGAAATCTTTATACGAAAGAGAACTGTTTGTTGTTTCAGCAATAAATATTAGATGAAGGCCCTTCTTACGACTAATCTTTACTTATTCCGAAGCTCCCCGAACGTTTAAACAAGGTTATAACCGTGAAGCTAATACACATAAACAAGTGCTCGAAACAGTATAATCACGTTAATAAAATTAGTCCTGGTAGACTACGCCTAAAAATGAAAAAGTAAAATCCACTTCGACTGAGAGATCTTAGGAAGCCTAAGTATTGGGGTAGCTTTGGAGCGCAATGGATGGTTCACTAAAAACCTCATGTTTGATTACCTCCACCGACCATTTTCCATCAAAAGTTGTACCTTTGAAACTGTGATATAATCACGAAAATAAGCGTTTTCTAGATAAAATGGCTGAACAACATGAATGTAGGTCTGAAACATGACTTTTGGATAGCTAAAAATAAACGCGTAAAAATTATTGCTTGAATCTATTAGGTATTTTTCCGAGTGGTCGAACGGACTTTATTCCTACCACCACCGAGAAGCGCGGAGACTGCCGCAAAGCAGCCACCTCAAAGAGGATCTGCCACCGCTCATATGAACCTGTGTGTTTTTATGCGCTCAACCACACGATTCGCCCTTCACAGTTCCGCGCGCGCCCAGTGTCACTCCAAACCCATCCGTGCAAGTGAGACGCGCAGTGGTATGGGGGCAAAGCAAAGTGCGCACGCTGGATTGAGTGTATGCCGAGTGTAAGGTCTCACGCTCGCTCGAAGGAGGAGAAGGCGCTACACGTGTGGCAACCTTCTCGGGAGGGATTCAGAAAAATCCCATTGCTCATGGAAAACTTAGCGAGTTATCAAAGGGAATATAATTTCTCAAGCAATCTACCTCTTGATATCACTCAAGCCTGTTCCGAGCCACAATGCAGGCCATTAGACAATGTATTTACCGCCTTTCAAGCAGCCAGTTTTCATTGTCGATAATTTAAGAAGATTGCGCATAACTAACAATTATAGCCTGAATAGACTTTATCAGCGATGCTATAATGTTAGCGATATTATGTCACAATGGTGGCACTATCACTCACTCGATATTTTTGATACAAATAAAAAAGTTGGAATGCATATTAGAGTCACACGAAAAAAATTAACCCAGATCCGGAATGAAGTGGATTTGGAGTATTCTTCTCTACGGAAGTGAGGCATATACAATAACAGCATGGGTGAAATTAAGGGTGGAGGTCTTCGAAATGTGGTGCTACAGAAGAATGGTGAAGATCAAATTATTCGACCGAGTAATGAGGAAGCCCTGAGAAGAATAGGAGAGAATCCTCATAATACCTTGTAAAGGAGGAACAACCTTATTGGCCACATCTTGAGATATGATGGCCTATTGAAGACAATCGTCGAGGGACAAGTAGATGGCAAAAACGGAAGACCTCGAATGAAATATATGGAACAGGTAAAGAAGGATATGAAAGAAAAGAAATACGCAGGCGTGAAAAGATTAGCTGATAGGAAAATTGAGTGAGAATCTGCGTCAAACAAATCTAAGGATTTTTGACCAGATGATGAACCGGAGTCAACCGACTTTCCGAGCTAGGCTTGGCTAATATATCTAAACATCGGAAAATATCGAGATTAATACATTTTTCGGGAATCCGGTATTGATTTTTGAAAATTGGCGGCATCAGACGATTATATAAAAGATGCTAGATCGAAAAAATTATCTTATTTTAGTCTCAACGGCTTTAAGGATATCATGTTAGCAGTTGAGCAAAATAACCGATCTATTGCTTCCACCAAAAAAATTCAACCGATCGACTCGAATTGTATCGCTAGCAGATGTCAATACCATTCGGAATCCGTGTATACAAGTGTTCTCAATCCTTAAAGAACAGGAGCATTATCACATTCAACGATGGAATTTATCCCTCCGTGGAGTTTAAAGATCACCAGAAATATATAGATCATGTTCAGCTCGTCAAAATTATAGTTTATGTTAGTTTTTTAAGGATATAATGATAGCAGTTGAGCACAAAAAACGGATCTATAATTATTACCATAAAGTAACGACCGACCGAAACGAATTACATCACCAGCAGATGTCACTACCGTTCGAAATCCGAGTACGCAAGTGTTCGCATTCCATTCGAGTAGGAACATTATCACAATCAACGTTGGAATTTATCCCTTGGCCGAGTATTTAGATCGCCAGGGGTATTGGCATCATGTTCAGCTAACACAGTCAAAGTTTTTTTATTGTTAACGTTTTAAGGATACAATCGCGAAGACTACAAAAGAAGATCCTCAAGTGGGCCTCTAAATGCGTTGTCATCCACCGCGCAAGAATGGGTTTACAAAAATCGCCACTCACGTCGCCAATGGACAAATTGATCGGATTTTCACGGGAAAATAGTTATAATCAGGTGTGTAAACCGAAATTTATATTCATGGTGACGTGATCTATCAAATTCATAGCTTTTCAATGGCATTCCTCGCAATTACAAGTTATACTATACAAAGTATTAAAAAAAAGCGGATCGCATTGCACTCATCACCGCGCCGCCGACATTTTTGAAAACCGATTAAAATGCGACCGAAGTGGCAACAGAAATCAGCCTTCTCTGGGATGGAATTGGGCCTCCTCTATGCAGCCCCCTTGGATACAATGTTTAAACCGTTTTACACAGGGAACGTACTTGATAATCTGACGTGTTTACGAAGGCGCAGTCGAAATTGCGTCGTGTAAGGCGGTGAATTGCTAGAACACATGCGAGAATGCGTGGACGTGAGATGGCAAAATGGCCCCTGCTCTAATTTCGTTCATGCATTCGCGCAATTCCACGCCATTTTAGAAAATAATGCAGTTCTAACCTGCGCAATTCCGTGCCCCGTGTAAAACGGCCTTTAGAAGTGTTAGAAGCTGGGCAAAAAAATGGATATACACCACTACGAAGGTTCTTAGACAGTACTACAGACTCTAAGAACCTTGCACCACTACCACCACAAAATAACGACCGATCCAAACGAATTACATCGCTAACAGATGTCACTACCGTTCGAAATCCTAGTGCGCAAGTGTTCGCATTCCTTAAAGAGCAGGAACATTATCACAATCAACGATGGAATTCATCCCTCGGCCGAGTTCTATGCAATGCTTTTTGTATAGGTTCGCAGCACCGCTTTGATCGTCGATATTTGTCGGCGAGCGGTACCACTATTATCCATTGTTCCATTCGACAGGAGGCCGGTCAATGCGCCGCGAGCCAATCCTCAAAAGACTCCCGCGGAATCGAGGGAAACTAACTCCGCTGTAGCGGCGGGATTCCTATGACGGAGCGATGCTCATTTTCTTCGTGCGCCTTAGGCGGCTTGTGCCGCGCCCAGCGCCGCCTTCGAGGGAACGGCTACGCGAATCGGGGTGAGTGGGTCACATCCTACTCTTCCCATCCTCGTTCTATCCCATGCCGGCAAAGTGTCGTCCCCCATTCCATCACATGCGCACCATTCCTCATAATAGGTGTTTTTAAGTACTCGAGTAAAAGTAATCGGATTACTTGTAACGTTTACTTTTGCAGTAATTTTTACTTACTTGGTTCACAAATTAATCGATTACGAGTGCAGCTCATTGATTTTAAAAAGAAATTAGCAAAATTACTTTTAAAATTCCTTCGTGTTAGATTGTCCACCAGGCAACTGTCGAATATTTCAGCGAAAATGTGGAATAATTGAGTCATAGAAATAACTTGCGATGCATACACTCATATATGGTTCCAAGAATGATACATAAAATATTTTTATGCACAACGATAATACAAAGAAACTATTCTCATCGGGAATAATTCATTTTTTTTCAATTTATTTCATATTTATAAACATTATTGATTAGTTTTAAACAACTGAATACATAGCTTAATGAAAACACTTGACGAATCACACTCATCTTGCTTGCCGTTGTGTCATCATCAGTGGCGTAACTATGGGGGGGGATAAGGGGATGTATCCCCTCCTCCCCCCCCCCAAAGCCTCAGAGATATCAAAAAATTATTTAAAAATCTTGTCTAGATTTATATATATAATAACTGCATCTGCTTGAAGTTAAATTTTAAGTGCCAAAATGATGTGAAATGCATTTTCAGGCATATTTTTCAAATATTTTCCTAAACTCCCCGTTTCTTGTAGGGGTAACCCTATAGGCGTACCCAGCGAGGGGCAGGAGGGGGCAGCTGCCCCCCCTCCCCCTAGAAGCAAAAATTGCAAATATCTTTAAGGAAAATAATATTTTTTCAAGAAAATAATTTTAAAAACTAATAAAGAGTTGTTACAGTTTCCTTAAAATGTTGATTTCATTCGCCTTTTCCATGCTTAAATCTTACCTACAACTTGAACAACCATGGCTTGCCTCCCTAGTTTTCATCCTGGGTACGCCCTTGGTAACCCCCACTAACCCCCTCTTCCCCCCCCCCCCCCCAATCATATTCCCAGTTACGCCACTGTCATCCATCTTGTTTTACGAATGCAAAACAAAACACATGTGGCATGTAATGGCAGAATCGTGTACTGCAAGGTACAAAGAAGTGCAGCGGTGGGTTTAAACGACAATAATTCATACTTGAAGGAATATAATAATAATAATGGGGAGGTCGGTCTGAGGAGGTTATGACATAGAATTTTAGGTTTTTCCGGCGTATATTTTGATGAAAAATTTCTCGGGTAGTGGGTAATTTCTCCCAACGTTTCAACGGCTAAGTCTGCCATCGTCTTCAGGGGTTTAATCCTTACGGTACTTATTTATTTATTCATATCCTTGGTTTCCCTTATTGTTGCTTACTGATGTAGCGATTAATTATGATATTCCAAGTGCTGCTTAATTGGAAGCCTTGGTAGAATCTAAAAGAAATTACCCAATACCACACCCAGTGGGAAAGCCGAAAATTTTTCATGTGGTTAAGACGTTGGAAATAAGAGTAAAACTTTGTCAGGTTCACTATTATATTAATATGAGCAATTTCCAATGTGGAGAGGTTTCACAAAGTCAAGCCTGAAGTTTTCAGTTATATTGTAGGTTAAGACATGTTGGTTTGATGCAAGCAATTATTTGAAGGACAATGGGATGGGAATAACGGCAATATAATGCCACGAATAAGTTCTATAGGACAAGTTATTAACGATGCAAAAATTACAATTCGTAAAAAGTAATCGTTACAACACTGCTCACAATCAGACCGGCCGACCCGCGCGTTCTCTAGCCAAACAGGTGATGACCAGCTTTGAGTTTCTTATAGGAATGCGGGAGGAGCGATGACGAGATCTCGCCGGGGCGAGGTGTTGCGCAGGACTGCGCAATTATTCCTACTCGCTTCCCTCACCGCGTGAAATCGTGAAGATAGGGAGAGAGAAAAAAAGCCGGCGTGGACATCATGTATTTATTTATGCGCTGACGGCACCCACCATTTTCAAAGTTATCGTGCCGACACGACGAATGGAATTCAACGCCTCTCATCGAAATTTTACGAAAAATACATTGGGAATAACCACTAGAAAACGTGCGTGGGAAAGATAAACTTTAAATACAGACTTGTGACATTGAGATTTTATTTAATCAGAGGCCATTAAACATCTAGTTCATGAGTTTTCAATGAAAATCGCAAGTGGGCAAATATTAGTTAGGCAAAAACTGTCGTATATGTTTCGGTTGTGAGAAAAGAATGAAATTACTCACAAACACAACGAAATGTTATTAAAATTTTCAGCGTTAACTAGGCTAAATTCTATGAAAAGCTCATTTGATTGCAACACTTACGAAAGGGTGCGAAAATTAAATTAAATCTAGCTGCAGGATTGAATTATCAGAGTCAATGATAAGCTTCTAAACCACCCATAAAAATGCTGAAGGTTCGATTGTTGTAGGTAGGGGGATGAATAAATTCAAACTCTGTCATCCTTTGTTAATTCGATGAATTATGATGTCTTTAATGAATAATATAAATGAAAATTATTGATGTCACATAGACACACACAATTTCATATTCCGCCCAGGAGCCGAAAATAGTTTTTATAGACGCCATAAACGCCACATTATTACACCACCTGAGAAAAGATTTACAACTCCTACACTTGAAAGTAGTTGACCCAATAAACGTTCCATGGTTACAATCCGATTTGCTTCCGTCTTTGTGAGCCATATGGCAGAGGAGATCGGTCTCCTACCAGGATTATGGCGATTATGCAATCGTTTGTGTTCTTCTCTCCCACTAACACACCAAGTGATACAATAGGTAGTTCTATTTGAGGATTTATTACAAACAGGTCGCAAGAGATTGGAAATAATATTATGTATGCTCAATAAGGCCTGCAAAAAAATTCTCCGGCATCGAGAAACGTATGAAGTCGACTCTATTAAAATTCGCACACCGAGGAGTTGGCCAAGTTTCACACGCTTCTCCGTCAGCAGCAGGAGGCAATAATTTTCTATGGCGAGGACAATTGAGCAATATATATCACTTACTGAAGGAAACCTCAGCGGACTAGTCAGTGACGTATGTTTAAAAATCACCCTCAAATGCGCAGTAAGTGAGAAAATGCCAGAGCGGACAAAAAATTATAATATATTTAATATAACTTTATTCCAGTCGTACAAAATTACAGAATGACCTTTGCAAAAATAGTGGAACATATAGGTACCACACTGACCTATTTTGGGGTTACCATCATACATTGTTCCAACAGAACTGGCGCGTCTATAATGGATAAAGAAATTCTTTACTGAAGGGGTAGCTTGAATACATAGATAGCCAATACAGATTGATCAATATAAATGTATATTATAACACGTGGAACCATAGAATGAAATAAATAAAATATCACTACGTATGGAATATCCTATACCTGTGTCAGATGGGCCATGGAGTGTATTCAATTCCCCGACAAAACTCTGAAGCCACTCTATCTGGTGAGATATACAAAACAAATAGCCCCCCCCCCCCACCCCCCCCCCCGCCCCATTTGGAACTGCCCTGGGACTTCTGACGGTTATTAAACAAGAACATTTTAGTTCCACACATGGTTTTTATAGGAACAAAAAAAACAAGTATCACTAGGAACTATATTCCATTCTACAGCATCCTCCATCTCTTTCAAACACATTTTAACCAAGACCTTCGTGGATAATTCGAAAGCTGAGGTAGTAATATTGTAAATCCACGCCACATCGGAATATGTGCTAGTTGTTGCCCATACACCAACCACTGGCTACAAATATAAAGGCTAATTCGACCGTCACGAATTCAAAATTACATTAAGTAATCTATACTGAAGGATAAATTGAAATAATCTGTTTTTTTATATAAAATGATAGATTTTAGATGTGTACGAAACTACCAGAGACAAGCTGAGGAAAATTGGGCTTCATTAACCTGTCAATTTCTTTCCCGGGATCGTAGACTTTTTTCACAGAAAATCTGATGCCATATCCAAATATATGGCAGGTGACCTTTGATGATTGCATAAGTCTTACTTCACGGCAGAATCGATCTGCCAGGCGATACAACACGCGTAAACTCAGGCAGCCCTTTTCATCATCCTAGCATCTGTAATTTGCACTTTTGATCTTACCAATTTAGCGCCGACTAACTCTTCTATCGACCCAATACAGTCACGGCAGAAGAGCGAATGTTAAGCCTTTGGGTAGGAAGAAGTGCTAAGAGCATGGCGAGGGTCGTCGGCAGACGCTAAACATTTCAGTCTCATAGGTATCGTCATGAGTCAAAACACAGCTAGAGGCCAGCAAAGAAGCACCAAGTATTCCCTTATCCTCAAGTGAAGCAGGATAATTAATGCACCAACCATTCGAGGGAAGACCCAAAATAATATGACGATGCTGAAGAAAAGCAAGGCATAATACTGACACCACCATATTGGCAAGGAGAGAAAAGAGAAGAGAAAAATTCGATAAATGTTCTAAAGAATGAAAGCGACGATGAATGCAATGAATGGTTGAAAAAGAAATGACAAAAGTTACTAACGAAAATAATGCAGCATTTATACCACAATACATAATGAGGTACTTGCGGAGCTGTAAACGCATACGCATAAGGAATAATACCATTTGTTCACATGAGTGAACAGTAGAGAGATCAGGCTCAACAATTTTCAGGGTAAAGACAGTTAAAAGATGATAGAATTGGCAAATGGCATAGTAGTAAAAACCTTTATGCCCTTCCTCCCATGGATAGATAAACTGGTTTACTGTGGGGAGTTCATGAGTGGGAAGGATATCATTTACTCATTAAGGTTAGTTTGAGAATGTTCAGGAGAATGCCTTCGGATGCGAATTATTCACGCGAGAATCTTTCCAAAAAACATTTCAATCTCCAGGACTGATGATGGAACAAAGCAGTGGAATATATAGGCATCCCCTATAAATCTGTTTCAGAACTACTACCATACATTGCTCCAACATAAGCCCTGATGATGGAACGCGACAAGGGTTCCGAAACGTCGGCCGAATGGAGAGAGATAATCCGACAAGAAGCCCAAATTGCCTTCTTTGAAAACTATTCTGCTATCAGTGTTTATATGAAAAATATTTTAGTCAATGTTCTCAATATCAGAACGCAAGTTCCTGCCACAACAAATATTACACTTCTTCCGCAACAAAAGCGAATGCGCTACAAATTTTTATATTGTTAACTGGTTATGATAATTACGAATATGTCAAAAGAGGATCCTCAAGTCGACTTCGAAACGTGTTGTCACACATCGCGATTTTGGCGGGCTCACAAAATTCGCCACTCATGTCGCCGATGGACAAATTGATCCGATTTTCACGGGAAAATAAAATAAAATTAGGGGTATTAGGGCTATAATTAGTTGTTTCAGGCGTGACTAAATCTACTTAACATAGTGAAAAGTAAAGAAAACTGTAATCCAACATAAAAACGGTTATTCATGTGGAATTACAAAGTTTTCTTTACTTTCCATTACATAATGGGGAACATGCACAATTTTTTTTTAAGTGCCATAATGAGAAGGTCCCTCCCTCAAATGTACTCGCCGAAAATCTGGAGGATGAATAATGTTTTTAGCTGAGTTATGAGTCTTTAAAAAGTAATCTTCATCGGCTGCTTGAAAACACGACGTCATCGGAGCGTGACGTCCAGGTACCTTATCCACTGATGACCGACTGAGGAAATGGATAGAAAATCGGTCAATGCAGGGGCTTAAACGCAAATTTGGCGAAAATAATTGCATTTTGTCAGTCAGCGACGCGAGTGGCGACATTAGCAAACCCATTTGAATGAGCAGTGGGGGACAACCAGGGATGGCAAGTGAAACTAAACGAAAATGTTTCGATTCGACCCGGAGCGAAACGAAAATAAGAGGGCTAGGTTTAGTTTCGTTCCCGCATGAAATTAAAATCACCAAGGAGTTTAGCTTCGACTCGGGACGAAACTTAACTCCCGGGATTGAAATTAAATTAATCGAAACCCCTCTGGTCTTGGCTGAGTTTCGATCCCAGAAGTTAATATAAGAGAGAATAGTTTCGACCCATGACATTTGACTTACGTGTAGAGAGGTAAAAACATCGAGCTAAAAATCGAATGTCCGGTTTGTATTCACCGTTCCCCAGTTAGTGGTAAAAATATGAGTACCTCCATGCATCTAATAGCGATAGGCCGAACCTCTATTTCATTCAACCATACTTCGTACACGGTGTGTGGGTCGAAACTAAACTATCCGAAGGTGAAGCACGTAGTCCCTCCAGTGCGATACATTATCTACGTTTCGTTTCGTCCCAGAGTTTAAGTTGAGTTTCGACCCGAAGTAGTTTTGACTCCGATTTCGTTTCAACCCCGAGTTTAGGTCTCCGGGTTTAAATCAATTTCGTTTTGTTTCTATATTTCGCTCCTGGGCAGGGGCGCAGCTAAGAATTAAGGCTAGGGGGGTTTTAGGCGCAACTTACGGGTGTGGGGGTATTGCATACCCGCCAGGGTAAGCAGGAGTTGCGGGGGATCTCCTCCAAAAAATATTTAAGAATAATGGTTCAAAATGACGAGTTTCAAGGCTTTCTGAGGGATATTTGATTAATCCTAACTCTATTCTATAAGTACTACTGATCCAAATAAGTAAAACGGATTAAACTTTTAAAATATATTGAGCTCTGAGGGGGTTGCTATCCCCAAAACCTCCCCCTCGCTGCGCCACTGCTCCTGGGAACAAAAATATTGAAATTTTACTGGTTTTGACTTTCGTTTAGTCCCTATTGCCATCCCTGGCGACAGCACATTTTGAGGCCGACTTGAGGATCCCATTTTGTAGCATTCGTGGGATGGAATTAGGCCTCTTCAATGCAGTCCCCTTGTCGGCAATCATGGTTTACCGGGACAAGTTCCACGCGATGACAAGGGAGCGAGGTGATGCATCCCTTTGACCTTTCGCACTCGTCTCCCAAGGTAAGTCACGCTCTGAAATGCGAGTGAACCGGATAGCCGTAATTCGATTGAGCGCAGACAAGCAGGCGCACGTGCTCTGCAACGATAAGGAGAATGTCAAGCTACCGGCGTGCGCCTAGTTTTTAGCTCATGTGTTTACGACGCTTGTTAATTACAAAAGGACGACAGCGACACAGGCGTGCCAAACTCTTGAGGAAATATTAACGAAGTCTGCGCCCCAGAAGACACATCACTTCGCAAAAAGCAGCCTCTTCGCAGAATACCTACTCGCGATGCTCAATGGAACTAGAAACATCGGCGGTTGAACTCCATTTCGCCATGACCTAGTACAAGCTGCGATGTCTCTTACTTGTTTCATTTCTACGACGCCTCCTTCGCTTGGTTATTCTATCCTACATTTAGAAAATATCAGACATGCTCTTTACTTTGGCATTGATTGAAAATCATTGATATTATTTTTCTGGTTTACACCTCATTAAGTGATGTTTTTTGGGCCATATGATGATCAGTAGTTGCCCTTCTCGAATTATTTAGATCATACTTGCTAAATAATGAAACGCTAGACTTCCTGGTTGAAATGATTTTGATTGATCCAAACAGTCAAAATCACATTGATTAAACACAACCTTGCTATTCAAGATTCTCGTTAGAGCACAATTCTGTCCTAACCTTAATTGTTAAAAGGCGAGAATGCATTTTTAAGACTGCTAGCATACAATGCAGCCCAGTGGCGTAACTATGGGGGGGATGAGGGCGATAGAACCCCCCTCCCCAAAAGCCTCAGAGAAATAAAAAAAATATTCAAGCCATTGTCTAGTATTGACTTATAATACGAGTAATTAACCTGAAAAAAAAACATTTCACGATTCTCATCGTATGCGTAAAAATGAACGGTAGACTTTGGTTCCGCAATTATGAATTCGAGACATAGAAAAAGAATGATATAAGTCAAGAGGCATTATTGCCACAGCATTTTCAAACCCAGGAGATAGCGCGGTAGCAAAGAAGGTATGCAAAGCGGCGATTCAGTATGAGAATAACGTAGAAAACAAAAAGTTCCCTTGGAAATAAAGGCCTCCTTTTGAGATGGAGCTCCATAAAACTTCAATCTGGAAAAACTATTGTTTCACAGAGAAATCTTCATCTCCAGAAGAATGGGAACATCAGCTGAGGCATTATTTCAACGTCAATCGAAATTTTTAAGCAGATTATGCCATACTGTACCTATGATAAGAAGGTAATTATTATAATACGTGAAAATTAATCCTTTCCAGGCGATAAAATTCCGCAAAGGTATGACATATTTTCACATTAGTTTCCATTGAAGACTTACTACTTCCGTTTCGCAAAAGATGTCGCTTAAACTCTGGTTTTGATAGAACAACCGCAAACAATATTAAAACGCTTAACAGAAAAATGAAAAAGCATACTTCTTGCACACTTACAAAGTGGAATAATATACTCCAATATTAAACAAGTTTGTGAAGGCGATAAAGATAAGATGTACATTTTCACTGGGATCATTCCGGGTTCATTCTAATAACAATTCCCTTTGACAACAACAACCTTACGAATACAAATAAAAGTTAGACATCGTTTAAAAGTAGATATGAGTGCTATATTTCCGTTTTGAAATCTAATAAATACAATTTTTAAAGTATTATTCAATCGCATAAGGGGTCTTAAAGGTCCATCACAAAAAGAATCAAGCTTTTCTCTATAACCGTAATAACTGTAGGCTGTGCAATTATATTTGTCGCAACTTATGAAAGTTCGACAGAATATTCGTTGCTACAAAATTTTATATCATTCGAATTTCATAAAAAGGTCACAAGAATAGATATTTCTTTTCATAACATCACAAAAATAATTCTTTCAGAAAGGTTGGTTTTGCTCCCGGTTGAGATTTAAGAGACAGAACGTAATAAAAGACTGGATTACTACAGCAAGTCACGTTCCTTTATGGATTTCAAACCAAAGGAATGTGAAAACAAAATCAAGGAGCAGGCGTAAGTAGGCTAAATAGACAATTCAATTCCGAAACTCCCCATATCTTTAGCAACCAGTGCTTACGCTCATTTCAGTAATCACGCTAAGCAGTTAGAGATTTACCGGCGTATACGACCGTTAAGAATGTCATAAATGCTCTTGTTTGATTTCTTCGATCAATTACGAAATGTGATGCCAGTTCTAAAGAGAAAAATCACCGTGGCAAGTCGTTTGACTGCTACCTCACATTTTTTGTCGTCACTCTAAATTTCTGTAACCTTACCCGCATTCACCACCTTACTCCTGCTTTTGTCTATAGAAAAAATAAGCTTGTTCTCGGAGCTACATACACGTAACTGCGATGAAAACCTCATTCGATTCACTTTCGCTAAACAAGGCAGTCAACGCTAATCGTTTTAAGCTGAGGCAACCCTTTCCAAAAATCGTTACTGAATAAAGGCTATATTGGTCGAATTTTATTTCGCTAGCGGTTTTGTTAAAATGGTGTAACTAAAAGAATAATTAAAAAGTTTATAATGGCCCCATGAAAATACAACGATCTCTTTCCCCATGAACCGGAAAACCCTTGGAACGAGTTACCAAGTACTAGTCTAAGGCTAGTTATATATCGTTAGCCAATAACCATTCTTACGATCTATTTCACAACATAAGTATTCGCAAAGTCAAGATTAAGTGCAATTACTTTTACTCTAGGAAAATGTTTCCGAAAATAGGAGATTTCTGGCCCAAAAAAGAAGAGAGATCTGATTCCAATTACCTTAATTACCTATGGAAATTCATTTCTAACTGATTATGGCAAAAACAATCTTAATTCACGCTAATGTTTTAGGAGAATTTGAATAGAATCAGTATTTTGTTAAATAAAATGACGGACTTAACAAGGTTAAGAATTGAATGTCGCTAACTCTCACATACATCATGTACCCGTAAATAACTGTTTGTATGAAGTACATGATATCATGCATTTACTATTAATAAATTCTGTAGCCTTAGAATTCTTCCCATAATAAGTTATAGCTAATTGACGATACAATCGAATTCGCAAGTTCAAAAAAGTTATTTCTAAGAGAAGGGAGAAATAGAAAAAAATGTCCACTCAGATAATGTTAAATGCAAGATAAAGGTTTCACCATAGCTCAGCATTAACATAACAGTACACTTTATCACTTTTTTCAATATTTTATCAAATTGAATTGTAGCGTTTTATTTCTACCTTCATGATACATAAATTGCATCAATTTACGCCAAATACTAATTTTTATTTCTGTAAATCTAGATTAGAGGCATCTGGCCATAGTATGATCATAGAAAAATCAAATAAATTGAATGTTTTCAACATATAAGGATCCTCCTCGTCCTCAGGGGATACCATATTTTTTTATGCTTGAATGAGTTTGTAATAGTTTAATATAATCATCTTTGTTTTTAAAATAATATCTTAAATATAAATATTTTAAATTATAAAATATCTTAATATCTTTTGATGCATTCAATAGCTAGCTTTTCACCGGTTTACAGAAAGTTTAATATCATTGAGGGGTACGCCACGATTGCACCAGTAGTGCAATGTATTTATGCCTATTTTCAATTTTCAGTACCATTAAGCATATTGTATATTCGTAAAAAAAAAAAGGCAATGAGAGTCGCCATAACTTTTTACAGCATGTGACCAAAAAAATGGGCTGAAGCTGAGTTAATTCGGACTTCGGGCCCAAAAAAATAAAAGAATACATGAAAGGCCTTTTACATGCAAATTGCTCAGCTTCTTGGAGGTCTGAAGAAGTTCAAGGTACACTTTATGAAGGGCAGAGCAATATCTTACTCCGGGACCAGACGGTCTCCGAGCAACCATTATCTCAGTGCTACACCAACCGGATATTCTTGGGATACCATTAGTATATGGTGGGTAGTGCGGCTGGTAAGTGGAGGAAAGAAGGACGTTAAATTTACAGCCAGAAAATGAACACCTGCGCAACGGAATCTTCCTTGAAAGGGCATCTACCTTTCTTTTCAAATTGCTTTCATGAGAAATAGAGTGACTTCACTTGCATATTGTCCAGCTAGAAACCACCGAAAGAAATCCCACATTCTACACCATCCTTACTTTATTAAATAAAGAAAATTATATTATAAGAAAACGCTACAGAAGAATCTATTTCAACAAACATGTTATTTCGAGTGATTAGGTTGCCATATTTTTTTAAGTCTTTCATTCAATATTTAATAAATATTTATTTTTCCTACCATATTAATATTTATGGTTCATGCATGCAGGAATTTTATTCAAACAGAGTAATATATCCATCCATAACGCCATTTCCCCATTCGATTTAAAATAGATAAGGCCTTAGCGATATGCTGCGTATTGGGCTTAATCAATTATACCGAGATTACACTACCTAGTCTAAAACTACTATTTATTATATCTATTATTATTACTAGTCGATTCCAAAAAAGAACAGATTGAAGCAGTCATTCTCGAGGTCTAAAATCTGAAGCTCAGGTGGGTTGATTAACTTTTTGTGGGATTCCACAAAATTCCACTTCTACCCGAGATATGCGTCAATCAATGGAATTTCTCGAGAACTCACCTCAGATCGAAAATTAAGATCATCCCGACTTGAGCCTGATCACTAACATATGTATTCATAAAAAATGTGTATTAGCACAGGAATCTGAATGAAATGTTTTAAATTTTACTTAAAACGCTAAATTAAAAAGCACATCAGATATTTCATTGACTAACGTATAATGCATACATATCATAGCGCGTGCCGCTTATGAATTTATGGGTAAAAAATTAATTGAAGGCGATTTCATTTTTTTCCAGGATGCAGAGGAGATCGAGAGACTCAATGAAACCGGTGAACTTCGCAGAATTCTGAAGCCATTTCAGGTAATGGTTATTAAAAATTTTATAAAATAATATAGATAAACCGAATACATTGTATAATCATAGGTTCCATTCACATATAAGCCAAAAATTCGCGAAAATACGGAAAGAATCCCAGAGAGAGTAATTATATTGATATCTCTTAACTAAATTGATATTATTTATATTACTAGTTCTTGTGGAAGCAAAACCTAAAATTGTATCAAATGAACCTTCCTTATTTATGTAGAGCAAAATTATTTGTAAATAGTAGGAAAATATTTCTTTACAAGTCAAAAGAGTTCGCAGTACCGGAGAAAAAAGCGCTACATTTAACTTAACGCATTTTATACGGAACCAGGGATAACTCCAAACATCCATAATTGACTATATTTTTAAAATAGCGTGTAATGCAATGTAACCCGGTAAAGATCCACTGACTCAAACACCGGTAAATAGAGGGACATATATATTTTTAATTCACCAACCGCGAGTGCTTACATCAAGTTGTAGATGGTTCCATTACTTCGATGATTGCCTCGATTTCATTTGAGAAGGTGAGAAGTCAAGGGGTACAAGTGATTTTTCAGACAGAGTTAGGAGCAGAAATTGATAGAAGAAATATACAAAAACTTGGTGACCGAGGGATACGAGAGGTTCTACGTTCTGTGCTGGCATAGAGTGGAAAATCAAATCACAACTAAATATCCAATTGATCTTTTTGTTTTCTTTACCTAGTTTCCGTAACTAACACTGTTAAGAAAAAAATAATATGTACTCCTGAGCATCTCACACCCTCTCCCCTTCATTGGTATTCGCCACCACTAAAATACTATATGAGCAATTACTTTAAATACAGATAAAGGTAACAAAGACATAGTCCCCGCCCCTGAGCACTTTTCACCGCGGACTCGTGAATCAGTTTGTAATAAATAATTAACGACAGAAATTTTTCATTAATTAAATACTCATCATGTTCCAACACACATCTATTGAAACCAATGAAACTCGAATGCGTAAGTGAATGAATCAAAGGATGTTGTCGAACAGAGAAAATTTTGAAAGAGGGAGCAACTAACCCCCCTCCATCCCAAGTAGACAGGCCATCCCTCATGAAATCCCCCTGATTCCAGGACGATTTTCAGAATCTCGAAACAGCAATCCGAACTGAACCTCAAAAATACCTCATGAGCAGAAATAAGGGAAGATATGGGAACAGCGGCCAGAACAAAACTCACGTACATCATTACAATGAAAACCGCCAAGAAGCGTGGAAACGCACGCGTGAGATTTCCGCTCCTCTGGAGTTGCGTCACTCGCATACCTTACCGAAATGAGGCCCGGGAAAATAAATGAAAGGCGAAGAAGGAACCTCGTGCTCTTGCGTGAGCCATTCATGCAGGATTTCCTCCCTCAACGAGGAAACTTTCTTCGATGCTCACCCCCACATGATTCACAGAACACAAATGCATGCCGTCACCTGACTAGGGTGCGTCAGATCATACACAGTTATTGAAAGCTTTTCCGACAGTTTCACCTACATAGGTGAGACTAAACCAGTTGCTCTCGGCTAAGCTGTGGAAAATAAATCCGTACTTCGCACATATTACCTGTCACGGTAGATAAGAAGGTACGTTTTCCGCAAATTGCCAAAACCTGCCTTGACCGCGACTTTCCTTATTCTGCACATTAACCAGGGGTACCAACTTATAAAAAATATTGGGGGGCCCTTACTGGGGGTCTTGTCCCGGGAAATTTCATTAATAGTGAGTTTAAAAGTTTTCTTTAAGCATTTTAGAAGTCATATGATCAACATTAGAACCCTGAAAACTCGACTCTCGAGAACTCGACACTACAGGGAAAATCGAAAAGCATGACACATCTTTTCCACCCCACTCATAACGAATTTTTGAGGGGGCTCGGGCCCTCTCACGCCCCATGGAGTCGGCGCCATTGCCCCTAACACAACTTTCCTGACCGCGTGCGTCAAAACTTCGCATATTACTGCTAACTCTCGGATCTAGGTATGAAGTTATATATGTCTGGTACCTTTAGAAAGCTGTTTCTTAGATGTTCCGGGGAATATAATAGACATATCTGAGCGAACCAAAACGCAAAATTAACTTTCACTTTCAAATTTCAGTGAAGTTTAATTAGTAGAACAACTCTTTACACTTGTCCTTGTCCAAAATAAACGGCACGAAATTTTGCCAGAGATTTTACTAATAAACGTACCATATCTTATCATGAATATGATTTGTTTTACGACCCCCTACCATCGCAAACGCCACCACAGGACCTTGCACCTAACAGGAGTATCCTAAGCACATCCACCACACCTACTCCGAACAATTACCTTCTGGTCATTCGCGGAATACAGAAGTGAGGATTAGTGGACCTTTATCGACCCTTTCCGATGATCATAAAATGTGCGGCATTCCGATGCGACCGAACACGGTGTAGATACGTTAGTTGGAGGAGGTGTGGCGGCATAGTGGATGAAGCCTCCAAAAGGCCATGGGTTCCTATCAATTCCATCAATATAATGCAGCAGGGAATGCCATTTCATACCTAACTGAAGTAAAAACAATAGATTAGCTCCTATCTCAGATGAATCCTTGGTAGACCTCCAACGCTAACTTGCTCGTTGCGAAATTCTGGGGATGTTCTTTACAAGAATTGAAATTACTCGTATCGTTTTTCATTCCGAACGGTTAATTCCGATTTGTTGGGTATCAGAATTTGTTGTGCTTTAAATATTTCACTCCAAGGTCTTGCCACGAAGGATTATTCGCCGTCTGAATGAAAATTTTCAAGGGCAACAATTTCTAATCCAGTTGATTACCAATTGCAATCAACCGTTAGGGATTAAAACATATTAATTATCCCCATCAATGTCTAGCACCCTCCCCTGGGGAAGGAAGTGGCTTGATTTAGTGGAGTAGACAGGCCAATTGCCTAGTCCGAGGTGACCTTTACTGCCACACAATCATAAAAACCTTAAGGTTGTAGCATTTAAAATAATAGCATGATAAATAATTTCGTCCTCAGTAAAAAAAATGAGAAAAGGAAGCATAAAGCGCAATTCTTACTTAATAAAAGGAGAATTTCGATAACGTTATTAAATATATAATGTTGGCATAAATGTTAAAATTTTTTGTAGTTCCCCAATATTGTTTTTTCATTGTTTGCGCAGGTGAGTAAGAGCAGGCCCGTGCTGGGCCGCCGGGACACCGCGAATAATTCCGGTGCGCCCTACAGCCTGGAAATCTTTGGCGCCTTCCTGTTCCGAAACTGACAAATTTTACTGTCAGAATAAGAACATTGATCAGTTAACGTCATTTCAATAATGTATCATTACAAGGCATAATTTAAACCGTCTTGGGAAAATAAAACAATAATTTAAATTAATATAATTCATTCCGGATCATTCCATAGGTCCTCTCCCTGCATAGTGCTGGCGTCCTCTAGCCATAGCCGTCCACTGCCCTAAGAAGGGGTCCAGCATGGGCCTGAGTAAGAGGAGTAGGACTTCGTGACACATTCTCCCCCAAACTTGTCTCGATCCGCATACAGTTTCAACAGGAAGTAAACTGTCGCGAAATTTCTTTCTCGGAATATAACGGGTGGCACCATATTTCAATACGCAGGTAGGCGGATTAGAAGTGCGAAAAGAAAGAATGACTCCCCGGCGTATTCCATTGTGAAATTCCCAAAGTATCTCGAACAAAAAATCTGAAGGCTATCAGGCGGCACAACACTGAACCGCATTCTTTCACGTTTTTTCCGCGAAAATATAACAAAGCACGGATTGTCATTTCATATCTACTTGGAGTAAAAACAATAGGTTAGAGCAAAACTGACAATCGCAATAGCTCCGATGCAGCGAGTAGTTGACCATCAAGATCGTGGCTCGACAAGTTATTTACATCTTCTTATTAAGGAAAGTTAAACATCTGATAACATGTATTTCAAGATAAGGAGTTGAGAAAATCAAATCCATTCAGGAAACTCTGTTACTTGCGAGAAAGCAGTATCTAAAGGCATGATTGTTATTTCCTTATTTTAGCAATGCTCCGACAAAAATGTACTGATATAAATTACTGGTAGATCGTACACAATGCAATACTGTTTTTCTTCGAGGCAAATGCTCGATTTGGGTTGCGCTAACGAAAAAAGTCCAGCATTGGACGCTGAGGATAACCAGACAGTCATATGAAAATCCCTAATCCCGCATTATAATAACTTTCAGTGAAACTCCAATCGTCTAAATTTAGTACTAAGGGGCACCAAGAATCTTGCCTACCTCCCTTTTACACCCTCTCAGCATGATTTTTTGATGCAGAAATGTGTGATAGTTAAGGCCCCGATAATTCCATAGCCTGGTTTTAATGAAAACTTACTCCTTTCGACCGTTCCTATTGAAACAAACAGACGGTAGAAATCTCTCGATTGATGACACATAAAGTAATTCAACCACAAAGGTTGACGTGATAGGACAGGGTGGAGCGTGATATTTTTCAAAAATTGAGGGTAAGGGTGCCTGTTCCTTTCAAAGAATAAAATATGACGGGATGACCTTGTTTATAATAAATCAACCTGACGTTACACTGATATTGTCCCACGGTCCCATTATTCGGGGGGGGGTGTCTGGACACCCCCCCTCCGAAATATTTTAACGCTATTACTTTGCTTCATAAAAGAAAACAAAATATTGAAATAACATAAATAAAAAGATTTCTTTGTACAATGAAGTTTTTTCGATCATGAAAGGTTAGTTATCATGTTTCGATCATGAAAAGTTAAAACCCTCTACTTAGTACCCTGTTTTTAAGAAATTTTCACCCTTAGTTTTGGACCCCCAAAAACGAAATTCTTGTCTACCCACTGGTCCACCCCCACCACTATCGATAAATCTTAAGTTATTACTCATCAAGGTACAAGTGAGAGACAGAGGAAAACCCAGGAACGCAGTCAGAAAATTGCTACGGAGGGCGCAAGGCTTGTATGCGGTTTGCCTAAACTGATATTTTGATGCCAATTACCGCACATAGAACTTCACTGAAAGCAGCCACATATTTCGTTTGCGTAATTCTGAAAGTTAAGTTCACCCTTATTTACTTGCAGACGCAATATTGAGAACCCAAGGGGTTTCTTCGAAGGATACATCACACCGGAGCCGGGACCCAGTACTACAAATGATACGCCCGCGCACCCGGGGAGGGGATTGGAATGGGAAGGAAAAAGGATAGCGGCGATAGGAGCACGTCGATGCCTCCGGGGTAGGGATAGGGGTGTAAGAGATACGGTAATAATAATGTAAGGATAGGGTAATACCCTCGCCGCTATGAGAGCGACCAGGCCCACTACTAGCGAAACAATACTTTAATCTACCGACGATTTTTGAAAATTTTACTATAAATAAGTAAAATCCAAACATCAAATCGTTGGAAAACTGGCAGGCAATGAAATGTACCTATGTCGAAAAATAGAGTGTAGGATAATAATTGCTCTGGAGCTAGTATTCTCCTCGGCAAATAGTCGCCACACGCGAAACATTTTCGGGGGAGAAAGCAGAAACCCCAAAGCCCCCAGCTGGGACGTAGCAAGGACGATGTGCTGGGTGGGGCAAGACCCGGAGGGACAGGTGGGTGGACCCCCGCTGTGGAGGAAATGTGATTTATCTCTTTAAATCACATTTTATGCTATTTTGGCAATTAAAGTCACACAATTGATGGGTCGTGGGGAAGCTAAAACATACTACGATGTAAAATACGTTTCTCAAAAATGGGTTAAAATTAATTGGCTTGGGGGGGCAAGTGCCCCCTGCGCCCCCTACTGGCGACGCCACTGCCCCCCTGGCTAGGTGCCTAGGCAAACCCATAGGTACAACATCACCCTCGACACCGAGGTAACGATCTGCATTTGGACCAAATCAATCCTCAGAGATGCTAATGTAGTCCCCCTTGGGAATGAATGTATCGTAATAGAGGGAAGCCCGCCCGATGGATCTATACGTGCCATGCCACTGCAACGTTTTGATGACCACCTCTTTTTCATCCATTACAGAATCCCGACGCGGCGTGGACGTGTAGCATCTGCGGAGGATACCAGAGGCTGCCGTGCGGTGCCTGCGGCGGCTCCAAGCGATCTTCGAAGAGAAACGCCTTCACGGAAGAGTTCGTTGCCCTCCGCTGCATGGTCTGCGATGAGGCGGGTCTAGTGAGATGCACGGCGTGCACGTGAGCATCGGCGGCGTACGACGAAGAAGCGATCGCGGAGAAAAAACGAACGATACAAATTGGCGCGCGACGCTTCACGCGCGAGCAGTCTTCGGCGGGAAAATTAACGGATAACAAACATACTTTTTGAGTGCCTTACCTATATGTGATGAGTGTTTTAACTCTAATCCACGTTAATCAAGCCTTTTTTTAAGTGCTACGCAAGCCAATTTGTAATAAATTTATGTACCTACATACAGAGAGACTCCTATATACAAACGAACATGTGATATTTGTGAGTGAAATATTTTCAACGCTAAGCTAAGATGACAAGAAAAAAACTTAGTGAAGAATTTGTGCCTCGAATGTGTGACGTTATTTCTGGATGTGTTGGACTGAGAATCACTTTAATTTAAAATTATGCACACAATTTTGGTAAGAGCACACATCCTTGATCTATTTTTTCCCATTTAGTGACTTATTAGGACAAGATTTCTGCAAACGAAAAATTATCCCTGTAAAATAGCTACTTAATTAGGAGCTATAGCAAAATGAATGTGTCTTTGTAAGATTTTCATTAAAATGTATCTGTTCACGTTACTGTAAAAATCAGCTTTAACCTGAATGAATAGTTGTACATCTATCCTCACCATAAATATGTTATTTCAATTGCCAATATCTTCATTGTAGATAAATTTTATCACATAATCATACTTCTAATGCAGAAAGCTTTCATTAAACAATTGTTAAAACAACTATGTGGAGTAGTTATTTCAAGGAACAACTCTTTCATCAAAACTAGCCTTCGAGTATATGCCTGCCAACATAGGTAGATTTATGCCCCCTCCCTCCAGACGGTTTAAAAATAAGATTTTCAATACAAATATTAATAAATTTTATATTTAAATATAAAAGTTATAAATACATGCATATTAATAACAATTATATTAAAATTAAGAGTATATTTTGTAGAGTGATTGTTGCACGTAGATTTTAATCCCAAATATGAGAAAACCTTGCCTGTCAGACCATGGTGCCCCCCCCTCCCCTACAGAAAAAAATCCTGGATCCGCCCTTGCCTGCCAGTATATTTTACTGTACATATAGGAAATTATAACCATATGGTATTGGCAAGAGGAATCAAAGTAGTTGACATCTGGTGGCCAATTTCAGAAATGAGACAGAGGTGATCGGCCGGTTTGTTTACTAGTGCTTCCAGGGGCGCAGCTAAGAATCAAGGCTGGGGGGGGGTTTTAGGCACAACTAATACTTACGAGTGTTGTGGTATTGCATACCCACCAGGGTAAGTGGGAGTGGCAGGGGCCCTTCTCCAGAAAATTTTAAGATTAATGGTTCAAAATGACTAGTTTAACCACTTTTGTGAGAGATATTTGATTAATCCTAACACTATTCTATAAGTAATACTATTTCCATTAAGTAAAATGGGTTAAACTTAAAAATTTCTCTGAGCACTGGGAGGGTTTTTATCCCCCAAACCCCCCCCCCCTCACTGTGCCACTGAGTGCTTCAGCCTGGTTGTGAGGGTGTGTTTCAGCAATTTTGTTAAGCGAATACTGATTTATATCTCAGTTGTGAATAATGGATTAAGTAATTTGCTCCACATCCGACATTTTGGAGTTCAATAGAGACTTCGTTTTGAGACAAAAGAGGCCCTCCGTTGAGGGCTATGAAGTGGAATGCTGTAATCACATATTGGAAGCTGTCGTGGTTGAAGCACTGGAGTATTTGGTTCTTTTAACAGGCTTTTATGTACAAGCAAGCGTTATTAATGACATGCTACAAGATACACACTTTTCGGAAGAAAAATGGCGCCTCTTTTTCTGTTTTCGTGTATAATATTTGACGATTTTATTAACTTTCTATTACAATAGATCATTATTGAAATCATCAAACAATATGATAGGCATCTCCTTACATAATGCATCCGTCCTCAATAAGCTAATATCTTTCGTTTTAAGGTTGTGAATAGTGATCCAACCTGTATCACTTAAGGGATTTCACTCAGAAACCCTCATTAACAAAATAATTAACAACCTCCCTTTGTCCTGTTTCTCCTATACTGCTTTTGATTCCCTATGCCATACTATCTTGCTATTAATATTAGAATAAAAATTATAAGCTTCACTGACAAGTTCTGTTACTTAGCCTACATTAAATACACAGATATGTATAGCATTCATGGTACTTCAGCATAGTATGCATGCTGGGTTTGGAATACTACTACAAGTTTTTCTTGCTCCTAGCCGCTTCACATTATTCTCAGTTGTCACGATTCCAATTATTTCCCCAACCCTTACTTTCCTGGCTTATTGGATAGCTGAAAATTCATTGATAGTTATCACAAATGTGATCAACCTTCCATCTGTCTGCATCCCCTCCTCTGGCACTCCCATACTTACGCGAACATCTTTTAAATAGGCATTAAAAAAATACATTGTCGTTGCCATGCCCATCATATATTTCAGTGTTATAGGTTCTAATTTTTTCTTAAGTAAGCTAGCTAACTCTTGCCCATTCTCAAGACCTGCTCCCACTTCTTTCCCAAATTATGGGTTTTGGTTAACCTATGTAGAGAGACAGCATTAGTCTCACAGCACATTTTGCTGCTCATGAACTACTCCTTCTATGCTTAACCATCAAAATGCTGCTGATATTGGCTAAGAGAGAAATACTGGCATAGTGCTGGCTGGTTATCGTTTCACACAAACAAATGTACTAACGCAACCGATCACCTCTATTCGGCCATGATACCTAATTTAGTTCTGCCACCAGGATTCCCTTCCAGATGCCAATATGGTACTTGTGAATTTTTACCCTACACTGCAGGTACACAATGTATCTACACTGAATCATTCAGCGATTAATTTCTGCAATGAAAATGTTCAACTGCAATCTTAAAAATATGCAGGAGCCTCACGCACTCAATGATTCAACCCTTTTCTGGTGATTTGAATTTACAAGGGTAGAGCTCAACCCAAACTAATACAAGCTACAAAATAGTATTTTAAATGCTTTTCAAAATACATTTGTTTGGAAACTAAGATATCTTTAAAAAATACATGACATGTTTTAGCACATTTAGAATACGTAGTTACAAACAGTGTGAGGGCATTTTTCAACAGCCTTATTCACTACAAGGGATAAATTGAAAAATAATTCATATCTATCCTCCAGCCTTCTCCTATATCGCTATTCCATCTGTGTGATGAAAATCATTTTCCATCAAATTTTGCAAACCTGCTACATAGAGACATTAATGCAGGTAGTAGTTGTCCATAATAATCTCTCTGGCCCTGAAGGTAATCTAAAGCAGTGGTGATTGTTGTCATTATGATCATGAATTCCTCTAATTACTCTATTTCAACTTCTTTGAATGCATTGCTTAAATTTAGTTTCTTAATGAATTCATTCCACCAATCCTTGTGATTCACTAATTGACTAATCAAATCATAGAGTGAAATCCACCATGTGGGAAAAGGATGCAATAACTGATATCCAAATAAAACATGAATGACTTCGGAAGATTTTGGTTGACCCGATGCATTCCATAATGTGGAGCACTTTGCAAGAGGTAAATGATGCATTCGATTGACAGATGAACTACTCAGAGCATTATGATTATGTAATCCAATCATCTGTAGCACAATGCTCTACCTACTAGGCCACCACAGTCCCATGCAGGAGCCTGCATAGAATTCTAATTGATCACCATAGTTCATTTTCATTTGTTAAATCATAAAAAAAATGATAAATCAGAGTTCAAGTACACCCACTGACAGATGGATCAAAGGTATAAACAGGTACGACCGTTACCTACGCCCCAGAGATAGTCGGGAAATTTTGGCTGTATGGGTAGCCAGCATACTGATTCAACAAGTGATTTGCTCAAGAATTTATCCCTGCTCTCTGTAGGTATGTACTCTTTAGTTCAATTCACACCAGCCCCCTTAACTCCTGAAAACTGGTTGAAATCTGTCAAGTGAGTGTGTACTTATTAGGTGTCCATAAAAATGAATCATCTTAATCATAATTGAAAGCTAAAAATTGCTTTTGAATTGGCTCCACAACGTATGCAGTTAAATACTCTTGATTTCAGAGTGCAAACACAACGTGGATGCCAAAAGCCAAGCCAAGTCAATTCTGAATTGAATAACATTGGAAAAGGGTAAAGAGGAATATGTGAAAAATATTAAAGAAGGCGACCTGCTCTAATTATCTATCAAACAAGTGATTCAATCAGAAATGTCACTCTAATGATCATTCATTCAGATTCATGGGGTTGATAAAAATTAGCAGCAGAAGTGAAAAAGCACAAAATAGCACTCATTGTTAGTGACATGGGTGCATGCAGAGAAGGACAAGGTAGGACCACTTCAAAAGGTGAGTGATTGCAGGATGCCTCACAGGAGAGAGCTAATGGTAGCTTACGAAGAAGAGGCTAGATAAGGACAATGAGGAGGTAAGGCAGTAGATGTGGCATAATTACCCCTGGATATCAAAAAAGGACAATGGTAAGCAAAGTATAGCACAGATGCCAATAAAGGATAGAGTAGCTGGTCATTCTAGGTGAGATGTGATGGATCCATTCTATTATGAATGAAAGATTCATGGTTCCACTTAAAACCTTTATGAAAAAATGACACAATTCTTCTGAATAAAATTATCCGTGAAATAATATATCCAATTAAATCACTCATTCGATAGCTAGTCTTCAATGATCTTCTCTTTTTCCACTTCATACCTTACCTCTGTAATTTAAAATTATGTTAGCTCCAGGATTTTGGTATCTAAGAGGAATTTCATCAAAACACTTGACGTATGTAACACTGTCAAAATGTGTGAAGCTTTTAGCAGTGCTTTTAAGTGGTAGCTCCAATAGATTTTTCATTCCTAAAAGAGTGGCTATCTCTCTTGGGGTAGAGTCACGTTCTGCATGTTGCAGTGGCAACTGTTAGTGATACAGTCACTGATGAGCAAAATATTTGAGGGCATCAGAACTTCTTTTTCCTGCAATACCTGGGAGAGAGACTTGTGAGAACAATTGAGACTCTAATTTTGTAGGCACTGATGCATCAATAGATCTTATGACAAGCATGATTTGCCATTTTAACTTTGATGGATGTTAAGTACCCAATATATCTACCCTAACTTCCAAGATAAAGTTGGGATGTCAGGGATCTTGTTGGCAACCGAATTTAATTTATCAATGATTGGTAAAGAAATCAGACAATATGTACACCTTTAAGTGTGGCATGGGAGATAAAGATCAACACACATGCATAAAGATTTTCGTACTGTACCAGCAAAGGATAACCATTGAAATTTGGTTCCAGAAATACTTCTAACTAAACCCTGAACCACCAGCAGAAAAGGAGGGTATGGCTGAGAACAGCAAAAACTCAGATTAACTACATGCTAAAACATATTTTCAGGTAAAGTTATCTGTATGATATCAAGAGAAAGATACACCTTGCATTGGAGAAGGATATGCTCATGACATTCCTCAGCAGCATGTCAATGTCATAGTATGCTAAATACCCAAATAAACTTAGGTATAGATCAAATGAAAATGATGCATCCATACTATTATCGGAACACGTGCACTGTAACCAATGTGCAGCAATATTGTAACATTTATATCGCATTAAATGATGGATCTGATCATCTTTTCTAATCATGCCATTTTTGACGATGCTTGAAATTTCATGGCAACATGGATGAAAATTCATCTGTAGATGTAAGTATCACACCAAATGACAGGAAGAATTAAGCCAAACAATTAATGAGGGGAGAGTCCTAATGGTTTGGTTCAAAAAAGTTTGCCCATAAGGGATATCCATATAGTCACATTTCAAGTGTCCACTGGCACTGAAATTTGTGGCTTCCCAAATAAATTTCAGCAATTTGGTCTCAGTGAAGATGTTTTCATCAGAGTTGCACCGGTATTCTTGTCCCTACAATTTGGAACCTGACTCAACGGGCACTCGGCCACCGGACTAGACCCTCCGACCCTTTCTTAGCACGGACACTAAAGTCCGAAATAGAAGGTTGTATTATAGACAGACGGGAAAGGAAAAGGAGGAAAATAGACTACAATGCATAGACAATTACAGTGTAAAGAGATTAGACAAGACTTCACACCTACAGCTACATATTTCTCGCAAGAAAGTCCGCTCCAAGAGTAAAAATTGAATCGAAATTTTACCACTCATTAATGAATTTTTGATAAGGTAGCAGATTGACCAAAAGATATTTTCTCTATTGTTTAAATCTACCCTAAACTGATATAATACGTTATTATATTAGTAAACACCATTACACAACATTGATTCCTTAGCAGGGATATCAACTTACAAAAAATATTGAGGGGGCCCAAACCGGGGATCTTGACCCGGGAAATTATATAAGTGGTGAGTTTTAAGTTTTTTAAGCATTTTAGAAGAGTCCTATGATCAACATTAGAACCCTGACAGCTCGAATCTCAATATATGGACAATCCGGGGAAAATCGACAAGCCTGGCACATTTTTTCCTCACATCCATAACAAATTTTTGGGGGGGCTCGGGTCCTCTCATTGTCAGTCCCCATGGAGTCAGCACCACTGTTCCTAAAAAAAAAATGAAGGGGTGAGATAATATTTCATTCCATTTAGAACACTACATATTTACAACCTAGCTTACAAAAATAATGAATGCAGGCAAGCATATTGCCAACTTATGTAGCGTGCTGGAGCTAAATGGTTGCAGCAGCAAAAATATAAAGAAAAGATCATAAAAGTTAATTTTTTTTAATGTTGTGGTAACAATTAAGACCTATACTTAAGGTGCATGTCATGAGCGTAATTCTGTACCATGAGCATACTAGCAATAAGCTTAATATTAAGCATTCCATAATTACATGCCAAAATAATGACTCATTTCAAAGGAGGATTTGAACAGGTGGCAGGCATTGAAGAGGTAGGTGTAGGAGAATGAAGACATCGTGGTAAATGGAGGGAAAAATAAAAGCTGCTCTATACCCCAGTAGTCACCAATGTTGGCTATTCATTGACACCCTATAATGGCTATATGTTCATAATAAGATGAGGACCAATTAATAGCCAATATCTGATTTCTGAACTGAATTAATAGTCAACATCTGAGAGGGACTTGCCACTCTCCCTCAAAATCATGCGCAGTGGGGGCAATGCTCCTTCTGTAACTCTGGATATTTTGAAAGTATGTAGATAGATATGCATATGAAAACATTGGAGTGCCTGGACTCAAATGATTGGGCTTTGAATACGTAAGTTGGAAAGCAATCCTGAAAACTTGTGTGCTGAGGACTAAAATAGTTGTAAACTCTACGATTAACCATTGTAAACATAATGGGGTAGCCGATATTGAGTTACGTGGGGTAACCAATATAACCAGATGTGGTTGCCCATATTGAGTTTCATGGAGTACCCAACGTTGGGCAGTCAGGCTTTCATTTGCAGTCTATTTCCATGGCCAATGAAAGCCAATATGGCCATCTTGGGTCCAACATTGGCAAAATGTGGTAGGCTACTGGAGATATGCTAAAAAAGGAGAAAAACTTTTGGAAGAGATAAGGAGAAGATGTATTGGGAGGCTGGAGGCGGGTAGGAGGTAGGATTACCCCTTCCTCTAATAGGAATGGTTTGCTCACAGGGGGGATATGAGATGCAAGTTGTATCACAGAAAGTAGTTTTAGGGGGAATAAAATGCTTGGGTAGGAGAGGATTTTCAAATTTCTTATATACTAGGTTAAGAAAAAGACTTCGCTGTTTCACAAAATAAAAATATATTTGCGACCTATTTCGATACATCGAAACAGGTCGCAAATATATTTTATTTTGTGAAACAGCAAAGTCATTTCTTAACCTTTGTGCATCATGAAGGAGTTTCACCATGTTACGCCAACCACCATCGCATTTTTCATATATACTAAATACAGGTGGGTGGGAGTAGTGACTTTTGGGGATGTAGTGCAGTAGGTTATAATAATAATAATAAGTAATACAAAAATTAGAAATAATGAAAGAAATGACAGACTATTTTCTACTGCGAGAAAGGATAGTCACTCCAAAAGCCTTCCAAGGTTACACCTTTAACAAAATGCACCAGGAACACATACAAATTGTACAAGCAAAGATGTTATCAAGGCAAAATGCATGGTGGCTATAGAGTATATACTAAGATTTGGAAAATAGAATTAAGAATTGTGTTCCATGTGATGAACAGAATTTTATAAGTGATTCTACGGACATGATTTCTTGGGCCCTAGCTAGGAAGGTATGAGAAAAAGTGCACATTAACACGTTCCGTGCTGATGACATAGCGTCTACGTCATGGCAGCCACTACCCAGTGACTGATGACGTAGACGCTACGTCATGCTTCCCTTTTGCGTTATATTCCGCCCTGAGCGCCAGCCACCGCTGTTAGGGTATGGGAGAGGATCAGTCACCACTCTTCGCCTGTTTGCCGTGCGGATAGCTCAGAAAATTTTTTTTTTCGATTTTTTCTGTGTTTTTCTATTTTACCCGGTTTTGTTCTGCAAGGACATCTTTGGGGGTGGCTTTTTACAATGTATTTCTTTATTACTTTCATTTTATAATGCAGAAAACAGTTATATATTCTCACAATTGTTCTTATACCTTAAAAAAAACTTTTACAAATATTCAAAGCGAAATAATGAAAAGATACTTTTGCATTTGACGAGGATAGGTAATTACTTCATTACAAGGTATTTTATCTTTCTTTATGACTTTTAACGCAATGATTAGATTGTGTTTATTTAATTGGTTTTTATAAGAAGGAATACAATTATTTTTCCCTTGTTGTTATTTTCATTTTTAACGTCAATTAACGCTCTCGTGGTAAATTGCTTAGCTGGTTGCCTAATTTCGGACATACTCCAGGTATGTGTATTTTTATCCTCACGATAATAATAAATGCTTCCGTTCTTATACTTTTAAAGTTTCCGAGTGAATTTTATTTGCTATGATTTCATCATGGCAAAATTTGTTGCTATACCTTTGTTTATTTGCTGCTATGCATGAAATAATAAGTATATTTGCATAAATTTTACAATAACTTCAGTAAAGTCCTGGTTCCACATTGCAATTTATTTTTACTATATACATTTCATGCACAATAGCTAGACTTCCCCATCGTTATGTTCACTAGCATTTGAATTAGAGACTCCTTACTTGATTTTTTCCATAATATCCTAAATACTTAAAAGCATTCTATTTGGCATCCTCCCCAACAAAAAAATGCCTAAGAGAACAATTTCCACTAACCCATTTGCATGCCGCCGAACTCGGAGAAACTGATCCGGCCCGAGGATATATACATCCGAGGATATAAAATGGGCATTACGTGTCCTGAAGGAAATTTACTAGATGGGAATATTTAACTATAGAAGAATTTCCCCACTTTTTGGCCTTATTTTTCGTACTAGAATTATCCAAATCTCCCGTATCTCCAATAATTGAAAAGCTTGATCTTTATATGACTTGCATTGCTTCAGGAGAGAGAAGTCGCTTGATCAATTCATGTCAATTCTCCAAGCCCTTCAAATCAACAAGAACCTATCTACGTTCTCTGACTCTAACACTCCTCTGGCCCACCGATTATTCAAAATTATCCCCATATAGACGCATTCAAGGAATCAATGGAAAATGTAGTGACCCGCTCACGTGACCTAAGTTTGGAAGATTCTATGGTTTCATGGAGAGCTAGGCTGGGATATAGTGAATATGTGAGGGAAAAGCGCTACTGGTACGCAATAAAGTTGTATATGTTGACGGAAGCAAAGGGTTTGGCGCTGCAGGTCCTCCAACTCAGAAGTGTCTGGAAAAGGGCATTCGGAGAGGATGGTAAATAAATAATGGAGGATCATTTAAACTGAGGCTAATCCTTTTATATTGATAACTTTTATAACAGTGTAGCCAGTTCTAGATTTCATCCAAATGGGAAACCTAAATTGATGGGGACACTGAGGAGAGGCAAGAAAGTTATTCCTCTTTTGGTGCTCTGCTACAAAATAAAGAAAGGTGAGGTGGTGGAGGCCTTTCATGAGGATAAAATCGGTATCCTAAGGTGGACGGATGAGAGGGAAGTGTGGATGATCATCGCTGAATTGAGTGCAAAAAATGAACGAATCTACGAAAAAACGAGGGTGCACGCTGAGAAAGCCACATGCGGGTGGTTGAACATAGCAATTACAATTGTGGCCTCTATCATTGGAATCAAATGGTGTCTGACTTTCTCATTGAAAGAAAATTCATCAAATGGTACTAAAAATTGGGAATCCACCAACTGAAATCACTGTTGCTGAAACGTAATTTTTATTCAAAGAAAGTTTTTGTAAAATTCCTCTCATCGACTTTCTAATTCCAGTTATAGAATCCCTTATGATCTGAATCTGTACCTTCGATCCATTTGAGGAGATAAGTCATCCTAGCCTGTCTCAACCAAAACCAAGGGCTTATTAGGACATTTCCCCGATTACATATGAAAAACACGATAGACAGAAAAGACGAAAACAGAAGAGATGTAGGCAGTGCTTCAAGAAGAATGTCCACCAGGATACATCAAATTATAGCCCCACCTGCCTATCTGATCCTCGATTGTGTCTTGACTGTTTCCAGAAGTATCACAAGAATTTGTGATGCAGAAAATGATTTGCCCAGCGGAAAAAAATTATTTTTTAATGTTTACCATTTATATTTTCTATTTCAATATTTATTTAAAAAGATATTATTTTATGCGAAGTATTTAGTAACTGAAAAATTATTCTAAAAATACTGGTCAATTTTTGATTTGTAAAACAATATGTTTCATTGCAGCAATTCTTTGTTTATACAAATTTTCCCTTTCATTTATAAACCAATGTATATCATTATAAAATCTTATCCAGAGGATATCATATCGTTCATAATAATTTTTCCACCAAAGGGAGCAACACTTTTGCTGGAAATATTGGTTATACTCGCAATATTTTCTTTTGAGCAATAGAACATTTAAAATCGTATTTGAATGTATCATTTCCAGATTATAAAAATAATGTTTGCTGCATTACTATTTCCATTAGTTTTTTCCAGAAAGTGATAAAGTTTGAACGGTTTTTCGCTACAGTACTGACAAAGAGCAAAGAAATGTGGGAAACATGTAGGTGTGTTGCGGGAAGGTATCAAAAGTTTGACAGGATACTTAGAAAATTTAAATTTCAAATTTTTAACAAATGAAGGGTTATTTTAAAAAAAAAAGTGCGAAAACATGTAGCAGGCATCATAAATCATAAGATCACGTCGTTAAAATAATAATAAAAAATACAAATTTTTGCCTAAAAGTCAGCCACAGGGTATTTTCTTCAAAAAACTGTCAGCACGGAATGTGTTAATAGGGGTCAGTGCAGTGGCACTCATTTTACTGCAGGCATGGTGACATTTACTTTAATGGCTGCAGTACTGCAATGTGGAATGCAAGGGGAAACCACCATATTATTATCCCAAGGATTCACTGCTACTCCACTTATCTCTTTAATATCAGGCCAGTGGGGGATACATACGGGGGGCACATGGGGCATGTGCCTCCCACTTGTGGGTCCGCCCGCTTTGCCGACCATTGCAGAGCCACAACTGTAACTTTTCTGTATCATAAGATGGTATTGTCTTGAACATGTGCATAATCATTTTAAATAAAACTTTCTTAAACTTTGCATAGCTTGATTATGTATTTTTCATTAAGATATAAGTATGCAAAGGTAGCTCAAGATATCTTTTGTGACATCTCCTTTAGTTTTTTCTATATCAGTTACTGTATTGAATTCTCTTGAGTAAAATAATGTGAAAATAAAATAGTCCCCATTTGGATCACTGTATGGAGACTACTTGGGAGGGTAAATCAGTCAATTGTAATAAAATTTTCAGGAGAAAAACCTGTGATAAAATTTTGAGGTTAGGAGTGAGATAACATCAAGCTAACAGAGGACTACAGAACCTAAATATGAACATGGGAACAATGACCCTTGACATGTGGTAGATGTAGAAGTAGAAGACCTCAAAAAAGTTATCACAGAATTAATAAAACAGATACGAGATGAATTAAATCTAATTATATACAGTGATTGAAAATCTGTCCTCGAAAAAGGTCAAGAAGGCGGAATATATGGAGATTTTGAATCAGAAAGACAAAACAAAAGAGGAGAAATGCTTATTCAATTCTGCACAGAACACAGGCTGGTGATTGCCATCAAATACTGGGCCTTTTCATCTCAAACCAGGCAGATTGTGCAAAATCATGTTAGGTGACCATCAGGTAAATTGTTATTCCTCTTTAAGTGATTCATTTGAAAGATGTATCCTTATGATGAATTGTGATAGCTTTAGTGGTATTTTGATATTTTTTTTGCTTTTTGCCTTGCCATAGTTGGTCATGTTTTGTACCAAATCTATTTTATTCACTCCTCACAAATGAGAGTTGCATACAATTAAGAGGGAGGGGGAAATGAAGATTCATTCTACTTAGCATGCACAATGAGTATGTAGTAGTTGCGGATGGTATTCTTAAATCCAGTAACTGAATGCAAGTTCAATAATGGGTATCTTCATTGATTTTTATGTATTTAAACGCCTGGTATTCGTCTCAAGCAGTTATAAATCAGCTATCATTGTTCTTCAAAATGTACAAATGGGCATTTAGTGCAGCGATGATTTTGCATTTTCATTGTGAGGTAATATAAAAGACAAAAATGTGCAGAAGTGTCAAGACGACATACAAAGCCATGGGGAGATACCTAGGATTACCAAAAAAATATTACAAATACAGTGATCATCTAAGCTAATGATTATAGCTTTGTTGGACCTACTATAAGATCTCTGAAGGCCTTTAAGTTGAACAGTAACCAAATTTTGATACTTTTAGCAATTTATATTTTCTATTAAAAGACAGTGTGGACAATAACTATCACTAAAATTGATTTATATAAATATGAACTTTCACAAAAATTGAATAATATAAAACATGCACGTCATAGAAGAAGAATATCTCAGCAGCTTTTAATAAAGCCAATTGTGGAAACTCAATCCATTACCAAGTTAAAATTTTGACTATTTTACCAATAACATATTTCAACTTAGAAGTTATGGCTTCTGTTCCAAGCCCATACAAAACTTTGTTTAGCAAATCACCCAAAGCTAATAAACAACGAGAAATATGGGCCAATACTGATGTATACTGCAGATGGCCTCTCTCTGAAGAGTAAATCATGATACATATGATTGCTCACTAATATTTTTTGAAAGACAGTGATTTCTTGTTTTTAAGTCTTCATCAGCATGAAATGTTGACTATTGAGAGTGATGTAGAGGTAAAAAAAAATCTTTGTGAGCCCATCAATTAGAGAAACCAAAACTTTCATGGTTGACAATCTGAAATATAGCAAGTTCTACTCTGAGAGAACAAGTGAATACAAGAGAGGACCAGTGCATACTTGCAGGTGTATTATTGCTCTGATTTCAAACTTGTATTCCACAGTTTCAGTAATTTTAATCCCTCAAATACTAAGAAGAATCATTTATTTTAGATTAATCTGCTCTAATCTGCATTTGCGATCGCTGAATCTGAAACATACATACATATGGGCGGCGTGGCGGATACATATGGGGGTCACAGGGGGTACCCTGTGACCCCCATATGTATCCGCCACTGCCCCAGAGCACATTCATGGGCAAGAAATTTTAAAATGGGCGATTTGATATACTTTAGGGAGTATAAATGGGAGAAAAGTGATTGGAGGCCAGGAATGATAGCCGAGGTTGAATACAGAGTCATAAATTAATTCTAGGGATGGAGCAGTATAAAGGCATCACTTAAATCAAATTTGATACAGATATATTGATAATGATATCTCTGATTTTCCCCCCAAAAGAACCCGAGAGAGAGGACCATCAGCAGCACCATGATGAGCTGGCCCCACTAGTATTTGAGGCTAGTGGCACAGTGAGGGGAGGGTTTTGAGGGATGAACATAAAATGTCTACAATGAATTTTTAATGGGAAGGTAAAACATATATATTTCTCATGTGACTGTTGCTCATTCTATAAATAGGTTTCAGCTGCTATGGTAGAGTAAAAGTCTTAAATAAGAAAAAAGTCACAGCTATGTACAATTTCCATTATTTCAATATCGAAAATATTCCACGCAGTGAGTACATTATGAGAAAACAGTATTCTACTCAGTCAAATTCCAAGATTTGCCATGAGATGAGTCATTTTAATTCAGATAAAAAGCATAGGTACTGATTGGGCCAAAGTGGCATCTGTACATGGCACTGAAGCTGTTACATCTTGGCTAATAACAAACAGTTGACAAATAATGTTCAATCTGTGAACCATACAAATATTATTAATAGGCATGTGGAACGAGGGTGGGCTCGCGGGCTTATACTCCTAGGCCTGGGTCTTTAAGCTTTCGCTTTTCACTCCAGCACCATGAAAGGGGGGGAGGACAAGGAAGGAAAAAGGATGAGGGCGCCGCCACGATAGGAGCCCGACGATGCCTCCAAGGAGTGGATAGGGATGAGGAATACCACACCATCACTGAGGCGGACCCACTACTACCAAAACCATTACTTTCTATTTCTAAAGAAGAGATGTTTCATAAGAAAAAATACCCTATGAGGACAGAAATTTCTACGATTTTTGATAGATTATTGTAAATAGGCAGAGATAATAATAGATTCAGCTATAAACACTCTCAGATACTGTGTTCAAGAAACGGAAAGTTAGAAAGACCCTGAGTATAATACTTACCATTACTGACTTCATTGTGTTAGTTTATGTAACAATACTGGTGGATCATTAAAATCACTGCAGCATCTTTGGAGAAGAATGAAACTAATTTCACATTTATATGTTGCTCATTGGTTTCAGTAGACAAAATATTAAAAGATGTATGTGAGTGTTGTTGCCATTATCAATAAGTATTCTGCACAAGTTTCGTCACTCACCTTTCCAAGTCTCTAGCAATGGGCATTTAGAGACATTTCAATCAATATAAGTACACTCTATTGATCTTTCATTCAGTTAATGGACACAACAATATGTCCCATAAGCATTACCTACCCAATGTGGATGCTAAGGAGAATGAATCAACAATTTTTTTGCCCTGGAAGTTATGCAACTTTCTTGTGTGGTAAGAAGTAAATCATTAGATTTGGTCAAAAACATGAACAACTTTGCATGGTAAAAAGGAAAAAATATCAAAATACTACCTTTTTTATATTTTTTATGATGTAATGCCCTTCCCATTAAGATGTACATATTTATAGGCTAAAATTAAAGTAAAGTACATCAAAAGAGTTTAAGGTGAGAGGCAAAACTAGTTTATGTATACTTTGTGTACTTTGAAAATAATATGATAAGTTAGATGAGTAAAAGTTAACAAGCATTCTTCAGAAAACAGTAGTGAATTGGAAGGTTAAGTGATTCCATTGCAGTTGTATTATCACTTTCAAAAGTCGGGCGCAGCCGTCACTGGGCTTTCCCAAAATCAACCTTCACGTATTGCTTATGCGTTCCATGCCTGCTGAGAGTCAATTTAACTTAATCGCTAATATGGCTGGTGCAACTTGACCTTTTTACTCTCGCCAACAGACCCAAGCAATATTTCCTGACTAGGAAGTCTTCGAGAACCCACAAACCCTCCCCCAATCCCATAACTCCAGAACTCGAGAACACCAGAACCTCCCATACCCAAAAATGTTCACCCTCGAAGGAAGCCGAGAGGGAATTACGGTTTAGTTGGATTTTTGCCTTATGAGGTATTAGAGAAAATCTTTTGGAATTCCCTTCGGGTTGCCGCAAGGCTGAGTCCAACGAAAATGTGAGAAAACCATTTTCGATGCATTATGAAAATAGTATTCCTACTTTTTGAACTCAATGCACCTTGATGTAATCATGATTACCTTCTGTATCCGGCTTCACCCGTTTTGGTGACCAAAACTTGTGGTTATCTTCCCACTATAGTGCTTGAAATTTAAGCTATCCCATCATTAATAGTTTCGTCAAGCTACAAGTTGTCCCTATACCTCGAAAATCCCCTCTTACTACTGTCCTGGATATTGGACGACAAGATAAATTGTTGAAGGGACATAGGTTTGATTTTTATCATTTGGCAAACAATTCAATTAGGTATGCCTATCCTATTAAGGCCACGTCTCTTCTAAAATTCTATTGGAAAAATAGTCTTTCAGATAGTTGTAATTCTTCAGAAAAATATGCATATTAGTAGCAATTTTGTAATAGCCAAAACCAGCTTAAGAGGAAAGGTTTCTGAGTTACATAAAACGGTTGAGTGAAATTTGTCATAGGACCAGAAACGAAAGCAAAAATTGCATCTAACGTGTCCTTAAGAGGCATTTCTTCTCTTAAGAGTATATTGAATGCCAAGTATTTTTATTCTCGTGAAAAAGAAACACCAGTTTATTTTTACTCCATTCGATGGTATTCACCACATTCTGTGCTGACAAATAATCACTTTAAATTATTGAGATAATATAATATCGTATTTAACGAGAAAAATTCTTGCGTTGGATGTGCCCCTAGAGGTATTAGATTATTTTGAAATTTTAACCCTCGATAACTCGAGGTGTTTGCTGTTAACAGACTTTTGAAAATGTTTTGTATACGTTATATACTGGAACACTTAAAAATACATACATTATGCTCCAAGAAATACATCAGATGAATTAGTTAACAGGCTACTGCGGTACTTCGTGTTACGAAAAGGCAAATTGCGGACCTGTTATTCAAGCTGAGTACTATTTGAGCGTTACAGAGGGTGAGAAACACCAAGATCTTAAGGGAAGAATGGGTAAAATAGAAACTTGTGGCATATGAAATATCCCCGGCAACCACCTACTATGAGAAAGTGCGGCCAACGGAATGCCAACTAAGCTGTTTTATAAATTTCGAATTAGACCAACAGATAAGTATTACCCATTAAAATGGATACAGATTTTTAGTGTGACTTTGCTTGAATAAGTATTTACATAAATATGCGAGTATTTTAGCAAAGAGGTTATATGTTATTGCAATATTAATTTGTAGCAATGTAGCATTGACATTATCTCGTCAATAATTTTTTAAACTTAGGAACCCTTTGCCAGCTAAATTTTCCAATGAGTGTTGAATATTTTTTTGTCGCAGGAAAGGTTGAGAATATGATTAGGAGTTGTTTAGTTTGAATGAAAAATAATGATGTTATGCCAGAGACGTTTGTTCTCCAACTATGTGATTTAGTATAATCATTTTCACAGGTTCATCAAAATTCAGTTTGGATCATGCATAAATTTTTGGCAATATAAAGTTGTATGAAAATGAGGACATTCGGTCATTGACTCAGTGCTTCAACCCAGAGGTTGGTTTGGCTAGGTAAGGTTAAAGCTCACCATAGACAAAGCCACATGCGTACAAAATTCACATGTTCAGGGTAGTGGGCCAGTTCCTTTCCCTAGGCCACCTCGCACTCCGAGGATTTTTTTAGGGGTGTCCAAAGGCCTCACCCAGGACTTTGTTAAGTTTTAAAATTTTCAATTATGTGAACAAATGAAAAATATTCCGGTTCAATTCTACAGACGAATCATACAAAATTATACCCTTACAATGTTTAAATAGTACCCAATGTAATGAAAATAAGTAAAAATTTCCCCCTGCAAATCGCAAATGGAAAAATACCATATTTTTCGAAATTTTTATAAAAACTGTATACTTTACACTAAATTTGTCAACTGATTGAAAGTAGAATAAGCTGATTCTTTTCAAAAATATGGTTTATATGTGTAACATGTGAAAAGTTGCAGGTTAAGCAAATTTATAATTATTGCAGTATCATGATATTCAAAAGATCGAACTTCACTGTAAAAAAATATATCTCGCTCTTTTGATGTGGTGAAACTTCGCCATTATCATGTGTGATGATGATGATGATGTGTCGTTTTTTCACTTGGATATCAATATTCCACAAATTTTTCTTAGCTTTATGTTATTATTTGAATAATGTAGTGAATAACTTAAAGAAGGCAGTGCTGGAAGGAAAGGTAGGCTCTCAGATCACTTCCTGAATACTCCATGGAAACCTACCTCAATCTGTAGAATACGATAATAATAATAATAGTGGATAACACGTCCTCTTGTCCTCAAGTCTTGGTATTCAAAATTACATGACTGTGGAAAATATATTTAGAATTCATTGCTATTAAAGTGCAAAATTGCCACTCCATTTATTTATCACGTAATGTGATTTTTTCTGGCTGCAAATTTTTTTGCCATATCGATCCTAAATTTCTACGAGTAAATATTAAGAGGAGATCAAGAAGAGGTTTTACTAATAGCTTAAGGATAAGTAAAAGTGGATGATATACTTTAATCTAAATTCTTCCAGATGTAACGCCTTTGGAAGAATCACAAGCATCTTAGTCATGTCGATGAAGGCTGTCAGAAAAATCTCATTTGTTAGCTAAATCTGCTTTTAGGAAAATGAAAATTCACCAGTGAAAGCAGACACTTAAGACGGAATAACGCCTTTGGGGCGTATGATGATATATTTCGATGCTCAGCGCATGTTCATTTTGCCACGAAAATTGCTGAAAAGTAATCAAGATTTCATGATGTGAGGAATGAACAGAACATTTCGCTTTGCGTTGATGTATTAGAAATGAAATGTGCATACTTCCAGAAACATCTTTAATATTTAGTAATATCACCATTTTTTTTCAATTACAATCCGTAACCGTGATTGCATGGAATCAATTATATTTTCTAATAATCTGGGACGTCTGCCTATAGAATTCTAAGTATCCTGTAAATGGGCCTCTAACGCCTCTGAGCTCTTCTCTCCGTGGTAATCCCATTCCTTCGTAATTATTCCCCAAACGTTTTCGATGGGGTTAAGATCCGGTGAGTTAGAAGGCCAAGGTAAAACATTGAGGCATGGATTTTCTTAAAAAAAATGCTTGGTTACATTAGCTTTATGAATCGGACAATTGTCCTGCACAAAAACAACCTCTTCATCCTCAGGAACGACTTCTTCTATGTAGGGCAATAAGTAAGTTCTTAAAATCTCAACATAATCCTCGGCATTCATTCTGGCTGGGGTTTTAACTAGCGGTCCTGGTCCAGCCGCAGATATTGCTCCCCAAAAACTCAGACTGATGTGACCATGATTTTTTGTTCTTATTAAATTCTCTTCATTATACCTGTAAAAAATGGTCAATATTCAAATGATTCTCATCATGAGCTTTGGTGTCAAAAATTATGTTGGTAGTATAGTACAGCTGTTATTTGTAAACAGCTTGTTTATTTTTTTGCTGTCGTCGCCCTCTTTAGAGGGAAGAAAAATAAAGCTGAGAGCGGAAAATGCTATGCATTTCATCTTAATACTACGCAATTCCAATAAATTTAACATGCTACCTCAAGCTAAAGGAATCATTACCTTGTATTTCTCGGCCTCCAAAGCTACACCTTCCCGTGCTGGTTGCTTATGAAAGTTTTCTCGCCTGAGAATATCACGAGGTTCCAGTAAGTTTGGGGCATACCAACGTAATAGTTAGCAAATTGTAAACAGGCTTCACATTGTATTTTGCTGGTAGAGGGTTTCTTGGCAGCCCTGTAATGCTTAATCCCACCCTCGATGATTCGGCATCTTACCGTCGCATAGCTACAACCTAAATTACCGTGAATGTTCAACCCTGCTAGACCACCAGTTGATAAGGGATTTTAACGAATCATCTCCCTCATGTCTTCGTCTTGCTGCCTGGTAGTTTTTTTGGACGTCCGCTTTTTGCTTTAGTCTCTAATGTCTCGTCATCATCAACTTTTCTTTTAATCCAATTGTACACAGTTTTTCTATCAACTCCTAATTCCGCAGCTATTTGCAACACAGTTTTCCCACTGTCAAAATGTAAGGAGACTATTTATCCCCTTTGAGCTGCGCTTAAATGTGCGTTGGCCCGACGATCCATTGCCTCTGTATTTTCGAGGCCACACTACTTCCCAGAGTGGAAATCACCTTACTGAGAACCTTATTTATCTTTTGCCCTCTCCTCAGTGGAAGTGCGTGGAAGGTAGCAGGGGATTTAGAGATAAAGGAAGAATGCAATGGAAAGACCTTGATGGATATTAAGATCGCAAGTAAGTCTAACGGGCCGCTTCAAGTCATGGAGCGCATAGGCAATACCCCAAGTTCGAGGCCAGCAGAAAACGTAGTTCCTCGTGCTGGCCGTGGGGACCAACTTTTGGAAGTGACTGAACAGGTGGATTAAGAATGCATAAGTGAGGGCAGATATTGGAGAATCAGCAGGGGCAAATGTTGGCTGAGGTGTGAGAAAATGTTGTCCTTTAATGCCCTTCCTGTTTAACTAATATGCAAAGGAAATGGTGAGGGAATCATGTTAACTGAAGAGTTAGAGGAGGGAGTTACTGAGGGTTGTTATATGACTACAGCAGGATTACACACATTAGGACTAAATTTATGCAATTTAGTAACGTCTTGCAAGCAAAGAAATTGAGGGTTAACTTAAAAGTAGATTCACACTAACTTGTGCCGGAGGAGCACTTTTAACTCTTTTGGCAGCACATTGGGAGAAAATGAACACGGAATACAAGAATATCAGTAGGAGAATTAGATTAGCAAAGTAGGTGTTGAATGATCATCATTATGATCAGGGGTGGATCCCGGATTTTTTCTGGGGGATACAGGGGTCTAATAGGGTATCGATCTTCTTATATGTACTTAATTAAAGACAAGATAAAACAATTATTGTACAAAATATTCTCATTGTTTTAACTAGAAAGTTATTAATATGAAATTAAATGATTGAGGCAACGTAATACACAAAACAATACAAACGTAATGATAAAAGTATAAAAAAATTTGTCTACTACATATATAAATAAGCATCTGGGGGGGGCACGTGCCCCCGTGCCCCAACCCCCAAATCCACCTATGATTGTGATGCTACAAAGGGAAACAAGAGACAAATTAAACAACTGAAGTAAAAAAACAACACAATATCACCACACCAACATTTGGAAACGTTTTCAAACACCTTCTTTCACAAATTTTACCAACATACGATGCCTTCAGATCCAATTCAGAAGGTTAGAGTATTCGAAACTATTGCAAATTACTAAGACCTAACCCTCAGACAAATTAATGATTTACAGTACAATCTCTTCAACCCCACCCCAACCCCAAAAAAGGCAGATTACCCCTAGTAACGAGGAAGTCCTAAGAAGGGTAGGAGAGAAGAGAAGCCTCATGAAAACCTTAATAAGAAGACGGAACAACCTTATAGGCCACATCTTGAGACATGATGGCCTGATGAAGACAATCGTCGAAGGACAGGTGGAAGGCAAGAATGGAAAAGGAAGACCTCGAACAAAATATATGGAACAAGTAAAGAGAGATGTGAAAGAGAAGAAATACGTAGGAGTGAAAAGATTAGCTGATAGGAGAACTGAGTGGAGAGCTGCGTCAAACCAATCCTAGGATTGTTGACCAGTGATGATGATACCCCTAGTGAAAAAATCTATTGAAATTCTTTTTCCTATGATAATTTGACAATGGGAAAAGCTTGTTCCTATGGGAAAATTTTATGTTCATATAAGAAACTTTTATTTTTCTATAGGAATGTAAATAATTCCTATAGTACTATTTTACAAAACACAAAGGTAAAATGTCCATTGGTTTCCTATGGTGTTTTGGAAAATACTATATAGAAATTTCAGGAAATTCTCTAAATCCCCATAGGAAAATGAAACTTTCCTATAGGAACATAAAATTTTCCTACAGGAACATAAAAGTTTCCAATAGGAACAAATGCTTCCCATTTTCAAATTACTATAGGAAAAAATATCCTATAGAGATTTTCACTAGGGACTGACAAGAATCTTGCCAGAGAATCAAAACGACAACTTATACGGGCATAAATATAAATGCAAGTTTTTTTTGTTTGAATTTAGTCAAAAGCTCACAGCAATTGAGTGATTTTGACCATATCCACAAAAGAAAGATAGCATATCAAACTCACGCTCTCGTGGTGGCACATACTTGGGAGCTACTCTGGATTAGGGTTACCATCTTAGGAGCCTTTCCGAAAGCACTTTCGCTCAAGATGATCATTGCGGCAAAAAATATTCTCTTCCGCCAATCTAAACTGGTAAATTCTAACCTGGTAAAATTAGTTCCCTCAATTTTCTTCCAAAACTGTTCGAACAGCCGCTTCGTAACCTTCTCATGCTGCACGCTGCATTCATTTGTTTACTTGTGTTCGTTGCTCCCATAGGCCAGTCAAACCAGCCCAACCAATACGATTGGTCAAGTTAAACCAATCATCTCTTAGAAAGGAAAGTGGGTATTTAAACGGTCTATTTCAATATATCAATCAATTCTCTTGAATCAAAGCGTCCTGTTGAAAAAATATAGAGTAAAAACGATTTATCATCATTTAAATTGCCATTTCAAAGAAATTAGCACATATTCTCGCATGTAGCTCCCGAGAAAGCGTAACTAATGAGGATTATAACTATAGCTATTTCTTCAGAAAATAGATGTCAAGTAAGGTACAAGTTAAAAGGGTGTGGGTGCTTTTTCAACCAATTATAGCCAATTTCGGGGAAATTCGTTTGAAGGGAAGCACTTTACGAATTGGGTTCATTAGGAGGCTCTTCACTTAAACGTACCCGGTCAAAAATTTCTAGGGGGGGGGTTGATATAATATTGAGAGATGCATAGATTGATAGAGGCAAACGATTGATAGATTTCATTTTTGGAAACGCTTTACAAATTTTCTTTCAAAAATTTAAAATTCATTCGGTGGGTATTTCAAAAAAAGGAAAATTCAATACCTCCATTGGCTACAAGGCTTGATTTCGTCGTATCGCTTCAAAATAATGAAGAAATAGAGCTTTCCCGGCGAATAAACTTCGTAAGAGATAGAAATAATTCCTTAATAGACTTAAAATGTTCTCGTGATCGCCACCGGGCCAGGGACTGCATAACTGCTGACTTTCCGATGTCCAACTCGGCCATCGTCCTTAGGGCTGTGAGTGTCGAGTGAGATTTTTTCTTGCTTAAGTAAAGTAACTCTCGTGACAGTCTCAGCAGTCACCTGACCACGAGAGTGACTGTATATAAGCGAGGAAAAATCTCACTCAACGCTCACAGCCCTGATGACGATGGCCGAGTTGGACCACGAAACGTCGGCAGTTATGCAGTTCCTGACCCGGTGGCGATCCCGAGAACATTTTACGAATTGAAAATAATGATTTTAGTACTAAAACCTGTTCGATAGATGCATACCACGGAGACCCTGCGACGGAGAGTCAATTTCTTTTTTTTTATTGATAGAGCCGTTGACTTTCTGGCTAACGTTCACTCATCTCGCTGAAAATGCTGCAGCCTTGGGGTAAACGCCCTCTCTGCGGTTGACTGCGACCCCCTTACTGCGGGCTAGGAAGATGACGGAGAAGGGGGAGGGTGAGGCTGGGGGTAGGTACACACCCATCTCTGGAACAGAATTGAGGGTTTTAGTGAGCGAGCGATTTGCTGCTTTATTCGTGCCGTCGGAGGTTAAGTAAGAGGGCCGCGTGGGAATTGAGCGGTGCCCTCAATTCGCTTTACAACCCTACAGACTCACTCAATTCTTTGTATCTCTCCCTTTCCCTCTCTTTCAGCTGACGCCCCACGGACCAAATGGACTGTGAATGTGGGAAGAAGAGCGAGGGGAGAGGATGAGAGGACGCGGCGGGAGAGGTGTATTAAGATGGCGAGAGGAATTCCTGGCGTTCGCCCACGAAAATTCCCCGGACGGCCAACTCGCGGGGGCGTTCCTGGAACAATGAGTCATTCGCACAACTCTATCCAAACTCTTCTCACCGTTCCGACTCGAGTGATTAAAGCCTGAATCACGCGATCATTTTTTCCGTCACTCAGAATCAGTGGCGGATGCAGAGAAGGGTTAGGAGGCGCGGCGTAGTCAGGAATTTCGTTCGGGGGGGAGGCAAAACCAGGGATGGAATTTAAAAACAAAAACAGTGTACTAAATGGGGGTTTTATACTAATTTTAACACTTTTCATAATCGAAAAAGCTTAATTTCACAAAGAAATATTTTTATTCATGGACCATTATAAGGCTTCTCTTCTCTCCAAATCTTCTTAGTACTTCACCATTACTAACTCGGTCGATCCATTTGATCCTCATCGTTCTTCTGTAGCACCACATTTCGAGGGCCTCCACAAGGAAGTGCTAAGAAGAGTTGGAGAGAAGAGAAGCCTCATAATGGTCCATGAATAAAAATATTTCTTTGTGAAATGAAGTTTTTTCTACTATGAAAAGTGCTAAAATCAGTTTAAAACCCTCTACTTAGTACCCTGCTTTCAAAAAATTTCCACCCCTTGTTTTGGACCCCACCCCCCGGACGTCTATCCTCGCTACCCCACTGGTTATGAGGGCTAATAGCCCCTCTCAGAAATATAAGCAGTATGAAATCAAAAGAACGTTGCGTGGAGTGGAATTTTTCCTTATTGAAAGAACTCTCGCAATTTTCCAAGATTATGAACTTTTATTCTGACCAAGGTTTCGATGTTACTACATCGTCTTCAAGGTACAGAATGGTACCTTGTAAAAACTATTTTGTACCTTGAAGATGATTCAGTAATATCAAAACCTAGGTCGGAATAGAATTTTATAAACGTAGAAAATTGAATGTGTTTCTTTCAATATGAGCAGAATAGCCCAGGTGAAGAGAGCACTCCACCAAAAAAAATTCTACTCACAGTGGTCAGTTTAAACATATAAGTAATAAGAACTTCCATTTGGCGTATGCTTCTCTACGGAAGTGAGGTATGGACAATGACAGCAGCGGAGAAATCAAGGGTAAAGGCCTTCGAAATGTGGTTTTACAGAAGAATGATGAGAATCAAATGGATCGAACGAGTTAGTAATGAGGAAAAGCTAAGAAGAGTTGGAGAGAAAAGAAGCCCCATGAAAATCTCGATAAAAAGGACTTTAGTCTCACATGGGGACTACATAAAATGGTAATTAAGGGGACTTGAATTTAAACTCGATAAAATGGTGATTGCTCTCAGTTATCGAACATATTCAGAAGAGGAGAGCCCCAAGACAACCTTAAAGTCCTGTCGCCAGCCTCGAAATTCCCAAAAGTTTCGTAACCTCCCGGACCCCCACTACTGCTGGTAGGTTACTCCCCATGTGGAGCTTCCTAATGCATTCCTCTTAAGCTGAACGAAAGCCTTGAAGTTAGTTTTTAAATTTTCTTATTTCATGCTATTCAGTATTTACAATTTCTATTATAAACGACATTTGCAATATACGGACACTACTCTTTGCCTTTTCATTGCCTTCTCCCTGATCTAATTTCCTCCCAACCCCAGTATTATTACGCCTAGTATTATTTATGAGAAAGTTCTTCATTCATTTGTTCAAGAAGTGATAATAAAAGATGCCAATTTAATCAAAAGTGACGTTTCGCTCATTTCACCGCAATAATTAGATTGGCTATGTTTTTTTAAGGCGAATCTTAGACTGGGTTATCCGAACACCCATGTATTGCACCAGTGCGCGTGACTGCGTACAAAGTCACTTGTTCTGTGCCGGGCTTTGCACCAACTTCCAACAAAATTTTCGGGTTTAGAATGATTGGCACGGAGTGATATCATATTTTAAGGTCTTAACTTGTTTAATACTAAATATATGACAAGGAGGATAAGCAATCGTATTTTAAGGCCTGTTTACACGGTACATTAACACGTACGGGTTAATGTCTAAATGTATGAACGCGAGAATGAACGTCAAAATGCACCGTGTAACCACCCAACTTGTGCGAATGCATGCACAGAAAACAGAACCAGTTGTAATTTGGTTCATGCATTCGCACATGTTCCGTTCCGGTCACAAAAATCATTCACGCAAACGTACATTAACTCGTACGTGTTAATGTATCGTGTAAACAGGCCTTTACGAGGGATTGAACAGGAAATGGCGCCGCAACTGTGATTGATATCTCCACAAACGATTAGCATTCTGAGAAAACAATCATGGCATCAATTCTGTGGTTGATATCAGGAATAGCTCACTCACATCAACCTAAACGTACCCAGCATTTAATGGCATATGCTTCTTCCCTCTCCTTTTAAGTGTTCTTGGTAATCCGTCTCGGCGAATTACCAAGAAGGAGCCCAATATCCTGATTATTTGGACTGCAGTCTCACTCGCCATCAACGTTCTGAATATATGCATGTAGAACGGAGAAAACAGCTGGATGAAGGGGGTAAAACGGTCATAAAAAAGATAAGGAGACCTTAGGTGATCAGATCAAAAAGTTGCGTGTCCGTTTCATATTTTGTATTTCCAAGAATACAATGAGGAAGTCACAGTACCTTTTCCTGGAAAAATTGGTGCAGTATTTATTACACTGTGGCGTCGGCTTTTTTCCTTGATCTAGCGTAAACTACTAAGTTTACAGCTACGCATTCCCTCTCCTGGAAATACGTAGAACTCACGTATAACATTCTGGAACACTCATTGACCTAAAAGTATTTAATCTAAAACTGTATACTGATTGCCATGCACAATGGTGAATATATACAAGATAGGTTCTTTGGATTGACCCATAAAACCATGGGCGGATGTAGGGGGGGGGGGGCACGTGCCCCACCACAGACGCTTACAAAATAAACAAAATTTTTAATACGTTTATCATTGCGTTCGTTTCATTTTGGTTTTTACGCAGACTCAATAATTAAATTTAATACTAAAAACTTTCATATCGAAATAAATAGAATATTTTCTACAATAATTGACGTATTTTGTTTTTAATCTCAAATATGAGAACACCTGTCAGACCCTTCTGCCCCACCCCCCGAGAAAAAAATCCTGGAGCCGCCCCTGCATACGATGAGATTAGAATCAATTTCAACCATTCGTTGTTCATTAAATTCTATTGCAATTTAGTGATTTTTTGATATTTGAATCATAATTTAATTAATGGGAAAAATGTTCGCAAATGTAAATGATAAATATTTAAAATAATTTTGTACCAGGTAGGACGGTTTTGTCAATTTTGGCCAATAAACTATGTCTTCCTTTAAGTTTTCTCCGATTTTTCTCAATCTTTGAGTATGAAATTTTATTTTCAGAAAATAAAACGTATCAATTGAGATTTGAAGTTTTTTTTTTTAATTTTAATCGAATAGTAGTACACAATGACGGAGCTAATTTTGCTTCGCGGGTTACTTGAACCTCACGTAAACCTAGCAATTGATTTATCTTTGACTGAAAATATCGTTTGATAGAGGAATGTAAATCATGTCAGGACATATTTTACGATACAACTCTGTGCAACTCTATGAATCGTTAAAATATGTCGAAAATTAGGATGCATTGACACCAGGAATTTCGATAAAGAGGATACTTAAGCCAAGGGTTCGACAACAACTAAAGGCTGAATCATGTTTCTCTTACTAGCTCATCATCGCTGAGACTTTCATCGGAATATTCCGCGAATCATTTCCGAATCCGTTGCTTAGTTACTGGAACGGCAAATCACACGAGATAAATATGTTAAATTGATACTTACAATGATGAAAATGAGTTTTTTTCACCTTCAATCCTCTTACAGTAACAGTATATTAGGGGTCAGGGCCGGCCCTAGCAGGTGCGGGGCTAGGGGCGAACCTTCAGTGCGGGGCCCTTCACTTAAAATATTAAACTCTATACCCCATCTACAAACTCGAGCATTTTGAATCCCTACCACTCTCTGGCTAAGCATGTGTTCCCCTCCCAAATTCAGACTTCGTAATTACGCCGTTATGATACCATCACGTAGCTCATAAATTCATAAAATTATAACGTAAAATAAACATAAAAAGCGCGCTTTTTACTTTAAATTACTGCATTATTATTCCTTTTTCATAATATTATTTTTTGTCTAGCACGGACTTAACAATACAGTAATAGTTGAATCTGCGTTTTCAAACTATCGTATATTTTAATTTTTTTTCAAGAACGCGGGGCCCCCCAAAGCGCGGGGCCCGGGGCAGTCGCCCCGCCCTAAGGCCGGCTCTGTTAGGGGTGCATCGTAACTGTTACCCGAGATCATTCATAAGCTCAGATATGTATCACAGAAACACACTTCAGATAGAAATGATTTTTTTAAATTGAATACATAAGAAAGTATCACGTGACCTGTATGTATTGTATGTGGTATGGCCTGTGAAATATATGTGCCAATGAAATATGTCTAGAATTAGGAGCGGCTAAAGGTGACAAGTATGCAAGAATTATTTACCGTTAGCCATTTAATGGTCGCCAAACGAAAACTCCACATTTGCTGGTATAAATATCTTCCCATGCAAATAGCACTTGTTGACAGTGCAGAAAATTAAGTATAAGTAACGCAGAAGGAACCGCTGACAAGAACTGATCTCTACGGCAACGCCTCAATTCTGCTGTGCTATTTTACAAAATTTAAACTTCCTTTTCGATGATAAATACGTAATTGAAACTTTTAACCATCACAGCAGATTCGTGCAGGAGCGGATCCAAGATTTTTTTCTGGGGGAGGCACAAGGGTCTAACAGGTCTTCCATTATTATAGATTGAAAACAAAATACAACAATTACTGTAGGAAGTATTCTCTTTATTTTGATATGAGAGTTATTAATATTAAACTAATGATTGAGGCTCCGTATTACACAAAATAAAACGAACGTAATGATAACCGTATTAAAAATCGTGTCTAATTTTCTAGCCCCTGGGGGAGGCACGTGACCCCCCCCTCCTTAAATTCGCCTATGGATACCTGCATCTAATGGTTACTAAATTTGGCTTTGAAAGAATCACTTTTTCTGAGATATGAGTTCAAAACTTTGCTGTTTAGGGTATTTTAGCAATGTCGCCACTTTGCTTCGACACCCACGGTGTACTGTGCTCGATACAACCACGAAAAATAATATTTTAATGTCCTTCTAATATCAAATATTACTCGAAAACAACGCTGAATACAGCAAGAAAATTATGTAGCATTAAGTTTTTCAGTATTTCTTTTTCTTATTAAGTTATTTGTATCAAGGGCGTGCCCAGGATCAAAACGGTGGGGAGGCACAAGCCATGATTGTTCAAGTTGTATGTAAGGTTTAAGCATGGAAAAGGTGAATGAAATCAACATTTTAACAAAACTGTAACAGCTCTTTATTAGTTTTTAAAATTATTTGCTTGAAAAATGTTATTTTCCTTAAAGACATTTGCGATTTTTGCTTCTAGGTGGGGGGCAGCTGCCCCCTCCGGCCCCTTGCTGGGTACGTCCATGATTCATATGGTAACTCAAGTGCACATGATCTTGGTGCACATGAAGTGCAACAAGAGTAGATCATAACTTTGCACAATAACTGTCCTTTTCCTCACCGAGACTTTCAGCCAGCTTTATATAAACTCTGATGTTTTACTCTTGGTAGCAGACATGGAGCAGGGCCGGAACTAGGAGTTTAGTCAGAGTCGACAAATGTCGATTTTCCGCACCCTCCTCTCGTTCCCCCCTCACTGATCCCTTCCCCTTCCCCACCACTAAAATAAAATATATCCGCAAACTATTTTTTCTAATTAGTTTAAATTACAAACCGTATTTTTGTTATTAAGAAGTTTCATTAATGTTAATCCTAAATAATTTATAAATTAATAAAAATTGTTAAATAATTTTATTATAAAGATTATATAACTTTTATAATCCAATTTTTAAAATGTTGCCAACCCCTGAAATCTGCCACCTGGGGCCACGTGACCTCTCTGCTCCGCCGTATTTCCGGGCCTGAGCTTGAGACTCGCTATTAAATTTCGATCGATAAAGAAACTTGATGCTCGTGCGAAGAAGATATTCGACGGTGCCACTAGGCAGAGGTATCTCGTTAAGTGTCTTTCGCCGTTGTGGAAGTGGCCTTTTTCAAATTGAAAATCGTCTCGCTTGCGTTAAATGTGTGGTTTATATGATTTATTGGCTCAGTTACATATTACTGCCGTGTATTTCTTCGTGTAAAGTGCATATAGATGGCTGGTAGGTGTGATTGGCGATTTCGAAATCTGATTTTTAATGCGCGCGGACCGACAACAATTCTCGCGGGGAACTTGAGAATTCTCTAATTTAATATTCTTGGGGAAAGCTTAGGCAACTGATGCCACCCGAACCCACTCCGTGGGCGAACCCATCCAAAACTGCTTCTTGATTTCAGCCACACTCACGCTACTCAGCGCTCACCGTTGCCAGGCCACACAGAAGGCGGCACAATCGAGTTTTCGAAGTTCCCAGATTCCTCCCAAACCGCAAAATAGAGAAAACATATTGGGGGTAGGAAGAGAAGCTGGTATGTGAAGGCGATGATAGAGAGCTTCCCCAGAAAATCTACTCCCCCGGGTTCATCAGATCACCGACAAATTCCCACCAACATTATACCCTCAGCGAAATGTAATACGGAGAGCGGGACGGGAAGCTTCATCTTCCCATTCCAGATTCGATCATTCACCTTGCCTTACCAAGCAGTAGACGACATCCATCAGATAGCTTAATAAGGTTGATTTATCCAAAACACATTGTCATTTCACGATGGATATTTTGTCAATGTTACTTACCTTGCCTCCCAAGCAGTAGACGACATCCATCAGATAGCTAAATAAGGTTGATTTATCCGAAACACATTGTCATTTCACGATGGATATTTTGACAATGTTACTCAGATATCCTATTTGTAACACCCACTACGAGCTGTATATATAAATTTAATTAGATATCCTAATTGTAATATCCGTGATATTGAAAATAGAATAGAATTTTTTGCATAAAATGATATGAATATAATGAAAAGGAGAAGGCTTTATCATGAATTGAAGATGGAAGTCCGTGAAGGGAGGAGATACTGCCAGAATAATTCGTAAATACTCCACTCAAACCTACCTTAATCCATTGAATACTTTAATAAGTATGGGCAAACTCTCAAGCGTATTCTTACTCCATGGGGATGCATATCGATAGCCATCAATAAGTGTCAGAATTATATTGTTACTATGCATGGGCGTACCAAGCGAGGGGGGTGAGGGGGCAGCTGCCCCCCACAAGAAGCAAGAATCGCAAATGTCTCTAAGGAAAATAATATTTTTCAAGCAATTATTTTAAAAACTAATAAATAGCTGTTACAGTTTCCTTAAAATGTTGATTTCATTCACTTTTTCCATGCTTCAATCTTACCTACAACTTGAACAACCATGGCTTTCCCTTCCCCCTAGTTTTGATCCTGGGTACGCCCTTGTTACACTGGGCAATACTAAAAAAGCAAATCGAGAGCGGCAACAGTGGCTGTTCAAAAAATGTAAGTGCTTTCTTATCTTATTATACAATGAGCTATTTCTGGGAGGAATTACGTTATTCTTGCGAATGACTTATTCGTTATTCTAAATCAAAATATTGCCATGTCGTAAAAAAACTAACGATAAAAAGTGAATGTTATCTCCTTTTCCCACTAAAATCCCCGTGAAAATATGAATGCTTCCAATGTATGTATTATCTACCTTGGATAACGTATTTCTTGGAAGCGGTATGGACCCCAGCGCTTCGAGGTGGTCCCCAATGCATGCTGGCTTTTCACGCTTCACCTGGGGCGGTCAGGAATGACTGGGGGGCCTCCTGACCGGGAGATACGGAGGTCCTCCCTCGGAAAATTTTATGAAAATGATATGAATTTTGACGCTGTTCTAGAACTTTAAAACTAGACAAAAGTTAATAAAAATATAAATTACGTGAGAAAAAAATATTGTCTCAGCTTACAAAATTAAATAATGTATTATGTTTATTATATTAATTAATGATTCGATTTAATAAATCTGTTCCTTGAAACTGCACTCGAATCTAAAAAATCACTCGAAAAATCTCAAAAATAACCTTTTCGAATAATGCTTTCAAAAAAGCATCAAGTTCTCTTCAATCTTCTTACAACAGTGGGGTAGCTAGGAATTTCGTTTGGGGTTCGAATGTTTCGCACCGGAGGGTTTGCTGTGGAGAGGGTGGTTGTTAAATTCATGTTAGCGTATGCTGTTCTTTCTTTGTAGCTCAATCATATGTCCGTAAGTTCTCTCTTCATCGCTTTATTTTTTTCAATGATTAAATAATTCTTGGAGTATTGGATCACATATGATAATACCTATACTCTAAGAATTATTTAATCATTAATTAACTGAGGTCAAGATAAGAGAAAAAAAGAAAATTTATTTTTTCTGTAATGAAAGTATTATTTTAAAAATTTCATTCGCTTGTAAGTATTCATTGATTAATTATTTCATAGAACATGTTTGCAGCTTAGTCAATATTTTCTCGTATAAATTTAGAGTAACAGTACTGAGGAACGAGCGATGTAAGAGGGTGGCGGAAATTATTCATTGGTGATAAAATAAAAATTAAAACTTCTGCGGCTGGGTCACATGCTAATACGAGGAGGGACCCAAAAGCAGGGGTGGCAACATAAACTAAACGAAAGTCAAAACCAGCCAAATTTCAATAGTTTCGTTCCCGGGAGCGAAATATAGAAACGAAACGAAATCGATTTAAACCCGGGGAGCTAGACTAAGGGTCTAAACGAAATCGGAGTCAAAACTACTACGGGTCGAAACTAAAAGCAGATAATGTTTCGCACCGGAGCAGTGGCGCCGACTCCATGGGGCCTGAGGGGGCCCGAGCCCCCTCAAAGATTCGTTTGGGGGGGCGGAGCCCCCTCAATAATTCAGGAAAATAATTTAGTTATATCATGCTTTGTGAAATCACAAAAATATATTGGTATTTTTTATTTCCCATGCTTGACGATTGTTACCTTTTAAAATAAATTCAACAATGTGTTAAAACAAATCATAAGGTAGTGCGCAGGTTAACTTAAAACAAGTGGTATGATTCATGATAGTGTTTCGGTGCTGCGACACACTTTGAATTTAACCTCTTCCCGGAGCAAGACCTCCGTTATGGGCCCCCCCAATAATTTTTATAAGTCTGCACCGGAGGGACCACGTGCTTCACCTTCGAACGGTTTAGTTTCGACCCACACACCAAGTACGAAGTATAGTTGAACGAGGCAGAGGTTCGGCCCACCGCCATTAGATGCATGGGGCACTTATATGTTGACCACAAACAGGAGAACGGTGAACGCAAACAGGTCATTCGATTCTCAAGCTCTATGTTTTAACCTCTCTACACGTATGTTATATGTAATTGGTCGACACTATTCCCTCTTATCCGCCTCCACTCAACTTCTGGGATAGAAACTTATCTATTAGCAGCGTTTATTTGTTATTATTAGAGTTTCGATTAATTTAGTTTCGTTCCCGGGAGTAAAGTTTCGTCCCGGGTCGTAACTAAACTCGTTGGTGATTTTAATTTCGTGCGGAAACGAAACTAAACCTAGGCCTCGTACTTCTTGTTTCCCTCCGGATATAAACGAAACATTTTCGTTTCGTTTCACTTGCCATATCTGTATAGAACATTTTGATAGGAAAGTAAGGATCGGCACGCAATGTTAATGTATTAACCTGTTAGAGAAAATTGTGCCAAAAAGTTATAACTAACGCTATTCACTGGTATAATTTAAAACTATTTTCCATATGGAAATTTAGTTAATAAATTTGAGCAAAATGAAACAAAATGTCAAATTTCTGATCATTGAATACTGTATATTGTCATCGGAGGCAAGCAAATGTGCTAATTTTCAAGCCCATCCGACAATGGAAAGTGGGTTAAAAATAATTCGTGTCTTCGTACCCAGTGGAGGGATACCTAGGGGGCAGCTACCCCCCTAGAAACAAAAATCGTAAATATGGTTGGAAGAAAATTGCTTTGCTTTTCTACAAAACACACACTTTATTGCCGACTAGTTTCGGTACACTGTACCATTTTCAAGACTAGTAGCAATAAAGTGTGTGTTTTGTAGAAAAGCAAAGTAATTTTCTTCAAACCATGTAATGGAATTCTACAAAGTAAAGGCCTCAACAATTCAGTGCAAAAATCGTAAAATTCTTTGAGGAAAATCAGGACTAGATTGAAACGAAAGTTTTAAAATAATTTTCTTTAAAGCCATTATACAGGATATTAATATGAGACGTGTTACTAAAATAAAAATATTTTTTCAAGCAAATAATTTTAAAAACTAATAAAGCGCAGCTATAATGTTCTTAAATGTTGCTTTCATTCGCCTTTTCCATGCATAAAAGTTACAACTTGAACAACCATGGTTTTTCCCCCCTCCCCCTATAGTTTTGATCCTGGGTTCGCCCTTTCATAGATGTGAACATTCCATAGATGAAACAGACAAACTGACGAAGCAAGTTAAGAAAAATGCAAATTACAACTAGTGGATGGTGAGTGATATATACTTTAAAGTAATTTAAGTGCAAGTAACGTCAGAAGAGGCAGTTAGCACAGGCGATAGCTTTCCGCTCAATTAACATCTCTAAGTGATTCGTGCTCTTAAGACATCGACACGCAAGTCCACATTGCTTACAAACATTTCACACAGTGGTGTCACGGTGCTGGAACGCGCTGGAACATCGTTCCGACCACGAATACTACAAAAGACGACCCTCAAGTCGGCCTCTAAATGTGTTGTCAACCACCGCGCATTTAAATAAGTTTCCAAAAGTCGCCACTCGCGTCGCTACCGGACAAATTGATCCGAGTTCCACAAGGAAATAAGGTATAATCAACGGTTTTCACCGAAATTTACATGCATGATGATGTGATATATCATATTCATTACTTTTCAAAGCAATTCCACGCAATTATAAACACTCTACTGAAAAATATTGGAAAAAAGTGGATCGCATTGCACCCATCACAGCACCGCAGACATTTTTGAAAACCGATTAAAAAGCGACCGAAGTGGCAGCAGAAATCAGCCTTCTATTGGATCAAATTAGACCTTCTCTATGCAGTCCCCTTAGTTCCGGCACTGGTTAACAAAAGACATGATCAAATAACACGTTGCCTCAAAATTTCTAATATAGACGTCCGTAACCAAAACAAAAAATAATAAAATGCAAATAATAACTTGTAAAATGTAAATAATAAACAAAACACACAACATAATATTTCACTTAAAAATAGTTACCGAAAGCGCGTTCCGACATTGCTGATTTTCATTTTTGCCATGACGTCACTGATTTCACGAGAAAACACATATGCAGGTTTCACGCTTTTCCTGCTGAACACGTTGCGCACCGGGCTATTTAAATTTAGAGAAACGACGTGCCTTGGTAGAGGTGTTCAGATTGAAAATATGGGCCAATTTGGGCGAACTGCCTTTGGTTTAAACATTGTTAACACTTAACGTGCTAACCTTAGTACTGTAGATCTGTACTCCAGAGCTGGTCATTTTCAATGATTTCATGTTATTTCCTTACAACCAGCCTTTGATGCGAGGAATAGGTGTTTGGTATCATTTTAAATAATGGATTTTGCTTTTGCTCTTTCATTTCTTTATTTAGCAGTTAAATTTAGAGGTTTACCACTTTTTTTTTTTAATGGCAAACGACGATTTTTCAAAATAAGGATGGCGTAATATTACGCCAATAGCACGAAAAGTGTAAACAAGCCGATGTTTAAAATATAACTCTACCTAATCAAGTATTACGATACGTTCATTCATAATAATTAACGAACAATGACTGAAGACTTACCACCAAATACCTGCAGTTGTATTTATAACTGTTTTTGTTGACGCGCCTTAACGACGAGAATCTTCGTGATACACTGGAAAAAATGACGAGAATTCTCGCCATCCGTGATCAACGTGTTTATTTGAATTCTAATCATGACAACGCTGCTCATTCCTTTCCTCGGTTTCCAATAAATCGCACTCTAACCCACATTTCTTATAAACATTTTACGAGAAAACACGCATTTCCTCCGCTTAACACGTTGTTTACCGAGGTGCATAAATGCAGATGTACGACTTACCTGGGTAGAGGTAATGAGAATTAAAATACGTGCCGCTTTGGGCGAACTGCCTTCGGTTTAAACATGGTTAAAAAGCCAATGTTTAGAATATAAGTTTACCTAATCAAACAAAACGATACCTCCATTCTTAGTAAGTAAGTAATGAACAGCAACTGAAAGCTTACTAAGATTTGTTGAATGAATATCTACAGCTTGTACCACATCTTTTTTAAATAGAGTTGCCTATCCTCTTTTCTGTCTGTCCTACGGAGACACCATTGCAATCTTAAAATCTTCGGTGTGAAAAGAAAGAACATTTAAGTGCTTGCAGAAACAGCAAATATGAGAAAAGTAATTTTACTAAGCACTTAATATGCAAGTGCCATAGGGGTGATTTAAAAATGAACGTATTAAAATTATGCAAAGATCGCCGCGAATTAGGTACCAGAGAGCAATTAAAATTTTAAAATAAAACCAGGACAACACTCTCCTAAACGAATACATTTACCTATCTTTTTCCCCTATTCTGGCGACTGTTTCAAAATTCATCTCTCTTTCCGTTTCGTAACTAAGGTTACAATAGTAAGATAAATAGCTAATGATGATTATTAATCATCGAAAAATGGATCAAAAATCGTAGCTTTCTTAAAAAAAAAAGTGCTATAAATAATAGATATTCATCCAAAAATAACTTAAAATGGAATGTCATATAGTTAAACATGATTTTGCGATTTTTGAAAACTTACTACCAAATATCTATAGTATGATTATTGCGGAGGTTTCCGCGTTGATTAATTTGATGATTGGTTCTTTTGGATCCGAAGACGGGAGCTGGAACGCACCCGAAACTGTCCTCTGCCAAAAATGAGTCGACGCAGAATTAACTCGGAAATCTACTTATCTATAGTATTCTTTAAAGCTGTTTAAGTTGACGCGCCTAAGTGGTGAGAATCTTCGTCACCCGTCCGTAACGCTCGGGAAAATAATGAGGAGAATTATTGCCATCCATACGCGACGCATTAAGTTGAATTCTAATCATAACACCGCTGCTCATTCCTTTCCTTAGTTTCCTGGCGCATTACTCACGATCTCAGCGCCTCCTCACCATTTCCAATGCATCACACTCAAACCCCTCTTCCTCCTACTCGAAGATCTCCCTCTTCTTAACCGCGACTCCTATGAATGGCCTGTGAAGTCACTTGACTTCCCACATTGTCTCACTCAGATCTGATTCTTCTAATGCGCAACCCTCAACGGGTGAGCGCATCCGAAGACGGCCTCCAAGGACTTTTCGAGAAGGCAATTGTGTGTGGCATAATTATAGACGTGATCTAAGACAACGGGGTCTAGACGATCCTTTCATATAAATAGTTCATTCATAAAAAAACACGCATTCGCGCTGCCGCAGGGGCTAAAAATATACTGATGCTTCAAATTGTATTTAAATATACTACCTATCATAGGGCATGTCCTACCTCAAAAACTTTCCGCGACGTAACAAGATAATCATTTGGAAAAAGGCTTTGATATCAGTTTAGTACGGTGCCGAATAAAAATCTGCACAGAAATAATTTCATCGATCATACAGCAGATTTTAAAATGAATCCTGGTTTCACATCAGCTTAAGCATTGTAAGTTTCAAAATTTAGATATTTAATTTCGTGATAATGTTAAACAACAGTCCCAGATAACAATTATTCAATAAATAATGCATTCAATTAAAAAAATAAAATGAATACACGAGATGAAATTGCTTCCAGTTTAAGTATTATAAAAATAAATTTTACACGTATATTCGAAGTTATCTTATGGACCCTCATCCTTTACTCATCAAATACGCAAAAAATGCCAATATTGATGAAGATCTCAAGCAGAAGATAAATATTTGAAATATAAAGAAAATATTTCCATTGAGAGGCCGCTGAGAATTTTATAAGGAAAGGCAGACTTTCCATGAGTACTTTTAATTTATGCCATGGCTGAGGAGGAAGATTTGACTTATTCACCTGGAATCCTAGTTATTTTTACTCGCAGCGGAAGGAATGCAAACAAAAAGCGCTCAACGTGCGTACTCTGCTACTGCATCAAATGAAAAACTTCTCCGAATAATTTTCCATTCACTTGCCTCAAACTTTATGTGATATTTTTCAAGATTTCTTGCGTATTCAGGGACGCCGACTTACAAAAAATATTGGGGGGGCCCAAACCGGGGATCTTTCCCCGGGAAATTTTATAAGTAGTGAGTTTTAATTTTTTTAAGCATTTTATAAGAGTTATATGATCAACATTAGAACACTGAGAACTCTAATCTCGATATCTGGACACTCCGGGGAAAATCGACAAGCCTGACACTTTTTTCCTCACACCCATAACGAATTTTTGAGGGGGCTCGGGCCCCCTCAGGCCCCATGGAGTCGGCGCCACTGTGCGTATTATATCTGTATTTCTAAAAGGTAGGCTTCCGGGGTTAAAATAAATCACTGCACTATCTCGGTCTTCGGGGTGAAGCATCGTAGAGTTCTCACTGTTCAGATACCTGTCCGACGTTTTGGAGGTGATGCAGCATTCCATCATTCCAATTTTGGGCACCCAGAAAATGGAGTGCTGTATCGCCTCCAAAACGTCGGCCAGATATGTGAATAGCGATAACTCGACGCGGCTTCACCCCTAAGACCAAGATAGTGCAGTTATTATATCTGTACTATCTCAGTAGTGTCAAAATAAGGTTAAGCTCTATTCAATAGCATATGGTGACTTTTTGGACGCTGACATGGTAAATTTTCGTTTGATACGGGTACATAAATCAGGAAATGGACAATGTACCTATATCATTCATCCCATTAAGAAAATACAAAGTTAATATGAATTCTGAATCATTTCATTCCATGAATTTAAAAATCAATAAAGTTTTATGTAATAAATCAAATATATGGTCTGTGGATTCTGTTTGAGTGCTTTTTGAATGTGCAATAAGCATGATCTTGTACAAAACTGTATTTTTTTAAATAATAGTCAAACTTAGCAAAAAGAAGCTCTTAAATAGTTTCAGTTTATCGATTTTTCTGTTCAAATTTAGAATTTTGTGTAATAGTAGAGCTTTTTATTTCGATAAAATAATCGATTACTCGAAAACTTGATTTTTACCGATATATTTCCATCAGTCTATAGACAGTGAAATCATTAATCATACGCAATCCACGAGGAGGAACAAAATATACTATACCTCAGGGAAGAACACTGTAGATTTCTCTGAAGATATGACAGCAAATATTGAATATAATTTCACAAGGAACAATGCCATGATTTCAACCATATTTTCTCTCCTGCTTTATTATGTCTAAATTTCCGGCATTAAAACTCGTCGATTTCTCCGGCTTCCACTTTAAGGTGTACTATTAACAACCTTTATTGATGAAATATCTGGCCTCCGCAGAGGGATTCTCTATTGTTTGTCTTGAGTAACAGAACGTAATAGCTCTCTCGCTGTTTTTTTTCCTTTTCGTTTCCATTTCCCGCGCCTCAAGATTATTAAGCATGGCCTATTAAGGAAAACAAAAGAAAGAGCAGAACGCGAGGAGATTAAATAAGCAATCACGGCGGAAGGAGGAGGAAAAAAAAGTAAACGCGGAAGAACCCATTGCACCGCCGCGTGAGGACGTGAATGGCCATATTAAGAGCCGTTTTCAAGATCCGTGACGTTTCCGTGACGTGTCTCCCTTCGTAGGGGAGGAAGGCGTGAATCGAGGAGGTTGGAAGGTCGTCCCGTCATCGGCTCAGGAGTGTGAGCGAGGCGGCTTGAAAAAAAATCTGTATATCGATGGCTAAGTTCTAACAACACGTGTCTCAAAATTTGGCCGGTTTGACATAGGTATCTTAAACAAAGTGTAATAACATTAAAAAATAAAATTCAAGCAAAAAACAACTCTTTGTTAGCAAATGTATGCTTTTGTTTCAGTTTCCTGGATTTCTGGTTTTTAATTTTAGCGTAAAATTAGAAAAAATAATCGTTTTTTTGCTCTCTATTTGAAAAGTTGCTATTTTTTAGATACGTGTTGTTAGAACTTTGTCATCGGTGTGTATTTTTTAACGTAGCTAGAGTATCATCGCCTGAAGTCATGTGATGTACACGGGATACCTGTTATTTTCGCAAAATAGTCGCCAAAAAAGTTTAACAAAAGAAAACTTAATTGAAAATGAAATGTAAGTGTAATTTATACGAAAATATTTGCAAACAAAGGATATGTAAGACGCATGTAAAAACCGGGAAAGTAAATAGCGCAATTTAAAACTGATGATTTGAGGCGTGATTTGGTGAAATTGCTTCATTTTAAATATTAAAAACATTACATTTCACATGTGATTTTACTAACGCCCAGTTTCGCCGCTGTGCGACATCGTCAGTTTCAAATACAGGGAGAGTGTGGCCTTATATACATTGAGTGGGCAGGGGTAGCCAAGATGGGGAAGATATGTCCAAACAATTAAAGACTTAAGTCATACAAGTACCAAAAATACCCTCCATCCTATCATCCCCACCTTGGCTACCCCTACCGACTCAATTGTACATATAATAGGTCATACTTTATCTGCATTTGAACATGAAGATGTCGCACAGCGGCGAAACTAGGGGTTAGTAAAATCACATGTGTAATTTAAAAAAATGTTATTTAAAATGCGTAATTTAGGCGAAGTCGGTGTAGTGGTTTTCGATTTGCGATATTAGGACTAGATATCCCGGCGGCCATCTTGCCAGTTTCAGACAGTTGTTCGCAAATATCTTTCTTATTTTACCACGAACTTATACTTTCCCGTACATATTTAGATTCGTCACAAAATTATATTAGTAATGAGTGCAGTCTTATCAACTTCTTGATACAAACAGCTTCGCTTGCTCGAATAAACCGTATTTCTCCATAAGAGCCCCTGTTAAATTATCAGATTTTACCGCCAAATATCTCAATAATAACCCATGAGAATCCCTTTTTCTCTGGATCATTGAAATTAAGTCTTTCAAAGAATATGTTACCAAAGTTTCATAAAATGCTTGTTACTTTTACCGAGGCGCTACCTTAAGTACTATATCACTTACCGTGCTGACCTCAGTACTATAGGTCTGTACCCCTGTGCTGGCCATTTTCAATAGTTTTGTGTTATTTTAATGTATCAAAGCCATTATATATATGGAAAACTTCAATGCCACATGACACTACTTGATATTTATTTTTCCTTTACATATAAATATGGTTTCTCCACAACAACACTTGTTTTTCTCCCAGTAACAAGGCGCCAACTCAACACAAAACACTAAAAAATAAAAAAGCAATTACAACAAATGAAATTCAAAAAATGAAATACATAAAAATAATGTAAATGTTTAAAAAAACATACATAAAAGTTATGTCGGTCATGCAATGCACATGCACCAATTTCATAACAGCCAAGCTTTAATGCGAGATTTATGTGTTTGGTATCATTTTAAATAACGAATTTAGCTTTTTTTTCTTTTGTTTATTTAGAGTTTAGTACCACTTTGTTTAAAAAAAATGGCAAACTACGGATTTCAAAATGCGGATGGCGTCTGATGCTCGTAAGAAAGATCGAAGGAATTCACGCGGCGTAATGTGACGCCCATAGTACACAAAGTTTTAAAAAATAAAAAAATTCAAGGCCGAAAAATGGAAGAGGTGGAAGGAAGACTGTTTTTATATTCCTTTTTGGGGAATAAAACCCACGTCTATAATCGCGCGAAAGGAATGCGTTATTTTAAATCGTGGGCGAAGCAACGGGTAGGAGAGGGTAAAATAGACAGCTGCTCTCTAAAAAGTCAGTCAGTTTCTTCGCAGCGGTGGCTGTGTCGGCGAGTGTGGGACGTTTTGCTAGTGGGTGATCAGACGCGTGGGACACACGGCCTGGGGACGGGAGAGTTGACTACCTACCCTATATCGAGTAGGCGGGAGAAAGTGGGAGGGTAGACGAGTTCCCGTGGGCATTAGAATATGCGATGGGTGATTTTCAATCGAACCAAAGAGGAGACCAAAAACGCGGGTACATATCTATCATCTTATCTAATTCCAATACTGTCTTTTCACACCACTCTACCGTTCACAGATAATGGCCCACGAATAACCTTGCTGTCCTTTTAACCGTGCATTCCAACAAATCGTGTTTCTTCTTACGTTCTTTCATATTTTCCCATTGAGAGGTCAATATGACCATGAATACCAAGTTCTAAGTGTACCCTTCTCTGGGTACTATCCTTCCGGAGTAACGCCAGGTGGCCAGCAAGTTTGCCGGCCTCGGTGGCGGCGGGGTGAAGTCCTCACCTGCCAAAAAGGAGCTCGTGGGTTCGAGTCCCGCCTGGGTAAGTTACCCCTATTCAGAGCATGGTTGTTTGTGTACGTTAAATTGTTAACATATTAATAGCCCCTATGTAAATGGCCGTTGTCGGTGGTTGTTGTCGGTGGTACGGAAATAAATAAATAAAGACATATCGCTGAAATGGTGAAATCGAAATTTCATACGGTGAGAAGTTGGATTTTTCCTTTGTTAGCAATCATTTGCCTTAAAAGAAGATTTCGAGAGAATGATAAGAATATCAGACAGAATATTGCTATCTTCACAATGACAGAGAATATTGATTCCTTAAAATTTACGATTAACACAAATTGAAGTACGCGGTATATTCCCATTGATATCAGAAGAAAATTATTTCAAAAACAGATAGCAAACCAAATCAGGTATGAAAATCATTTCCGAGATTTAGGACAGATTCAGTGATTATTTTATTTTGGAGTTCCAAATTGAAGAGTATTTAAGATATTTAAAAATTTTCCGAGATCCTGCATCATATCAATAATAACCTCAGTAATGAAACCACATATTTCGACTTTGCAGCTTTATTTGGGACAGCTTTATTTCGGACAAACCCTGTCCAAATACCGCTTTAATAATTGCAGGTCATATAATAATAGGGATCAGTCGATTCCAAAAGCCCATCTGAATTAATTTTGGCGTAATTTCAACCAAACAAAAAAGAAACCTAACTATGAGATTTTTAAGCGATATGTGTCATCATTCAACCCCATTAATGTCATCTTGTTCTTCGACAATAGTTTTTTGTCCTCTTTGGCTATGTTCAAAATGAAAAAAGTGTTTGAACGGTTTTGACAACACTTTTAGTTCATTATTAATGTGAAAACTTAAAAAAAGGTCATAAAATCCATTTTCCTCCCAACTTAAAGCATTGCACTTGTTGAAAAATGAGGAAATAAATGTCCTTTATTGAACTTACAACAATAGGATGAGATAAGCGACGTTCAAGATAATGGCAAAGTGTAACGAGCAATCACAGAAGTTTTTCAGATTTCAAATCAGATTTTTACGATTTGCGTCGCATGAGATGAAGGCAGACAGCAACATTTTAAATTATTTATTTGATTAAAATAACAAACGCATTGATACTGGTCGAGCAATGGTCAAACGTTTAAAAAGATTCCCTCAGTCTGAGGGCTAAAGAGTAATTTTGGAATCTCGTAGTAGCATACGTGCCGCAAATCTTATTTGTGAGGAGCATGTCAGAATTAAGGGGGAATTAAAAAATTTCCACGCAATGGTGCCACTATTTTTTTAAAATAGTAAATATGGTAAATACGAGGGACTTTTTTACCTCCGGTGGGTCATAAATAGAGGACGAAGTGAATGATTAAAAATTATTTCATTGCTAAATGTTGAGTACACTTGTGGTATCCTTTCGACATAATCGCCTTGGCAATTGAGGAATTGGTCGTGCTTGTGGACAAGTTTTACTAAACCTTCTTCATGCAATGTTGCCGCCAGTGACCTACAATTAAATTTGCCTTAGTTCTGAAGCTCAAAGCCTGTTTGAAAGTCCTTCCCTCCTAGCCACTTCTTCACTTCAGTGTTAATATGGAAGTCACACGGCACTATTTCGACATTGCACGGCGGATGATCCGAAATGTCCCATTGAAATTGCTCAATGAGCAGTTGGGCTGCATCAGCACTGAGAAGACGGTCGTTGTCATGGATCAGGACACTTCCTGAAGCCAGCATGTCTTCTCTTTTGTTTTGAATGGGAATGGGTGTAATTTTTCACACTTTTTCGCACTCTAGCCACACAGTGCATTAAAAATTCTCTTTTATCGCCATTAAGGTCAAGACATGTCAATGCTGAAGCCATTCGGCTTTCGCTCCGTAGTGCACGCTTGGCGGGAAAATCCATTGAGGCAGTTTAGTTAATGAGATTGCTAATAGCCTTAAACTAAAACTTAAGATCAGAAATTACTTGAACGTGTGGTGCGGTGGATGCGCAGTTGCCCTATGCGCGCAATACCCACCTGTCGCTTATACGGTGTTATTGCTGAGCTATTAGAGGTTGAAAAATAACGTCCCTCATATATATTCATTATGAAATTTGCTAAAATTCTAATGTGGAGCACTTGAGAATATTTCAATATTTTTTATAGAATTTTAAACTAAGAAAATATTAATCAATATAATATTGATAATAATATTTTGAAATAGACATATTAATTTAAAAAATTTAATTGAAGATAATGTTTAATTATTTTTTCCATTTAAACACGAAGTAATCACCATTTTTTACACTGAGCTTTTAATCAATTTTCGCAGTTACATGTCTTTCTCACGACGCAGGTTAAAATTAAGCCATAATTCATAGCCCTATAAAAATTTGTGGAGAAATAGAAAGAATTGTATTCATTCAAGACACTTTTTATGATAAAAAATCAAAATGGGTGCCAAACGCACAATTATTTTCATACGATGGCATCGGTATCTTTAGTTTGAGGTGAATATATAACAGACATTTCTTATATTTAACAGAAAAACTGATACCAAGACGCTTGAATCGTTCGACATTGATTCCCTTATGTACGATACCAAGAATTCACTATAATCAAATGCTGAGCGTTCCAGATTTTTCTGTATCATTCATCAATGCCTTGAATAATTGTAAGTCCTTCGATGTTGCATTTTGTATGCGCCATAAGATTAGTTTTCACTCGTTAGGTTTTCGCTGGTTTTTCACGCCCCCTTCTTGTGTGGGCGACTTACAGCAGTGGGTCTTTTCGCAGAAGCATATTACTTCCTTATCCTCATGTTTTTTCCCAAAAACAGAAATCTTTTTTACGCTAAATTTCCAAATATACTTGTTCATCTAGTTTGACATTTCACTAATAGTAAACATTTCATTTGTGTATTTTTCTATTGATAATGTTTTTTTACCTTTATGAAAGGACGCGAGCGAGGGGTCAGGTAAAAGAGGACTTTTTAGTCTCAACGTCGCCCGAATAAAGTCATTTACCTACTTATTTATCCATCTATTTCTCCGGCAAATGGACAAAGAGCCATGACTTATGGCTTATGACATGACTCATGGCTTACTTTAAAGATATGAATTTTCATATGACATAAAATGTGCAACAATTTATTAAGAGATCGTTATGAAAAATATTTACATGATTAAATATAAAAAATAAATTAAATATTCCAAAATATTCATCCTCAGAGTCCGCCTCGAACATTTCGACCACTCACCTAACCTCTCTTGCCTCGGGGAGTTGCCTCTTGTCTGGGGGTGGGGGGGGCTCTTTTTACCGAAGAAAACTAACTTTTCTTGACATCACGTTGTTGTAACGAGGCCGCAGAGAGCTACTCACGATTTCACACTCATCGTTCTCTTTCTCTCCAGCGTACTGCGTGCACCGGAAAGAGCCAGAGGTCCCCACGGACTTTTCGCGCGTGGGACTAGGCAGGTGACGATTTCCACCAACAGCTTAGTCACCGAGGGAGCTCGAGCCTTTAGTAGCGTCATGGAGAGGCCATCGCGATCAATGGAAACGACCACGACCCCTCGAAGAAGGACGTGGGAAGTAATCGGGTATACAGGATACATTTACATACGGTGTCGCTGACTATTGCTAATTGTAAGTGTAATTAATTTTTTTATTCCCATACCACTGAAAACAGCTTATAGTGGCCTTTAAACCGGAGTTTCCAACAAGTTAACAATTTCGCGTGCACGAAAAACTTATTGGAGAATCGATTAAGATTCAAAATTAGTTATTATATTTCATTATTTATTTTAGTAACTGGGTACGCATTGTTGTTTGTTAGTCATCGTATCTACCCATGTATTGAAGTTAGAATTGAGTGTGTAACGTCGTTTAAAGAAGTAGAAGTAAAGGAAAACTATTTAAAGTATAAGATTTTTAATGAAGAACCATACCAAATAACCAATACAACTATGCCCTGGGTACCCAGGCGGGATTCAAACCCACGACCTCATGTACTCAGGCGAGGGCTTTATCCTGCCGCCAGAGAGGCCCGTAAATGAATGCAATAAGTTTTTTGCGTTTAAAAATCAACTACGGGGCTAAAATTCGAAGCTAGGAAGCGTTGAATCTTGCCTGAGATGTTGAAGAAGGTATTAAATAAAAATACTATATCGCAAAATAATAATAAGAGAACAAAGATGCGACAAAAATTAATGCTTCGTTCACGGCAACCTAAACAGCTTATAATTTAAGTTAAAAACTAAAAAGGGAGCCCACTAGCTGGCAACTTAGTAGAGAGGCATAGCTGTACTTGGCATACTAATCAATCCCTAATTAATAAAAGCTCAACTTCCTCAGTGAATGCAGCCAGTAACAGAAGAGATAGCGTTATAAATAGGCCATCGCAAATCTTCTGCAATTGATTTCACTAGTAACACATAGCATTGTGATAAGAATACATCTCATATCAGACTCGGCGATAGAAAGTGATGCTACGTAGCCGGGAGTGAAGAGGAAAGATTACGCTGCGAGGCAATGAGGATGGACTTCAAAAATAAAACTGAAATATATATATATATATTCAAAATTTGGGAAGTTAATGCACAAAAATTACAACGAAAATTCAATGAATAAGACCAACAGAAAAGTATTTAGGGTAAATGAAGAAGTGAAAGAGAAAAAAGAATGCTAAGGAAGTACTAGGACAGGCACGATCTAGGGAGTAATTGAGGTATTATTAGAGTATTCTATCGGTTAGAGTAGGTTTACATGGAGAGTTATGTTAATTCCCCGCAAGTCTCCCATCCAACATTTAAATTCACTCTTTGTTTCACAATAAGGCCTACTCCCTTCCATTCAATCTACAAATCCTATTCCCTTGCGTCCTCTCCCTCGCTTACCTCACATTCTTCTCTGTAACACTTTTTAACATCACCTTCAGTCCACTTTGAATCTCATCTATAAGTCTCCTCTCCTTACCCACCATGCCTATGGGGCCAGATTATGTACCCCTTAATTGGTCAAGTATTTTTTTCAGGAGATGAATCCATTTTTGTATGCATACAGTCCAATATGAATCAAAATTATAGAATGCAATAAAACATTGTAGCATGACTTGATGAATCCATTTGAAATTAGAAGTAATCTATTTGATAACTTCTGACCAGCTCATTCTACATTTAACCATTTCAAGGAACGACAATCAGACGAGCTAAAAAATTATTGGCTTTAAATCTATACCTTGTTCTTGGTAATCCTAATAATTGATGTTACTGCGGATAATGTTGCTGTATGTGAATCTGTATTGATTACACCGGTCACGCTATCCATCCAAATCGCCAAACCCAAGGCTACAATATGCTTCTCAACTACTTTACCAAGCCTAATGGCGGATACATATGGGGGGAAAGGGGGCTTGTGCTTCCCGTTGCGCGGCTGATCGCATTTCCAGAACATTGCAGAACCACAAATGTAACTTTTTTATATCATAAGATAGTTCTTGTATATGCGTATAATCAGTTTAAATAAAACTATATTAAACTTTGCATGCAACTTGATTATTTTTAAAGCACTGAAGGAACAAGTGACTTTGTACGCAGCCACGCGCACGGGTGCAAAGTTAAATACACCAACGGATGAAGTTTGCCATGAAAAAATATTTGACTTAGCCGGGATTCGAACCCGGATCTCCCGATTGGCGATCAGGTGTGTTAGCCAGTAGTGTTAGCTAACACACCTGACCGGCAATCGGGAGATCCGGGTTCGAATCCCGGCTAAGTCAAATATTTTTTCATGGCGAACTTCATCCGTTGGTGCATTGGATTATTTTTCGTTGCGATTAAAGGATAGGTGGCTCAAAATATCTTTTGCGCCCCCCCTTGAGTTTTTTCTGTATCCGCTACTGACTGTTACTTGATGGCCTACCTGACTAGCAATCGGGAGGTCCTGGTTCGAATCCCGGCATAGTGAAATATTTTTTCAAGGAAAATTTTAACCCTTGTCGTATATTCGTGCCTCCGCGCGTGACCGAGTACAAAAATCACTTGTTTCAAGCAGAATGTTTAGAGGATAAAACTGTAACTTCAGGATTTCATAAGAGCTCTCAGAAGCTCTCATTCTCAGAAGCTCTCATTCTCAGGAGCTCCCAAGTGAAGGGACAGCGTGCAGTCTCCATGCTAGTATATAAGTAACTAGACACCCACCATGTCCTCATTGCCCCCATTGATGAAGTGTAGCCGGTACAGTTCATAGGCAAGAGGCCGGGTAGGCGTGAGAGAGAGGAAAAAAAATAAATTTCGCCCTGCGCGCGCTCGTGTTGGTGCGCATGGAGAAACCTATGCTTCGCGTCTCATGAACTTGTATGGTCGTATTCGTTCCGCCGCTGCCGCCTCGACTAAAAAGAATGACGACATGACAACTGCGACCGCCATCATAGTCCTCACCTCAACTCTGCTAGCTTCTACTCCCTGGCTCACCTGTTGCAGTCATGCGCTGTGAGTCATGCGCAAAAAAAAGTTAAAGAAAATAAAAACGGAGTCTCAACAATTCCATCCACGAAGACTGTATGTATCCAAGTATGAGAAAGCTATGTTCGCGGAGTGAAATTGACATCGCAGACTAATGCTCGCCCTCACCAACTGATTGAGGTACAGAAGGCTGGAGAATTTAATAATTGCTCGGAGATTTTCGCAGCGATGATTATCTTATTGTAAAGGCAGTGCTCAGCGCATAGTGAATAAATTAGAAGATAAATTGAAAAATTATACATCAAGTCACATCGTCTGGAAAACTGAAAAAATATAGATGATCCGAAGATGTAAGTACGTTACGAAACCCGGGTCGTGCTTATTTACATACACAAGTGAACCTTACAAAGTTTTATTCTTATATTTCCTATATGGAAAGGTTTCACTAAGTCAAGCCTGAAGTTATCAGTTATATTTTGAAAAAACAGCCGATTTTAGTACCATAAATGATAAGTTTGCATTACAGGAAATGCTTACAATTATCTCATGTCTGGTGAAGTGTTTGCAGCTTTATCTTAATATCGTTGAGCAAGTAACGGACTCTAGTATGTACATTTTAAGCATATCTATCAAACCTATCAAAGAACTTCCTCCTACGCAAAACCACCAAGGTAAAAATTCAGTCTTATCTAGAGCTTCGGAGAAGGAAACTCACCCCTTGGCAGAGAATGAATCACACACCCACTTGAAAAGCCACCGGATCCACCACGTCTAGGTAAGACACCGTTTTAATGGGGATGACCGCTGAGTACTAGCAGTGAAATCTGAGTACGCCCTTTATGTCGTCTCAAAAATCGCGGTCCTTTATTCCTGTGACATTAATATAAAATAAAAAAGATTTTTAAAACGCTTTTTCCAAAAAGAGTGTAAAATTCACTGAAAAATAAAAAATAGGCTTTTTATCACTCGAAGATTAGAGCGTGCACTCGTACGTGGACTATAAATTGTATGGGCCTCCAGGCATTCTGTTTAGCAAAACAATTCAACCGAAAGTTTGTTTCTTTTTACAAAGTTGCTTCCTATTTTTAAAAAATACGTGTTATAAAACATTTTTGCTTTCTTTTATTATTTAACCTATCTACATTATTTATGGCATTCGATTCCACATGGAGGTGACCTGAGGTGATTAAGTCGTCCCGGACCTCTCCCCTAGCTACGACACTGGTGAAGCTCCTCATAAGAGCATTCACAGATCCAAAAAATCCATATTTAAATGGACGGCAGTTAAATTAGGTATCGATAAGTATTCAAATAAAGAAACATAAAAAATAATCATGGAAAATAACAGAATTTTCGGCAAGTTATAACGTACGGCAGCACAAATGATGACTACCGCCAGGGGCGATCTGGCTTTGTCGGCTGGTCGGCGATCGCCAAGGGCCCTGAGATTAGGGGGAGCCCACCACGTCTATTCACGTCCTTCACATCTATCGTGAAGCATATATGAAAGGTGTAATAAAAATTGACTCAGATTAGCTACTTGAACCAAAGCGTTTTTGAAATTATTAAATTTTTCTTTTGTCATTAGTTGCTTTTTACAAAATACTCAATGTAAAAAGACAGTATAAAAAATAAAATAAATAAAGATGTCAGAAGATAAAGGAGAACATGATGCTTTTTTTGAAAGGGCTATTCGAAAAGACTATTTTCGAGGTTGTTTTTTTTTATATTTCAGTGCAGTTTCAAAGAAAAAATTCACTAAATATATATGTATAGTAAATAGATATAATACATTTTAAATTTTATAAACTGTGAAATTTTCTCTTCTCATAGTATTTTTCTTGCGAAATTTCTTTTTTACTAAATTTACATCTGGTTTTAAAGACCCAGATTAGCGTCAAAATCTATTTACGGGCATGCAACTTCGGGCTTTTCCGTGGGAGGACCGCCGAACCCCCCAGGAAGGAGCCCGTCATGAGCTCCAGCCGAGGGTCCCCAATCAAACCAGACCCTCCCTGACTAACGCCCCCTGTGTCTTGTGAATATTCTTAGGTCGTCAAACAAATTCGATAATGAGCCCCAGTATTCATCATCCGATTCATGTTCATTCAAAAGTTTTACACACATAAATTCCATAGTTCTTTTTGGCCATTGCCATCATCATAAGTAAACAACCTTAAGATGGGTTTGAAGCAGCTCTCCATTCCTCTTTCCTATCCTCTAGCCTTTTCATAGAAACGTATTTCTTCTCTTTTATACCCTTCATAACTGGGGATGATCGATTCGATTTCGATTAAAATCGAAAATCGAGTTTTATTTTTCAAAGATCGAGGAAATTAAGACCGAGCCATGATCATATAGTTTCGATCCAAACTCGATTTTTCAACTTCTATCTGGATCATTTCGTTTGATCTCTACCGACCTACGATAACATCATTCCTCCCATGTAAATGACTTTTCTTTAAGACCTGTAAAATTGGATCGGCAGGCCTATGATCACGAAGAAAGCGTCTCCATCAGTTGATCTATCTTATATCTTTTAGTGAAGCCGAATGGTTTCAAGCGGTGATCCCAAAAAAATCACGAGCATTCGTAAATGTTTACTGCAAACAATTTACGCAGGTATTCTAAGTTGATTTTTTGAAATTTGTTTATGCATCACAAATGTGTATTTTGAGTGCTTTCCGATTTCATGATAAACTTGTTTTTGTACAAACTGTATTTTTTTTAAACAACTGTCGATTTTTTCGATTAATCGATCTCTCGGTTCCAATTTCGATTTTTGTTGAAAATTCGAGCTTTTTGATTCGATTATAAATCAACTTCAACTATAAAACAACAACAACACTATTCACAAACTATCCTATGAAACTCATTCGTGACCGTTCCTTGCCCTTCTTTCCTTCCCTCGGTCTTTCTGCGATTGTTTTCATGAGGTCATCATGCCTCATAATGTGGCCAATTATGTTGTCCTGTCTTCTCCTTATTCTTGGAAGACTTCTTTTTTCTCCCACTCTTCTTAGTACTTCCTCATTGCTATATCGGTCCATCCATTATTTCCTCAGAATTCTTCGGTAGCACCATATTTCAAATGATTTCAATCTTGACTTCTCCACTGTTGTCAACGTCTATCGTCAATAAAGTTTAATAATTTGGTGTTCAAACTATTATAATATTTTCCCAAGAGGATTCGTGGGTAATCGCCTCGGAAAAAAACATGAAATGCGCTTTCGCGAAACGATCATACATTTCAATTTAACAGATACAATAAATACTTGCTAATGATTTCAAGTTAACCATTCCCCATCATTTTTAAATTTCGCCCTCCAACGCCGCGTCTTAAATTCCATTGTGCCTTTTGTGGAAGTACTACGATTTTCAAATGAGATTATTTCATTTCTTTGACTCCAGATGCCATAGATGGATTGAGCCATAGATTAAACTCTGTGATTGAGCCAAGATTTTAGCACATCAAAGGCAACGTTTTATTTTAAAAATTTTAAGAGAGATTTTGATGCTTACCTCGATATGACTCCCTGGGAAAAAATGCAAAAACATAGGAAAAGTGTAAACACATTTTTTGTAAAAATCGTTTAAATAGGAAATTCCATACAATTATTTCTCTTGTATGATCTATTTACAACAGAAATGTTGATCAACAACTTTCCCCGGGAAATAATAATTAAAATTTTGACTTCGAATGCTTATAGAAATTGACAGAGACTTGATATGTTATTCCTTTAGAGGAAATCTTTCCCCAGGAGTCAGCCCCATACCAAAGAGATTAATTTGAGACCAAAAACTTATGTATGTATGTATGAGATGCATGTACTTTGAATGACCGACATCACTTTTATGCATGTTTTAATATACGTTTCCATTCTTTTTGTCTGTCCATTTTCTGAAGTTCATTTGTTGTTTGTTGAATAAGCTTTTCTATTTTTCAGTATTTTGTGTTGGGTTGGCGCCTTGCTTACAGAGAGAAAAACAGGGGATTGCTGTTAAAGAAGCCATATTCTTGTTCGAGGGATAATGAAAGATAAAATAATACCAAGTAATTTTGAGGTTTTTCTTTTATATAATAGCTTTGTCACATTAAAGTCAAAAGTATTCAATAGAAACCCTGAGGGAAGTTTCGTCTTGAAAGATCTCAAAGAGAAAGAAAAGCAAATTATTCACGTCATTACTTATCCTTCCAATAAAATCGATTTTACCAACAATCTGCGAGAACAATAGGTTGAGATATGTCATAATTATTCAAGCATTAAGTGCTGCCTGTGCATTGTCTTCCATTTGAAGAAACACGCACTTACTCCAACATATTTTTAAAAGGCTGACTCACTAGATTATGAGGATTTATTTTTCAACGAAATAGCGTATTTATCTAGAAATAGAAACGGTATTATTAAAGCTACTAAATTGAAAACAATGAAGAATCAGTTTATCTTTCTCCTTATCCTTCTCAAAACCAAGTGGTTTTCTATTTTAAATTATACAAGGAAGTCAAACGGCCCTCATTATCTCATTGCGATAAAACCTGTCGTCAGCGCATTCCATGGGTCAAGCAGAACTCGAAAGGCTCACACGAGAATAATAAGAACAAATCTCAAAACAAATTATTGAGCTAGCGTCTACCACTTTTTCCCGATAAATTAATTAAAGATCGAGTTTATAATTTTTTAAAAGTTTTATCCTTCCTATTTTCCGCTACTGAGTATTGCATTTTTTCTTTAAAAGATTAGTTTTCACTTCGAGGCATTTTTATAAACAATTGCTCATGACAGTTTTAAAAATAAAATTGTTGCGCAGGACCAACGGTACCCACAGTGAAATAAACGAGGGAGCTATTAGGAGCTCTATTTTGTAGTTAATGTAACTTACTGTGCTTCACAAGCTGTTGTAATGAATTTCGAATTAAATTCAATATAATTTAATTTAAAACAATGAAGGGATAGTTAATTTGTGCTAATGTCAGGGTGGTTTGTAGAAAACATATTTTGCATTACGCTTTAAAATTAGCATTTAGTTAGTAGTGAAAAATCTTTCACAAGAATGGTTAAACTTTCAAAGTATTATTTTTACGTGCAAAGGTGGAAGACAGTGTAAAACTGCGTTAGTAGCGAAAAGTAATGCGATCAAAGAGAGAGTTTGTACAACGCATCAATAGCAATCTCTAACGATAGGTACTCTTAAGCATAAATTAAAATGTAAAAATGTGACGATGGATGGATAATCTCTACGCAAAAACATTTTTTGCATAGAGATTATCCATCAATTTTTTTGCAAAAACAGAACATTTTTCAAAATTATTTGGACAAGATCATGTAAAACAGGATATATCAGTGAAAGTTTGATGACGACGGCATTAGTCTTCACAAAAATTCAAAAAACAATTTTCCGAATTGTTTTTTTCAAGAGTCGTATTATCATAATCGTGGCATTATCAATTACGATAAACAACAGAATACAATTGAGTCATAGGATAATTTCCATTCAAACAATAGTTCCTCTAACAGTAAATAATTTGTCTAAGATTGGGTTCAACAAGAATAACTTAACTACACGGACTATATGTCACAAAAACTATTTTAGAGCAAAAAAATTACTCAGAACAGGCCTTCGAGAGCAAAAATTCAAAGAAAATCCCTCTATAAATCGCAAAAATAAGATTTTACATTGGTGACGTGATAAATGATCGAGTCATCTAAGTCAATGTTCGCGCCGAAGGAGAATTTCTAAATGATGTAACGGTGATTCCAAAACTCACCACAAAACGCCAGTTTGCAGGATATTTAAATTTAATTGGCGCATGAGTTTGCGTCCTCGGAGTTAAAATGTTGTTTATAAGAAGAGGAAACTGAAAACTGATTGTTTCACATAAAAACAGAGTATTGATTGATTACAAATAAAGTTTGTGGAATTATTAAATGATATTATTCTTTTAATAATTCGATTTTTAACATTTTTTCTACAAACTGGTATTTTTTCTTTTCATTTTTTTTACATTTTTTAATATAAATTCGCTGCTTCGAATTTGCAATTATTTTCTCATTGTTTGCACATTTATCTTTTTTATTAATATTCAAATAGTAACATAACATTTCTATTTGGTAACATATGATTATAAGGAGGCTATGGCATACGAAAAGACTCAAAGAAAGGTAACTTGTTGAGGGAGTGTATATTTTGTTGGGATACTTGGATCACTTGCAGCCGTTCATAGCATTAATACGGTGATTGCTGGTCATTAAAAAGATGGGCACGTGAAATGAAATCGTACATCTCACATTTTATCTCACAGGCGTGTTTCAGCCGTATCGGTATACTAAGTTCATCATAACCAGCCAATTAAATAAATAAATTTTGCGCGCATCTATTGGCGTTGTGTGTAGTGCGTTGTTAGTGATATCAGAAACTTAAATACTAAATTGAAAATAATGGAATTCATGCTATTATCAGAAAGATTAAATTTCACTTTCTTTACACATTTTATGATACTTTGTCCTTTTTTCTTTTTCTACAATTATTTTCTATTTTATTTTTATTGCAAGCAGCAAATTTTATCATTTTGGTTATATTTTTTTTGTCTTTTCTTTTCGTTAATTTTTATTATAGATATATATTTCTTTTCATAGTTGGATATATTCCAACAAACAATTAATCAGTACAAAACATTAAAACTAAAAGAAGGCAGGACATGGGAGAGCCATTGTTTATCGTACGTTGTTGGAGTTAAAGGATCGTGCAAGTTCCAGAGTTTCAGAGCTTATCGCAACATTTATAGGCATTTGCCCGAGTGATTTTTTTTAAGAATATGTTTGCTCTGTACCGGCCTACGATAACATCATTCTTCCCATGTAAATGAATTTTCTCTAAGGCCGGTGAAATTGGAGCGGCTCCACCTCGATTATGAAAAAAGCATCTCAATCCGTTGATCTTTCTTAAAAAATTTAGTGGAGCCGAATGGTTTCAAGCGGCGATCCCAAAACTTTCTTTTCATTCATTTTTGGGATTTCTTAGATTTTTGTAAAATTTTTAAGAGCTGCGATATGCAGCTGAATCACGGGTGCAGACTTCACCACGTCTTCACGGAAGCGCGTCTCCAGTCGGCGTCTGTGTCGTCGCGCCAGCGGGTGCGTGCCTCTCGGCCTATTAAGTGATACACGTCGACGACAGTCGAGGCATTCCGCAGACAAGGACGCGCGTATTCTCGCTCATGGGCGCGAGGAAAACAAAAGGTTACGTAAATTACAAGCCGGGAAGAAAATGGCACGGAGGAAGGAATCCCAGCCCGTGACGGCGGGCCATATACACGAAAAAGGGAACTGACGCGGAAACTCGTGGTGTGAAAGCGCAACGACAATAATTGTGAACAAAAGAATTCATAACATGTACAGGGTGTTTCAGGAGGAATCTCCAATACTGCAGGAAGTGGTAGGGGAGGCAATTTTGAGCATTCCTTGTCAATACACATGGGGTCGCTACACTGAAATTTCGCGGACTTTGATTGTAGCTCAAGTTCCCAGCTGTTTTAGCTGTCTATTGAAAGGTTCTGCACTTTTGATGGTTTCTAATATTTTATTTTCTCGGTATGATCATGGCATAGTGTCGTAGGCTAAACTAAGTGGGGATGGGTATGTGGGAAGGAATAAGGGCAGTCTTGGGGACTTTGTGCTTGGCGTATGGTGATGGGGTAAAATCCCAAAGGGATGTTAGGAGTTCACTGCTCGTAGCAGGGAAGGATTTCTCGAACATGGGGTCGCATCTCCTTAGTTATTTAGCTATGGTGACGCAAATATTTTTTTGGAGTTACCATGAAAACGGTTTTTCTTGATTTTTCAGCCTTTTCGATATTTCATTTAATACACTAAGGACATTAAATAATTAATGTTGGACGAAAATGAGCTATTATAATTGTTTGAAGCAATTAATCTGAAAATGGGTGGGATTGCGTAATCGTATTGTTGGTACTCGCCCAAAGGTCTCGTTAAATTAAGCTCATGGATTATTTCTTAAAGAAAAACTTTTTTAAACTTGTAATAAAAGTTGCTATGAGGAATCATGCTTTACAAAACATAAAAAACGATGGCTTTCTTTGAATACACCGAATTTTCCCTGCGAGGTGCAAGAACGCCTTTCCGGTGCGTTACGGCCAAGATTATGTACTGAACATCAGGCGCGCAGCCAGGAATTAAGGCTAGCGGAGGTTTTAGGCGCAACTAACGGGTCTGAGGAGTATAGAAAACTCACCAAGGTAAGCGAGATGTGCGGGGGCCCTCCCCCAGAAATTTTTTAAGATAAATGGTTCAAAATGGTGATTTTACGGATGTGTGAATAGTTGGATATGTTTTGTTAGTGAGTCATCCGTCCCCCTAATATTACCTGTTACAATAGTAGTAACTAGTAGTTACAAAATTTTTCACATTAAAAATATTTTTTTAATTCTCTGAGCTCTGGGGGTTATTTTCCCCCAAACCCCCCCTTCCTGCGCCACTGGTGACCATTACCCAAAAAGAAGAAACTTATGGCAATTGTTTTCCACGATAGCGCAATGCACTCAATAGTCATCAATTCAGCCTGGCGTATATAATTGGTGATGTTCTCCAGATTTCAATGTAGTTATTTTTCACGATTCATTAAGCGTAATTGCTTCGAACACCGGATTCCAAGTTTCTCGACCACGAGGTAAACACATCAACAGTAACTGTGGGGATACAGCTTCGTTAATTCAATTATTCTGCGGTAATCTACGCCATCGCCAGGCCGTAATGCAACATCTGTGACCTAGCAACAAGTGGCTCGTCGCACGCGGCGCCGCCGTTGGCTCCATGAAAACATATTACATCTTTATAAGATTACCGAGGTATTTTGGAGAATAAAAGTGCAGCTTTAAAATGCTTGAAAGATGTGGCACTGCAAATTCTCATTGCTCAAATTAACACGAAGATTTTCTTCCAAATAAATATCAGTGGAATTTTTTTAGATTTTCCTTCTATTTCTTTAGGTATTCATCAGTTCTACCTCATCAAGCCAGAGAAAATAAACATTTTGAAATTTTCAATTTGATTGCAGTGGTAAGATTTTTCCTTATATTCCGTAGAATTCTTCATTTCCTTCCAACCTAAGTTAAAAATAAACTCGTAGAATATTTTACACGATAGAAATTAATATGAAATATGAGCCATTGCATTTCGTTATCATGAAGTTATGACGATTTGCGCAGGTCTTTATCAAGGCTATCTTCACTATATCACATTTGCAACACTTGTAAGATCTGCTATCAATTTTTACCTGTAATTTTGCATTCTATCTGTATTTACATTGCTATCTATTATGCACAAATTTGTCCAGAGAATACATTAGTTGAAAGAATATAATTCCTAGACAAAGAGTTTAAAAAATATCTCGACTCTTGAAATTAAAACAAACTTAGGATAAAAACTGGGACGCATAAGGAACTATCTAGCAGCACAAGTGGGTGAACTTTAATCAAATTACATGTATTTCAAATCACATGGCAGCAATTTAAAATCAAATGCAATGATATTGGCACAGCCTCAAAGCATTATGTGACTGCCTCAGTGAGATGAACGGTTACCATTTCTTCCAGTGTGACACCTGCATCCAGATCAATGAGGAAGCCTTTGTCTTTGATATCTATGACCTGCACGCAATCATTTTATCTTTTATGCTCTAGTAGGATTCACTGCTCCATATTGAGTTATCGTCTATTTTGTCTATTGAGTGATGAGATATCGATTTTAAAGTGATTTGTTCTACAACACCACATATTGAGCTTCTGTGAGATTAATATAAGCTTTTTGGATGTTAAGTGGGACTAAAAATATTGTCTTTGCCTGTGAATTCTTTAACACGTTGCATGCTATAGCCATAATATTACGCCTCGACATTTCCTTCGATTTTTGCTCCGGGCGTATTATTACGCCATCCATCTTTTGAAAAATCATAGTTTGGCATTTTTTAGCTAAGTGATAAGCCTCTAAATAAACAAATTAAAAACAAAAGAAAGATTCACTATTTAAAATTATAGCAATCACCTTTTCCTCGCATCAAGGATTGATTTTTAAGAAATAACACAAAAGGATTGAAAATGGCCAGCGATGGGCTACGGATCTACAATACTAAGGTCTGCACGGTAGGTGTTAAACTAATTATAGAATGATCGTCAAAAACTGTTGTTTTCTAGGCACACAAAAGCAGTGAAGCTTCACCCTCGATCGTTTTGCCAACTGCCTTCCCGCAACCATAACCTTGTTCTCCCATGTTATTTTGAGCCATTTCCCTGTATTCACTTTGCCAAGCGCACCAGATTAAAATTCTTTGGCTATGCATAGCGCAAAACTAGATGTAATTTATTTTAATAAGGAATTTCTTCTACATTTTCAATGAGCAGGCACTCACCTTCCACAAATTTCAATTTTTTCCTCTCGGACAAATCATGATTTTTATTCATTAAATGCATTGTTTCACTTTATATTAACTAAATTGACAGGCAAATATTTTTTTATATTTTTAAAAGGTATTAAAAAAACTAGAAAAGCAAAAATAAGCCAAAAACTATTATTATTTATATATACAGTCCCCCTCCTCTCCGAGGAAGACCCCGAAACGGTCGAAAATTTGAATCTATACGCGTGAGTGTTTATTATATTTGTGTCTTCGTTTTTGTGGCTTCTCTTGGCATTTATATGTATATTCACCCGAAAAAACGAAGAAGAAAAATAAACTTGAACGTAAAACAGAGTGTAATTCGAATGCCATTCCATTCTGAAAGGATTCCAGAAAAAAACATCCAATGTGATATTTTCTCTAGCATAAAGACTTGGAGTTCAATACTCTCTGCACAGCTAATACATTTTAATAAAAATCATAATCCAGTAAGCAAAGATAATTTTGGGAGACTAAGCATTAGGTTTAAATCAATTCTAGTGCTTAGAAGTAGTATTGATACTAATTTCCCGTTTTTACTAACAATAAGTATATCTTGGGATAAAGATTCGAGAAATATCACTCTATAATTATTTTGAAACTTATTTTCTCCAAAGATTCGTCTTTCTATAGCCCTTACACGAATGCCTATTTCTTTGCCAAGACACTCCAGAAAGTAGTTGCAAAGAACTGCTGATTATTTTCAACAGCGTGGTCGGAGGCGATCTGGCCAGGTCGCTGGTCGGCAATCGTCAAAGGACCCCGAGGTTAGGGGCAGTGGGGTAGCCAGGAATTTCGTTCGGAGGGGAGAGGGGGTCCAAAACGTCTAAAATCTGGGGAAAAATTAAAAAAACAGGGTTGTAAGTACAGCGTTTTAAACTAATTTTAACACTCGTAATAACTAAAAAGAACTTCATTTGTCAAAGATCTCTTTTGTAAATTCATGATTTTTCAATATCTTGTTTTCTTTTATGAAGCGAAGTAATTGCATTTTTACATTTCGGGGGGCTCCGAACCCCCCGAGACGTCCCCCCTGGCTAAGCCACTGCTTAGGTTGCCTCCACAACGCTCGAGTCTATCGCAAAGCGTACATGAAAGGTGTGATAAAGGAAAGACTCAGATTACTTGAGCCAAAGATTTTTGCAAATATAAAACTCTACGTTTTCATTGTATGCTTCATTCACAACATATTCAGGGTAAAAAGTTTATACAAACAGAATAAAAAATGAAGGTATCAGAAAATAAAAAGGACAGGCTGCTTTTTTTGAAGGGGCTATTCAAAAAAAGCATTAAATTTTATGAGCTGTGTAAACCTCACTTTTAATTGTATTTGTTCTTTAGGAATAGCTACTTTTCATTAACTTTTATCTATTTTTTAAGAACCAGAGTAGCGTCAAAAACCATTTCCGGGCGTACAATTTCTTAAAATTTTCCCCTTACAAAAAGTGCGAGGTTTCTTAGAATTTCCCCGCTAAGGAGGCCCCTTTCATAGACCCTAGCCGAGGGCCCCCAATCACCCCAGACCACCCTTGACCAAGGAAATTCCCTTCGAAAAAATCACGTGATGCATACAGCGTAAATATTACCCAGAACATTCTTCTATTTTCACGACAACCAAATATTCCTCAAACCCTGACGAGTAAATTAATTTTATCCCTGTTCACCATAATCCTCGCGCTCAGTTCCTAATCCCATTAGTGTGACTCACGCGATCTCCGATTCCAAGCAAATCACTCATCGGCCGCTTTCTCCCCCACGGACCGTATGTGTGCAGAAGCTTATATAGCTTCCAGAAACTTCTCTCTCTGTTTGACTGCCTAAAAGTATTGGTAAAGTTAGCCTTGCCTTCTGCCATGCACCCAAAATACATATTTAAATTGAGACATGTTATGAAATGTACAGGGTGTTTCAGGAGGAATCTGCAATGCTTCAGAAGGTGGTAGGGGATACAACTTTCAGCAACTTTTGTCCATAAACATGGAGTCTCAACACCTTAGTAACTGAGTTAGGGAAATGCAAATATTTTGTTGGATGCGCTTCGCAGTTACCATGAAAACTGTTTTTCTTGGGTATTCAACGTTTTCACATTTCATTTTATATTCTGGATTTTTAAGGGCATTAAATAATTAAGGTTGGACGAAAATGTGCGATCATAATTGTGTGAAACAATTTTTCTCAAACTGGGTGAGATTGCGCAATCGTATTAATGGAATTCGATCAAAGCACTCGTTTAATTAAGCTCAAATATTAAGTTCTATCACCTATTGCAAATGCATCCTGAAACACCTTGTAGAATAAAAAATTTCTAAGCTCACTTAGCTTATATTAAATAAATATAGTATATAAATAGCTACATAAAGACCAATGATCTTGGTGGCCCAGTCGTTATAGCATTGAGCTACCGATCGAAGGGCCTCGAGTTCGAATCTCGGGAAGCCTTCGTAAATTCCCAAACAAAAAGTGCGAGGTGGTCCAGGAAAAGGACCCAAAAAACTTGCTACCCTTCCCACAAAGCGTGTCATAACACGCTTTCGACTTAGTCGAGCTCTACCCCCAACTATTCATACCGACCTTTAGTTTTAATTAATGACGGAATGAAATTATGGGTGAAATAAATTATATCATCTCTAAATATGAATAAGGAGATGATAAATTAAAATTTATAATGCTAAACAGCCGTGCGATTTTGGTTGGTTGTAGTCAGATTTACAAAGCCATCCGTAATCTAATTAATTGGCGAGAGTTTTAGCTGTACCGGTAAACCATGTCCACTACATCCAGCCAATTCACATTTCAATACTTGGGGAGCGCATTTGTTTGTTTTTTGTGGGTTTCAGTTTGTTTGTGATAGAATAAACTCATACACTAAATTTAGAACATAATGAAACAATATTGATTACAGCAGTGGCGTAGCCAGGAATTTCGTTCGGGGGAGGGGGGTCCAAAAGCAGGGGGGAAATTTTTCGAAAAACAGGGTACTGAGTAGAGGGTTTTAAACTAATTTTAACTCTTTTCATAATCAAAAAACTTCATTTGTTAATCAAATATTTGGTAAATTCATGATTTTTCAATATTTTGTTTTCTTTTATGAAGGAAAATAACTGTGCTTTTATAAATCAGGGGGGGGGGGTCTGGATCCCCCGAACCCTCCCCCCTGGCTACGCCGCTGGATTACAGAATCATGGTCATATTTTTTTAAATTTTTTATTATTTTGTATTCAATTCATCATAATCGGCTTATATATGCTTCCGAGAAAATCAATCAGCGTATTTCTTCTCAAAAAGGTCCTCGGAGGTGGAAGTAGCTTCCAGAAACTTCCCCTTGCTCGCCTTTGGAGAGAATGGGGATCGCCTTGAGGATCGTCACCGTCGCCTAGTCGCTTCCCTCTCCCGCGAAATCCGACCATTCATCTGTCTATACTCCCTTATGCGACGCGAATGCTCCTCCTTCCGGGTTGTGTGTGCCTCACCGATTGGGGAGGTTGGCCATCATTGGGCGAGGGGGGGAACATTCCATTTGCGGCGAGCTCCCCCTCTCATCCATTCCCCTGAAATATTCCCCCCCCCCCCTGTGTCCTGCCCCCCACTCACTCTCTTCTCCGCAGCGGAAGCAACTCATCCATTACGACACAACCGAAGATCCAAAACCCACCGCCGCCAAACGAAACGGAAGTAAGGGGTAGCAGAATGAAGAGATATGCGTCACGGGGATAATAGTGATGCCTTTATATGTGTTTATTTCATCTCCTTTTGCGTACCGACCTCAACAAGAAATTACGGGTGATTCGGTAACGAATAAAACCATCTGGATATTTTCAAAAAGCGATTTAAAAAAAGGGCGAACCAGAAAAATAACAGCACAATAATTTACCACTTTGCTGGTTGAAGGAGTCTACATCTACGAGGTACCGTGCAAGCCACTACCAGGGTGTGTGGCACGGGATGATTCCACAACACGCTTGCAGCACTCATACTAACCACAATCAGACACGCGCTCGCTTGCCGAACACAGGCCAAGCACACAGGATATGGTGATGCGATCAGATCAGAAACTAGGAGAGTGCTGAAGACGCGAAAATACTGCCATGAAAATAAAACTATTAGTTAGTGATAAAAAAATCGAAACGTTAGCGTAGTAACTGATTCATGCACGATGCATGCCAGCATAGATGTCATTGACAATTTTAGTAGGCAAGTTATTAACTATATATTAAGAGCTTATTTTACCTAGTTCGAGTCGAGCTATCCTAGAGATTATCTTTCGCAAGTATAGTGGTCTCCATCTCTCTGTATTTTGATAATCTCAGGTCAATAAATATTCTATCGACATGGCATAATTCGTACTCAGGGAGGATACTTTTGCGGCGTCAATCCTACCGACTCATGCTGGTGATTGATCACCCCCTGCCAAACACCCTAGAGGTGGCTCACAGGGTATTATGTAGATGTAAATGTAAGTGTCTTCTTTTTTTCCTTTACTATGCCGACCTTTAAGTACTATAAGATTTTCCTAAACCGAAAAATAGTAATGTAGAAACATTCTTACTTACTCCAATGGGAATTTATACACTATAAGGTATTTAGCCCCGCCAACTGTCTACCTCGAATTCTTCCTATCTTCTGCATCCTCCTTCCTGATTCCCATACTACCCATATCAATCAACACCTTATCCTTCCATTTTTTGGTCGCCCTGGAGATCAGTGTTTTCTGTCCAGACTTGTTTTAACATGGTCTGCTGTTCTCTTTTCATGATGCACCCTGCCCATTGCTATATTTCCCTGCCTCTTGGCTTCAGCTACTACATCTGGCGAGTTAAAAAGATCCCTGACTTCCCCATCATGTTTTATTCTCCAAGTTTCATTTTCTCTTGTGAGCTCAAAAACTTTCCTTAAAACCAGTGACGTCATGACAAAATTAGCAGTGCCGGAAGGCACTTTCCTTAACTTTTTTTAGAAGTCAAATATTACTCTGTGTGTGTTTTTTATTACAAGTCATTATTTACATTTCCTTACTAATTTTTTTGTTTTGGTTGCTTAGGTGTAAATTAGAAATATTGAGGAAATAAAATTGATGTTATTTGACGATTGTCTTTTGTTAGCCAGTGTCGGAACGGCGTTCTTGCACCATCACACCACTGCTTAAAACTATATTTTCAAAGGTAATTTACTTCTATGCCGTACTTTTGCCGATAACCCACGATTCAGTTCCTTAGAGAAGGTTAATTCGAAGGAATAATTCTCGGGCTTTCCAACTTATGTGGTTTTTTGGGTGTTTGGTCCCAATGTTTCGATGGCTAAGTCTACCATCGTCTTCAGGGGTAGAAACTGGAACCAAATTCTTTTCTCAAAGAATAAAGAATTCTTTTTTAAAAGAATTTGACTCTAGATTGTACTCCTGAAGAGGATGGCAGATTCAGCCTTCGAAACGTTGGGACTAATATCCCAAAAAACCACACCCGGTGTAAAACCCGAGCATTATTCCTTAACACTCTACGCCAAACAAAAACCCTACCAGGTTAATGTGGTAAATAATAATAATTAAAAAAGATGCACTACCATCATGGATCTACATGCTAGCATGTAGATTTCATGCATTTTCTGTTCGGTTATGTCAAGGTATGGAGTACATTATGCATAAAAGTTTCAAAAATTACAGTTTATTATCAGTGTAAACACCTTGTATTTAATGTTCTATCAAATTGTCTTTTATTTATGTAATTCATTATCATTTTTGTTTTTATGGATTCTTTTCTGAAAAATAAATATTTTTCTATATTTCTATCTACCCACTGTGAAAAAAATAATTCGTGTTCCATGCATTTAAAACGATCGATTATTTTTTTAATGCGCTGATGATGTCTGGCAACGCAGCCATGACGAGGCATGCGAAGATCCAAACCCACAGCCGAACGAAAAGGAAGGTAGGGGATGAGGAGATTGTTGGGTACAATCGGGAGGGACGCAGGGGGGTATGATGGCGTCACGATTCGTACCAATTCATACCTTTATTTCCTCTCCTTTTGCGTACCTGCCCAAACGAAAAAATTCCCACAAAAGCATCATAGTACTGAGTATTGAAAACTATAAAATATATTTTTTAAACTAAATCCAAACAATGATAACGAATTTACCACTAAGTAACATTAAATAATCGGCTTAAGGGTATTTAAATAATTGAAGACCTGAGTAAAAGAACCGGTTAATGACAAATTTTTTGTAAAAATGAGCTTTCCACAAACATATAAATCCCATCTTCCCCTTTATCAGCAGACATAGTTAATTTCAATAATAAGTCCGAAATAAGTTCAGCAAGCATTGTTGAGAACTAAATATCTGCTCCCTGAGAGCAAGAGCTATTCTTTACTAGCATTTCAAATACTTCTTCATCGAAACGTCTGCGGAAATTGAGTGCCTAACCCGTTGGAAAGCCCGAGAGAAGTGAATATCCTGTCCGAATTGCCGGCGATATTGACATCATCAGACAACAAAAAACGCGGAGGAATCCCGTAAGATAAGACCGCATCAAACATTTATCGCGGAAGCTTTCGGAAGCAATTTCAGGTGAAAAAAACGTCGATGTCGCCTTGCGAATCATCGATTTGGACACGTGTAGGACTCCAAACACACCGGCAAACGAAACAGAAGGAAGGGGACGATGATATTGTAGGAAGGCTGACAATGGGGCACGGCGGGAATATTGATGTCGTATCGAGAGGGAGAATCGTACCTTCTCACATCTTTAATTCTTTCCCTTATCTACCTGAACGTAAAATTCCAGTGAAATCATCATGAAATCCGATGCCGGTCTTTTTTAAAAGCCTCTGCAGAACACATAAGGTAGGTGGTCTACCTCACTTGGAAAACAATTAATACACTGCCTAAACAAGTGCCTCTTCTACGAGTCATTTGTGCGTCTTCACATGCTTCTAATCGTAGGTTATCAATTAGCAATGCTCTTTTTTAAATACTTTTGTAAGAAAAATTCGGAGAGGGAAAAGAAATTACCAAGTTCGGAAAAATTTGCAGTAGCAATTTCCAATTGCAAATAAAAATGAAAGATTGAAAGGAAGTTGTTAGATTGGTACAAAAAATATTATTAACATTGGGAAAAAACTATAAATATAAAATCTCAACATGTGCGTACGATTTGTTCAATTTTTTCTTAAATTGTGTAAAACATTTATTGGTATTAAGTTTCCTCTTCTCAAAAACATCACATTACACTGATAATGCAAGCATATTTGCCAATCTAAATGCTTCTATGAACTGGTTGGTATGGCCAGGGGCGCAGCTAGAAATTAAGGGTAAGGGGGGGTTTTAGGCGCAAGTAATACCGGGGGGTTGGGGGTATGGAGTACCCGCCAGGATAAGCAGGAGGTGCGGGGGCCATCCCCCGGAAATTTTTTTATAAATAGTTCAAAATGGTGAGTTTTGCTGTTTTCTGTGGGATACATTTTTAATCCTCACACTATTTTATAAGTCCAATCTATTAACACACTCAATGCTGAGAAAATTTATCATAACATACCGCCACGCGGAAAAAATATTTTGCAATAATATCAGATATTGTGTCTTCCTTAATCGTATACAATCATACATAGTTGAAAATCATTAAAATTTTTACTATTAATAAAGAAAATATTAAATATTATAATAAAATTATAATAAATATAGTATAATAAAAAGAAGGCAAAAAATCTGCTGCAAGCAAACGACATGTATCCAGTCACAGGAGAAGACACACTGAGACGCTGGGCACAATTGCAGGGTCTAGTAGAAGACGCGGAGGCAGATGGCGGGCCGAGAAACCTAACGAGACCGATGCCTTGTATTCAAGGCATCCGCGTCCTAGGCTAGCGCGGGATGCCTTGAATTCAAGGCATCCGTATTGAGTGTGTTAATCCAAAGAAGTAAAACGAATTATACTCAAAAATTTCTCTGAGCTCTGGGGGTCACTCAACTATTCTGTCAGCTATTCTTTTCATACCATTAATTCTTCCTTCACTTCCAAATCCTTCATTTTCTGTTCAGTGCGTTTTATCCGAAGTCTTCCTTTTCCGTTATCGCAATCAAATTGTGCCCCGACGATGTTCTTCACCTAGTCTTCATGTCTCAATACAAGGGGTTGTTTCATTTCCTTCTGAAAATTTTTTTTGAAGGAAACAAAATGCAAAATAAGTGAATCTCACATCAATGACCGAAAGTGCATTTCAGATGCTGTACCATTGAGTTCAAGACCCACCCTAACCCAGTGAAGCAGAGAGGGGGTGGGTTTGGGGGATAAAACCCCCCAGAGCTCAGAGAAATTTTTAAGTGTAATCCATTTTACTTAACTGGATTGATATTACTAATGAAATAGTGTAAGGATTAATAAAATATCCCTCAGAAAGCCGTAAAACTCACCATTTTGAACCATTTATCTTAAAATTCCGCAATTTATTAATCTTGCACCTACCGCTTATCCTGGTGGGTATTCCATACCCCCACACACCCCGGTATTAGTTGCACCTAAACCCCCCAGCCTTAATTCCTAGCTGCGCCCCTGTCTTTCTCAGCTCTAGTCCATGCTTGTGCATAACACCTTTCTCTTCTTATTAAATGCCACATTTACCACGGCTATTCTTGTCTTAATCTCTGGTTCACTCCTCTAGTCTTCAGTCAGCACGATTCCTAAATATCACTCGTTACATGCGGGGAAATAAACATTGGCTATCACAGGAAAGTCCAAGGGACCAGGAACTCTCCCCTTTATAAGCGGGATTTCGTTAAGGCGCGTTTACACTGTGTAACAAGCTATATAAAACAAGTTACATATAACATGTTTTACGAAAAAGTTACAAATCCGTGTAACATATTTCATGTAACATTATGTTGTTAAACGCTTTCGTAAAACATACTATATGTAACTTGTTTTATATAGCATGTTACACAGTGTAAACGCACCTTTGCATACGTCATATTTACAAGCGAGTTTTACTGTAATTAGTTTCGGAAAGTTTAACCCACTAGATTTAAAAAATTCCTGATGGCGATCATTGCGAAAACAATTGCGACACATACCTGAAATCAGATCCTCCGCCAAACGGAAAGTGAGGAAGGAAACTAGGATACTACTGTAAATGAGAGGTAAATGATACAATAGGGTTTCAGATACAATAGGCGTATCGGGACGTCACGACGAGGAGAACAGTGATATACATTCCTTCAGAAATCCAGTTTTTGTAAATCTCAACTCACACGGACACTATATTGCTCATTAAAGACTGGAGGAGTTTTATGATGGCCCATAAATAAGAGTAAACCACTTGATATTAGTTATTTTCAACTCCAGTGCATTAACTTAGACGGTTTCATGGTTTTACCATCAACAGCAAAGTAAAAAAATGCGCGTACGACGTTTTGAAGTTCATATTTTACCGTGAATAAAACTGTTGGTTGTGAGGATGATTATTAAGAGGTCAAGATAACTATGGAGACTCATTGGGCATTTTGAGATGTCACGTGAGATGACCATGGTTAGTCATTTTGCGTAAAATAGGAGTTCCTAGGATAGAATAAAATCATACATTTCCTTTTTAAACCTAAAATAGTCATATCAAAGCTATAAACTTAAAAGTAAAGAATAATGTATTAATTTTTAGATCGGCATTAAATGAACGGATTGGTTTAATTATTATAACACCGGTGATAATAGTACGCTGCTGAATTTTCTAAAATGCTACTGTCAGTGGCGTAACTAGGAATATTCTTTAGGGGGGGATGAGATGGCCTAGGGTTGCGACCCCACCCCCCCAGGAAAAATCTGGTAAAATTTTTGAAAAGTGAAATTCCTGTAAATACCTTTTACATCATTTTGGCACTAAAAATTGAACTTTACGTAGATGCAGTTAGTACATGTCAAAACTAGGTAATAGTTTTAAGTATTATTTTTATTTCTCTGAGGCTTCCGGGTGGGGGGATCTACCCCCTCATCCTCATCCATTGTTACGCCACTGGCTAAGGGGTCTTTAAATTTGAAGAAGGGTTATGGAGAATACTGAAATACTGAATAAGTATGAAGGCCGTTTTACACTGGGCACGTTCTTGCACAATCTGACGTGTGTACGAAGGCGCAGTCAAAATTGCGTCGTGTAAAGGGGAGAATTGCTAGAACACATGCGAGAATGCGTGGACGTGAGATGGCAAAATAGCCCGTTCTGATTTCGTTCATGTATTATCGCAATTCCACGACATTTTAGAAATTAATGCAGTTCAAACCTACGCTTTTTTTCGTGCCCCGTGTAAAACGGCTTTGATAATTAGGTGGCGTGGCCATGTAACAAGAAGGGAAGAGGATGCAATGATAAGAAGAGAGTGGAGAGGTCAACCAGAAGGAAGGCGCCCACGGTGAAGACTAGGCCTAGCATGGAATGAACAAAAGGTAGAAGACGTGAGAGGACTTGGGGGAGAGGCTGATATGGCGGAAGGCAGAGGAGTCTGAAGACAACTTATTGGTGATGTCAAAAATCGCCTTGGATTTGAGTGGACACTGGAGTGAGTAATTGCTATAGTGTCTACCTAACTCCCACAGACTGACCAGTTCGACTAGACCAATAATATATTCAATTAATTAAAACATGTAAAATTTACGATTTACAATTCATGTCAATTAAGATAAGCTAGACAGAAAAAATGCAGTGACTGTTGTAATGATGCCTCCAATGCAAAAACGCTCAACAGTCGCCCACCGAATCAAATTCATCTACTTGCCCAACAATACGAATCCGCTCAGCTGGCAGTGTCCGGAGCATAAACGCTCACCTCCAAGCTTGGAGAATAGGAGATGAGCGGTTATGCTCCGGACACTGCCAGCTGAGCGGATTCGTATTGTTGGGCAATAGATGATCGGATTTGATTTGGTGGGCGATTGTCGAGCGTTTTTGTTTTGAAGGTATCGATATATTAGCGAAGATTTCACGTCGATAGTATCGTACTCATTCATCACACCCATTAGAAAAATCGTTTAACGGGGCAATCACCTTTCGCCTTAATTAAATGCGAAATATTAAAAAGCTATTTTTTCAAATAAAATACTACAATTTCCTACATTAGTGGAGTAGCGAGGGGGAGGGGTCCGGGCCCCCGCCCACGAAATATTTGAAAACAATTACTTTGCTTCATAAAAGGAAACAAAATATTGAAATATCATGATTTTAAAGATTTCTTTGCAAAATGAAGTTTTTTCGATTTTGAAAAGTATTAAAATTAGTTTAAAACCCTCTACTTATTATTAGTACCCTATTTTTTTTTAATTTCCATCCTTGGTTATGCCCCCCCCCCCCCCCCCCCCCCGAAAAAATTCCAAACTACACCACTGTCCCATACCTTAAAAAAAAAGGAATAGTTTTGTAAAGATCCAAAATGAAAATAAATTAATTTAGGATCTTCTGCACCACATAAAGAAAACATATCTGTGTAAATGTCCTCTACGAAGCAAGGGTCTCCATCCCTCCAAGGCTTAAGGCAAGAACTTCCCCCTCACCGATACATGATGCATCCGCATTTTAAAAATCCACTAAAATGTTATATTCCCCCCTCTAATTTTTTCTATGGCGCAACTTGCCCTCCTTCGTAGCACACTCATGCCCCTATCCTCACATCTTCTTCCTAGCTATAAATCAAGGGGAAATGCATCAGGAAGGGGACACAGCGAGACTGCATTCGTGTGCGTGTGTGGGATGCAAGGCCATAGCCGGCCGGCTCTTTCCTTCTCCCACTCGTTCCTTCCATCCAGACGTACTCTCCCATCCTCGGTCACGGAGAATACCGCCCCTGCCAAACTCCCTCCCCTCCCACCCACGCCCCTCCCCCTCCGTCGCTTCTTTTACTCCCCCTCCTTCCGTCAGTCTACCCCTCCAACGCCGACGCGTTCCACACCCCTCTCGCGAACGTATATACTCAGCGCCCCGCCCCGGCTAGCCGGCAGATACTCTGCGAGAAGGAAAGCGTCCAGGTCGTTCACGAGGAGTTATAAAGCGAGTTAATATCACCGGTTTTCCGCACCTCATTCTCAGTGATTTTTTCGTGAGACAGCAGTTGATTGAGGAATAAACCGCTTCGTCGGCTTCGAATCATCTATAATTTTTTTGACGCAAAAAAACCGCAAGAGATAACGATGGCAGACGGTGGAGTTAAGAGGAACATCCCCATCAAGCTTGGAGACTTCAGCGTGATCGACACAGAGTTCAGCAACATCAGGGAGCGCTTCGACGCCGAGATGAGGAGGATGGAAGACGAGATGTCCAGATTCAGATCCGAGCTCATGAACAGGGAATCCAACTTCTTCAAGACCACCACGAGGTAAGGGAAACAAATTATAGAAACCTACCTGAACCGGTGTCTTTCAGTGTGTGTTTAAGCCGACGAAGAAAGGACTATATTAGTGGTGTTGTTCGCATTAAGGACTTCCATTTTCGCTCTCGGTGGAATCCGTTTCTTTGGCGTGTGCTGGCCTTCTATAATTTATTCTATCCTATACTCACGGGTGACTCATTCCCTGGCGAGCCGAAGAAAAGTGTTGCTTCGTGCCATGATTGGGATCTGCACCCATCGTTGTTCCTCTCCGACTGGTCCCTGTATGATTTTGACACCCTTCCGAGGCTGGCCCGTGCACTCAAAAGGCCGCTGGTTCGTTTCTCGCCTCTGACTAGAAGTCGACACATTAAATTGACCCTGGAGATATAAGTTAGCGGCTCTGCATCAGTTACCAAATCTTCTATTTCAAAAGCATACTTCTATAAAGTAGCCACAGATATTCCTCTCTCTGTACATGAATGTGTTTGTTCGCTCTAAGGAATGCTGCTGTTTGTGCGTTAAGCATTTTTTCTTATCTCACAGTACGTGTCTACGCTTTAAAATTAGCGAGTAATACCGTCGGGAATTTCAGGGTCTCTGCCGGCGTCAGCGCGGCGCCCGGCGGAATGTGAGCGAGGTAAATAAATCGAAAACGTCGATGCTCTTCTATTTCAGTGAAAATGCAGATATGTCCCTTTGAAAAGGTTCCACTATACTGAATCTGATGAAAAGAATTTACCAGTTAATGAAGCTCATGGATTGGGTTGCAATGTCCCCATTATTCATACCGGTGATGATACTTTTATGTTCGTAGCACGCAATGTGGACTATTTCTCTTAGCCAGGCAACAATGTGAAGGGCACAGAAGTTGCTCTAAACTAAATTGATCGAATAGAATGAGACCAGGTTAGCGTATAATGAAGGTCATGGACATAAGGACCATGGTCATGGATTTGGGTTGAAATGTCCCCATTATAAATACCGGTGATGGTACCATGTTCGATACCTCAGCTGCATAAACGCTCAACAATCGCCCACCGAATCAAATCCGCTCATCTAGATAGCCGTTATAGTACATACTAGATGAACAGATTTGATTCGGTGTGCTATTGTTGAGCGTTTTTGTTGTGGAGGTATCGTGTTCATACCGGTGATAGTACCATGCTCGTAGCAGGCATTGTGACATATTTCTGGAAACCAGGCAACAAGTTTCAGGCATTAGGTTTTCCTAATAGGAGGCTGACGACCCCGCACCCGTCGTAGCTAACGTCGCCGGAGCCACAGTCACGTTTCCTCAACCCTTCCCTCCACACGAAACAGGAGGAATCTCAGAACTTGTGGAGTCTAACGCGAGGTGTTTTCGAGACAACTCATTAGCGACGTCGGGAGCCGGAAAAGAGACGGGGCGAGGTAAAGCAAGCAATGGTGGAGATGTGGAGAGCGATAGAGAGAGGGTTGGTTGGGAGTGCTAGGGAGATGAAGGGAAGTGGGATGGGAGACCCAAGTCATCTCATCCCTGTGGATGAGAGAGACGTTGGGGAGAGGGTGCTGCATTCGGCGTCATGTCCAAAACGGGAGAGAGGAAGAGGGTGGGGGTAGCGGAGGGGAAGAAGGGCTTGCATACGTCACGGGCGGGACACCACGAGGAGAGGGGGGGAAGAGAGGAATTCATGGGGGAAAGGGGCACATTACGTCATCAGATGGGAAGCGCGAGTGGGCGTAGAGCTAGTAGAATCGGTGCGCAGGTTGGAAAGATCTCACATAATTCGAAGCGCCGCTAGCGCGTTTCAGCCAAACCGGTGAACCAAGTTCACCACAACCAGCCAGTGTTCAATAACAATGAATATTGTGCGCATCTGTTTGCGTTGTGTGGGTAGTGTTTTGTTTGTGTTGGCGGAAACATTAGATACTAAATTGAAAACATTGGTAGATTCGGATTCGCCCTTCAAGTCACAGTGTCCATTTTATAACCTCCCTACGTGCACACTTGAGCATAATAATGGACATAGACCATTAAATTTACTTCGCAAAATAATAACCTTTCATATTTTACATATACTTAACATAAAAATTTTCATGACTCCATAATTAGAAAAAATAGCTGACTGAAAAGTTTAATATCATAATTATCTTTTTTGACATATTTTATATATTTGGTCCTTTTTTCTTTTTTTTATATTTTTTAAAATTGCAATCAGCATTTTTTAGCGCTTCGTCGTCATTTTTGTAATTTCTTTTATTTCTTATTACATATATTCTTTTCTTAATAACAGGATTTATCCAGCAAACAATTAATCAATACAATCAATTCAAAACATTAAAGCTAGAAGGAAAGGCATGGGATATACTCACAGAAGAGTTGCTTGAAGAGACAGTTTACATTTAGTTGGAATTGAAGGATCATATTGCGGACGTTGGGTAGATGAGGAGTGAGGCATCTGAAGGAAAGAGGACAGCGAGTGCGCGGAAGCTCGTGTCAATTGTTGAGCGCTCCCCTTTTCGTTGGCGGGGCACCTAATTTCCCCCCGAGCACATTGTTGTGTGAAGGGGGATCCGCCTTTGCATTGTTGCGGTCGCGCCGCTAGCGGTCGCGCAACAAGCGGTGCGAGTCTCGTCGGTGTCGCGAATAAAGCACACAGTTAACCCGTTTGGATTTACGAATGGAATCCAGCCACTATCTTTTCATAATTAAGGAATATTACGCACACAGAAAATAAAGGATGCACATTATTTGCATTTACGCATCTGGGCATTTCAACTATAAATAAATTGTTTAATTAACTAATTTCTTATTCCAATCATGCTTTATCCAGGCTTTGGATTGACTAAATGATTAAATGCTGAATAGTTTATGGAAAACCTCAAGGTTAAAATTTTCAGTCAGTTATTTTTTTCTAATTATGGAGTCATGAAAATTTTGCCAAAAAGATCTGTTATTATTTTGCGAAGTAAATTTAATGGTCTATGTCCATTATTATGCTCAAGTGTGCACGTAGGGAGGATATAAAATGGACACTGTGACTTAAAGGGTGAATCCGAATCTACCAATTTTTTCAATTTAATATCTAATGTTTCCGCCAACACAAACAAAACACTACCCACACAACGCAAACAGATGCGCACAATATTCATTGTTATTGAACACTGGCTGGTTGTGGTGAACTTGGTTCACCGGTTTGGCTGAAACGCGCTAGCAGCGCTTCGAATTATGTGAGATCTTTCCAACCTGCGCACCGATTCTACTAGCTCTACGCCCACTCGCGCTTAAAACACTTGCACAATGCCTGAATAATATCGCAGTATCATTCGAACCAACATTAAACAAGCACAAAATACACTTCTATTACCTCTCTGGCACTGCAAAGAAAACCCACATTTCAAGTAAAAAAAGACCAAAAAATGCAATTAAACTTTCCACACAATATTACGCGAATAATTGTGGGCTTACATTTAACACAATAACGCCATATTTAACATAAAACGTCAAATACCGATCACCAGCAACGGCTGAACATTGTCAATAACTTTTAACGCAGTTACAAAAACAGCGTAGAATCCTGATTCCTCAATGTTAACTGTTTGTTAATATATTTACAGTCTTATCAGTGTAATTAGGTTCATTCAAAATCAGCAAAAGTGTAATAAGTATTGAAGCAATAAACGGGCTAATTTATTGCGGCCCTTTGAGGATAAAGAAAATATTGTATCGCGAAACAAATATCGACACTCTCATCAAAATAAACAATGCCAAAAATCGCATTGATTCATTGAATTTTTTAACCAATAAAGATCAGTGCACTTAAAAATAATATGTCATCATCATTAGTCAACAATCCTAAGATTGGTTTGACGCAGCTCTCCATTTCTCTCTCCTATCCGCTAATCTCTTCATAGTTACATATTTATTCTCTTTTACATCCTTTATAACCTGTCCTATATAACTCATTCGGGGCCGTCCCTTGCCCTTTTTCCCTTCCACTTGTCCTTCAACGATTGTCTTCATCGTGCCTCAAAATGTGGCCAACTAAGTTGTCCCTTCTTCTGCTTAATGTTTTTAGGAGGCTTCTCTTTTCTCCCACTCTCCTTAGCACTTCCTGGTTACTCACACGGTCAATCCATTTTATCTTCATCATTCTTCGGTAGCACCACATTTCGAATGCTTCCACTCTTGACTTCTCTGCTGCTGTCAACGTCAAAATAATATGTATTTTTAAATATTTTATTGATGTGGTGGTAATGTGACGTGGAGCATTTTGGCCCTCCGTACAACGTGAAATCTTTTTTTGGCCATTACATTAAAAAAGGTTGAAGACCCCTGCCCTAAACTGTCACATTGGCCCTTGTGCGCTTTCTTCTCACATATCTATGTTTGCGCTTTTTTCGCTTTCCGTTTTTTTCGCATACCTAGCCTTTTCATCGTCCCGACTCGGCATCAACAATCGGAACATGGTGCGTCGCTAACGGGCCGTCGCAATGATCACGTTCCTAGCGATTGGAGGGAATTCCGGAATCATGCAATTTTTTTTCTCCCTAGCCCGCATTCCAATTTCCGCCCCTGGCGAGGAATTCTGTGTTATTGCGGTGAGGTTAGAACGATCATCACGAATCATCAGTCACGAATGCGCGGCATGAGAGAATCACGATGTTGAAGAGACACGACTGAGAATCACCGACCGGAATCGACGCGAAAGCGCAAAAAAGAATAATAGTTCACCAATTCCGGTTATGCAACGTCCGGTTTGGAAATGCATTTCCTGGCTTCATGATCTTATGCATCGATTTATGCTCACCTGAAAAGAAGAGGTAGGTAGGCATGTCGCAAGGCACGTGTTGGAACAAAAACACGGGGGGAAGTTATTGAAGACCGGTTCTGCGGTGACTACGTCTCAATGACGCCGAGATAGAGATGAAGAAGGATGGCGCATGAAAAAATACATTCTACACCAATGGTTTTTTGTGTCATCTGAACGGCATTATGTAATTTTCAGTCTTATTTTAAGGCGCAGACGAAGGGCTTAAACTACGGAGAAATTTCCCGTCGGCATTTCCCTTCCACTACTCCGGCAATCGTTGAAATTTACTTTCCTTGAATTGAGGAAGTTTAGATTTAGTTGGAAATGTGATTGAATTGATGACGCGAATAAATGTTTATCCTAACAGGACGGTCATGAGCATGGAGTTTATTCTCGCTGGTAGGGAAACTATTGATCATAATTTTAGGTAGGATGTCATTTGAGACTTGTTGAAGTTATTTCGGGTTTCCCACCGGATAAGGTTCTCCATCTCTGCCGACGTTTCGATGGTCGTGTCGTCCATCGTCATCAGCGTTGAGTGATCCCACTTAATTAGTATGGGCTCCAGGTCAGGTGACTTGTGATTGGTCCGCCTATTTTCCCGGGCCTCGCTGACGTATTTAAACACCGGTTTCCAGGAGTTGCTTAGGGCGTAACCAGAATCACGGTTCATGGTGTTAGTCGTCGTTCGAATTAAAATAGCTTCCTTGGTCAGCCTTTCCCAGAATCTGTCCACACGGCACAGGACCTCATATCTTTCTTCTGTCATTTGAGACAATTACCGACCTCATCTATAGTTTTCATTCCGCCAGGTAAACCAAGCGTGCGTAATCAAATGTTTATTTCCCGCGAATACCAGCTGTTTTCAGGCTATATTCACTTCCACCAGATGAAAAGCGTATGTAGAAGATGAAATGTAAGGTCAGGGAGATGTATATTTTTACATTTTAACAGCGTCGATGAAATTAATGGAGTAATCTCAAGGGTTTCTATCCATATTATGTGATTTTGTTTCCTCTTAATCAGCGTATAAGGATAGAGCATAGCGGCCAAATTACATGTACTTCTGCCCCTCCTGATTTCTTCGTCACCACTAATATTTATTTCTTAGGCATCGCTTTTCTGTACCAGTAATAATGTTTTTCTTTTCGTTCATTCTTTGTAATCATCCATTTTGACGTTCTTGGTGGTCCTATATTTTTCTAAATTAGGTGTCTTTTCGAAAGTCATTCCTATATCGACCTCATTTTTCTCACTGTCATTCCACCGTACATTAGCGTCCTCTCAAAAATATATACTGGGATTTATCTTTAAAAATATCTTTTTTGTGTAAGTAACCAACGTCTCAAATTTCCCATTTCTCTAATTCCATATCATTCTCACCCATCATATACTCAGTAAGCAAGTTCTATCATCAGATTCCTCACAGACATTGTTGTGAATATCCATAAGTTTCTATGCATATTTCTATGACGCTATCAAATGAACAAGGCTGATGGTTACGCTCATTTTAAAAGGTAGTCGACGTTTTATTTGCTTCCTCAAATTTTCGAGTGTTTGTTCGATTAACTCTAAAGGTGGGTGTTGTGAATTTGTATGTATATGTTTCAATGCATGTTGCTATGATGTTTTATAGTAAACAAGGTTGTTGTTACGCTTAATTTTAAACGAAAGTCGTCGTTGAATTTGCTTCCTAATTACTTAGAAGTACTGCAGACATGACTGATTTCATTTGGCTGTAGGAAGTGTTCACATAGTTATATTTGATAAGGGTTCTAAATATAGTCGATCTGCAAACATGGTTTATTTACTTCCGTCTTCTTTTTTAGAATTTTTTCTCATTAATATTTGACTTGTATGAACAGTCATCATCAGGAGGTAAAAAAAACGTCATTTTCATTATTTATTATACTCAGGTTTCCCTCCGTCAATCCCCGTAATGGCCTGAAAAATATCATTTTTCGTCGCGGACGAGAGACTAATTTATCATTCCCACCACCCTGAATTTGTTATTCTCCCGGTTAAGCGGAGAGAGACGAGAGAATTAAGGGAAGGAGAGTGAGTCTACAGTCCTCCCCCCACCACTAAAATTCCCCCTTGCAGTACCCGACCAACCCCGCCACCAACAAAGCGACCAACCAAATCGATAGGAGGGGGCCGGGAGAGGGAAAGAGGGTTGTGGGCTGCAGGGGGGTGGGGGTTCAGTGGGGGTGAGAAGGGAGAAACGGGTAAGACCACTGGGGGTGGAGGTGGATGAGAGAAAGTGAATCTATCGGGTGCCTACCAAAGGGTGCCTCGTTTTGATACATTTTTTTTCTTCGGACAAATTTTCAATAACCCAGCAACACTCGCCAAACCGTATCTATTTACGGCTATGGATGTGAATTTTGTGTCCGAATCGATGAAAGTATACGGTCGGAATGTCTTTCTCAAATAATATATATACCGGCGAAAAATAACAACTCCGTTATCTTTATTTTAATCTCTATGGCGACATTTTGAGATGAGACGTATTGTTTATGATTAGCATTTTTTATTTATTTCCAAATTCCCGTAAATAGCATGTATGATTTGCTTTTACACCGGGGATTCCAACATCAACTATACGTAGCACAAATATCCACGCTCTGGAAAGGAACCATCTACCTGGGCGGTACTCGAACCCGCGACCTTCGGTTTGGCCGGTCAGGACACTACTCCAGGGCCACCGAGACCGGCATTCATGAACTCTGCAATATATAAGTTTTATGCATATCTTTCGTCGATTAGTTGACTACATTAGGTGTTTCGCGTGGTCTTTAAAGTTTCCAGTAGTTACATTTCCGCAAGTAAATATGTCTACTTCGAATAATTCCATGAAAGCGTTTTTCTCGGTAGAAGTAATGGCAACAAATTATTGAAGTAATTCATGTAGACTAGGGAGTTTAATGATACCTCATTTCTTGTTAACTAATTTTCACTATTATTCGTGTTTCCTTATATTTCTGGGCCAGCTAAGGATAAATCTAATGTCATCATCCCTTTCATTAGCCTCAAATATTTGTCGTTAAGAAATTCTGGCAAGATATTAGTAAATATTGCGGACTTTCCCAGCGAATGCTATTGATAAAATCTTCTCGGATTTGGCACGTGATTAGATTAGCCGGCGTTTCGAAGAAAAACTTCATCATCGTCAACAGGGCTAACACTGACTATCGCACGCATGGTTTTTATTTTATTTTTTAACCCGACGAGGACCAAACTCCGCAATCAGTCTTAGCTCTGATGACGAATAAGGAGTTTCTCATCAAAACGTTGGCCTTAAACAACCGTATCTGTTGCCATACCCGAGAAGATTTTGTATGAGATATTGGTATTTGGAAATAAATCGCACCTGAAATAGCTAAAAAATAAGGCTTATATAGCCGTGGATGGTCCTGCTGCCGGTGAGTATATATACCACCTCTTCAGCGGCGATGATTGTACACAAAGTGCATACGAGGGCCAATTATGACGATATAAGTGTAAAGGGACCAGTGTAACCTTTCCAGCGTTAGTGAAGGAGAATTAGAAAGACAGGCTTCTAGTGAGCGCGTGCAAAAGCACTCTAAAATTACGAAGACGAAACCTAACCGATATCGGAAGCCGGGAACAGCCCTGATTGGCCCAAAACATGACATTTTCACTATTCAATATTTTTCAGGGTTTTTTCACAATAGGGTAGTTTCCTTCATCAAAGAAAACGATAGGCATTGATTGCGATTCGTTACCCACCATTAGTGTATTCATAATACACAAATTATTTGGTTTTTGAAATACCGGTTTAGACGAATGGCAAGAGTCAAATTTTATCCTCATTTGAAAAAGGCCAGATTGGCGCCCATGCGATTCCTCTCCGCGTGACGTCACAGGGACCTAGTTTCTACACGAGAGGATAGGAGTTATACATTGTCTGAGGTTACCAATGCATTCATGAGGCACAGAGCTCAGGGAAACATGTCTTAATAATCACCTATTAAAACTGGCTAAGGTCGGAAAGTTTTCTTCGTTTGATAAGGTATTAATAAACCTTTTTTAAGCCAAGCGCTACCATTCAGCAAGGTACTCTGCTATCCGCTAGCATCCTGCGTCCTATCAGCGCTCAGAGCCTCGATCAAGGTCACTTCACAAGGAGAGAGGGGGAACCAGAAATGCGTCGCACGGACTTTGCTACTTACGCGTCGCGTTTTTGCGCGCTTGAAATTTTTCACTTTTCATTTAATCGCGAAAAATAGATATCGTCATTTAAAAATCTAAAAGCGCGAAATACGTACTCCAGGAGTAATAATCTTTCGATTTAGGCAATAAAAAATAATAGGAAACCACCCTATTACATCATTTTATTGGTGTATTAGTGTGCATTTTGTTCATTTTATATTTTTTTGCATATATTTTACCAATTTTGTCATTTTTTTGTTTCTTTCTGTGAACAGAGTGGCTAAACTATGCAATTATATATACTAGTACCTCCAACCCCCATGTGTACTTAAAATGAATCCGCAGCGTGTTCCTCAACTAGCTTGTCGGCGGCGACGTCTCTCGTTTGTTTTTTTTTTTTGTGGGGCAGCCGTCCGTGCCGCTTGCTGAGGGAGAAAAAGGTCGTCCGGGGTCACGCCCCGCAGTGAACACACACACTGCGACCAGGAAAGCGGGAAAAATAAAACGCTCATGAATGAGAAAAAAGGGTTGATTATGCGAGGAATGAGGAAGGCGGAGTCACACTGAGAGAACTGAACGAGGGAGGGAAATTTCCTCTCTCAGACGAGGCATTTATCGTGTCTGCTGGTACGAACGAACACCGTGACAATCGAGGAGAATTTTGGAAGTCTACTCTGTCGAAAAATATCATTTTAAAGTTCTTTTTTACAATGGAAAAAAAATTTTTTCTTTGGTAAAGCTTGGAATTAATTCCTGAAATCGATTTTTGAAGCACTTTCTACGCATGGCAGTGAAGATTTCTTGGGTCTCACACCGGGTAAGGACCTCTATATCACTTTCCGACGTTTTGATGTGCGACTCGCTCATAGCCCTCAGGGATTCAGGAATTGGATTGGATTCAATCAGTGGCGTAACTATGGGGGGATGAGATGATAGGTACCCCCGAAAGCAGGGCCGGCCCTAGCAGGTGCGGGGCTAGGGGCGAACCTTCAGTGCGGGGCCCTTCACTTAAAATATTAAACTCTATACCCCATCTACAAACTCGAGCATTTTGAATCCCTACCACTCTCTGGCTAAGTATGTGTTCCCCTCCCAAATTCGGACTTCGTAATTACGCCGTTATGATACCATCACGCAGTTGAGTTTAAAAAAATACGGACAAACGCAATTGCACAATAAAAATTACTGCATTATTATTCCTTTTTCATAATATTATTTTTTGTCTAGCACGGACTTAACAATACAGTAATAGTTGAAATTGCGTTTTCAAAAATATCGTATATTCTAATTTTTTTTTCACGAACGCCGGGCCCCCCAAAGCGCGGGGCCCGGGGCGATCGCCCCGGTCGCCCCGCCCTAAGGCCGGCCCTGCCCGAAAGCCTCAGAGAAATAAAAAAATTATTAAAAACTATTGTCTAGTTATGAAACGTAATAACTGCATCTGCTTAAGGTTAAATTTTAGTGCCAAAATGGTTTTAGATGTATATTCAGGCATGTTATTTTTCATAAATGTTCCCGGTTCCCTGGTTGCCACCCCAGGCTATCCTATCCCCCCAAAGTGTATTCCTAGTTACACCACTGGATTCAATTGTACTCGTATTCCCGAATCCGTGAGGATGATGGGCGAGTTGCACATCGAAACGTCGGAAGGACCTTACCCGGTGTAAGACCCGAGAAATCTTCACTGCCATCGTTCGCCGGGAAAAAAATAGGCATTACATATTCTAATCATTATTGCTTAGTAATTATTGCTCCAATAAAATGTTGTAATCGTATGTATATTACTTAGCTCAGGCTATTTGCGCTATAGTACTTAGTACATTAAAGTAAATAAGATGTGAAACATTTTATATTTGTGTCCTATTGAGAGCTTTAACTACTACATTGAGAGGTTATACAGAGTGGGGCAGAGTGGGCTCCCTGATTTGAGAATTGAGACCAATTTTGGACCCGCTCATTTAGTACTATTAGGGCTGCTAGATGAGCGGATTGATACGGTGGGCGATTGTTGAGCGTTTGTGCAGTGGAGGTAGCGATTTTTCGTATGCTAAGACAAGAATATTTCTTTAGCCATGAGTCTGTAGGGTGTCCATTCTGACCTACCCTGTACATTATTTGAGTAAAGCTGAAAAATTACGTTGAAAAAAGATTGCTTCGAATATTTCGTTATCGATGTTCGCGAGTGTTTTTATCTTAATCACGTTTCATTGCCAGTAAAATGCTTGAGCTGGCACTTTTTATTCGCCTTTCCCATAAAAGACCCGGGGAGAACTGTCAATAATTTTGATGGATGAGGCAGATACTTTGTGGAGATCCATTATGAGATATGAAGTGAAATACTAGGCACTTTCCACGTAAAAAATGTATTAAACTACAGTTGACATGTTTCGCTGCACTGATGCATTATCAAGACTCAAGATTGCAGCACAGCGAAACATGTCGACTGTAGTTTAATAAATTTTTATGTTGAAAGTGCAAAGTGTTTTCCTTCACACCTCGAGAACTGTCAGTTTTAGGACCGCGTTCTGTTCCTGCGTTATTCGCTACACTCCCCATAGGGCGCCCTTCCCGTGACAGTCGCAACTGTCTTCGCCCCCTTACCCCCACCCTCGGCTTTCCACCTCCTTCCTCTCTCTCCCCGATCGTCTAAGGATAACTCTCATTTTTCTTCTTCCTCCGCCTCGGATGTCGCGTCCTCGTCCCACATTCAGCCAGCCAGAGGAGTCGGTCGCGGTACTACTACACGCGGCTCGGGTACCGCTGAAAACACGTTCTTTCGTGTTACTCCCACTCCGGCAATTTATTCGTCAAATGTACTGCTACAGCTTTCACTGCGCTAACAATTAATCTCTGTCTTTTTTAAATTGGAGTTTGTAAATCTAGGGATGAAACACTTAGTGTCGTCACTTGGAAATTAAAAATTATGAATTACGAATTTATTTGGTTAAAAAATCATTACGCTCGGTGAACGGTTGATCTCTACTGGTCTCTCGTTAATCCGTCAAATATCGAACCAGAGCACAGCCGAATTACCGAAAACCTGGATTACTATAAATCACTAATAAGTACGGTAAAAAAATAGAAGCAATTTTTTATTGTAGACATAGGTGTGTATAATATATTCAATTAAATACACTACGTTATTACATACTCGTGATTGAAATGTTAACGTAAAGTAAATCTACAATAACTACTTTCCCCCTCCCTTTCCACCACTGCACAATTGTTCTTACATCTCCCTCCACTTAGTAGGCACTACATATCCTATTTTCTGAGTTGAAATAGGCTCACCTGCGAAGTAGACTACTCGAAATACCTGCTTGGTAGATGCCTGTATAAAACCGCCGGGTTGTTTGCAGGGCCGTAAAGGTGAAGTGCTGGATTATTGAGGGAGTTCTGTAGATCGGTGGCAAATACCCCGGCGGACCCTCCTGCAGTCCCCTGGACTCAAGTTAATTACATTATCTCAATAAGGGCGCTTTTCTTTGCAATATATTTCCAGATTGGTGATGATAATAACTAGGGATTTATGAGGAAGTCTTACAACTTAAATCAAAATCTTCTTTTACGACATATTTCAATTTATCTTCTGGTACTTCTCGATATAGTAAGATTAATTTTTGTGGTAATATCACCTTGTGTGAGTAGAATTAAAAATATCTCACTTGTATCCACTATTTTATCAAAATATGTTCGCCACAGTGTCGCCACTCCTTAAGGAACGGATAAGATACGTCAAGATAGCGCATAGCAGGCGATGAAGGATGTGAAAGAGAAGATTTATGAGACACTATTAAAACCAGTTGGTTGGCAAATTGGAAAGAGCTGTGTCGAACCATTCTTCGGCTGGATAAGTGGTGATGATGATGATGATAAGGAACATGGATACATGTTCGATTACATACGGCTGTTGGATCCAGAGAAAGAAAGTAACAACTTTTTCTGTATTTTTCTGTTCGAAAAAATTGGATTTTTTTCTCCTGACAATTCTGAGAAAGAGATACAAGCTTACGGTAATTTAAATTCCAGTTCAAAAGCTATGGTTTTGTGAGATTCAACAGTTTGCGCTATTCGCCGCCGCCAAATTAACCTTGCTAAATAAGCTGCCGCTGCTTTCAATCTATTGGAAGATGCAAATTGAACTGTAAGCAGCAATGACGCTGTCATTACTATTTTTAAGCCATAGACACGACCTTTTGGCATTATATGCCTAGTATGTGCTAAAGGGGAGATGAGTCATAAGTGAGGAAACAGCATTACCTCACCCAGCTAAGGTTTAGATGCCGACAGCGGCAAGAAATTGATCTCGGAAAAGCTTACGTAACTTAACTGTCATCGCCTATGTTTCTCACTGTTATTATATCACTTAACCTTGGTTCCTTCTAGAACAAAAATTATCTTTGATTAGTGTCTTGGAGAATAGGTCTTGAACACTTATAATGAAACTGTTTGGCAACGTTTCGGTATATTTCAACACCTTCATCAGGGCTTTTTTTGGAATGAATTGAATTTTTTAACTGATGGCAACTAAGCTAATACAGTTCATAGTTACTTATCAATTTTGACTTCCTAATTAAATAGTACTAAAAAGGTTCTTCAATTTTCGATGTCTGATCTTTTATGGCAACTGTTTTTGTTTATGGAAATAAGTATCATTGCTTTTAATACTTTTTATATTACTTTCAAAACCTAAAATTTCGGTATTATCGAAGTCATAAGTATGGCTGCAAAAATTTAATCACATATGAAAAATATACCGAAGCGTTAAAAAAATTGAATTCAAAATTTTCAAGACCTATATTCCAAGATACTAATCAACGTTAAGCATAGGGGTCAAGAGGAAAAAACTAAATTTGCCTAGAGTATACCCTCTTTTCTGTTTCGTTTTAAAAATTTCTTTAATTCCCGCTCCATGTTATTTTTACCAATGTCACCATGCCAACAGGTCCATGTTTACTTTTTCAAATATCTGTGGTGAAATGATACTCGATTCCGAAAATATAAATGGGACACGGGCGCGCCAAGTTTTCGTAATTTATCGTGATGGTTATTTGAAAATAAGAGTAATTTAATGTTTTATTTATCGTTTATAAATCAACTTTTTTCCACCTTTATTTTTTGTTGTTGAATCTTGAATATTTCAACTTCATTTTCATGTAGAATTTCCATGAATCCAATATTTTATTTTCCATTGCTGTTTGAAAAAGACAATTTTAGCCCTTATCTATGTCCCCAACAAATTTATCGTTGAAGATATTTTGTTCTCAATGCTGAGGTAATCTTAGAAAACATTATCCATTATATTGTCTTCTTACGATTCCTGAAGTCGTAAATTGAGGCTCGTGTAGCCAAAAAATTGACGAAAAGGTTCTTCGTAACAGAATTGGTCATTACTTGTAATTTTATATTGAGGTCGGAATATCTCCAAGGGTTAGGGTAAAATTTGTCGTTTTCTTGTAATCTTTCTATTGCACACTCTTTCGTCTCATGAAGTGGGTCCATACCGAAGGAGGAGGGCTTACATGTTAGTTGCTTGGCTCTGTGGAGTCACATTTTCTTTACAATGAGATTCCATGACTGCGAGGTCCTTATGGCCGCATTAATAACATCTCGCGAAGAATAGCTACCGCCACAGGTCTCAGCAATCAGCGCGGTGAGATAATGTCTATGCAAATTAATGCTTCGGTGGACCTCGAATGAGGTTGGGAACGCCCACAGGACACCAACGCAGTGGGTAATTCATCACTGTGCATCTTACGAGGTGTTAAAACATAAAAGGTCAAAGGTGCATAAGGACAATCAGTTTGACGATTTCATTTCGAGGTATTCAAGTCACATAGGTGTACTTTAATTCATGCCTCGATTATCCTTTTGCATAAAAATGGAAGAAGCTCTGTTGTCTGAATATTTCATGGAGTCAGATAGCTACTTACGCCCAAAACTTTTCACGAGCCGTCTCTGGGGTGAACATAAGCTGAAGTTCAAAGAGAATTAAAGAGAGAAGGTACCGTATGAGCTCGATTTTACCTATTGAATTCTATGGAGCGCAGATTATATATTTGTTGAGCACCTTTACAATTCATTGTAACTTTCGTCGATTCTTTTAAGTCTGATATGTCAGCTTAAAAAAATTGGTATCATCAAAATTAGGCAGTAATATGTCCTCAAATGAATTATGCCTGGTGATAATCAATGACGAAGCCAATGCATATATGTAATCCAAGTTTTTTTTAATGTATCGATGCTTTCATCATTGATGTAGAGAGTGAATGTACTCATGGAAGACTGAACATATGCCGCGGCAGGATCAGATAAGGCAAAATTTCCACAGCCCTCATGTACTGAGATCAATTTGTTCATGCTCAATGGTTGATGATATTGACTTGAACTAATTGAATAAAATGCAAATTTTATACTATTTTGTCTTTTCATCTTTTTCTTTTTTCATAATTTTATTATTTTTATTTTCATCGAAAGTAGCTATTTCGTTCATTTCTTTTATTTTTATGTACTTTCTTGTGTGATAGTATCAGTTATCACCGTGAGGTTGTCTTCATTCCATTTATCCCCGTGATACTGTTCATTCTGCCTCCCTTGTAAGATATTTCACCAGTCCCCTCCATGATCCCGTCTCGGACAAGCCTTGAAAAATTAAAATCAGGAAATCCTCTTCCCGAAAAAACTCTCATTCCACGTGGCTTTGCTCGAGGCGTGCATCACTAATCTCACCCTTATCCAATCCCTTTTCTCCAGGCCTCGCCACTCTCCGTCCAAGCAGCGTCCATTAAAGCCTACCCTCAAGGCTTCCTGCCCTTCACCAGGTCCTCTTTACACGACGGTAGATAAGACTTGAGTCACAGGCTCCCCTTCAGATGCTGGCAGCGAAAGAACTGCCGACGCGACGATGCATAGAAAATGGAACGATATGCTTCAAGGCTTGGGTTTTGAGGGTACCGTCTGGATAAGCTGTACACGTGGCTTGATACCAAGAGTGGAAAGGATTTTTTCGGTGAGGGATTAGCCGCTACTCGTTCCACAAAAAACGAATAGATGAGGGGATATTAATAAATGTGATTTTGAAAACCTGAATACTTATAATCTGTAACAACCATTACCTCTTTCAAAAAATCGTTTAGGAATAAGGCATTCGATGCATTAAGTGAGGGTAAATTTGATCTACCTATCGCCCGTTATTGTGCATAGAAAATAATTTTCTCGAGAACTGGAATCTTCAAAGGGGTATTCATCGTCAAAAACTGAATCGTAGGAGTTGAAGTAATTAAAACTTTGCTTTTTCCGCATGATGTTTTATTTTTTCTAACCATAGCTTCGCTTCATAGTATCATTATCCTGGCCATGAAACTATGGTCGGTAAGAATTAAATATCACGTGGAAACAGCAAATTTTTAATTCCTTTAACTCGTACGATAAAGGATTTCGACCTAGTCATGTCCGTCACTATGACTTTAAAAAATCATATTAATCGTTAGGACATGTCATATGATTATTTATGCGCCTAGATATCTTACAAACCTTAAACAACGTGAGTAATTGGAATTCCTATCACCCATCACAGAGAAACAAAACTGAATTCATGCATACCCTCTATCTCGATTTTTTTGCTGAACAAAAGTGAATATCACATTTAACGATCATTAACTGAAAGAGTTCAAAATTTTCATCTGAGTAATGTTAATGTAATGTTAGTGTCAAGATGATCTACGTTCAAAGAGTTAGCAAGCATGAAGACTAATACTTTTATAAGAATTATTATGCGTGGTTAGGCTCTTGAAAACTATCAAAATTAAAAAGAACATTGATTAATGAGAGCGGAAGTACACAAATTTTTGAGGTTTTTGATTTTTTATGAGCCCTTTCGGAATTTCTTCTGTTGTTAAGAAGTACGTCTCGTTCGTAGCTCTTAATTTTTGCGGGCTACTATAAAAATAAATATCATTTTCTTTATTTGCTCATAATTTCAGGCGTTTGCTACGAATACTCACTAGTAGACGAGATTGCAAGTTTTCTCTCTCAAATGGTGGACAGAATTACTGATGCATTTTTTGCTCTTATGTCACCTTCTAGCGGCTCTTATCCTCGGATCTACCCGCTGCGTGTCCATATGACAGCCCGATGGTCTTAGTGTCACGAAAGACAACCGAGGAACCGGAATTTCTGAATGATTTATTTCTCAGTCTAAGCCTAATGATATCCCATAGCTTCCCGAGGTGCATAGTATACCTTTTCACGTCTAGTTATATTTTTTATTCATTCTCCCTCAGCTTCAAATCCTGGGTACAAGCTGAACCGCTAACAGCCGAGCTAGAGTTATCGAGATTGCGAGCCGAGATAGAGGTATCCGACTACTCCTTACTACAAGCTCTCTCTATTAATAGGTACATGGCAAGTTCTTTGCGGCATTCCACTGTCACGGCGGGCGTACGTTGTACAAATTAGCTATTTGAACCCAATTATTCACCTGATCACACTTTCAAACTTGGATGGGAACACTTTTAGATTCCTCCGTACTTCTCTGAATTTTTCTGTAATTTCTCACATCTTCATTAGTACCAAGACGCAGTGGCGTGGGTATGGGATTATGTGGTTGTTTTCCTGCTGTGGATTTTTTTCAATAAGGACGAAAGTCAATATTCTTAGGCGTATTCCAGGTTTGTTCGCATCTTTTTACACTTAGTAAAATTAATATTGATCACTTTGCATATTTTTGTTTTTTTAAGCATAATTTTATGTCTCTTTCGTTCTAATATGGCTACATTTAATTTCAAGAGTAATAGTGAATTCCTCTGCGAATATTTTCTATTAATTTATGACGATAGGTGAGATAGAACAAAGGTATCATCGCAGTGGAGGTTATAGGTATTATCAACACTTTTTAGATTGAACGTTTTCTTCCTCGGATTGAAAATATAATATACTCGGGATAGTAGTACCTATCCGTGTTTCGCGTTTACCAGAAATTTGGCAAACCAATCTTGGAAACCAAAACAATTTTGAAATTTTGCAAGTTAGTCAAAGAACCTTTTTTAAATGCCGATGCGTGGCTAAGCTTCAGACTTCAGATTCAGTGGGTTCGTTGAAGTGAACGGAGGTTATCATTGAAACAATAAACAGTTTAGCTTCTGCTGCTCATGTTTTTTAAAATATCATTTCCTCTATGCTTAGTTTGCTAGAGTTAACTGTCAAGTAAGGTCAACCGACGCGACGTATACCCGGAAGATGAACGCTGAAGAGTTAACTGATAGAGGTGTTACGGCTTCGGTTATTTTAGCCTTTCTCCTGAAGTTAGAGACTGACGCTATTTGATATCTCAACCGCTATTCCAAATTTTATGAAGGCGTAATAATATCAGGAAGTAAATATCTTATTGTTTCGAGTTAAACATAATATATGAGAATGTATTACGTTGAAACCTCTGTTTACGGACGCTTCTGACTTATTCATCGGTATTTATTTCCCGGGCAGAAAGGCATGTATTTGTATAAGGATAGAATTTTTAGTATATGTACTCTCTCACTTCCGAACACGGACACTTTAAAGGCGCAATTTTACTCTTTTAAGGACACGATGACCTAGAGGTTTCTGAACAATCTCGAAAAAATTTAGTTGAAAAATGTTTTTTTGATAAAAGCATTTCATTCGGCTGCATACACTATACTGGCGGAATAATATTATGTGTAAAAATGAGTTTTCATTCAGGTCACCTCCGAATTATGGACACCTCTCACTTACTGACACATTTTCGTTACTCAGGACCATTAGTGCCCGTGAAGGAGAGGTTTCACTGTATTTCCCTTTGAATGAACCGCAAGTTTGTGCGTCTCTGTGTAGATATGCCCGGCCATTCAACATGCCTGCCCCGTGAGGGATTGAGACGTTTCATAGAATGAATGATGCATATAATTCAAATTTATCCCCTCCATTCTTCTAGGAATAACAGTCATTTCTGAAAGGGTGGGCGCTTCAGCGAATGACCCAGCCTCATCGTCTAAAGCCTGAATCACAGTATCATTTTTTCCGTGCCTCGCGGCAATAGCTCCATCCAGTGGCGTAACTGGAGGGGGCCGATGAGGGGGATAGATCCCCCCCTAAAGCCTCAGAGAATTTTATAGTGTACTACTTTTTTCCTTGTTGTTATGTTTTCCCGCAGAATTACGAGTGGAATTCAAATTTTAAGTGCCAGATTGATGTAAAATGTATATTCATGATCAAAAGTTCCTGGAGTTTAAAAACAATGAGTGTACAATATTGAAACATAAATAAAAGGTTAAAAGAAGTATTGTTTTACAATATTATAATAAAAAAAGGGAAGACAAAAATTTTTTGCATCATTTGGCCTAAACTCCAGGAGCTTTTGATCATTAATAAATAGAGAAAAAAAATCTAATGTATATTCATGCATGTTATTTTACAAAAAATTTGGGGGGGGCTGGAGGAGGTGTCTCTCCCCCCCCTCTTCAAAGCATATTCGAAGTTACGCCACTGGCTCCAGCGACAGGATTTCAGGAATGAGGAAGTTTAGTCGCTTTTTCCGTAACTTTCCGGGTTTTCGATTATCATTCAATTATATACCAAGCGTTGCGTTACAATTGCTGTTAGCGGCCTTGCGTTCTGATTGGCTGAAGGACGGTGCCAGCTGTGGGATCAGCGATAGAAAAAGGGACGTGCCGAGTGATGGGACAAAGGATCCCTCGAGCCATCGCGGAAATTGACCGCGTGAAACAGTCATTTTTGTGCGCCATCGTTGGAGCTGCCCCTCGAAAGGGATGGAAAAAATGATCGTGTGAATTCATTTTTAAGTCTCTTAGTTGGTCAGGAGAGTTGCACACCCCAGGGCCGACCCTGAGTACCCAAGAACCAAATAACTTGACTTGATATTGTCGCAGCCGTGAAAATTCCAATTTCCTCATAATTTTCATCTGAAGATTTTCACAGCTTCTTTTATCAATGTTGGTGGTGGTTCTCGGGTATTGCTACACAGCAATACCCGAGAACCACCACCAACATTCCTCATAATTTCAGGAAAAAAAATGCTTTTTTAGTTTTATGTATTTTTTCATCTCGCCATATAGGCCTTTTTACAACAGGAAATTTATAGAATTCAACTACGAAGGACATTCACAGACACCCACGCTCTGGATGGGGGCAACCTACCCAGGTGGGACTCGAACCCGCGACCTTAGGTTTGACCGGCGAGGACGTTACCTCGCCGTCACAGAGTTCGCTAAGACTGATCTGATAAAATGTTATCAGTGATCGATAGTCCAGCATCAGATAGACACAGTGATCGCGGGCGTGAAACGGTCATTATTTCCGCCATCATTTGAGCGTTCGCTGGTGCTGTCCCTCCAAAGGGATGGAAGGAATGATCTTGTGATTCAGGCTTTAGCTCCGCTTTCTCAGCTGTCTCACACTCCTCTCATCTTGGAACTCACTCCTCGGCGACGCTTACAGCGCCGAAAAGCCGTTATCTTCGCGCCTTTCCATTCTATTCGCGATCCCCCTGCGATGCGCCATTGTTTGCTCGGAATTTTGGCGCCAAATCGTAATTTACGTCTCGGACTAGCATTAGATGAGGACGCGAGCCATTTTACCCCTCAAATAATAGGTATATCGAGGTCGAAATTCTCATATGCTTCGGTGCTTTCGCGCCGAAAACCTTCCACTGAGGCGGGAATTTTTTTATATTTTTATTCCGACGAGTCTCCCCGGAATTTGGGTCAAAATATGCGTGTCCGGAGGGAGTAAATTTTTTCTATCGGTTTCCCGTCATTCTCCGCCTACTTATCCTATTTGATGTTTTTCTTCAGAAGATTGTATGCGGTCGAATAAGTTCTCTATTACCTCTGCTCTGCATATTTCGTGGCTTTGGCGATAAAAATGAGAAATATATTCTCGGAGCCCGGGAGAATGACACGGAAGTCGTACCTAGTTTCATACTATCGCCTCCACCCCCTTCTCGTTCTGGTGCTCTTTAGTCTAATGGCCACACGGCATGAACTTAGCTTGCAGTGCGCTTAAAAAGCACTTGCAAAGGCCGCTTGTGGGAGGCCTAGTCTGGGGGATGCACGGGGTATTTAGGGCGATGCTCCCACCCAACCCCCGCACCTCCCCTTCTTTCCTTTGCAGTCAATTCTTCTCTCAATCCGGTTTCTGCGGCTCTCCGGATGCCTCGTACAAACCATATCGAGAGAGTGCAAGGCTTAAGTATGTTCAGGCACGCTGGGGATTTCGTTCTCTTGCACGCATCACACTGGTAAAAGGCGGAAGAACGAATACACACAGAAAGAATTATGCACTTTATACGTGACATTTCGCCTATGTTAATTTTTATCTATTCACAAGATGTTATACATCAAAAAGAAGACGGGAAAATTTATTTATAGATATATTTATTTGTTTATTTATTCCTGTACCACCGAAAACAGCTACGTTGGCCTTTTAAATTGGGGTTTTTTAACTTTTCAATTAAATTTACATAAACACCATACCCGGGATAGGGGCTACCTACCCCGGCGGAAATCGAAACCGAGACCTCTTGGGTGGCGGGCAAGGACTTTACCCCACCGAGGCCGTAATCGGCTCCACATTTTAATTTCTCGTATGGCAATTTTTATTTATTCCCATATTGTCATCCTCTTAGAAGAAGACCAGATCGGTTTCATCATCTGCGTATGCATTTTAAATCCTGTGAGAGCCACCTCTAGGGTGTTTGGCAGACGATGACTACTCACCGACATGCAATGCGGCTCTTGCGTACTTCATGGTCATCAAAAAAGTATTACATTATAAATGAAACGTGCGCCTGAAAATAGGTGTTAAGAATTGGTGGTTTGATGCATGTAACTGTTGGAAGAACTATGGAACAGGAAGAACTACAAAAGAAGGCCTCGAATTAGTTCTATAGGACTACTTCTTATCGATGTTAACGAGAAGATAGTAATTATGAGATACTAATAATTAAGATACGAGCTGATTGGAGATTTCAGGCGACAGCTGCGTATAGCCAATCACAGAAATGCGTAATTTTGGTCATGATGATAATGATAATGACGTATAACTGAGAACTTAAAAATATGGAAAAGGCACTTAAATCTCGTTAGAGTGCGCCACGAATGAGAATAATTACCGATCAAGGGTGGGACATATCGAGAAGAGTTTTAGTAAATAGACAATTCGGAGACATTAACTACCGATATTAGGTATCAACCACTGAAGATGATGAAAAAGGTTAAGATATCTGAGAATTCCAGGATTGAACTGTTCTGGGTGGTCACTCATGATGAGATTTGTTCATTCAAAAGGGGTGAATGGAGAAGCTATTTTAGTTACATTCACATGCTTTGACTTCAGTCGCAAAATAGCTAATCATGAAATGTAAAAATCTTTATAACTCCACATTAATTTGATACTGTACGACCTAGGTTTCGAATTGTCACGTCATCACCACAGTATTACAGTGTAGTATTAAATTTATGTGGAATTACAAAGTTTTTTACATTTCATTGTGTTACTTAAGTCTACCCCATGAAGGCACGCCCGAGACAACGAATGATAGGAAATTAATTTGCTAATATCTCGAAAGAAGTGTGGTGTGACATACATCCAAATTTGATGGTATGAAAAGGAGAATATTTTGAAGTTTACGTGAAAATAGTTTCTACCTCCTTCACCTTAAACCCATGAACAAGGCTTGTTTTAATCCCTTTGGTGAAGCATTAGCAAGCGAAGCACTCACGCCATCTTCACGAAAAATCTCAAGCCGTGAATGAGGCGAAAAAATCTTGGGGCAACGTACAAGCTGTGTTTTTTCACTTAACATTAATTGCCCTATTTCGGGAGTTTTCCCCGTGGAAGTTTACGACGCAGATTAATCGCATTTTGTCTTTTTATTTCGGTACTTATTTTTAAATCAGCGTGCTTGAGGATGCAATCAACGAAAATCACTCTCGCTCAATCTCATCCGAAAAGAAAAACGCGCGCGCAAGTCGTTTTTCAACTCAATAATGGTAGGAATATCGCCGTCAGTTGTCTTAAAAATCTTCCCGCATTATTTCGCGTGACCCAGGAAATCCGAGTTCCCATAGCCATTGATCTTTCCATCACTTCGGAATGATATACGACGTGAGTATCATCTATTTCCGTATATCCGGCTTGGCATTTCGGGTTCAACGTCGTACCCTTCCGACATTTCGTGCGTCTGGGTTACGAGCGTATTTGCTCTCGCGTGCGCGCGGCGAAGTGTTGCTGTTTTATTGCTACGACAGGACGGACACCACAGCGCACCAGTGTCGCTGGGCTGAATCACTCCCCGGAGAGACGAAGCGAAGTGCTTTCGCATCAGGTTAGAGGCGGGAAATGAACACGATATGAGCCACATTTGGGAATTAAAACTTAAAAATCTCATTAAAAGAAAAATACCTCTCCTTTGATTTAATGCATTCATTCATTTCAATCTCCCCCGAAAAAAACTCATTCCGACTTTTATATCGTCATAACATTAAAAAATATTTGGACGATCATAAACACTGGTTCGCTTTCGCTCGGTGTATACCCTGGTCACTCTGCCAGTTCTTTAGGCCGTTTCACACTGAGCACGTAATGCGCAGGTTAGAATTGCATTAATTTCACATTATGAGGGCCCTTGCCCGAATGCGCGAACGAAATTAGAGCAGGGGCTATTTTCCATCTCATGTCCATGCATTTTCACAGGCGTTCTTGCTATTTACACGACGCAGTTTTGACTGCACCTTTGTACTCACGTCAGAATGTGCAATTACGTGCCCCGTGTGAAACGGCCTTTGCAATTTTTGACAGCCGTTTGTTCCTTAAAGATCGTTTTTTTTTTGTTGGTATCTAACCTTCTTAAACTGAATCTCAGGAATACCAAACAGTTCGTGGCTTCCAGGTCATCTACTTGTGTGTTAACAAGCTTCTCCACGGTGAGCAAATTCCGCATTACCATCGATGCTTCGACCGCCAAATCTCCAAAAACGTAGAGGCATAGAGAAAGTTGGCTACATTGTCATAGATAGAAAATTAAGTGTTTCGACAATTATTCCTTGGTTTTCAGATGATTTTAGAGGGGGTCGATTCTTGACGGGGGGACGATGACTTTTTTCTTATCTCGTCTCGTTCACACCGAACATTTGTATGAGATCAGTCAGTCAGTGGTTGGAAGTGGGTTTTCTTGTATATAGTAAATATTAATTTATATCTATCCAATGTACAAGTTACATCTATAAATTCTAAGTGTCATAATTTTTTAATGATCTTCGATATTTCTAATAAACATTACTCATCATCGTCTTTCAATACGTAACGCTTTTTACGGGATCAACACGAATATTTATGGTAATGCCCGTCATATTTATGTTATTCCAATTTTGTAGATTTTTCTTTCTCGTTTAAACGATTAATAAAATGTTGGCAAACTGATATCCAGTATGTTGTTCATTCTTTAGTATTTTGTTAGTGGAAAAAGAATCATTATGCCTGTTTTCTCGTGAATGACCAGCCTCATAGTCCTTCCATTTTATTTGTGGTAGGCACGTTCATAATTCCAATCATGAAAGCGTCACCGTGTGAGGTTTGCTATTCATTTGGAGAGTATTATCAATTGATAAAACTTTTGTGTTAACCCGCATCTTTTGGGTTAAAAGTCAACGTTTCAGAACTAATATGCTTTGGAAAGGTTGTGCATTTGTTTACATATCGTCACGGCGGGGGAGGGTAGGGGTAGAGGGGATTTGGAATGGAACATTCTGGTATTATCCCCCCCCCCCCAACGTGACGATACATAAACAGGTGCGCAACCTTTCCAAAGTACATTAGTGCTGAAGTGGTCCCCGGGAGAGGGGAGGAAACGTTGACTATTAATCCACAAGACATGTGTTAACTAAAATTTTTTATTAATTGACAAAATGTGGACCGCGAAAGTTTTTACAACTTCGAGAGAGAGAATTAAATCTAAACTTAATGCTCGTACGAATTCATTTTCATGCACTTTCTTAGTAATATCAATCAGTTTGGCGTCTTCCCTAAGAAGACGTAAAGCGGTTGCTGATATCCGTCCGCGGTATAAAATGTTCCTAATCGATAATATTAATGGCGAAGAATTAATGTTATAGATAACCTTGCCTGCTAAAATGTATTACTGTTTTTTTAACGCATTAAAAGGATTCTTCATGAAATAGTCCTTCGTTTGAGTGTGCATCTAACTTTACCGTCTTGAAGGTTACACGTGGTGGAAGGGCTCCATAATGGCAATGAAAGTAACGAAGTGCTTTTCCTTTGCCATTATGGAGATTATTAGTTTTCTCTACAATCAAAATACTGAGAAATTCAAGAGCCAGAGCATTTAGTGTTCACTTTATGTCAGTAAATGGTGCCAATTAGGACCACATCTTTATTTTTTTCGATCATTGTGAACGTACGTGCCGCATGGCATTCTTTACATTGGCCAAATGTCCCCTACCAGCTGATCCTCCCTCCTCATCAACTTTTTCGGTGAGTTTTTTTCGAGAGGCGATTTCAAAATGCATGTCCTTAATCAAAATCGTGTACGTGCACAGTTGAGGAAGGATGAAAAAAGGGCTGTGTCGCTCATCAACAGCAGTGAGAAGTCATTATTGGGATTGCGTTGTGTAAAAACATATTTGATAATCATGTAATGTCGTTTTTTTTCTTATCACGTCGGCTGCGTAAAAAAATTACCTGGTAGTGAGGTAATAAAAGTGAAAAGGAGTTCTCGATTAAAAACATCAGATGGAAAGACTAATTTTCTCTCTGCCTCTGTGTCATCATCCCTCTCTCTCTCCCTCTTCCTAGAATTAAACACGGAGAGACAGCAGCTGTCGAGCGTGAGATACGGCTGTAATTCGAATAATTTTTCACTCCCCCACGCGTAAGAATTTTATCTCGCTGGAACACTCGCCCAGTTTGTTCGCGTGCAGGGTTGAGAAAAATAGCTGTTACTATGGAGAATTAGGGTTCGTGTGCCCCTTCGGCCTAAGCAGTCGTAAAAGCGAGAGTTCATCCACCCCTTTCAGCTAAGTAAGAGACATATGTCCGTTTTAAGTGCCATAGATCATGCATCTAGATCTAGGTCGAGATGGGCAACCACGCTACACGCGTCTAGGTTGGTGGATTCATTTTCATGCACTTCTCTTAGAAATATCAATCAGGCTAGCGTGTTCCCCTTAGAAGACATACAGCGGTCGCTGACATCCGCCCCGGTAGAAAGTGCACCTAATCGATAATATTAATGACGAATAATAAATTATGTAGATAACCATGACTGATGACGGAGATTGCTGCCGAAAAGAATATACTTAATGCATTTAACGCATTAAGTATATTCTTTTCGGAATAATCCTGCGTTAGATTGTGTAACTATCTTTCTCTTCAGAAAATCTGTCATAGGATAATCCCATGGCGAATATTAATTTTATGCAGTCGTGATGCAGTTTTTTAATCGATTACAATGATGCCTTCTCAAAGATGGCTGGGTCTGGTGGACTTTTTTTTATCCTAAAAGGTCATTACAATGGCTAAAACTAAATTTAGCCCTAGATAAGCCGCTCATGCCTTTTCTCTCCCGCGCCATCCACTTCTAAAACGCTTTGCTTTCCACGTTAAAATTGTCCTAACTTTTATTCTTCAGTTTCACTAAATGAATTATATCTTCGTCCTTAATCTCCTCTCGATTTAATTAGGTAACACAATCTTTATATTTAGATAATTCCCGTAAATTTAGCCCTTTTTTCCTCAAATGATTAGCTCAATTATTGATTAGTAGTCCTTTCATTGAACGTGGGAAATAAATTTTCAGTCATAGTCATATTTCTCTTACGCCTTGAATCAATTGTACTTTTCGGGGCTGCATGTACCTTCGAGACAAATTGTTCTATGTTAAAAAAATTTTAGCGCCCTTTTTCCCTGCATTTGAATAGTATTTAATTGGTTTAATGCGGACATTTTTATGTGATTTTAATCCAACGAATTTACTATCTTTTGAAAAAAGCACTAATTGATCACAGTACCAGAAGAGATGATTACTCGCAATTTCTTTAAATAATTAATGCATTCAGTTTATGTTTTCATTGGTGCAACAGCCCATTTATACGAAACATCACCTTTCTTTCATCAAGATGAACATATACTACTATATCATGCAGAATGGAAGTGAAATTCTGGTGTTTATAAGGTTTTAAGTAATGTTTTAAGAGAATAATCTGTGGCTTGAACGTCATATCTGGCCACTAGTTCCCTCGTGCTTTAAGGAAAATGAGGTTGAATTGAGAAAATTTGTTTCGTTCTTAAAACCATTGTTTTCTTTTCAATTATGAATCATTTTCAATTCTCATGCACCTGACTCGCAACAGCTCTGGCAAAGCCCACGTAGTTGGAAACTTGGGCACTTTGCCACACTTAGTCATAGTTGGCGATTAGAATTTCTCGAAAAGGGATAATTGCTTCCCACATGTAATTGATTCCAAGGTGACCTGATGCGAGTAAAAAGTAGCTGTTTTACCTATAAGGCATTTCAAATACCAAGGAGGCCACTTTTTAATGAGTGGTATATTTATTTTTCTCAATCCGTGCACACTAAGTGCTCCTTTTTTGTTTGTTTTGATAAGCCTTTGTTTTGAGGAAATGCCTAGCCTACAACTGCTAGGTTATGATATCAAAAATGCTTAATATTCCAATGTATGTTTGGGTGCAAAGATGTTGCTTGCTTTTAACTTAATTCCATGGATCGATTAATTTAGTAAGTATTTTCAGTGTAATTTCATTTAAAAATTATGGCAATCGAAATTATATTCAGGGGAGATCCAGCTGTTGAAATGAAAATATAGAAAGGGTAGAATGTGTGCTCTCTGCGGGAAATATAATTTGACCAAATGGTTTGAACAATCGATGGTATTATTTTGGGGCCAGTTTTGAATAGGAAAGTTAAAAGTTATTATCTGAGCAAAGTCAGGGATAATTCAAAATTTATGAAAAAGGGAATAATTAAGGTAGTCGCTAAGGATCACAGTTGGAAGTAAAAATGGCTGCAGTAATAGAGAGAAGTGATATAAAATAATTCGTGCTACTAGGTAGCTTGATAGTATCTCAGAATGAAAAAAGAAGGCCGATAATGTTAGTGGCTTCTCAGAACCTTAGCAGTAATTTAACTGCTAGTTAATAGGTTTGGATATTTTTAGTTAACCCGTCACATGAGGAAAAATTGAGGGAGATCAGTCGATGACAATAATACCATTTTTTATACTTGGAAAAATATTCAAAGGTAAAATTCAGATAGTATATCAACAAGATGAATGAGATAGTATATATTGATACAGGGCATATCTGTATTCAATTGTCTCTTTTCCCTATCGGTAGATATATCACTTCTCTTTCCTTATCGAATTGGTGTCGCTATCTATGTCCAGATTATTATATGAGTTCAATTTACAATGTGAATACTACGTTTTCGAGGGTTAAAAAAAATTGAAGATAAGCGATCGCGGCTTTACTGATTGATAAAAGCCCCTAAAAAGGATAACGCGGTGGATGTCAATAAGTATATCGTCTCGTCTAATATAACAAAGACCCGCTTTCCTGCCTTCGTAAATTTCTTTCCCTCAGTATATCGGTACAAAAAACTAATCGAGAAAGCAATAGTTATTCACACAAACAATAAGTACTAAATGAAAATCAACCAGAAATTGTACTTATATTCACTCACCAATTGCTATCACATACACTATTATTATCATCACTACTGGTTGTCACAGAAATATGCCATATTTTATTTCATAACTAAGCGAAACCGTTCTGCTACAAACATGATTATTAGACAATTGCAAAGCGAGGTAGCAAATCTATTGAAATAATTAGAAACCTATTTTTTCAGCTATTCAATGAAAAAATCCCAATCTTATTTTTTCAGTGATAATACATTTTGAAAGAAAAAATGACACTGCTGCACCAGCAAGCTTTAGCATAGACCACCATTGAAAAACAGGGCACTAAAAGATGGGTTTTAAACTAACTTTAACATTTTTCATGATCGAAAAAACTTCATTTGTTAAGGAAATATTTTGTATATTCATGATTTTTAAATATTTTGTTTTCTTTTATGAAGGAAAATAATTGTGTTTTTATGATTCGGGGGGGGCGGACCCCTTGCCCCCCCTGGCTACGCCACTTTCGAGATACAACAAAAGATATGGTATGAGAACCTTCTCCTCTACACAAAATACAAACATGTCCCCGCTTTAATGGGGATCGGTAAACTAATGTCGCTGTTTCTATTGATTTCGGATGCACAAACATGCTCTTATATATGCATAGATGGATTTCATTCCTATATATATGGCATTCTTATGTATATTATATGTGAATATCTTTCAGCACTCCTTGGCTTCCTCTCCCGTACTTCCCCAGTACTTTTACTTCCCTGTGGTTCTTCCTACCCGTTCCCCTTCTTCCCTGTAGTCTCGTAATACGTCTGAGTAAACTGAATTTTCAAGTGCTTTATCTAGTTAGTTTTTTTAGTGCTTTCAAGTGCTTCGTTTCGAATTCAATCTGAATGCTATAGCTGCCATTTTTTTCTCTCTTTTTTCTCTCCAGCTCCAGCACCACATCTTCTTCCACAAGCGACGGCGTTGCACAGCGCGGTGGAGAACCGAAAACGTGGCTCGATGGCCTCAACTCCCCGCTCATCCAGGATGAGGGAGAGGGCAAATCCCTCAAGCTCCGCTTTGACGTGTCCCAGTATGTGCCAGAGGAGATCGTCGTCAAGACCGTGGACAACAAACTTTTGGTGAGCAACCCTAGCTGCTGTACCTACTATAGTTTGCCTTCTCAACGCGATCACGATAGCAAATAGCTGAGAAAATTGTGCTTATGCAAAGGCGAATATTGCGATTTTTAAGTTACATAATTTTATCTGGTATGGTGTTAGGCGCGATGTGGTGGAAGTTCGGGGAAAGGTGGAAGTAGTAGTAAAATTGGACATTGCAATATTTCCACTGAGTTTTATTTTGTGTTGTTTGTTACAACGAAACACGTAGTATCAAAGTAAAACTCAGTGGAATTATTGCAATGTCCAATTTTGGCATAGTTTTTTAGCGTGGTTTGTCCATGAATACGTATTGACTCGAGTAATATTTGAAAGCCTACCGCGTGAACTGCGGTGAAATGTATGAATATATGATATGATATGAATATATATGATATGTATATGATATGAAATACCATTATAAAAATTGGCATGGGAGTCAAAGAACCTGGATAGCGTAGTGATCTGCGGAGTGTCCCGTAATGGCAAAGGTCAGTGGTTCGATTCCCTGTCTATGGAAATTTGTCTCATGACAATTTATGTATGCGCTCGTAATAAGAGGTTACGATTTCGCAGAAGTTCCCAGTTTTCCGATTTTCTCTTATATCTTCAATAAGATGATCAACCTATCAGTTCTGCAATCTATTTCCCTGATATTATCCTTGTAATCGTTTCTTCCATATTAAGTCTGTCGAAATACCTTGAACATCAGGCAAAAAGTATTCTACTTGAAATTTCCGCTATAGATTAAATGAAAAAATTTTCCCTTCGATCGCTTAGACTATCCCATTCAGAATTTCTAATTTATTCAGTCACACAACTTCGTTCATCGTAGCAAATTTTTACAATCCTTGATGATCACGTACGTATTCCATCTATTTATTGAAACCATTCCTTTTTTATACAGGTCAGATACACTAGCAGCTAGTCGCTAGACACTGTTTGAATTAATTTTTGTCTTTAGGGTTCTCCTCGAACTGATGTTCGATCGTAGAAGTTCGTAAACGTTTCAGATATTTCGTCAGGTGCAAATGTAAAAAAACTAACTTTTTACTCCTACATTTTGTTTTTACATCTGAATACAAAAATAACGAGAGAAGGAGCTTTAGGTGGTCTCCAAGGTCATAGGACCAGAATTTAGCCACCATCAAATAGCAAAATGTATGCCAATAAAAAAAAATAATGCAGTAAATGATTCATTAGTGTTATAAATAAATAACATCAAAATACATTTGCAATTATTTCTTGCGAGAAAAGCCAGTCTTTAGCAAGTCTTATAATTACATTTGAGGATTAATTTTTTAAATTCTAGCGGGCAGTAAATGAAATAACTTTGGCCCCATGTGAAGAAAACAGCGTTTATATAATTTTAACGTAGGTCTGTTTGCTAATAGAAATGGCTCACTCCATGATGTCTTTTATGACTAAAGTCCGTAGGATAGAAACAAAAAAAGCTTCGTCAATGCGACTCTCTTCACTGTACGAAATTTTCCACTCCGACTCGCTGCACCTCACATGAATATTTGGGCCGGCATTGATGGGGCAGTTTCATGAAGTCGGTCCAACTTTACTCCTCACGCAGAACTCTCTCGAGCACTTGACCGTCTGGATGCGAGCCGCCTCGGCCTTGTCGTGCCATTTTTAACCCTTCGGCTATCTTACCTCCCCCCCTCCGTCTCTCCCTCCCCTTCTTCCTCCTCCTCATACACTCTTCCTCTCCTCCATTCTCCCGTTCAGCATCCGTCTTCATTCCTTTTCGCCTACCCCTCCTTCATAATCCCATGCGCATCCATTGAAATGTGAATAGCGACATGCATTGTTGGAATTCGCCACTGCACGATTCAAAACAAATACTTTTTCATATCTATCTATATGTATAAAATATGATGTATATCTGTTACGTACATATATGTCTGTTTGTTTGTCCGTTATGCATTTCCATACGGCTACACAGATTGTAACCAAATTTAGTACGTAGGTGAGCCTCATTATCCCAAAGACTCTATTGCTACTTCCGGTAGTGTCGGACGCGTCCTATACGTAACTTTCTCACTACCGTTTGTTACGTTACGTCGCACTACTTCTGTCGTTGGACATGGTTGGGCACAGCTCTTGACACGCTCAGAAGGAAAACATAACTCAAAGGATTCTACACTTAACGATTAATTCTCTCGGTGAAAACCTTTTTTCTGGGGTATGCGTTCACACGATGACTTTAATCTACGCTCGTTAGGACGTACATAATGATCAAAGTTGTGGAGCGGGGTATTAATCGATCCTGTTTGTGGTAAACGGAAATCGTTTCTTTCCATTGTTTTCTCTTTCATATGTTCACCATCACAATAAATGCTTTGTTCATTCACCTAAAAATCCTGCCATGTGACCATGAATTCCAAGTTCCTAGTTTCCCACTTATCTGGGTACCCTTCCCGCGTTACGCCGCGTGGTCTGCTAGTTTACTATAACCGAAATGGTCATACGATAGTAATCACTGCGTTATTATAAGGATAAAGCATTGGAAATGGAAGAGGGGAACTTTTAAGCGGTGGCATATTCTGGTAATACAAACGCATTCAATATATCTAGCACCGCATAGTATCAAGAGAATATTTTCAGATAGCGGAAACAAGGGTGAATGTCTTTGGTAATTTCGTAATTACACCCACGATTCCAGGAAAAGCTATCACTGTTCAATTTGACAGCTTTCTCTAATTTATCCTATTGCAGGAACCTGGATCTTTCGTTGCTTGTTTAGGGGTGCATAAAATTCTTCATTTCCAGTAGTCTCTTCTACATCTGTAAGGTCCTCAAATTAATCCTCTCGAACATTAATAATTGCTTCTCGTGCAACGCCGAAGACCTGCTATTACATCACAAAATATTAAACACCAGTTGTAATTTCCAAAACTGCCATAAATAACTCCTCTACCTACCATGGTTTCGACACTTTCAAGGACTTGGAGTTGTGTGTTATTAAAGTTTGGAGATTACTATTTTTTATGTTTTATAATGAATATATCGTAATTTCACCAACTCAAGGCTGACGCGATTTCATAATTTTCTAGTTAAGGGCATTACTTTTATTGTTATCGTAAATTTTATGGTATAAAGAATATTACATCATTTTTTTCTAAAACATTATGCATATATTCAAATGCACAACATTATGCATTTGTTAACGTTTTCGTATACCTAGGCAAGTGTCGTCACAAGAAAGTGTAAAAAAACTGAGGATTTTCAAATGAAATATCCTGGCAACAGCCGCAGAAAAACTGATTTTGTGGCCATTTGTCAATGGGGTATAATTAAAAGGGTAAATTTGGAAATATCCACGAAAATGACATGTACTTCGGACCAGGGGCGCAGCTAGGAATTAAGGCTAGGGGGGGTTTCAGGCGCAAAACACTGGGGTGTCTGAGGGTGTGGAATACCCGCCAGGGTAAGCGGGGGCCCTCCCCTAGAAAATTTTACAGATAAATGGTTCGAAATGGTGAGTTTTACGACCTTCTGAGGAACATTTTATTAATATTTACAATATTCTATAAGTAATATTAGTCCTGTTAAGTGAAATGGATTAAACTTTAAAAATTCTCGCAGCTCTAGGGGGGGGGGGGGTGGCTTTATCCCCCAAACCCCCCCTCGCTGCGCCACTGCTTCGGACCAACATCCTAAATTCGAATTCATAGAGTGGCGGTGGGTTGGCGTTAAGGAGGCTATAAGCCTTTGGATCAAAATTCATTCGAGATAAAATCAAAATTATTGGAGAGTGTCACTATAAACAAGTTTTTAGCTAGATCTGTTTACGGCATATTTATCGGTAGTAATTATTTCAGTATTTTATTCCAAAATTTAAAATTTTATTTAAATTCCATATAGAAACTACCTTCCGACATCCCTCATCTACGATACATACAGTAGAGGCTGAATTATGCGTCGTTTGATGGCCGATGGATTATCCGCCTACCTATCACGCGCCTCACCACTCCTCTCAAACACTCCCCTACTATCCATTTCCTACCTTACCCTCATCGAAAAATGAGTGTCTCAATTTAATGAATGCAAAAGGTGGAGAGACAGTTAGATACAGTAGCCAAGGTGAACATATCTTGGATAATTATCATGAATGGATTAGCGCTTTCGATTAATCTCTTCGGCCTGTACCCTCCATCGAAGCTTCATTGTGCATAATTCAATCGGCTCATTGCCATAGGGGCCCAGTCACCCTATCAGCCTTTCGGCGTGCACGTGCAGGAAAACTCGACCGCCTCTCACACATGGGGCATAATTCAATTTCAATCAACGAGGCGCTATCTCTAACGATTACCTCATCGCTTACTCCAGAACGCAATCTCGACTTGAACTCCCAATGCCGCCACTGTTCAAAAACTGTTTCATAACGTGATACAGTCCGGAAATATATAGACCGTGCGATTTCGAAGTATTTGGAGTGTGTTGTATGATTTTGTTCTTTCCCGGCGTATGATTCTGGTGAAATATTTTCGGGTTTCCAATCGGGTGAGTTGCTTGTATGCCGCCGTTTTGACATCTACCTCTGTCGTCGTCCTCTGGGCAATTTATTGCTATATTAATCCACTAAAGCGTTGGCAGAGAAACGTTTACCTACAAGAAACTCACCCAGTGGAACACCCGAGAAGATTTCACAAAAATTAGAGCGTCATTTGAAGCAAATCTTACGTAATGTAACCAATCTCAAAGTGTCATTGAGTAAGTGTTTAGGCAAAATCTTCCAATGCCACTGGTAAATTTAGAAGATAATTCAATTAAGTTTATGTCTTCTAGTTCCGCTCCTTTGTAATTATCGCAGCATTTACGATTTAACGAAAGCAATAAATTTATTACGGGGTGAAAGAGCATTTTGTCTCTGAGTTAGTTGCCGCTGAGCTACAGTAGTTCATCAGAAACCCCGGTATTCATGGTTCTGAGAAACATTGGTCCCCAAATTTCACCTGATTATGAGGGTTTAGGTCTAAACTAACTAATCTCAGTCTTTCTGAATTAGAAATCAATAGGTTCATAATATCGTATTTGAAATGGATTACCGGCTTTTTCCTCACTAAAACGATGTTTGCAGAGCTGAAGTTGCTTTATAAAATATTTCATTGCGAATTTAGAGAGTTTTTCAAGCCTAGTCTAGTCTAACATATTAATAAATTTAAAAAATTCGGGACTTTTTCCATCAATACTTCTATTTCATGACAGACATCCCTTTACTGTGTATAATCATGAGTCCAAGATAATATAAAATGTAATGAAACCGTTTGGGAAATGAAAGGAGTTTAGGAAAATATCCAGTAACTTTCAATATAATAGTATTTCATCAAGTTCATTTCAAAGATTTTTTTTCAGAAAAATATTCTGCGGTCTTCCAATAAATTGAGTCCCCGAGATGATATTGCAGCCATATTCCCATACTTAAATAGACGGTACATTTTGAAAATCAAGAAAAGAAGGCCATGACCTCCATCAAATAGGCTAAGTTTAATTATGCCTTCAGTTCCGTTTGCTTGCGCGTTGGTTTGTATATTTCGAAATTATTTGGCGTTAGCAAACAACTGTTAGCTTCCATATATTATAAAAATGTAGGACGCCATGAGTTACATTGCCTCTTCCTATGAGGTAGATAAAAATGTATTTTCTGTAGAGACGGAGCTTTTTTCTAGTGTTTGTTTTTTACTAAAACCAGTTTTTTATGGTGGAACAGCTGTTTAGGTAGTAGCTTGTTCTTAATGGAATGGCTGTGAAATGAAACGTGGAGGGGAAACATTGGGGAGAAGAATTTCGTCTGGCTTTCAGTCACCGCTATCTCAGGACACAACTCCACTGTTTTAGACATCAGACTCCATCTATTCAGACTGTGTTAAACTGGATAGCTTTTACAGTCTATTAGTTGTCATAGGGTCATGCCAGGTAACATTAAAATACTTAATTAATTTTATAATCTCAGCCAAGAAAATATATTCCTATTACATCGATAGCTATCATTATGGCGATTTTCATCGCATTTGGACTCGACACGTTACGATTCATGCAACGTCCAGAAAGAAATGTATAAGTTGAGTAGCACCTCACTCAGTCTTGACGACGCTTTCGTGTTCAATTGAATATTCAGCGTTGAAGTTACTCCGATGACATACCCCCGTCCATGTAAAGAGGCATGTGTTAAAAGCAACGTCTGGATCTTCTGAAATAAGATGATAAATTCCAATGTATGATGATGCAATTCCAATTTCTCAGACGCTATAAACGAGAAACGCTGTGTTCAACTAGATCGTTTTTTCAGTTTATTATTGTTGTGATAGAGCCATGCTAGGTAGTAGGTTATACTAAATGAATTTATAATGACGTCCAAGAAAAATATTTTCGTTTCACGTCTGTTCTTATCATTTTGGCGATTTTCAACGCATAGACATGTATACAAAGTTCACCAAAGGTTTTATCCGTAAAGATTTCCTTGAAGTTTTCTTTTCCTAGCATCTTACAGCTCTGATGCGATACAATACCATTTTCTCAGACGCCATGAATTAACTTTTTGTTGAACAAGATCGTAATTGCAGGATATTACTTTTGTGATAGAGCCATGCTAGACAACTTAAGATATGAAATTAATTTTATTATCACATCCTAGAAAAATATTTTCCTTTTACATCTATAACTATTATTTTGGTGATTTTTCAACGTATTTGGACTCAAACTGAGTACGATGTATTCCTTTAATTTTCCAATACCCCCGGAAACAGCACCATTAATCTTTTCAATCAACGTTTTTAACTTAACAATTAATTTTTCACGGACATCCGTTAGCAGGTTCGCAAAACTTTTATTAGTAAACCTTCCTTGATGTTTTCTGACCTGCATAAACCTTAAGACTTTCTGAAAAAAAAATTCTGCGGAAATCGGGCGTTGCAACGATGCTCTTTTCGATTTTATCATTTGTCATCATCGTCCACGTCATATATTCCGGACTGGATTTGCGCATGGAGGAGGCCAAGGCGATGGGTGAAGCTGGCTGATTCGTTAAAGAGGAAAGAAAGGAACGGAAGAGAGTTATCACAGGCTACCATTTCGAAAAAAAATATACACTTAAGATGAGTCGAGCTGGAGAGAAGACACGAGACGCGTAAGCTAGCGAAGGGGGGTGGAGGACGAAAAAATACGTACAAGCGCATGTGGCGAAAATAGAAGCGGGTGAGAAGTGAGATGGAAGGTCAGTGGGAGGGAGTGTTCGCTAAAAGGATGCCAGTGGGGTGAGGGGCGGATTAGTGTGGGAGAAGTATGTATGTAGTCAGTTAAAATATATATACATTGATGAATTCTTCTCGGGTTCTCTGCCAGGTTAATTCTGTCGTCAAACCCATATGTTAATTCCTCATTTCTTCTTGGATTTCGTGGACCCCTTATGTTAATTCCTGGAAGAATTCATCAATAGTATTCACCCGGAGATATTAAAATCGTTTAAAACATATACATATTTAACAAGAGTTTTAACACTTAGCGTGCCAATCACGTCAGTTGGCGGAATGCTCTTTTCAACAATATCAAAATGATTTATTCTGTCACTATACGTAATCTATGAGTCTCTGTTCATTCCTTGATATATTTGGTTCCATTCGAAGCCGACATATGTAGAAATATAATTTTTACAATTATCACGAGTTGAGTGGTTCTTTTGTAATGGATTTTTGAAAAGTAGCAAAAACGGCCGGCATAATACAGGGAATGACCAGCGGTTTTTGGGCCGGCATGTTAAAAAGTATAATTACGACGTAACGATATTTAGAACACAATCTTGTTTTGTCTGGAGTCACGTACTCAATTAAATCCCTCGCCAATCAATGAATACATCATTATCGAACTCTAGTTTCATCGGCATAGAGATATCGCGAGAGTGGTGTTCGGGGTTTGAATGACGATATTATTTTATGAAAATATGCAGGAAATTTAGAGAAAGTGCCACGTATTTCTTCCCCATACGGCTAAGTTCGAGAAATAATAGCTTTATAAAGATTTCGCGCGGCATCACTCCGTCTAGATTAACCGCTCGTCTCTAACAAATCCCCATAGCCGAGTGCGTTTACACGAGGGATCTGTAACCTTTGGCACGATTGACCTGGGTTCGAGTCCCTATGAGGGTAATTTATTGTAGACAAGGCGACAGTACAACTAAGCGATTTTTGGAAAACACTAAAATTTCGGACTCGTTATGTTATATAAGGCGATTGCAATACTTATGTGAGTATATATTTGGTGTAATTCTGTATTAAAGCACCTGGGTGCGTAGGCGGAGCCAAGGACGTTTAATCTAGTTCTTGCTCGCTGACAACGAGGTTGAGGGGAAGGTAATCCTTGTTGCGAAGGGAAAGGAGCTCGCTATGATAGCAGAGCTGGAGATGAGTCTTTGGAGCATCCCATTGCGCTGGGAGTCTCCCCTTCTCCAGCTTCGCGAAGGAATTCCGTGGTGGGCAGCCAAGACTCACACGGCGGGGATTTTCGTGATCCTCTCATTAATCTGGGGAAGCGAACTCATTCCTGCACCGATAATAAAACCCCACTTAGAACTTGTGTACATGGTGAGAGTTGGAGAGAGCTGGCTTATGAAGTGAGTGCGGACGGTGCGACATTTAAAGAGTTGTTATTCTAAACTCACTTACTAGTTAGCATAAAATTTCTAGGAGAGAGAAATCTTAATGTGTATTAATTTGGCTTTCATGATCTTTTCATTCGTATCCTTTTGCCTTTGGTCAATTCTTTTCCTCTTCAGCATAATGAAAAATAATATATTTTAAAACAATATCTCAGCATCCAAGAATTGTGGTTATTCCGATCGATTCAGACTCAAGCTCCCTGAAAATTAAAAATCCCGAAGTTGTTGCTTGACGTCTCCAGGTATGAATATGAGTTTAAACGAGTATTTTCCCTACATTGAATCTTTACCTCGCTTCTGTAAGCCTAAACTCAAGTCGTCTGTTTCCTCTCCTACGCAAGAATAAACAATTCCTCTCCATAGCCGCTGTCAGTATGTCGTTTCCGCAGTTATTTTGTAACCATTGCTGTGTCTCAACCAACATTCCTCCCCTTCAATCTGGAAGCTGGAAGGAATTCACAATTTTTGTTCAAATCATTCTTATCACATTTTTCCAAAATATGTTAAATAATTAAAATAAATTGATATTAAATGAGAATATATATTGTTTACATCTTTCTTTTCGCGGTAAGTATATTGATCTAAGGACAATGTCAATATGCCAACAAAATTCTCTCAGGACATGTTTACGCCCTCGATAGCTTATGGTTCCCTTTCAAACATCATCAGCATCTCTATAACTTAAATTTTTTCTCAAGCCGAAAAGGAGATACTCTCTTTCAGGCGGCCCAAAGATTTCTCTTAGCGCAAACATTGGGTCACGTTAGCTATTGGGTGAATATCTTCACTCAATTGCAAATACGGCACATGAAGATATAGGTGGAGGACCCCGCATGAAACGCAGCTTTTAAGATGAGCCGATAGGAGATTTTTTATGAAAATTCAATAAGTGCATTCATATATGAATATACATCGAGACGAATGATTCTATTCAAGGAACTTTAACACTAAATGCCTTGCGGGTATGAAGTTGAATTGAATTCACTGAAGTATCGATTATGATAGAGTAGTATATATTTTATTCAATATCATTTGTAAAAATCCATTTCATTTCATGGCGGCTATTCATTCATCTGTGTACAGAAAAATATTGCTTAGGAATTTTCCTGATTTTTTTATTACAATGATCAAAGACGGGAGGCACCCAGATGTATTAAGCTGCCTTCATTAATATGCTCTGAATCAAAGTGATCAGCTCTGCCGATCGGATCTTTTAGAAAAGGAGGGAAAACGTTTTTTTATCCAAACGAGCGTGGCTTCTGTCTGCTTCCCTTGGAATGCTTCAGGCTGGAAATCAAGATTTTTTTCAAGATTCAGGCTTCAACTTCAAAGGACTGCGCCACCCGATTTTTCCGTTGGTAGTGAAAATGTTTTCCGTAATGGAAAATGTATTCGTCGATGATTTTCTCTCTTGTGCCGTGAAGGTCATGATTGCCAACTATGATGTTGCAATGTTTCTCGACGTGAGGAGTAAGAGAAACGTCGGCGAGTCTTTTTGAGTTGGTCGCTTGCAGCGTGCGAAAGGCAAATAGGAAAACCCTTACGAGGTCCTAATGAACCGCGTGGAACGACATTTGCATGCTAACTCCTTGGCTGCGTCTGCGTGTGTTTTGCAGATTATAGTGTTTTCGGTGTAATCCTTCTTGATTCCACCCCTTTGGCATATTTAGTTGTCATTACCTCAGAGTAAGCGGCACTGCCATTCTAAAAAGTTTTTTCATATACTCTCTTTGTTATTCATCATCTTGCTACTCAATTTTAACCCACTTTCCGACTAGCAAACTAGCTGAAGTTTTCAGGATAAGTCAGAACCAGATGACAATGCAATATTCTAACAATTTTTATTATGATATTAACTGTATCTCTATTGTTATTAAAAACTTAATATTATGCAAGGAGATTAGTACACGCTTGTCCATCGCACCCACTAGAGCTTGTAGTCTTCTCACTGACTGGATAATCAACGCCTGATCATCCGCGTACCTCTCGGATTTAAACATCATTCCCCCTACTTTTACTCCAGGTTACAATTCATCCTGCGTCTAACTTGTGTTTCCCATGTTTTGTTACCGTAAAAATGGAAATATCAACATGAATCAACGGCAATCAGACCCATCACGTATTGTATGATTTTATCATATCTATCTTGAAGAAGAATGGAGAAGGTGAAATGGACGGAGAGGAAAAGGAACGACGAAGTGCTGGATATGGTTGGCGAGGTGAGGCAGCTTTTAGATGATGTACGGAGGAGACAGAATGTATGGATGGAGCGAATACTTAGCGGGGAGGGGATGTTGAAAATGGTGTTAGAGGGTAGAATGTTAGGTAAACGAGGGAGAGGAAGGAAAAGAATAGGATTTTTAGATAGATTGAAACGGAGTAGGCCTTACAGTGAATTGAAGAAGGCAGTGCTGGAAGGAAAGGGAGGCTCCCAAATCACTTCTTTAGTACTCCATGGAAACCTGCCTTAATCGGTAGAATACTATAATAATAATCTTGGCCCCATGCGCAGGAGCCGGCGATCGCTCATGTACATATTTACTCTGAGGCCTACCTACGCCGGAAAGAAAGAGTGCATTGAGGGGATGATCTCCAGGGCAAGGCCTGACGTTGTATTATGCGGTGGTCTGAGACGTTATGTCGTGCAGATATTAAGTAGGGCGCCAGCACGGTGGATGAGTTAGAAGGACGAAATTCTGGAGAGAGCGGGTGTAGCTCGGTGATACTCATGGCTGTCGTGCGACTTTCCACAGGGATGAGAAGGAAACCGGAAAGGAAGGCCAGCGTCACGCTGATGACATGAGGGTAGAACGGGGCTAAAATAAAAAAGGAGTGAAGAGGAAAAGCCCACTTCAGCCAGACGAATATCATTCGTTTATTTTTTTTCTTTCTTGGAGTTGGGAGAAGTCGTAAAAAATCGCCATTGCCCGGGTTCGGTCGACCTCGTGTGTACGTTCTCGTCGCGACGGGTTTAATGGACTTGTTATCATCCACACGGCTGAGTCGCGTAAAAATAAAGAGCTTCCGCTATGACATATTGCTCTAGGTTTTTACGATATTTCCGCGGAATACGAGAAGATCTCCGTGCCGTCATCCTACTTCCGTCCGACTTCCCATTTTCCGCTAGAAGTTATGGTCCAGAGTGCAATATCCTCGCGTACTGGCGGATCCAACGTTTCTCTTATCTGTGCATTGACCCGAGCACCTACAAGCCTTGCTGCGTTGCCTTGGGGAGATAAACCCAATTGAAAATCGTACCTAAGTGAAAGAATTAGAAATTTGGATATTTATCCAAATTCTTCGTCATTCTTCAAAGAGAATGAATGGTTCTTAACGGAAAGAGATTTGGTGATAATCAAATGGCCAAATTCAGTAATTGATGTTCGTAATTTAAATACCTTCATGCCTTTCTCCGAGCTTTTTTCTATTTCGGATGTATCACTTTTAACCCACCAACTTAATTTAATACTTCATGTACTTTCAGGAATTGCGCGAAAACTGTCAGCTTCGCGTGGTATTATGTTTATCAGTTTTAATGGGGATTAATGTATTCACATACAAGGAAAATTTAGTGTCCCTTAGATAAAGGTTTAAGCCAAATGCTGTGTGATAAAACGCTTTATGTATCATTAACATTTATTTTATTTATTTTTTATTTACTAAATCAAATTAAACAAATAAAATGGGATGAAAATTAATGATTCAGTCAAACGTTATATCACACACAGCTTATGGCTTCAACCTTTATTTAAGGAGCACTAAATTATTTTGAAGTTATAGCGAGGGATTTTGATTTGAAACTGAAAGTAACCGTGATAAATTTGCATTATTGTTTTAAGCCCCGGGGTTGATTTCTTGAGCTTGCAGTTGAATCAAACACTATATAATTGTGTCTAATTTTTGTGAAGGGAAACTTGCGATCTGTGAGGTCTTTTCTAAATATTTATGTACACAACATGGATAGCCAGACGCCACGGCTTTTAACATTGAACAGTCTGCAAAGTGATGTGATGCAAGTAGCTGAAAGCAGTTCCTAATGTATTCTGCTGTTCACTCTTAGATCTCATCAGCTTCGGATATTCGTTGCACCTGGGTGCATCCTAGGACGTTGCACCCTGTAGGGGTTGCTCATAAAGCTTGAGACGGTTGGACGCGAGTTCGCTAGGAAATCGATGCGGGTGAGATAGGTAGCATGTCTCAAACACGGGTGCAGCAGTAAAACCGCTCAAGCAGTTTCCACTCCTTCCAAAGTTCTCCTCCTTACAGTAAATTTGTTTGCACGATCCAGACCACCGCAAGGGTTATGTCCATGAACGTACATCCCCTCAATATTCATAACCCTTTCTAATCCAGAGCTGCTTCTGTGTGAAATTAAATTAGCATACTTCTCATTTTTTTATTTTTAAATTTTCTACTCAATCATAATTTATGTGACAGCAAGATATTTTACCATTAAACTTTGCAGCACAAAAGAATATGTAGTTTAAATCTTTCCTGAATAGAGCTGAGAATGTATAAATGTGTGATGTTGCTTAGAAGCAACATTGGATTATAATGAGTTAATGATTTTCGAATGAAGGGTAAATTTATTCCCATTAAAGGGAAATATGTATAAATAATGTCGATTCTACCCAAATTATTGGGCCTCCATTACATAACCATTTACTTCAGGGTCTGGTAATAAAAAAGAGGAAACGGAATAACATAGTTTTCTGTTTTCCGTCATCTTTAACGGCAAGGAAGAAGATACGCATCTTACATTCCGCTTGCAAAACGCCAGAGCCTATTGACTGAGAGCTTATACAGTAAACTTGACAGATGGTAAGCTTTTAGAAAAGCTTTTGTGTTCTCAATCTTAAAAAAATATCTGCCGTATTCTGTTAAATCGTTTAAGCCCACCATTCCCTGAGAAATAGTTTCGCAGAAAAACGCAGGCTGGTTATTGGAACGTCGTTATTTTACGTAATCTTATCGCACGAAAAAAATATTCCAAAATTTCCCTGCGGAATTTTCGCGAATTGAGATTTTTTAGGGTGACTCCAGAAAAATTTTACGCTGTCTGCGTGTTATTTAAAAATTATGAGAAAATGAATGAATAAGGAAGATCATTTTCATTATGACTTATCTTTCGGGTCTCGGAGAAGGTCCCCATTCCGCTTTTAAGAAACCGATGACAATTATATAATTGACCCGCTACTATTCATCGAGAGGTTTATCACACAATGTGCAGCGTTACTTTCGTACCAGCAGCAGAGGGCGTATCGAAGATCGCATGTTGCCCCTCCGAGCATGTCTCGTGGTCAAGGGGTGGCGGATGGACGTGAGCGGGGTTCGAAGGGGGAAAGGAAGCCGAGGGAGCGAAGAGACGGTGGGAGGGATGGAGTAAGAATACAAAACCAAAAGATAGGAGTGATAGCGCGCCTCGAACACTACCTCATAGGTGGCGTGGAAACGTGGGTCCCCAAATCGTCCTGAGTGCGAACAATATCCGAAATAAGTCTTCTATTGCTTCAACAGGAAATTATAGGTTTAACTTCCTCATTATTTAGCAGTAATAAATGCCAAAAGCCTGTTGAATTTGTAGCTTACAAGGCAATGAACAATATGTTCACAGGCATTGATTGCGTTTTCAAAAATATCAGCCAAAAGTGGTATCAACGCATGTACTTGTATTGCTGAGTGGTCCACTAACAATATAAAAATAATGGCGAAAATGGCTAGTATACCATTGTAGCTATTATAGAGAGTAATTCTTCATTCATGAGGGTCAGGGAATTCCAAAGGCCGTAATGGAGGGAAGGCGATGAAAATTAATTTCGCTTGCCCCGCTGAGAGTATGATCATCAATTGAAATAGTTAAACCGGTTGCAGATGCACCTACAGTCAAATTTAAATTTTCGCTAAATAAAAAAAAAATTCTCTTACACATCAATTCACCTGAGTAATTTTCATACAATTTGAATACTTTATCATAGTCGGTATTCTTGAATAATCTAAAATTTGATATTTCTCGGCGCCACCAACCTGAAAGACCTCGAAAGGAGGAGACGGAGAAGAAGGTTCCAGACTTCGTTCATTCCTTCGAGAGAGGAGTTGGAACGACACGTTTGGTCTGCTTGCTTATATGGGAGAAGAGTGGGGAATAAGATGGAGGGGGTTGGTTGGTTGGCGGTGGTCGAGCGAGGACGTAGGAGGATGGAGAGTGGAGGGCAAACAAAGGCTGGCAAACTTTCAAAGAAACCAGCGAGCAAGCAGTCTTCGGACGATAATGTTGCCCGTTTTAAATGAGACGGGGGAGACGAGAGAGTTGGTTGCTAGCGTGGCCAAAGAGCAGGGAGGGAGCAGAGTTTCTCTCTTTTCTATTTATTCTCATTTTTTTTAATAGGCCAGGGATTTAAATAGACCAGGTGTTTACGTTGTCGATTTTAGTGAGTCCCTCTTTCTCTCGGCGATGTAACATTCCGAAACCCCAGAGATGTGTGAAGAAGCAGCAAAAAGTAAATGGGCTTGGCTAACGTTGCTTTTTTTTTTTAATTGGAATCAATTAAGACTTCAAGGTCCGATCTTGAAATGGTGGTAGTTTCGGTTACTCATACTCTTATATTTCTTTTTATTTTTTTTTTTACTTTTGAAGTTTTCCAAATGATCTTTCTCTCCTTTAACATAGAGAAACCCAGGGATATGAAGAGAAGCAGCAAAAATTTCTGTTACTTTAAAAACAATTTATCAGCTAAGATATCAGGGTCCAATCTTGAAAAGTAACTGGTTTCATTTACTCATACTGTTACATTTAATGATGATAAAAAAGTTGTCCAACAATTCTCCAAATGATAAAACTCCCCTAGCCTTGACCTCGTATTTTCTTTTCCCTCCGGGTCGAAACGAAACATATTCGTTTCGTTTCACTTACCATCCCTGCTTCAAATAGATCCTCAAGGGTGAAGGGAGGGATGAACAAGCTGCATCTCATCTCGGCATGAGGGTAGTTCAAGGGTAGCGATGAAGCAAGCCAACCTCGCGGACTGGCGTGTTCATATTAGAGTGTGAGTCAGCGATAGATAGAACGGCTCGCCGTTGGTAGCCGTTCAAAATATTACCTACTCATTGGAGGCCGTAATATTATTAAACCTTTGGTTGGATTGCCTAACGCCATCATGTAGCTTTAACCTCTTTGGCAAGCTTTGGGAATGATCTCGTATTTTAGAGATTAAAAATAGCGGGTTATTCTAAATGATGTACCCGTTTTCAAAACTTCGTATTTCACTACAAATCATTACATTACAGTACATCCAAGTAAAAATCCAAAATTTACAAGCTTTATTTCAATGAGTAGAGAAAGTTTCAAAGTTTTTTTCGTAATGCGTTATATCAATTTTATTTGATAAATTTAATAATTATTTAGTTTTTTATGATTATTTAATAGGTATAGACGTTATAAAAGTTATACATTTTCAATGTGGCCACCGTTGGCTTCACGGCAATCATCGACGCGGTATCCGAACTCTGCTGCATACCTGCTGCTGTATCGGTAGCAGTTCCCCAGATCGTTCAGAGTGGTTGGTAGAGGTGGGACGTAAACAGCATCATTCGCATGATCCCATATTAAAACAACAAGCATTAAACACATCATCATCATCATCACTGGTCAACAATCCTAGGATTGGTTTGACGCAGCTCTCCACTCAGTTCTCCTATCAGCTAATCTTTTCACTCCTACGTATTTCTTCTCTTTCACATCTCTCTTTACTTGTTCCATATATTGTGTTCGAGGTCTTCCTTTTCCATTCTTGCCTTCCACCTGTCCTTCGACGATTGTCTTCATCAGGCCATCATGTCTCAAGATGTGGCCTATAAGGTTGTCCCGTCTTCTTATTAAGGTTTTCATGAGGCTTCTCTTCTCTCCTACCCTTCTTAGGACTTCCTCGTTACTAACTCGGTCGATCCATTTGATTTTCATCATTCTTCTGTAGCACCACATTTCAAAGGCCTCTATCCTTGCTTTCTCCGCTGCGGTCATTGTCCATGCCTCACTTCCGTATAGGAGCATACTCCAGATGTAGGTTCTTATAAATCGTTTCTTTATTAAACACATATCAATTTAATTTTCGGTATAGAAACAAATTATTTTTTTCTTTTCTTTCCAAATCAATTTCCCTTTCGATTTCACCCTAAATATTTCCGGTTATAGAGCAAATGTTTCGGAATATCCGGCTGACAACAAATCTGTACCTATAAAATTTATAAAAATAGCTTCAAGCGTGATGGAGTGGAATTTTTCCATATTGAAATGAATACTTTAAATTTTCCAAGATTATAAAATTTATTACGACCTTTGTTATAATGTTTCTACATCATCTTTAAGGTACAAATGGCGTGTATTGAATTCGTTCCTTGAAGGTGATTTAGTAAAATCGAAACTTCATCTAGTTTGAATCTTTGGATTTTATTTTATATCATTCAATGTTTTTTTAAGCGGCCCTGTTTGCTTTCTTTTTATTTATTTCCAACTGACTCGAAAACAGACGACAACAGACATCTCAACATTTAACAACTTTTAGGGGATTCGAGCGATTAGCAATGTAGGAGACAAACAGTAGTATTTCGAAATCTGTACCTAATTATAGCTTCGTCATTACTAAGTTTAAACACATCTATCCTTTGCGACAGTTCTTATACGACTGCAGTTCGTGACTTCTCCCTGTTATTCTCTCGGCATAGTCATGCCGGACACCAAGAGAACACTCGGCAGTCAACGTGAGGCACTTCCCATCCGGGAAACACCTTAAATCCGTTCTCATGCTTCCACCATAGTGGGACTGCTGCCGTGAATTCTGATCACATAGATGGCACGAGCAGATGCATGAGTTAAAGGCCCTTGCCCCTGGCAACGTAGGCATCTACTTTGTTCCTCGCAATGTGCTGCTGTTTTTGGACTCCGATAAATCATAGTATAATGAGACTAACAAATGCTTGTATGATAGTATAATTTTAATGCAATTCCCTGGTAATAAAAAATTTCATTGCTGGCAGTGCTGCTACCTTGGGCAAATGACGTAATCGTGCAGAGCTGGTATTACGTGTTTCGCATGCTTAACTCGAACGGAAAACCAGGCAGGAAGCTTACGGTATTTTTTTGGTCTAAAAATCAATTTGAAGTGGTTTAGCGCGTGAGTTGGAATTTATGATTAGATCGATTCAAAGTAAAGGTAACGATGCTCATTCTAACGACCTCAGGACATTCCTATCTATATATTACACAGGATATCGCTTTGTTATCATTTCATATCATAATAAAAATATTCTATTTCAATTATTACAGAATACGTATTTTCTTGGTTCGGGTTTAAATTGGGATAATCGATGAATTCCTTTAACAAAGGTTAATGAGACGTAAATAAGCAATGCAGGAAGGACTTATAGTTGTGAGTAAGATTAAGTAAGAAAATAATGATCAACTAGGGAAAAATCTGCTAATTTTTCCAAATTTATCTTGTTGTTATATAAGGGATTTTATTGCTGTGACTTCGATGAATTAAAATATAGTAAACTATAATTTACTAGCGTCGCCTTTGTTGTACATTTTTTTACTCTTTCAGCAGAGGGACTTAAATGTTGTCCTTACTAACGACAAACTTATTGTTAGATCATAATAATCAACGAATATATGGTATTGCCCTCAAATTTTATTAACAGCGTACTCGGCGATACTGATGGGTACTGATGATGATTGTGTAGCAATCGAAACACAAGTACTAAGCTGTTATAATAAAATTTGTGGGCAATAATATATCTTTGTTGAACATTAGAAGTATTATTCCGTGACATCTCTCCGCAAAAAGTTGACTATAAACTTCCATCATTACTAACAGATAAAACCCACACGAACTTCGAGAGTCAACCAAAAAATTACCACCCTCGCTTGAAATATTATTTCAGAGCCCATTTAATGATGAGGTTTTACGTCTCATTAAGATGAATTTGTCGTGGTAGAAGAAAATTACGCCATCATGATTGACGATCATGTCTTGGGGCGCCGAATGATTTACGTGCCGAGTTACGCGGGGCTTTTCTTATTAATGTGCCCTTAGGGTGTCTCGTGAGTCACATTTCGTCCGAACGTTGCGACACTCGCTCGGGCACTTAATGTCGTTCCGTACCGCTGCTCCATAAAAGGAGACGCTCCCCAAACCTTAATATGGTCACACCCGTCCAACCCGGAATATAATGTGTGTAGGTAGGTATTTATGTAGTATATACATACATAAATGAGGGAGAGTGTGCCTTGAAGAGACCCGAAACCCAAGGTCGATTAGTCTCGTTCGGAGACTGTCCCAGACGAGGAACGTCTCGACTCGATTTGGGTTGCAAGGGTTAACCGCTAGAGGGGTGCGATCCATAAAGGTCGTCCCGCATTGAAATTGGCCCAACACAGTGCTCATCGTAGGAAACCTTGGCTATGCATTTTAGTTCTTTTTCTGTCGTGGGAATTCTCTTTGCAGGATTTTCTTAATCATTCCCGCGGCAATGATGCCTACTGAGCTATAGCAAGGGGTATAACATTAATTTCATATTTTAAAGATGTAGAGAAGAATATTTTGGACACTTCACGGGTGGACAATTAACAATTTGTCGGCGTGTCCGCCCACAAAAATTCGTAATTTAATAAATTAATATTCAATAAAGTAATAAGAATACTTTGATCAATGTTGTTGCTGAGGTGTCTCGGATCTCTCATTATATTACTTTATTATTCGGCTCTAGGGGTTAAGAATCCTATTGGTTATAAATATAATCAACCATTCCTTACCCTATTTCCCCTGAAAATGTGGTTTAATACAGCATAGTGTAGAACCATATGGATCACTAAACAGGTCGCTTTCAATTGGGAAGGAGCTAATTTTTTCAGTGGGTTAAAAATAAAAATGCATGTTTGAGTAAGGTATTATTTCCTCAGCAAATTTTAATGAATTAAACACGAAACTTAAATATATATCCACGCTCCCCCCCCCCCCCTTCGTCCTTTTGCAATAAGTTAACGCCTTTTGGAATATATACCGAGGGATCGGAAGTACCTCTGCTACTTCTTTAATGTTTTTAATCACATTTTTCTTTTTCAAGTATAAAATCGATATTTCGGCGAGGGGCCATACCATCAAAATGGTTCTTTCTTTCAAATATGATGACTTCGTCAAAATGTTTCATGATAGCGTGCATAATTCAGTACCTTTCTCTACTAGTTATTTTATCTCTTCCTTGTATACATATGTATCTTTATATCCATATGTCATTGCATCGCGATTACGAAACCAATTAAATGGTTTATTTTTCGAAGGTTATGGCATAAGAGCCATAATTTTTCAGCCACTTGATATTGCATCGGAATGTTTGCGATATTGATCTAGTATTGTATTATTCCTTTGTCTAGTTCTTGTTTTTTTTCCTAAAATTATTTTTCGTTTCATCTGAAAAAAAATAGAAATAGAAAAGATCTTATATAAAAATGATGGGGTGTGTGGGATGGATGGATTTATTTCGCGACTGCAACTTATTCTCTAGTCTCATGACCTTATTCTTCTTCTTTACCCGCAGGTCCACGCCAAGCACGAGGAGAAGACAGATACAAAATCCGTGTACAGGGAGTACAACAGGGAGTTCCTCCTGCCCAAGGGTACGAACCCAGAAAGCATCAAGTCTTCGCTCAGCAAGGACGGAGTCTTGACGGTCGAAGCGCCACTACCAGCACTCGGCGCGCCCGAGAAGCTTGTGCCCATCGCCCACAACTAAAATATTTAATGAAGAATGAATGAAGAAGAGAAAAGGAAGATATGAAGTAACACCTCTGCCAAGAGAAATGAAAAAAAAACGATGAATGCGAGATCCCCAATTTATTTAAATGAAAATCACCGTGAAAATCAAACGCGCAAGATGCATGCGAAGTGACTTAATACTGACATTGAGATGAATTTTTGTGTAAAAATTCTGATGTTATCTACAATATAACCTGATGAAAAGCCCAGCTTCTTAACTGCCTCGAAGCACGTGCCTCCCTTCCCATTCACAGCCACCATTATTGTAAAAGAAATGAAATAAATCACAATATTCTTTTTCCCCACGATATATCCCTCGCAGGGGAAAGATAATGATGCACCATAAGATTTATACGCTTATCTTTTTTATCCTTTTTTGTTAGCTGCGCAAGCGTGGCTGCTTCACCATTTTCCCATTCCGGTCACTTTTACCCAAACTGGAGCTCCCACGCTCACTTACTGGATACACCACTCTCCACCACTTCTATATTCAAATTAAAAATAAAAGAAAACACGAGTTCTCTCACGCTCGTACACCTCTGCCGGCCTGTGCTCCTAAGAGATATCTCTAGTTCCTACAAACAAGCCACAATAAATCTCTCTTTCCCTCTACCACACAAAGGCAGAGAAGTTCTCCTCTTAATCCCCACCGTTTTCTCTCCACAACCACCTAACTCTTTTTTTCTGGTCGCTTGAGGGGTCGTTAAACCTCTTAGAAGGGGCACGCATGCACTACTGGAAGGACTCGCTTCTCCTTTTGTATATTCTCTTTTTTCAATGTGCTTTTTTCTATATAAATAAATGATAAGTGTAAAAAATGCTGGAGTAGGTAGATAGGAGGCCTCCCTGTTGTGTGGAGGCCACCATGGTCGTTCCTCTAAAACATGCTCGACGATGTTAAGAAATCGAGGAAAGCTGAATAAAAAAAACACCTTCCCTGGAATAAAACCTACTCCTCGAGACTGAAGTGTGGTTCTAAACTGCCCTACCAGCAGGTGGTTTGCCCGAAAATACCCACGCTACTCGCCTCACACAATACATCTCTTTATACTTTCTCTTATACATCCACTTCGGAGGAGATGGTGCATGCGAGAAATGTCCCCCCTTATTCCTCCGACTTCTGCGAAGTGACTTGTGGTGTGCCTATAATAACCCATAGAGGAAGACCAAAACTATCTCCTTATGGCACATTTTGGAAGGAAAATGACGCAGATGTGAAATAAATAGCCGTACAAATACAATAGGGAAGGGATTTCACTGCACTAAGGTTTCACTAGGGTGGTCTTTGCTATCGGTCGCTCGTCAACTTTGTCGCGATCATAATCGTCGTCTTCATCATCATCATCGTCATCACTTATATAAATAATAATTATTATTATTATTATCAAGCGAATAATAAAATTTCACTTCTCCTGTCGAAGAAGTGGTGGCACTTAGTGGAGAAGAACGACATCAAAGTGAACTAGTTTCATATTTTGCACTATTTTTCCACGGGGTTTTCTTATTTGCTGTTGCTGTTCATTTCCAAGTGTGAGAATACTGCAAGAGTATGTATAATTTATGTAATTAGGTGTCGCCTGCCTGTTTGGTGCAGAGGGAGTGCTCCAGGCTGGAGGGAAAGGTGTGACAAGGGAGAAGGTCAATGTAGTTTTCTACGAGGGTAGATACAGGAAAGAAAGAAGGAAGATACCAGCATGTCTGAAAAAGAATTAAAGCCTAATAGCTTTTTATCTTCTTCCCCGAGTTGCCTCTGTCCCTTCCGCTTATTTCACTGCTGTGGACACCAATTAAAAGACATGATAAGGCATGAAAACCAACGTTGGCGTCTTATTGCGCCACAAACAACGAATTTCCAACTTTTTTTGTAAGCGCTTGTTCGGCTTTTTGCCCCTTTCGAAAAAAAAGAATGAAAAACCCTATTTGAAAGTGGTATTTTTTTATTGATATTAGCCGTGTCTTTAGACGGAAAATTAGTTATTCCTCACGACTTCACGCTGATGTGATTTTTAAAAACTAGAATTAAAAATTTAAAAAATGTATGTCCATGTTTTTGGTTTATGTATATACTGAAGGCAATTGATGTGAATGGGATATTATAAAAATAAATGTGAAACATTATACTTTCAATGATTGCGTGTTTACTTCATTTTACAATCCCTCCTTCCATGATAAGGGGCTTTTACTGTGGTAAAAAATATAACAATATACCACAATTCCCAATATAAGATAATATTATTTTAATCCAAGTCCGATATTATCCCCTGGTGGCAAGAAAAATCTAGCTACAAGTCGAATAAGATATACTGTACGTGACTGCTGTAACGCCTACCAGCAGTAAAATAAACAAGTAATCACTTGTACTGTTGGGGGCAGTAAATATCTCTTTCGCCAAAACTCATGGGAATGCAATAGCTACGCATAGCTAGCTAAGAGGGTAAGGTGTTCCAATAGCTTCACAAGGCGAGATAATTCAAGAACAAGTACTCTTAGCCGCAACAACCACTTTTGCCTGACTGCGGCAAACTTGAGACTGGAGCTGAAACCTCATCGAACCACAACTTCTACCTCAAAATATATTTTTCAAACTTCCCTATATTGTAATAATAATGTATATTTACTCCATAACTATTCATATTACTTAAGTACAAACAATTCGCAGCTTTAGGTAACTCAAAGGTACAAGCACCTGTATTCAGACTGCCTTCCGTAAATAAATACATGACATTGCTTGTGATGTCATACAAAATTGAAATTTTCCGAACGAATATATGTACAAATATAAGGACAATTTCATTTATGTCCGTTTGTGAACAGAAAATATGTCATTTTAATAGTACATCAAGCTATATTATAGAAACACTCATAGTTAGTTACAATTTTGAATATAATATGAGTTATATTATTATTATAGTATTCTACCGATTAAGGTAGGTTTCCATGGAGTACGCAAGAAGTGATCTGGGAGCCTCCCTTTCAATTGACATGTATAATGTCACCACGTGAAATTTTCATCTTTATTTAATTGAGGGATGATTACACAACTCTTCGTTAAATTATGTTCTTAGATAAATGTCACAAATGTCCCCTCGGCGCTTTTGATTCACAATTTGGTTAAAGTGTATTTCAACCCTTATTTTTGGTGCATTAGCTTTAACGTGACGGAATTCCAAACATAGGCATCCATCGAAAAAAAATCACGCAAACTACCTCATGAAACATAAAGGAACAGAAGGAACCTTTTAGGCAATAAACAAATGTACGTGGGTGTTGGGCTGTTTGTGGAGACGAGTAAAATTTGATTATACCCTGAAAATAGGTAGGCTATGTGAGCACATCTTAAGGAAGATAGAAGTAAGGAGAGATAGGATGGACAGAATCTTGTGTTGAGGTTAGCTTGCTGAAAACCTTTTAACTTTAAAGTTTTGAAAAAAATGCATTTGTATTTCCCATCCCAAGCGCGGTGTAACACTCACAACATTAAGGTATGGCATAAGGTATATGTATGTACAGGGAGGAAAAAGAGTGTGTCACGAAATTTTACCCCTGGAAAGCTGATGCCAGTAGTACTGATGATATTTCGGGCGAAAACGCACCAATTTTAAACTACAGAAACTTTGAGCCAAGCGCTACGATTGGTCGTGAGTTTTCCCTGTCGCCGGATGCTGTGGACAATGGCAAAGGCAAATGCAGACTAAGCATTCGGGTTCATGAGTTGTTCAGATTTCACGGCAACATGGCAAACTCGCGCCCAATCGGAGTGCTTCGCTCAAATTTTCTGAAGTCAAAAATTGGTGCGTTTTCGACAGAATTGAATTCAAATGTCAAAAATAATTTGCAATTTCAAATATATTTCCAACCACTATTTTTAAGTTTCCTTATTCACGCAAACAACATTTACCACAGCTAACGATACACATGCGCCATTGTTTGATTTTCATTATGTAAACTGGCTGGTTGGGGTGAGTTTTATACTCACCGGTAGAGCTTTATGATACGCTCCCTCAGCGCGGTTACCAAACCTCATCAGTAATTTTGGTTCCCACTGGCATTAGTTATCCAGGGTTAAAACTTCGTAACACAATTTATCTCCATCCTGTATAAGGTAATAGCGTGGTAAACGCTTATAGCCTAATAAAACGCTGGAGTTCGAAGTGTCCGCGCTTGAATCTTGGCTGATTCATTTTTTTGCTATGAAAAGCTTCCGATGGGCAAGTAATAATTTGGCACTGGATATTACAATTGCCTGTGCATCTGTCGTGCTTTCACCCTTATAAACTGAAGGTCGATGGTACTGAAGATGACGAAGACCCGACTGATAGAGAAAGTGATACAAATCATATCATCCGCTAAGATTATAAAGATTCCCATGTCAAAAACTGTGCAACACCAAGTTCTGTTAATCGCGGACAAGTCAGCGGCGTACCTATACGAATTGCACATCAAGTGTGACAATTCAACGGAGAAAAAATCATTTGCCATGGCATGAATTTGAACCGGAATGTTTTATTAGTGACACCTAAGAGTGAGCCCTGAGGATGATGTCCAAGTCGGACATCGAAACGTCGGCATTAATGCAGTTCCTGACCCCGTGGCAATCCCGAGAACACTTCATGCATCAGCATGTAAGAGGATTCCCACGTGCACACCACATGGTCATAAAAATTATCCCAAATCATGTTCCCAAACTAGAGCGTCACCTACAAATAATCGAAATTTACTGTCTACTATTCCACCTTTATCGTTAATATGGAGAAGGAAGAGGAGTGGGCCTATGACACTACCCTGAGGGATACCAGAAGTGACTCGAACGTTGTTGGAGACAGCGCCGTCTATTACTATCCATTGGCTGCGATCGCTCAAAATTTCTATTATCCAGGAAGTTACATCATCATCTAGGCTGTAAGATTTCAGTTTTATTAATAACTTTATCGAATTCTTATTTTTAATCAAGAAAAATCGCGTCTACTGGTATGTTGTCCTCTCCGGAGACTAAAATATCGTGGACGAAAAACGCTACCTGATTTTTTCATCATCTACTTTGCCGGATTCCGTGTTGAGTTCTCATCATAAATGGATTTTACTACAGCCTCCGTGGCAAGAGGCTCAAATTTGCCGAACAGATGTGCTCTTGTATCACACCTGGCAACTTCGATTGGAGTCAGATCTTAACACACTGCCTACCTACCACACCCACGTTAAAGGACTCAACGTTGAAACTCGTTCATCGGAACAGTGAACGGAAGGGGATTAAAATGCTACGAGGCAATTTGAAGAGAGGAAAAAAACCAGAAGAAGAACGTTCATTCACGGGCGAGAATCGCGTGGTTGCGTCATCACGCATAAAGCCCACGTGACGCTTGTCCGGGTCCGTTCAGCTATATCCCATTGTGTGAATACATAAACAGAGTCACGCCTGATGGGTTTGGAGCCCACGCCACGCCTTGTCCGGTTCGCTTGGGTGGGGGAATGAGTGGGGGGCAAAGTAAGCCAAGAACCGACCGGACACGATCCCATTCCACCAGAGGCGGGCTTTTCGATCCATTTCAGTGATTTCATTCATAATAGTTAGTTCATGCCGAAGAATAGTTCTTACAAATCATTCATGGCTAGTTCTATGCAGATGTAGATGGTGTTTGGTTTAAATTATATTTATTTTTGAGATGTACAATCACAAGTTAACGGATACAGTAGCAAAGACATCAGGAAGCGAATTTCACTAGCAAAGGAGGCGTTCATGAACAGGAAGGAGCTTCTGAGAGGATCGTTATGCAAGAGTTTAAAGAAAAGGTTAGTGAAGAGTTTGATCTGGAGTGTAGCTCTCTACGGTGCGGAAACGCGGACATTGAGGAAAGAAGACGAGAGAAGATTGGAGGCTTTCGAGATGTGGGTATGGAGAAGAATGGAGAAGGTGAAATGGACGGAGAGGAAAAGGAACGAGTAAGTGCTGGATATGGTTGGCGAGGAGAGGCAGCTTTTAGATGAGGTGCGGAGGAGACAGAATGTATGGATGGAGCGAATACTTAGCGGGGAGGGGATGCTGAGAACGGTGAGAAACCTACCTTAATCGGTGGAATATTTAATAAATAATAAATAAAATATGCATTTATTACGGAGGCTTCTGCGGTGATTAAATTGAGGGAAAAAAATTGTCCGTGTCCTCGGGTCCAAAAAAATATGTGCATAAAATAGGGGAATTGCATGTCAACACTGATATAAATTGCATGTATACAACTTGTCTCCTTCCAGACGAAGACCTAAACTGGTCGGAAATTCGAAACTTCACGTGTGAGAGTCCTTTTTTGTGTTTAAGTTTTTTGTAGCCTCTCACGGCATTTTTATATTTATATCACCTGTGGTGTCCTTCAAATGTAACATATACATGCATTTCTCGGTATGTTATAACCAGTGGTTCCGGAACGCGCCGGAACGCCGTTCCGGCACTGGTTAACAAAAGACAAAATAGTATAATAACACTTTTATCAATAGTGTTGCCTCATAATTTCTGATATATAAATTCGTAACCAAGACCATTCGTAATTGTAATAAAATGTAAATAATAACTTGTGATGAAAGAACACACAGAGTAATATTTCACCTCTAAAAAAAGTTTACGGAATTGCGTTCCGGCACTGCTAATTTTACCATGACGTCACTGGTTATAACTCATACATGAATCACTTACTACATTGACGTTTCGTTTCCCATCACTAACTAATGCAGCTGCCCCCCCCCCCTATATAAGCAAAAATCGCTAATGTCATTAAGGAAAATAATATTTTTTCAAGCAAATAATTTTAAAAACTAATAAAGAGCTGTTACAGTTTTTTCAATGTTGATTTCATTCATTTTTTCCATGCTTAAGTCTTATCTACAACTTGAACAATTATGGCTTGCCCTCCCCTCCTGTTTTTGATCCTGGGTACGCCCTTGACACTAAAAATTGAACATTGACTCAAATAACCCAATTTCAAACTCTCCATCACTCAATAAACCAATATGTAATCAACCAATAAATATTGAACAACTAATTATTCATAAAAATTTTCGCATTTGCGGGGAAGATCTTCAAAATAATTTCAGGTAGGTCGTTCCATACCTTTATTCCTCTATGTAGGAAGGATTTTTTCAATTGTTTGTTTTCTGTTTTTTTTAAATTAATTTTGAATTTATGATCTTTCCTTCCTATCTAGCAGGATGAGTTTAGCTAAAGACCGATTTCTTTCCAACCCCGTTCTTTAGTAAAGACATTTTATACCCCGCATAACCTATTTATGGCTCTTCTGACTTTTGGAGGTTTCCATCCTAAACACCTTAGCATAGCACTGCACTTTCTCCACTTCTATATTTCCCTAGAATATACCTGGCTGCCTTTTGCTGAACTTTTTCAAGCTTTAAAGATTCATTTTTGGGGATCCCACACCGAAGTAGCATATTCTAGTACAGGCCGACCCATAGTCACGTTGGTCATTTCTTTGGTTTATTTTTTTACTGTCTTTTATATTTCTCATGACCCAATGCAGAGTTTTAAACGATTTCCCTAACACCCGATCAATATGCATTCCCCAATCAAGTTTCGATGTGAATTAACCCCCAAGTATTTTAAGTCGTTAAAGTTGGAAATATTTTCCCCGAGCAAGATGTATGGCAGATTGGCCTTGTTTCTCCTTCTTAAAATCGTAATCAAAATGGTTATTTTTTGTTAATCGCTAAAACGGGGATATTACTATGGGCCGACCTCTTCTCGGCGTGAACACGCGTGTTTCCACAATTTCTTCTCCTCCCTTCATGCAACGGTAGTTTATCAGCCACATGACGGTCATGAAATATTTTATTTTATATGAACCATTTATCCTTCCGTTGGGCGCAATGGATCTGACAGGGACAGCGCGAGTTTTTTTTCCTCCGTGCCACAATGTGGTATAGACCCTTGACACTTGTAGTGGCTTTTTGTATAGACGCGATCTATGAAACCTTTCACTTTTCGCATTTATGCAGACTCATCTGTGGCGGATTATTCAGCATAATCAAGCAAATTAATAGCACAATAAAGAAAAATAAAAGCATTATTAGATAAATAAGATGGCAAAAGAAAAAACACTGACCTTATAGAATTCGCATGCTAAAATACATTACATATTATAACACTCAATAGCCTAAAGCAGTGGCACAGCGAGGGTGGGGTTTTGGGGATAAACCCCCCCCCCCCTCCAGAGCTCAGATAAATTTGAAAATTAATCCATTTTACTTAATTGCATTGATATTACTAATAGAATAGTGTAAGAACTGATAAAATATCCCTCAAAAAGCCGTGAAACTCACCATTTTGAACCATTTATCTCAAAAATTCCTCAAACGTATTAATCTCGCACCTACCGCTTATCCTGGTGGGTATTCCATACCCCCATACACCCCGGTATTAGTTGCACCTAAACGCCCCCCCCCCCCCCCCCCCCATCCTTAATTCCTAGCTGCGCCCCTGGCCTAAGGAGCACGTTTAATCGCACCTTGCTGGATCAGTCCTGGCCCAAATGACGGCATCTAAAGGTGTCTATGCATTGCTCGAAAGACATTATGTAAGTGTTCTTATACACTAATAATGGTGCTTTAAACTTCAAGGCCTGGCTACAAGATAAAATACCACGTACGAATTAATGCCTGTTTGCGTGAATGATTTTGGTGGACCGGAACGGAATATGTATGAACGCATGAGCCAAATTAGAACACGTTCTATTTTCTGTTCGTGCATTCGCACGAGTTGGGTGGCTACACGGTGCATTTTTGTGTTCATTCTCGCGTTCGTACATTTCGGCATTAACCTGTATGTGTGAATGTACCGTGTAAACAGGCCTTTAACCCATTATAACCTAATGTTGCTTATAAGCAACATCAAAAATATATAAATGTTCTGCTCTATTCAGGAAATATCTATACTACGCAATATTGTGTGGTGTTAACTCTAATGACAAATAATTTAGCTACCACGATATTTATGATTGAGTGCAAAATTTTCAAGTTTTCTTAATGAAACATTTTGCTATTTGAATTCTCCCAAAAGTAGCTCTTGGTTAGAAAGAGTTAATGGTGTACCACTGAGCCATGCTAAGAGTTAATAATGTTTTTTTCACATCTGTGACTGTCAGGCACATTGCGCCAGAACTCATTGTCAGCAATCCCAATATTGCGCCTGGCGAAAGGATAAAATGAATACTAACGTGATTCAATTCATTCCGTTCACGACGATTGATCGTTCATACAGAACCATTCACTCATGAACGACACAGGTCCGCCGAGAGAGCCCACGCTGAGCCGCCGACTGACGCCCACTTGTCTTAGTTTCCCGTCGCCCACCCCGAGATCGCCAGCGTGGGAGATCCAGTATATGGGGAGGGATGGATAGGCGTAACTTGTTCGTCCCTGCGCGACGGACGGTGACGCCGTCGGTGACGGGGCAGAGGACTCCGCTGGACCGTGGTCCGCGTGGGAGCGTATTGGAGGAAGGGATTTTCCCTCGCCGATTTCACTCGCTCTGGTGTCGCATTTCCATTCGACTTGAGCAGTGTCACCCCTCTGCCCAACGCATAGGAGTCAGTAGCGGATACAGAAAAAACTCAAGGTGGGGGGGGGCGCAAAAGATATCCATGCTAAGAGTTAATAATGTTTTTCTAATGAGAGTTACCTTTACTTTTATCCTCATAAAAAATAATCAAGTCACTAGCAGAGTTTAAGAAAATTTTAAATAAATTTATTACACACATATACAAGACAATGCCATCTTATATTATAAAACTTATAATTGTGGTTCTGCAATGTTTGGCAATACGGACGGGCCCGCAAGGGGGGGGGGGGCACCCCCCATTTGTATCCGCCACTGATAGGAGTCAAGCAGGAATCATTTTTTCAGTCAGTCAAAATGATAGCTCAAGCGATAGGTTTTCAGGGACAAAAATGATGATAGCTGGACCAATCATTTCCTGAATTACATTACCATTCCCACCGTCTCTTTTTCCTTCACTTTCCCCGTCACATAACTGTCTAGGTTAACACACTCTCATTCCTACACCAAAAAATCTTCTAAATAGGAATCAATAAATATCAACTTCCACTTCGCCATCGCCAGCTTCGTTTTAAGCATGGTTGGCAAGTGAAACGAAAGTCAAAACGTGTAAAATTTCAATAGTTTCGTTCAAGGGAGCGGAATGTAGAAACGAAATGGAAAAACCCGGGGAGTTAAGCTCAGGGTCGAAACGAAATCGGAGTCAAAAGTTCTTTGGGTCGAAACTAAACTAAAACTCTTGGACGAAACGAAATGCTGATATGTTGTGCACTGCAGGGATCACGTGCTTCACCTTCGAACAGTTTACTTTCGACCCACACATTGAGTACGAAGTATGGTTGAATGAAGTAGGGAGTCGGCCTACCGCAATTAGATGCATGGGCCACTCATATTTTTACCACTAACAGGAGAACGGTGAAGGCAAACTGGCCATTCGATTTTTAAGCTCAATGTTTCAATCTCTCTACATGTATGTCAAACATGATGGGTCGACACTATTCCCTCTTATCCGCCTCCACTCAACTTCTGGGATTGAAACTTAACTATGACCAGGGGAGTTTCGATTAATTTAGTTTCATTTCTGGGATTAAAGTTTCGTCCCGCGTCGAAACTAAACTCCTCGGTGATTTTAATTTCGTGCGGGAACGAAACAAAACCTATGCCTCGTATTTTCGTTTCTCTCCGGGTCGAGACGAAACATTTTCGTTTCGTTTCACTTGCCATCCCTGGTTTTAAGTCAAAGTGCTCTTATAATCGTGTTAAATTTAAATAATTCCTGTAATGAAAACTTCAAGAGATTTGATAAAGCATTCCCTTGCTTTCTCGGCTTCCTTGAAAAGGCCCAGTCTGCAAGCTTTCCCGCGTTTCCGCAACGGTATTTCCTTATATTACCATTGGCAACCATTAGGGAATCCAGGGTACAGTAAAAGGACACTAATGTCTACCAGTATAACCATTCGATGAGAACGCGGACATGAATCGAAGTCATGCGGAGTTAATAAATTATATAATGGTGACTCAGAATATGAAAACATGAAATTCCTACGGTCCTCGCGGTGTGAATACGAATAATAATAATAATAATGTCGTCTTTATTTCACAAGTGAATTTAGGACTCCATAGTCCTCTCTTACAATTAAATTGTTTGACAATCACATGCATCCATGCCCTGGATGGAGGTCAAACCACCCAGGCGGGGTTCGGACCCGGGACCTCAAGGTTAGCAGTCGCGGGCTTAACCCCGGCGCTACCAAGGGGAATCGGAAAAGAAGGAATCCTTAGCAACAGTTTTTCCTCCTTTTTTTCCAAAAAATTGACAATTTTTTATTGATATCAGTGGCGGACACACAAGGGGGCGCGCACCCCCCCCCCTCGAGTTCCGACCATTGTAAAACCACAATTGTAAAAGATGACATTGTCTGGTATATTTGTATAATCAGCTTTAATAAAACTTTCTTGAACTTTACTTGATTATTTTTTTTATCATGATAAAAGTAAAGGTAGCTCAAGATATTTTTTGCGTCCCCCCCCCTCCTTGAGTTTTCTCTGTAACCGCTACCGATTGATATTACTATGGAATAAGAAGTGAGCGCTCCTTGGAGACATTACGAAACTAAATAAATCGTGACGCGATGAAAACTATTTAAATACTCAGTTTCTTCTGGAAAAAAATATGGCTGGATCTTAATTCTAAAGTGGAGTCAATGTGTCTCTAGTCTTAGAACAGAAAGTCTTTTTCCACCCACACACCAGTAAATATTCCCTCGCCGTTGACCTTGTCAACTTTCCACCGCACAGTAGGGCGGATCGCAAAAATCGATTTTTTTCAAATCCATCTGGCCCAATGAAAAAAAGTTGTGGGACCGATCAAAAATAAGGCCTGAAAAATTTGAGACCTCTACGTGAACCCCTGACCCTCGCTCAAATGCGATTTAGGGGGGGAAGGTCAAAATTCGAAAAATATACAATTTTATGGTCATTTCCTATAGATTTTGCCGAGTTACTGTCCTTCTAGGGCAAAAATTTCGTGCATTTTGACGTATCTGCCACCATTTAGCCACAAAATGCCTAATTTGAGTCCGCGCCCGCGAAGAAAATATTACAACGCCCGCGCAGCGTCGCGGATACAAGAGCTGCTAGCCGATCCCGTCCCCTCCCCGCTCGCTTCTCCCCCTCCCATGGCTCGAATGCAGCAAAATTCATCTCGCGTGTGCTGCTAGGAGGGCGTTTATCTTTGATAATATAAATCGGAAGATGGTAGAAGGTAAAAAACGGTGCGTAGTGAGACGACTTGTCCCTTATTTGGAGCCTCGTCGGCGTTAAACAAATCGATGTTACCAACTTATAGAGAAGTGATGAAACATTTTTAGATCTGCGAACGCAGGAAAGGAGCCTGCGGTCTATGAAGACGCCTCTCGAGCGGCTATAAGGTGTGCGAACTATGGTGACGCGCTTCTCTTCCATTGTGAATGTGACTAAATGGATTTAGCGGTACCACAGGAAGTACTATAACTTACGGAAAATTAGAATAGACAAAAAGTAGGGTTTTATTGAAGTATAAAGCTCAAACAATTTTAAAGGAACATGTACAATTATGCGATATTTTTGCGTGTAAGTGCAAGGAGGAGCATAAGTTTCCCCCAATGAAGAAGTAGTTTGAAAGACAAGCTGACGAAAAGAAAGATGATAGCTGCTGGATTGAATCCTAAAGAAACTCGACAACTGAGGAAAAAAGGGAATAATCGGTGATCGATGAGTCAACATCGTCAATTCTTGTACGGGAAAATAGTATCAAAAATTTTCTTCATCAATTCATTCAAAGAAAATGAAATTAGCCGATTTGTATCTCTACTTTCCTCATAAAATAAACATTAAGGACTATAAACTCAAATTGGAACTTCTTCGGGGAAAATGCGTCTGCCAACTGTGATAGAGGTATATGCAAGAACCAAACAACAGCAATTATCGTTCCCGCAACTTTAGCCGACGCAAATGTCATAACTTCGTAAGATACATCAAAGCTAGTGTACCAGAATCACTTACGTACACAGAAAAAGATGCTACATACTGACAAATCGCTGTCGAGTTTACAAAATTATCCGAATATTAAGAAAATGTTCATCAGATTTAATACAAGCCTATGCTCATCTTCACCAGTGGAAAGACTTATTTTCACTTGCTGGGTTTATCCATTTCCCTGTGAGGGGAGCTCTGTCAGACAAACTTTTTGAAAAACTTGTATTCCTCAAGGGGAATAATACATTCATAGAGAGCAACATTTGATAATTTTTATTTTGAAAAATCTCAAATGTATATGTGTATGTTAGAATTTTTATGTTTATTTATGTGTTAGAACTTTTTAAAAGATGTCTTATTGTTAGTTTCCTTACAAGCGTATTTTGTATTTTAAAAAGTATTTAAAATACTATTTTGTATTTTGTATTTCAAATACCGAAGTCCAAAGTATTTTTTATTTTGCATTTCAAATACATTTTGTGCAGTATTTTGTATTTCAAATACTCCTCGGCCTGTATTTTGCCCAGCCCTGCCTACTGTGGGCAAGAAAAGAGAGATTTCATCAAAGGGCTCCATTTTATTGGAACGAAAGACTATACTCTTGTCTGATGAAAAAAGGCAAGAGGACTTATCAATACAAGTTTAGAGGGGAATGTGTGGTGTTAATTGAAGAAACAGGGTCCCACTTTTGGAGGTTTGCTTCGCCCGTCAGAGGATTAGCAAAAGTTATAAAATTATTATTATGCGATTATCGATTCCTTTCGGAATGAAAAGTAGATACACAAAATTAAAAAAGGAGGCACCTTCCCTTTGCTATAATCATAATTCCAACATCCCTTAAAGAGTAAACTCAACTCGGGATTCCCACCGGGTTAATTTTTCCATAATGGCCAACATTTCAATCTCCGACTCGGGGCTCATCATAAGAGATAAATTTTGTTGAATCCCGAAAAGAGTTAACCCACATCATTCGTCGGGAAAGCATTAAATCCGTGTTTCATCCCTTACTGTGGTCTATTTTCTAATTGCACTATGCTGACTTGGATTTGCGACATAAACATTGGGAGGGTAATCTAGGGACCCAATTTGCGTTGCTGCAAGGATGCGTTCGGCAACAAATCCGAGATTTTTTTAATTGCTGGGTTTTAATATCGACGTAAAGGACTACACGCTGATGATATATTGGAGAGAGACTCCGGTTCCTTCGGCTATATCTGACATTAGCGCTGTGGAAATGAAAAATCTATTAGTGAACGTTCAAAATTGAAGTTAAATATTCTTTTTATTATACATGCGGACGAGATATTCGTGAAAGAATTCACCAAAACTTTGTTGACAGCAGCGAAAGACGAGGAATGACACTGATATAAGAAATATAGACTGGAAAGAAGATAATTGAGTAATTCTTTCGTGATTGTTCCTCACCGGACGATGCTGAAACATCAAATATTAGTAAGAAAGACGAAGAAAGACGCACTTGGTGTGAATTTTGGTGCATTTTGGGCGTGGAAGAGGCGAGCGGGGAGGGGACGCGATCGGCCTTCACCCAAAATCCATTTAGACACAGCTGTCGGACAATACCGGAATAGCAGTGTATATCCTAAGTTCCCACACCTTATAGCCGCTCGAGAGGCGTCTTCATAGACCGCAGGCTCCTTTCCTGCGTTCGCAGATCTAAAAATGTTTCATCACTTCTCTATAAGTTGGTAACATCGATTTGTTTAACGCCGACGAGGCTCCAAATAAGGGACAAGTCGTCTCACTACGCACCGTTTTTTACCTTCTACCATCTTCCGATTTATATTATCAAAGATAAACGCCCTCCTAGCAGCACACGCGAGATGAATTTTGCTGCATTCGAGCCATGGGAGGGGGAGAAGCGAGCGGGGAGGGGACGGGATCGGCTAGCAGCTCTTGTATCCGCGACGCTGCGCGGGCGTTGTAATATTTTCTTCGCGGGCGCGGACTCAAATTAGGCATTTTGTGGCTAAATGGTGGCAGATACGTCAAAATGCACGAAATTTTTGCCCTAGAAGGACAGTAACTCGGCAAAATCTATAGGAAATGACCATAAAATTGTATATTTTTCGAATTTTGACCTTCCCCCCCTAAATCGCATTTGAGCGAGGGTCAGGGGTTCACGTAGAGGTCTCAAATTTTTCAGGCCTTATTTTTGATCGGTCCCACAACTTTTTTTCATTGGGCCAGATGGATTTGAAAAAAATCGATTTTTGCGATCCGCCCTACCGCACAGTGACATTTGGCACAGGGTACGGCTCACGGAGACTAAATAAGCGAGAGACTGAGTTTGGAAGAGAAAAGCAATTATTTGAATGGTCTTGCTGGAAATGACAGTGACAAGCTCTTCACGATGACAGGGCGCCCGAGGACTGCTCGAGAGTTCTTCAGGTTTCTTAATGACTCACGGAAATATCCCATTCACATGTTAAGATTACTCAGAATTAAGATTTGATAATCGAATCATCCAAGGTTTCCAATGCTCCGTTTTCAGAAGAAAATCAAGAGTCAAGGTTACTGAGGCCATATGCGCCGTTGGTTACCCGCAGAAATAAATATCTTTTCTAGAAAAAACTGCATCAAATTAATTTTAGTTTAAGGACTTAATTTTTCACCGACCATTCATTTCCTTCGTATCATCATCACTTCAATCTTGAGAACAGTTTTAAACGTAGCTCTCCACTCAATTCTTCTATCAGCTAATCTTATCACACCTACCATGGGCGTACCCAGCGAGGGGCAGGAGGGGGCAACCCCCCAGAAGCAAAAATCGCAAATCTCTTTAACGAAAATAATATTTTTTAAAGAAAATTTTATATAAAGCAATAAAGACCTGTTACAGTTTCCTTAAAATGTTGATTTCATTCCACTTTTCCATGCTTAAATCTTACCTACAACTTTAATAACCATGGCTTGCCCCCCCTTATTTTTGATCCCTGGTACGCCCTTGACACCTACGTATTTCTTCTCTTTCACATCCTTCTCAACCTGTACGATGTATTTCATGCTAAAAATCGAGACACCGATATAACGTTTAAAGTAAAAGCGCTCATATAATCATGTTAAAATTAAATTATGTCAATAGTGAAAACTTAACAGTGACCATCTTCATTGCGGCATTAATACAAGTTGAGTAAAATAATTGACGCTTATACTTATTCGTCAATTATATTAACATTCACCACTCTCAAGATTAGTTTGATGCAGCTCTCCACTGAGTTCTCCAATCGGCCAATATTTTAATACCTGCATAATAGGGTAGTTTCCTTCATCAAAGAAAACGAAAGGCATTGATTGCGATTCCTTACCCACCATTAGTGTATTCATAATACACAAACTATTTGGTTTTTTGAAATACCGGTTTAGACGAATGGCAACAGTCAATTTTATCCTCATTTGAAAAAGGCCAGATTGGCGCCCATGCGATGCCACTCCACGTGACGTCACAGGGACCTAGTTTCTATACGAGAGGATAGGAGTTTTACATCGTCTGAGGTTACCAATGCATGCATGAGGCACAGAGCTCAGGGAAACATGTCTTAATAATCACCTATTACAACTGGCCAAGGTCGGAGTTTTCTTCGTTTGATAAGGTATTAATAAACCTTTTTTAAGCCAAGCGCTACCAGCCAGCAAGGTACTCAGCTACCCGCTAGCATCCTGCGTCCTATCAGCGCTCAGAGCCTCGATCAAGGTCACCTCATAAGGCGGGAGGGGGAACCAGAAATGCGTCGCACGGAGTTTTTCCCATCATTCCTCCTTGCGCGTCGCGTTTTCGCGCGCTTGAAAATTTTCACTTTTCATTTAATCGCGAAAAATAGATATCGTCATTTAAAAATCTAAAAGCGTGAAATACGCACTCCATGAGTAATAATCTTTCGATTTAGGCAATAAAAAAATTATAGAAAACCACCCTATTCTTCAATTTGCATCCTTCATCACGGACTCTACGAATTTCATTTGTGGCCAACCTCTACAGTTCTTTCCTTCCATTTAGCATTCAGTGATACCGATTAAAGAGTCCACTCTTCTAACAAAGTTTTTCAGACTTTTCCTAACACACAAAATCATTCCAAACCTGGCATGCAACACTAATTCTAGCCTTAATCAAACACGCGCTCGCTAGCCAAACACATCCAAGCACAGGGGCACCAGCCAAGCACACAGGGCACCGAGATGCGGTCACACCAGAAACTAGGAGAGTGCTAAGGATACGAAAAAGCTACCATGCAAATAAAACTATTACTTAGTTATTAATAAAAAAATCGAAAAGCTAGCATAGTAAGTGATTCATGCATGAGATTTAACCAGCGTTGGTAAGTAATTGAGAAAAAGTGATCAGATTACTTGTAACAATTGCTATTGCAGTAACTTGTACTTGTAGCAATATTTTTTACGAAATGTAATTTTTATTTGTAACTTACTATTTATGGTGAAAGAGGAATCATTACTTGCTCGTAATCTACGACTACTTTATAGATTTCACTGACTTACCTAGGTCTACAAATAACTACGAATCCTTGAGTACCATAATTTGCTTACTTAAGTCCAGCCACCCTCATGTACCATGTTGTAGCCTACTTATCATGGGTACAATATATGACAACCCTTGTGTTGTTACAGCAATTATCACGGTGCGTGTCGCCAGTGAAACTGCAACGTCCATGTCTTCTATGGCAGCAATTTCTATGATTCAATTATTCCATATTTTCACTCCAATATTTGAGAGTTGACAGGTTGTCTCTAGAGTAAACAATCTCACAAGAAGTTATTGTAATTGTAACTGTAACTAAAATTTCACTAATTACTTTTTAAATAAGTATTTCGTACTCGTAATTGATAACTTTTCACAAAATAACTGGAATTGAACCCAGTTAATTTTTCTCAATGCTTTTACCAACACTGACTATAAAATGGCAAGAAATGCATGCAGGTTGTCAATTACAGTAAGTTATTAACAATATATGCAAAACCTATTTTATCTATTCCAAGTCAAGCTATTCTAGATCTAAACTATCGCAGGTATTAGGCGAGGGCGAAATGGCTGTAACGAAATTTTCTCACCTCCAGCTACTCGCCTTCCCAGATTTCAGCTTCAGAATCAACTGCCAGAAAAGATTGATTGCACTGAAGAGCTCTGGCTCACGGGGTTGGAGGATTTTAATTACACAGGATGATAAAAGGTCTTCATAGAGGACATACGGGGGACGAATTTCCTCGCCCTGGTGTCGAGTCTAATAAAGGACTCACGCAAAGGTTGGTTAAGAATAGACCGTGTTTACATTCTTCAAGCGACCTTGGTTATCAGTGAGGGATATAAGAGGTAGAAATTATTTAAATGGGCGCGGTAACAGCGAGAAATAAACAGCATAACATGAGGGTTATCCTTGAAAGGATCACAACGATAAGATAAGGGAAAATAGGCTGCCGAACAGATAGATTTAAAATTTCATTTTTTCAGCGTATCATGAGGGACACGTGTAGTAGGTGTAGATCCTTTAAGCTTGCAGCAGTCTTGCTGAATAATACCTGCGGTAGTTTGACTTGGACCAGGTGAAATATGCTCTAAATACATAGTTAATAATTCAATACATTTATCAACACTTCAAAAAGCCCTCCTATCTGCATGCATTTTTGGCATGTTTTAATTCATCCATGAATTTCTTACTATGTTAACTTTTCCTTTTCCATTATTAACAGAAGTTTTATTTTCGCGGTGGCATGTTCCTACCCTCATAGGCGGATCCAGGGGGGGGGGCACGGGGGCACGTGCCCCCCCCAGACCCTTAAAAATATGCTAGATTTTTAATACGGTCCCATTATCATTTCATTCGTTTTGTATAACTAGGTATCCTTGTGCCCCCCCCCCTGAACAAAATCCTGGATACGGCCTTGCTTGTGCCCATCCCAGAAAGAAATCCTGGATCCGCCCCTGCCTGCCCTCATCTACTTTCCGAAGTTAGGAGGGATTTGCGTTGCTTACAACACATCAATCAATTTTAGAGGTAAGTATGAACAATTTGTTTTCTGAAAACTGTTAATACTAGATCTGGCTTTTTTATATCAAAATTGCAAGTTACTGGAACGAAAGCTACGGGATTACCAAGCGCTCAAAGTTGGGCAGCTTGAATTTACGCGCAAAAAAACGCGTACTTTTTTTGAGAAAAAATTAAGTACAGGAAATACTATGGAACCGAAGAGTTTTAAAAGTATGTGAAAAAGCGTAGAAATAAATTCTTTTTATATGCTTTTTGTTGCATTGAAATTGATTGCTTCTTGTAGACGCTTGAGTTCCTCAAACTCGGGTGTCTTGCTTTTTTTACAGGCAGTAGTTTCTAGTCTGACCGCATCATGGTGCTTGGCCTGTGTCCCGCAAGGGAGTGCGTGCCTGAGTAAGGCTAACAAGGGGAGTGACACAAAAGCGCAATAACCCTCAGTTTTTCCATGATTTGGCTACCTCACATGCAGGTCTGACACTCTTTTCAGCGAGTAAGGATGAAAAAAGGAGAGTCCAATGACGGTTAAGGGAATAGTGTTAGTTTTGAAGTAGGCATATCTTAACTTTCTTTTATAAAAATAAACTTAATTATTTAAGTACAAATGAAATGGACGGATTCAAATATCTTTCTCTAAATAAATTTCAATAGCTCTGAGTGATACTAAATATCAAGCGCGCTTCCGAATTCAGTGGAGTTAGTTCTGAGGCAGTTCTTTCCATGGGGACTTAGCGATAATTTGAGGTACCCGCGTTTGAAAAATTCATGCATATTTTAAACATTTTTAAAGTTTATTGTCTTTTTTTACCTTTACTTTACGTTAATACTTCAATTGCGTGTATGCACTAATGTAGTATTTAAGAATATATTTTATACATGTATGTATACAGTGAAACATAGCCTCTGCCATTTAATTGCGTCAGTATTAATAATTTCCAGTAATCCGGCGTTTTCGTAATCCAGCAGTGCTGTAATCCGATATCTGCCGGATTACCGAGACACCACAGAACACGTGGAACTGATAATCATCTACCCGTAGGCTGCCTAGTAACCACTGGAGTAGAAATCGCCCTCTTTTACTTAGTTAAAGAGACGCAAGTATTTTATTTTGCTTTTGCTGACTGGGGCAGGAAGGTGTTTGTTTTCTTGCGGAGATGACGTGGCGAAAGGGTCGGGAGGAACGAGGCACGGACAGTGCCACCTTGCATAAAATATTCAGTGGAGTTGATTCGCCGTCGTAACGTCGGTCTCTCCCCGAATACGTCCAAATTTTGATATGCCCAAGTGGATGATTCTTTATTCCAATTTCCTTTATAAGAGGATTAAGTAATGTTTGTTCCTGGAATGATGAGAAATATTCATGAAACCATAACTATTAAGGAAGAAGTAAATGAACGTGAAATTAAGGTAAATAAGATTCAGTTATTCTCTTACATCCCACAAACTTGAAATAATAAGTAAACGACCTCGCCTACCTTTTGATATGTAGATAACGTTTGGGTGAAAAATTCTAATGAGGTAGAGGAACCGTTCCAAGACATCTAATCATTCTATTATTAAAAGTTAATTGTTACAGCAGTTTGGGTGCAATATCTAAGTATTTCAGTTATAATACCAATTGTCACCATAACGTATGTGCGAAAATCATAATAATTAAGGAATAAGTGTATGGACGTAAAATGAATGAGAATGGGAATCTGGTACTTCTCTTACAACCCATAAACTTGAAACAATAAGTAAACGACCTTTACCTCTATAAATTCTATAGATGACTTTCAAGTGAAAACTTTTGTAGGAACCATTCGAAGATATCTAATCATTTTTATTTTGGGGAAAATCCTACATATATGAGTTTTTATACCATTTATAATCGTAACTTATGATTCACTACCAAAAGATATGGTTGCTCATACGAAAAAAAACGAAAGTTGATGTAGCTGTTATTGTCGAAATTAGCTTTTATACAAAAATTCTTGCTGGAGGCAAAGTTCGAATTCGAAAAAGATGAGTTTTAATGTTGGTGTTCAAGTTTTTCCGACTATAACAATTCGCCTCAATAAAACAACAAGAGATAACGATCCGCCCCGTTAATAATAATAATATTGATAAATTGTTTTATTTCGCCAACATAATTCATGCAGTGGTCAACCTATATTACATCAAAATTTTAAATTACAGAGCACATGTATGTACGAGGAAGGTTTTTTTTCAATCTACGATAGCTCAGCAAAAACACCATACAAGCGACAGGAAAATACTGCGCAGGTAGGGCATTTGCGCGTCCTCCGCACCACACGCTCAAGTCATTTCTGATCTTAAGTTGTTAGTTTAAGGTTAGTAGCAATGTCATTAACCACACTGCCTCAATTGATTCTCCTGCCAAGTGTGCACTGCGGAGAGAGCCAGAAAACTCGCCGAATGGCTTAAGCATTGAAATGTCTTGACCTTTATGCCGATTAAAGAGAATTTTTAATGCACTGTGGCTTTAGTGCAAAAACAGTGTGAAACATTTCGTCCATTCCCATTCAAAACGAAAGAAGAGACATGCTGACTTCTGGAAGTGTTCTGATCCATGACAACGCCCGTCAAATCAGCGCTGATGCGCCCCCACTGCTCCTTAAACAATTTCAATGCGACATTTTCGATCACCCGTCGTGCAATGTCGACATAGTGCCGTGTGACTTCCATCTTTACGCTGAAATGAAGAAGTGGCTAGGAGGGAAGGGTTTTCAAACCGGCGATGAGCTTCAGGGGAAAGGCGAAATTCGTAGAAAGTCATTGGTGGCAACATTCCATGTGGAAGGCATAGTAAAGCTTGACAACAGGCACAACCAATTCCTCAATCGCCGAGGCGATTATGTGGAAAGGACACCACAAGTGTGCTCAACATTTAGCAATGAAATAATTTTTAATCGATCACTTAGTCTTCTTATCATGACCCATCGGAGGTTGAAAAATTGGTCCTCGTATGTATGCCAATATACAAATATTTTTTTCTCGCCGCCACGCTTAAAGCCGATGAGTGGATCCCCCATGATGCGGATGGTGGGTCGGCCTCTAGATATAGATATTAGCTGCGATATAAGCGAGATTACTCGCCGAATAAGTAGTCGTGGGAAACATACGATGACATTCCGCGGTGGTATGGGTGTACTTATGGGTATGATAGGCCGTCTAAATGATGCCTTTAGCCTGTGAAGAATCCGTGACTTGGCGAGGGGGGTCGCCAACAATTATGCCTCCTTGAAAAAATTACCACGGGAAAACATCTTCCATACTTTGTCTCGCTAACTACCAAGGCTTTACATTTTTTTTACATTACAATTTTAGAGTTCCGGTTTTTCGATTTGGATAACAGCGGTGTATACCCTCGCAATAAAGTTGGGTCCTTCCTGACGACGACTAGATGGAGCCTTATGGATCGAAAAGTTCATCTAGCGACAGTGGTATATCTATGGGGGGGGGAGAAGGGGGCTATAGCCCCCCCTCCCTTGGTATCCAATCTACACAGGATAAAATCAACCCCCACTACTGCTGGAATTTTAATCCCAACCCAGTCCCCCCTTGTCTCTATCGTGAATGTGCCACTGTTTAGGGAAGGAGATGAGGAAGCTTTGATTTTCTCATACCTGCGTTGGAGAACCGATACGGAGTCGGAGATAGAGGATGATGTCGTGTTCCTTCGCCTCGAGAAGGATTTTTGTTATCGGAAAAGTTTCCAGAAATACTCGCGGCACGATTTGGAATCCCCTCCCGAGTAGTCGAGAGAGCGGCTCTCGGTCCACTCGGCTCTCTTGTTGATCCGTGCTGGGAAATTCCCTCCGAACGTTCCAGAAATATTACGGATTGGGGTGTGGGGAGGGGTGGAGCATAGCAGAGAGGAGGCGGTGAGCTTTTAGCGAGGCAGCGGATTCTTAAAGCTTCTTGCTCTAGCAGTATTTCCCTATTCCAACCGATTAGTGATGGAAAAATCGATTTCGATTAAAATCGAAATCCGAGTTTCAAATGCAAAAGATCGAGGAAATCGAAATTGACCCTTGATCTTCGAGTTTAGTTTCCCCATTTCAACCGATTAGTGATGGAAAAATAGATTTCGATTAAAATCGAAATTCGAGTTTTAAATGCGAAAGATCGAGGAAATTGAGATCGAGCATTGATCTACGGGTTCCGATCCAAACTCGATTTTTCAACTTCGATCTTGACCATTTCATTTGATCCTACCTTATTTCTCTTGGAGTCTTATTCTGAACACAGCTTTTGATTGAGGTGGTGATGGAAAATATCGATTTAGATCAAAATAAAAAATCAGCTTTAATGGTCTTAAATGGAGTAAATCGGGATTGAGGAATGATCTTCGAGTTTCAAACGAAACTCGATTATCCACCTTTGATCTTGACCAATTCATTTCATATCATCAGCGTCACTATCGCCCTATGATAGCATCACCAGTCCCGAGTAAAAGACGGTCGTGAAAGTCATCCGTTCCATGTGTGAGACTTTTCTCTTAAATATTTGAGTGGAGCCCAATGATTTCAAGCGGTGATTCCAAAATTTTAATGTGTTTGCATTTCTAAATTTCTACTACAAATAATTCACTATTACTACTATTGTCCACCAGATCCTGATATTCTCTCCTCATAGTCCCCTTCAACGCATCTACATTCAATTTCCTCTCCAACCTAACTTTCATAAGTCTTTTGAATCTTGCCTTGCATTTCATGAGCACTAGGTTGTGGTCTGAATCCGCATCCGCAGCAGGGAAGCTGCGCGAGTTTTTCACACTGTTCCTAAACCTCTGTCTTACCATAATGTAGTCTATTTGATATCTCCCCGCATCCCCTGGACTTTTCCACGTGTACCTTCGCCCTTTATGATGATTGAACCACGTGTTTGTGATGAATAATTTGTTTCTCCTACAAAATTCTGCTGCTTTCTCTCCCCTGTCGTTCCGTATTCCTAGACCAAAATCTCCTATTTCGTTTCCATCCCTCCCTTCCCCGACTGAGGCGTTCCAGTCCCCCATCACTACCAGATTTTTCTTACCCGGTGTGTCTCTAATTATTTCCTCGAGCTGCTCATACACCTCATCTACTTCTTCCTCTTTATGATTGTTAGTGGGCATGTAAACTTGAACCATCACTAGGTTGGTGGGTCGTGCCTCAATGTCTACCACCAGAATCCTACCGCTTACCTAGTCTATACCTACCACACGCTTAGCCATCTTCCTGTTTAATACTTAAGCTACCCCTCGCTGGCTTTCCTCCCCACCACTATATATAACTCACTCCAATAGTCCTCCTAATCATTCCTCCACCTCACCTCACCTCACATAATGCTTAGATACCTATCCTCCCTTTATCCATTTCCCTTTTGATATTTTCTAACTTCCCCGCCCTCATCATTGTCCTCACAATCCACGTCCCAACATTTACAGCCGACTTCTTCTTCTCCATCTTCTTGGTCTTCTTTTCTTCAATCTTCATTGCTGCTAGTGGTGGTGATGATGATAAGTCTCTAAAAGGATTTCGCATGTTGATGACGCCGAGGACCTTGCCGACCTCGCTGCCGTGACCGACACCCGCCTTTGCCCTTTCCCTGCCTTCCCTGCCCTCATCATTATCTTCACATTCCATGTCCCTACATTTATAGCCGACTTCTTCTCTATCTTCTTGGTCTTTTTTTCTTCTTTCTTCATTGCTGCTGCTGCTGATGACAATAAGTCTCTGCAAGGATTTCGCATGTTGACGACCCCGAGGACCTTGCCGTGCTCGACACCCGCCCTTTGCGGACGGGCCCCGGTTGATGAGATTACGAGGCTCATTTGGTTGTAATCCATGTTTTCGGGGAAGAGATAGTTGGTAGGGTTTCCCACTTCCATTCCAACAGTGTTTTCTTTACGTGACACCATCACGTGGACTATCTTTCGTCTGGCTCCTACCCTTCGACCTATCTGGCATGTGTGGCCCTACCGGGAATAATTTAGAATTAATCCCGCCAGTGCAGCTCTAGGGGTCATAGGAATGCGCAAGCCTTTCCACCGCGAAAAGGCTGCAGCCCAAGGGAAAGGGTTAGCATAATATACACAAAAAATTTTTTTAATGAACCTTCGATTTTTTCTCTAAGCTAAGCTAACCTTTTCAATAAAAACTGACGTTTTCATTTCAATTAAAGACCGATTTCTCGAAAAATCTCCTCAAACATTTCCTTCCACTTTCTCCCTCAGTTATCGAATTGTGCCGTCATCCTCTGCGGAAGATAGGGCCAAGAATCCAGACTGATTGATCAATAGACACCCTTCTCCTCTTCTTTGCCGTCATCGACCGATGCGTCTTGAGTTAATCTTGCTGGAAGTCTCCCCTTTAATGTTAACTAAGCATTGGTTCCAAAGGATTACACCTAAAAACATTAACCCTTCCTCATCGTCAGATTACGTTTAAGAAGCAGATAAAAATGTCCGAACCATTGGATACCAATTTTTTCTCTCTTTTCTCTCATAATGGAAAGTTTAAATTATTTTTTTATTTACATTCCGATATCGTATGTTGATCTTAGTTTATCAATACAGACTTTAGACATTTAGACATTTTTCAAGCTAATTCTAACGGAATTCGTAATTTAAGATATAAGTGATTGCTTTACCACCGAGGTGGCTAACTTTTCCAAAAAAGATCAAAAAGATACGAATAGCGCTTATTTCCAAAAAAGGGAGTTCGTTCAACGATCAAGATAAACAAAGTTTATCAGGAGGGATCTGCAATACTTCAGATGATGGTAAGGGAGGTAATTTTAAGCATATTTGTTCATAATTAATTTATTCAATTCATTTAACATATTATTATTACATACAACAACACTTTAAAGGCTATTCAATCACTATGAAGCGGGAAAAAGTTAATAAAACCGCAGCCGATGAATTTCCATTAGCTATCACGACGTTGAATTGCGAAATATACGGAGAAATAGGAAAAGCATGCACACGAATATCAAGGAAGCATCTCACTCAGTTGATCTTTTGAAAAATATTAGTGAAGCGGAATGGTTCCAACCGGTGATCCCAAAACTTAAATGTACGTGCATTTGTAATTTTTTACAACCAATGATTCACGCATATATTGTAAGTAATTTTTTTTCCTGATGCTACAAAATACAATTTAAAAATTTTTCAAGTGTGTGGTAAACATGTTTTTCTGCAACCTGTTTGTAAAGACAAGAACCATCAATTTTTTCAATTAATCGATCTTCAGGTAAAAATTTCGATTTTTTGCTGAAAGTCGACCTTTTCATTTCGATAAAAAATCGATTGCTCGAAAAATCGATTTTGACCGACTTTTTTCACATCACCACGCCCATGAACGAAAGTACGAAAAGCTACAATGGGGGCTAAATCGCATCATATGCCTCCGTTGACGCATCATCTCACTTCACGAACTCACAACAGTGTAGTCGCACGAGCGAATAAAAAACGTATTTAAAGCACAAGCGTCGACACCTCGTCTACTCCCACGCCTCTATTGAGGATAAGGCCAAGACGTCCATCCTCCAGTCATTGGAGAGTGATGAGAGAGCAGGCATGCGCTTCGCGTGCCAGTGAAGACATGAGCCTAACTCTGGTAATTAAAGATGTCCTAACGAAGGACGCGGCAACCCTGACTCGCGTGAGGACGGCGACGAGCGAGCGATGGCGAGACGAATCAGACCCAACCTCACTCACGAGTCGAAGTAAGAACTTTCAAATGCGCCATCCTAAGATATATCAGATCGTAAAAATTCGTAAAACATATTATTAATATGTAGGAAAACACTTTAAAAGGAATTAAATCACCATGAAGCGGACAAAATTCAATGTTACCACAGCTGATGAATCTCCATTAGCTATAACGTCGTTGAATTTCGGAACGGGCATAGCCGAATAAGAGGGTGAAAAGTCCCCCCTCCGGGATCAAAAAGGACTAACCTCCCCACACTTCCAGCCCGCTAGAAGGCTACTAGGCCCACCAGGGCCAGCCAGCTCGAAAATTCGATTTCCACTTTTTTTTTAATATCTCGGAATAGAAAGCATATTCTTCAATGCAGTTTACGGCATTTGAGAGCTTTCTTAATGGAGCAGATATCCAATTTGTTCACAACTTTTCAGTGGCATAAGGAGAAATGGCGTCGATTTGAAAATTTCAAAGGCTAGTTTACATAAAATATTTTCGAGAGGGCCAAAGTGAAAAAATGTGTTTCGAAGGAGTATTTTAATACATTTCGGCTAATGTAATGAAAAAGTAATATTTAGGTTGTGAAAAACCGCGAAAAAAATAAAATATGCGATTATGGCCATTTTTCGCTGTTCTTTCCATGACCCCCATAATACCCGTTTCATACCATCATCGGAGAAATAAATCAAGCATTTCAAAACTGAAGAGGTGAGATTTAACATAGAAAGTTAGTCTGACATTAGGAGCGGAGTAGTAGATGGAAAATTAAAACACTTGTATGACGTGGCCGACGAGATGTAGCGTAAGCTCTGGTAATTAAAGATGTCCTATCGAGGGACGCGACGACCCTGACTCGCGTGAGGACTGGAGACGATATATCAGATCATATAAATAAAATAAGAGAGATTGACTGCAGAACAGATATTTTCAGAATTCCGTATTTTCCGTAAACAACAAGATACTATAACGGCAGCGTTAGGACTTAGAAATAGGTTAGTTGACTAATAGTGTAGTCTAATAATTCATGTATTCCTTAATATAGGTTTCTTAATTTTATTAATATTCCTTTCAGCATGATAAGCATGTTCTAGCTTTATTGGCAGATTACCTTAATGAGTATTTGGCAAATTTTGCCTTTGCATGAATGGGAGAGTATAATTTGTTAGAATTCGTAGCATTATTATGACCGTGTGGTTTGCTGAATGCTCGTGATTGATCACCCCCTGCCAAACACCTTAGACGTGGCTCGCAGGTTATTATGTAGATGTACGATTAAATTCGGTGTCGCGAAAAAATCGCAATGCGAAGAAAGCGTACAGTTTACCCTTTTGGAGTTACAAAAGAAATCCAGCCTCTATCTTTTTAGAAATAAGAAATGTTATGCACGACATCATGCATAGTCTTAATCAACAATCCTAAGATTGCTTTGACGTAGCTCTCCATTCCAAAAAAAGGTAATCATAATGATACGGTACAAGTTGGGTTATTCATACCTAGATACACCATATGAGGAAATTAGAACTGCTTTCAACCTTCCATACTTAAGTCAAAGACGACAATTATATCCCCTCAATTTTTTAAAGAAATTGGTAAATCGTAACATTTTTTCAAAAGATTTGTTTAATATAGTTTCTTTTAATACTCAAACTTTTAATCAACTCATCCCCTGCTGTTCAATGTTCCTTTTGTCAGAACTAACTATATGTATAACCACCCAATATTCAGAATGATGCGCTTGGCTAACTCCAACCAGGAAACATACTTATCAATTCATCCTCATTAAAATTCACATTTTATACTGTTAGTGTATGTAGTACCTTGGTACAGTGTATGTATAGTGTAGTTTAAGTACCTTGGTTTGGCTACCTGCATAAACTGAATATAGGTATGATATTTTTATGTTATTGAACTTATTACAACTGATTTTATATTTGTAATGTATAATTCTTGTCAAAGGGTAACTGCCCGTTTATGAATAAATGAATGAATGAATGAATTCCTCTCTCCTATCCGCTAGCCTTTTCGTGGCGAACGACGCATTTCTCTCTTTTTCCTCCTTTATATCTTATCCTACGTAACTCAATCGTGGCCTTCCCTTGTCCTTCTTCCCTTCCAACTGCCCATCTAAGATTGTTTTCATCAGGCCACGGCCCCATAATATGGCCAACTAAGTCTTCCCGTTAAGAAGAATTCTCTTTTCTACCACTTTTCCTAGTACTTTCTCATTACTTACACGGTCACTCCAGTTTTTCTTCATCATTCTTCGGTAGCACCACATTTCGAATGTTTCCACTACTTCCACTAAAGAGAATCTATGGAAACGAGGCTTGGATGCAACGCACAAAGAAAATAAAAGGTGCATATTGTTTGCGGTTACGCCTCTGGACATTTCAAGAATTAATTAATTGTTGAAATTCCCAGTGCTTGACGTGCTTGAACAGTGCGCTTTCTTTTTCCGTTTTCTTCCTCTAGCTATTCTATTGCGTGATGACTCAACTCCCAGCAGCTCTAAGTATTCATTTCCTGGTAACGAAACCCCAACCTTAATCTACCACATTGGTCCTCTTGCGCTTTCTCCGCACATATATAGTTGCGCTTTATTCTCGGTACGCTTTTTTAGCATAATCTGAAATTCACCATGAAAAAAGAATTTGGCCGGCCCGGCATTCGAACCCGAATGAGACCCTACCGATTGCCGGTCAGATTAATTATTGGCCCGTTGGCAAAATGTTTGTTGCATAACTGACCGGAAATTAAGGGGTCTGGGTTCGAATCCTGGATATGGCAAACGATTTTTTTAATGGCGACTTTTATCCTCTCCGAACATAAAAAACGTGCGTCTATGTGACTGCGTACAGATTCCCTTGTAATACGCAGTATTTTCGCAGCTAAAACCCTATATCTTATACATCTTAAGTAAGTGAAACTCGGAAAGCGGAACGAAAGCGGCATCAGAATAGCTTCTTCAGCGAGGATAACAGCCGAAAGTGAAGTTGAAGTTATTGCGTACAAATAAATACGGTAAAAGTTGCATTTAAATAGTAATCGCTCCAATTGAAATGGTGTTCTCGAAAAAAGCTTTGTCACCTCACATTGCAATTGTCCGCTGCTATGTACTTCAGACGGGAAGTCGTCCTCTCAAGTTCTTCCAGGGGATAAGGGATCGCTTTGTACAAGAATCAGAACGGGCAGCTTGAGTGGACTTATCAGATTTATATGAGTGGACAGAAGAAGGATTGAAAGGCGAATATAAGTGGAAGGAGATCTCATGGAGTCTTAAGGGCAGAGGCGGATTCGGCATCAAATTTGGGGGCAAGGGGTTATGGCTTGGTTCCGGGGAGTATGAAATACCCACTGGGAAAGAGAGGCATTTTTACAGTACGGAGTGCTACGTTCTATGATAAATTGTGGAAAGATATTCGGATGAGAAAGTAAAAGAAAAGTGATATTTCGCACACATCCGACCGCACTTTGAACATGCAGAGAGCGTATGGGATCCGGTGCAGAAAGACTTTGAATAAAATACACAGGAAGGCTGCGCGGTTCGTCAAAGACTGCTACGAACGTAGAGATGTTAAGTGAATTAGGCTGGGAGCGCGCTGGTGACTCGGAGGCTGCGCGCTAGACTTAGATTGCTTGAGCAATATTGAGAATGGATATCTTTAAGAACAGAATATTAGAGCCCCACTATATTTCCAGGTCCGACAGAAGCAATAAATTAAGAGAGATATTTTGCAGAACAGATAGATATGCGAATTCCTTTTCCCCCGAACCATAAAGGGCTTTAATAAATGCTAGTCGTCGAGCATTTCGTTAGAGTATTTCCTTTTTATGTGCAAATGGCTGGTGTCCTAACACCCCCTGTGACACGCCTTTTAGGCGGCTTGCTGGGTAGTATGTACATGTAAAAATACAACTCAAACTTCTCTCACGCTTGGGACTTGTAGCCTTGCATTTGCATATATTCTCCCTTTACTCGTTTAACACTGTTAGTGCTACCCATTAACATTTAATCCCTTACTCCAGTGCTGGGCATTTTCCCCACATTTTATAATATTTTGTAATTTTACAACAGTGCATATAAATTTGAAATAAAAACTGCCATATCTAAGACTCTACCATCTGGTGTATTTTGTATGCACTAATTCGTCTAAAGAATAATTCTAGGTTGATAGCCGACCGTAATATTACCGCGGAAATATAAAAGACGATAAAATTCAAGAAGACGTAATATTACGCTGCCCGCATATCTACGAAGTTTCCCCAGAACGCAAACTTCCGTCAGTAGCACTCAAAGTGCTAAAAGTGTAAAAAAACTATTAAATTGGTAAGAATTAAAATAATTTAATAACGCTTGGGGGAGGTCATTACCCCAGTGACCCCTTCCCTTAAATCCGCCCCTGCTCAAGGGAGTCATCGCATTAAGACGAGAAGAACAATCCATTTAGAACGTCATTCTTTTAGTCGTTCAGTTCTAACGAGCCAATTCAAATACTTTTACATTGCTTTGACTTTATCGAATCGCTCTGTACATCTACAATATCGAATAATACAATCAATCACGCAATTGCAATTCATGCTCCCTCACGCTGCACAAAAATAGTCTCTAAATAATCCTTTTCGGCGAAGAAAAGAAACTCCCCCTACACTTCTTGGAGCTTAACGTGCTGGATAAATAAACTGCTCGTAATTTCCACCTAATTTAATAATTTTTTATAGTTCTATGCTCCCATTTGGTTACAGATTTATAAAAATTCATGAAAATCATATCTCGTATCTGTGATTACTTTTACAACTTCTGTTATGTAAATAAAGTATGGAAGTATTTTTTTAAAGTGAATGGCATGACTTTTTTACATATAGGTCGTTAATTATACCTCTCCGAAATTGTTTATGTTCATCACCTCTGTAGTCAGTAGGCTGTTAATTCGATATTTTCCCTATACTATCCGCTCTTCAGTAATAAATGCTCATTTAGTCAAAAGATCAATTATATATTACATTGTTAAACTTAGTTTTTTGATCAAGTGTGTATTTATTTTTCAAGAAATAGCAAACTTTTTTGGTGTTCCCAATCGGTAACATGCTTGAAAACGCATTTAAAAATTTTTGTTCGGGTTTCTTTCACAACATCTCTCAATTAGTTGTAAAATAAACAGGGTGTGCTAAAGGATAATACAAATTAGTTCGTAAGTTAGTTCGGTCTTCACAAGGTTAATTGAACTCAACTAGTTCAAACGCTCTTTCTTCATCATTAAAGGTACCGACCCAATTTAGAAAAAATTAAAAATTACTATGATCTTATCAAATATCATTGCGATTGGCCAAGTCGTGCTAGCTCGGAATTTTTTGAGCGGCGTCGCGGCAGGACATGGGACCTGCTATACCAGGGATGTTGGGTGGGTAGAGAGAAAGAGGCAGGAGTTGCCATGTTTCCTCAGAAGACTTTTTTATTGAATTGAATCTAAAGACTGTGTTAAAATCCCTCTTCCCACTTGGCAACATAGCTAACTTACTCACGAAGCGCATACCACGGACGTCTGAAAGCGACCGAATTTCCCGAAGTCTTGGCTCCGCCTTTGATTAGTTTTCAGGAAGTCACGTGACCTTCACCCTCATCCCCCAAATAATTTGGGCTTGCCTCTTAGTCGCAAAGATATTTGAAATAAACACTAATGCCTCATTCTTCCAGCATGTGAAGCGGAAGATTCCACGAAGGAATATTTGAGGTAACACCTGTGGTTCAGTTTTGATGTTAGCCCATTATTTAGCCATTCCAGGCTCGACTACCCAGAGTATATCAGGGAAAAAATCTTGGCGATACTTAACTGATAAGTATGAACCGACTTAAAAGTGAAAAACTTCTTGAATCCAAGAGTCTTTATTCTCCCTGCAGAAATTGAAATTCTAGTGGAGCAGCAGATTTACATTTGAAGATTCAGCGCCTCTTCCTTGAAGATACGGACACATGTTTGAATTTTATCGCATGATAACATAGGGGCTGCTAAATTTTAGAGATACTATGTTCACTAACATGTTACCACATTGCATCCCATTCTATGCCAAATAAGGACACCATGTTGCCGTGTCAGATCCCTATACAAATTTCTGATGCAGTTGTTCTGATAATGTAATTTTCTATCAAATATTTTTCCTAATCAAATTTTTCTAAACTGAAATTTCTAAATTAAATATTAATCACCTTATTAAATGTGCAAGTGTTCTAAATTTTTATTTATATATATTATGAAATTAATCCAAAGTAATGGCTTTTGAAAAATCTTCTCGGGATACCGCGCGGGTAAGTATTTAATAGAGCGCCGACGTTTCGGGTACCGACTCGCTACCCATTCTCACGGCTACGCTCTATTATAATCTTACCCGCGCGGTATCCCGAGAAGATTTTTCAAAAGTTGTTCGCCGGGAAAGTGTTAAATCATATATACAAAGTAATGGCGTTTGCGTGTAAAGTTAAATATTCTACAGTTCTTGTACAGTTCACAATCGGAAACAATGAACATAATTATTGCATAAGCAGTTTTCCATTTCTTTTTATTTTGGTGTTGCTTTCACTTTGCAAACCATTACCAACTCCGTTATTAGAGTTTCATAGTCGGGCAGACCTTTTTGAAGCTCGTATTGTTCGCTCTTATTATATTTTCTCCCTGGTTCCATTATTATGCTTTCCAGGCAATTTTGGTGAAGTTTAAATTTAATCGCTAAACATGCCTTTTCATCATTCAAAAATATATTTTTCAATTTCTCAAAGTTCGTTCTTGACGTAATGACGATCTGTTTTTTTTTTTCTTCGGATGTTTCTGACCAAGGTTTGTAATACTGTGATCATGCATATTGTTATCCTTCCCGATCAATTTTCTAATTAAATTTTTCCAAACCACAATTTCTAATAACGTTATTTTCTCGTGTGTATTTTTTATTATAGGTATATTATTTGCATATAAGTATACTCAATAAATATACTGCATATAAGTATACTTAATAATAATACTCAATTATTACGGAGGCTTCCGCGGTGAGTTGATTGGTGATGGTTTTCCGGGTTTACACCGCGTTGATTCATGTTTTGCGGACATGAAAACATGAATCAACGCGGTGTAAACCCGGAAAAACATCACCAATAATACTCAATTATTAAGTATATACTGGGTGGAGAAAAATTGTACCGCAAAATTTTAACCCTGGATAGCTGATGCCATTTCGAAAAAAAATTACAAATGATGATTAGTTTACGAGAAGTTTAACCATTATTAAACTGCAGAAACTTTGTGCCAAGCGCTCCGATAGGCCGCGAGTGTGCCTTGGATACATCGCGATCTCCGGCGGGCAAAGAATTCGAAGTCATGAGTTGCCCGAAGCATCCGGCAAGCATGGAAAAATCGCGGCCAATGAAAGCGCTTGGCTCAGCAGTTTAAAAATGGTGCGTTTTCAACCTAAGCATTATTAGTAATTTTGGTTCCTACTAGCATCAACTATCCAGGGATAAAATTTTGTGACAAAATTTTCTCCACCTTGTATAGGTATTAGAAAAATAAACTTGGAAAGAATTCATTAGGAAAAAGTAAACTTTAGAAAAAAAATAATTAGGAATAGGGTAGTTTACTTCATCAAAGAAAACGAAAGGCATTGATTGCGATTCGTTAGCCACCATTACTGTATTCATAATATACAAATTATTTCGTTTTAGAAATACCGGTATAGACGAATGGCAATGGTCCATTTTTATCCTCATTTGAAAAAGGCCAGATTGGCGCCCGTGCGATGCCACTCCACGTGACGTCACAGGGACCTAGTTTCTATACGAGAAGATAGGAGTTATACATCGTCTCAGGTTACCAATGCATGCATGAGGCACAGAGCTCAGGGAAACATGTCTTAATAATCACTTAATAAAACTGGCTAAGGTCGGAAAGTTTTCTTCGTTTGATAAGGTATTAATAATCCTTATTTAAGCCAAGCGCAACCAGCCAGCAGGGTACTCAGCTACCCGCTAGCAGTCTGCGTCGTATCAGCGCTAAGCCTCGCCTCAAGGTCACCTCAGAGGGCGGCAGCGGGAACCAGAAATACGTCACACGGAGAGATATCCCGGCATTCATACTTAGGCGTTGCGTTTTCGCGCGCTTGAAAATTTTCACTTTTCATTTAATCGCGAAAAATAGATATCGTCATTTAAAAATCTAAAAACGTGAAATACGTACTCCAAGAGTAATAATCTTTCGATTTAGGCAATAAAAAAATAATAGGAAACCACCCTATTGTGGTTTAGAAAAATTGCGTTAGAAAAGTTGATACGGAAAGGGTGGCCGTCTCATTAAAGCTCAAACTGCCGCTTTCATTCACCACCTCCTGCTGAATGTGGACTCATACTTCAAAGCCACACGAAGGAGCCGGAAACTTCTAAGCATGGAAAAATAATAGACCACAAGAGGTTGGAAGCAAAAAATGACTTGATCGAAGAAAGGAAAGCGAGGAAAACAGGATTAGTGGAGGAAAAGGGGGGCGACTAGAATCAAAGGTAACGGGGGAGAGCAGAAAGAGGCTAGGAAATGATTCAGGAGCTGACAATATTGACTGAAAAAATAAGACACACTCATAACACCTTTTAGTCTGGACCCAAGATTTAAAGGTACTTAAAAGCAGATGATGAACGCCTCTCTCTATAACTGAACTAGAAGGGGCTCATAAAGCCATCGATCAGTTCCATTTCCTGACTTGCTCCCATTTCTCACCGGGTTCAGAAGAAAAAATGTACCGAAATAAGTCAAGTTGTTTAAGTCTTAAAAAATTACTCTCATTCCATCGAAAATTATTGCTTTCATTATTGATTTACTGGCTCACGCGCCACTAACGATAATGACATACTTATTCACTTTCTCTAATGCTCTGTTGTTTTCTGAAGAATAAATAACGAACAATAATGCCTGCTTCGGTGACTTTGATGATTAAGGAATCTAACGCTGTCTAACTAAAATTATAGATAATTTGAGTATTTTTCTTTCTCTTGAGCTCAATTTTTAACGCTGATAAGGACTTGGAGTGTCTATAAGAATTATATGCAAAACTTTTTACCGTAGTTTCGGTATATTTTTATACCTACATCACGGATTTTTTTGCAATTATTATGATTTGTTTAAAAATAAATAAACAAATCATATTCATTACAAATGAGCCCAAATGAAGGTGTAAAAATTTACCAGAACGTTGGCCAAATATTTCGCATTTTATTCTTCATTCTCCAAGACACTGATAAACATTATAGATATTTTTTTTAATTTTTCAAAATTCAAATATTTTTCAGAAATTTCATATTCGAACTCGATCACCCAAACATGGTGAGATTTTGACCCAATGAATGGATAATAGAGCATTAAATTTTCACTGCACCATCAACCTAGCAAATACGCAATTTTCTCTGTGGTCACAAAACTTATGCGAATAAAGTCTTTCGAAGGAGTCTACACCGCATACACTCGTCAAGACTGTGCCCTATTCGCTGGGTAAACCTCCCGTCCTCAATTTTATGCAACAAATGTTATTTCATTACTTCGTAGCCCACCTCTTGTATCACCACGTAAATCAAACGTTTTTATTTAGAATCCTGAGATCAAATAAATATTTTTCATAACAATAGTGGAACCTTAAACATCCCCACCGCATGAAAATATGTGGGATTCCTGTTGGGCATGGAACCTTTTAACACTTGCATTCTGCGATAAATGGCAATTATCTCGAATAATAGATACTGTATTGTCAATAATTAAGTGTCTCCTTCCACCAAGGTTAGTTTCGTCTTCCTTTCCGCGCTTATCCCCTTTAATCGTATCATGATCTCACTTCATGAAAACCTATTACTACCTCTTTACTCGATTCATCCACTAATTCTGCACTTAACTTCTTTCGTTAGTCTCATAGCCTTCAATTCTAATATCAGGGGCGGATTTTGGTGGGGAAGGTCACAGGGGTCATGACCTCTCCCCCTAAAATTTTAAAAATGAAAAGTTTTTTAGGTTTTATTATTTTAATAGTTTTTGCATCCTTAAATGTCTAAACTCGTTCAAAATCATCTGCTGACTAGGATAAAATTGAAAATTTACGCTCCAAAATGCGTAAAGAATGGGCATTTCAAAACATTTTAATCGGGAGAATACCACTCTCTCCCAGAGGGTACAGTATATTCCCCAAACCCACGTCCTAACTCCCCCCTGGAATTCGATGCTGAATCCAACCCTGTCTAAGATCAATAATTATCTCATGTTGCCATCCATCCTTCCGTCTCACTTCCAGATTATCCCATCCAACACTCACCTCAAATGCCTTGGGACTCCTCTCGTCTTCCCTTTTCATTAAACTTTACGATTAGAAAAATTAATATAACACATCCTTGGTTTAGGGCATTATTCCGTAAAGGGCAACTTTCTTTCAGTCGAAACATTATAAAGTTAGTAAATTTTGACGTGATTGATTTGGAAAGCTGTTTGAGACGCTCATTGCTAATGTTTCAAACTCCTTAAAAACCCCTTGCTAAATGTTGAGAAGGCTCTTCTGTGCTGTTTTTGGGGTAGTTGAAAAAAAAGTAAAAGGCGAACGTAGCCATTGAAAGAATCACTGAGTGATACCCTATCATTTCTACACGCTGATAAAATGCTAAAGCTGGTGAATGACAAATGTGAAAGGCTTTAAAATCCTCTTTGTAGTATAAATAAATTTATTTTGGGGTTTGAGGTAAAAATCAGGGGTCCAAGCATGTCATGAGGAACGAGGGTCACCCCTTCCAAAGAGCAAACACGCGGAGTTGGCAAAAGTTCCTCAGGGCGCAAGGACCCTCCCACGTAATTTTTCTGCCTTTTAAAGAGTGTGGAGCTTATTTGTTAGAGGATTTTTAAAGCAGAATAATATTTTGCAGTCTACAACGGAATTCTTTACTATTTCTACCATTCTTAGTGTCGCCTATTTAACAGGGAGAGAAATCGCTACGGGCATCCATGTTTTTCTCTTCCCAGCTGCTTGCGACGTTCGATAGGGAAAAACATAAAAGAAAATTCAAGTAATATAAACCTTGAAAAATTTTACTAGACGTTTAAGAGGAATTTTCGGATACGCATTACCAAAAAAGTAACGAAGGATCTGGCAACAGCAGTGACTTCAATCAGGAAGTTGCCATTTGCTGGGAATTTCGCCTCGCGCTAATCAGTGTAAATTTGGCCGGCACTGCTTGGCACCTCAGCAAAACAATCAAACAAATTGGAGGTAAATGCTTGAATTCCATTCTAATAACAAAATTATGTAAGCCAGTAGTGAGGTATGCAAGGGGTTTGGAGCATGAATACCACATACTGGAGCAAATAAGAAAGGAAGAGTCGGATCTTCGGATAGGACTGGCTTTGGAAAGCTTGCTGGCTTCGAGCTTGCAAATCGACAGTCGTCTAATGAAAATTATTTCGAGCGTAGACTATAGTGGTAGCTTATCGATTGGGGTAGTTTTGTACATTGTATTGTGTTTATCTTCAGTTGAACAAAAGTAAATTTCTCTTTATTCAGAGCTGGAATAATGAAATATTTTACGTCTACCAACAGTTAGCGCGGTATGTGTGCTCTCCACCATGTTTGTCAACCAGTTAAACTCGCACAGCACACCGTAAACTGTGAGAAAGGGTTTTCTTAAGTCTCATAAGAGGTATATTTACCTATATAATATAAATTCCACTTTTAACAAACTGGCATAAATAAGTTGATAATTTCAACGATAATGGTAAAATTTTACAACGTAACCCACTATAGCTTTTGTTAACTCAGTGTTTCACTGAAATAATTGGACTAAAAATTTACTAATTTCGAGTGTTAAATAGCGCAACAGTCGGTTATGTTTATTCGGAAAAATTTCCTCGTTGATATTAATGCTATAAAAAAATATACAGGGTGTTTCAGGAGGAATCCGCAATACTCAAGGGGGTGGTAGAGTAGACAATTATAAATATTTTTTTCCATAAACATGGGGTTGCAACTCCTTAGTTACTGAGCCATGGCAACGCAAACAAGTTTTAAATGCACTTGGTAGTTTATCAGACGGTCGAAACGCGTCGTGCTTTGTTAAATAAAGAGGAAAATTGCCAACTCTCTCATTCATTAATCATGATGTCATTCCACTATATCTCGCCTGTCTTAATAACTTTTATTAAAATTCCAATTTCGATTTAAATCGAAATTGATATTTCTATCGCTAGTCAGAACCTCAATCAGGCCTTGTATAGGAAGGACGTTACTGGCCTTTATTATTCAGAATGACGGAATGATAATCCTTTAAAAAATACCCCGTGAAACATCGTCCAGAGCATCAATTAGTTTACTTTTTAATAATCTAATTTTCGGCAAAAAGTTTTCAGTGCTATTTATAGCAAACATAGTTATATTAGCAAAAAACTAAACTTTGTTGGACTAAAATATTCTTCATCATATGTAGCATATACAGGGTGTTTCAGGAGGAACCTGCAATATTTCAGGCGGTAGTAGCGGAGACAATTTTAAGCATTTTTCGTCCATAAACATCGGGTCGCAACTCCTTAGTTACTGAGCTATAGCACCGCAATCATTTTTTTGTTTTCTTTCCTTTTCCCTTTTCCAGTTACCATGAAAACGGCATTTCTTGGGTATCCAGCCTTTACGACATTTTGTACATTGCTCTTAATTTTTAAGGATATTAAATAAGGAAGGTTGGACGAAAATTTTCGATTTATTTTTTGAATACCCATGCTTTTAGAGAAAAAATATTGAATACACCCTAACAATGATCGATGGTACGCATAATTGTTTATTATTAATGTCAGAACTCAGTGCTACAAGCGTATTTGAAAGAGCTCCGACATTTTAAAGGCATAAAAACGTTATCTTCAAACGCTCTGAATACGAAATGAATAACTTAACTTATATTTGACCGCTTCAGCAATCATTACATTATCATGCTTGGAGAACTAATTTGAAAATTTTTTGGAGAAATAATAGTCTACATGATTTTGTGCATGATTTAATACAGTTTATTTCTTAACGTTTAGGTGTGCATTGTTAGAGGTATTATGTTCGTAAAACTAATTCTTACAAGTTAAATATAAAACGATACCTATCTGTTGAAAATACCACACAAAATTTTACCATCGAAGAAACATTAAATATTTGCCTAGCAAAATTCCTAACTGCGAGGAAAACTTACAGAGTAGAAAGCCTTAAATAGGTAAAAAGCTTCAGATTTCGTCTCCTCCTTAGCTTTAAGCCTGGAATGAGATCATGCGGGGGATATCCTGGCCGGATAAATTTCGCTGAGACCAGGTGCTCGTCGCGAGGCTTTCCTTAATAGCCTTTGGCGTGAAATTGGCAGCAGGACTCGCTATGGTGTCTCGTATACAGACACGCTCTACATACTCTGCCTTTAATCGTATTTCCTAGGATCGCTTTGGAAGCTCAAGTGAGAGCCGAAGAGGGTGCAACGTTCCTTCTATACTCTACCCGGGTGCAGCGACCCTCATCTACGTCTACGAGGTACCGTGCAACCCACCACCAAGGTGTGTGGCACGGGGTGATTCCACACCAGTCATGCAGCACTCATTCTAGCCTTAACCAGAAACGCGCTTGCTCGCCTGACACAGATCAAGCACACAGGACGGCAAGATGCAGTCAGACCAGAAACTAGGAGAGTCCTGAGGACATGGACATGATACCTTGCAAATAAAACTATTAGTTAGTAGTAGAAAACGAAAAATTTACATAATTAATGATATATGCATGAGTCATAAGTACTTATAACATGCCAGAAATGCATACAGATAGATAGTACTTAAAAATATAGAAAGTTATAAACCAAACATTGAGAGCCTATTTTACCAAATCCATGTCAAGCAATCTTAGAGCTAAACTATCGCAGGCATTATAGTCCCTCATTGTACGCGGAAAAAACAACATCTTAAATCTATCGGTTCAACAGTCTATTTCCCTAATCTGATCCTTGTGATAATCTATATCATAATAATTAGGCACTCTCAAAATATCTTGAGCATCAGGCCCAAAGTATTCGACGAGAAGTTTCTGCAAAATATTTAATCGAAATTTTTCCCTTCGATCGGTTAGACTTTCCCATTCTAAATTCCTAATTACTTCTCTGCCACTTCAATGTTTATTGTAGCAAATTTTGAACAAATCTTGCTGCTCGCCTTTGCATTTTTCGTGGTGAAAGTCAAATAGTGGGTTTGTTCTAACTGAAATTATCTATCGGTTCACATGATTCAAGGCGGGGAACGTGGGAGGGTATTAGGTAAAGCGCTAGGTTCCCGATCGAAGTTTACCTGGTTCAACGCTTTTGGACAACCCAAAGCAAAAATCCAGTCAGTGTGAGGAGACACACGGTAAATAAATGGTCCCCTATCCTGAATGTGCAAATTACAAACCTGCGAGATTGTTAATGAGATTAGTTTATCTTTTAGCTGAATTAAACGAGAGCTTTGAGAGAGTATCGCAGTAAAATACGATTCGGCAATTTCACCCATTTTGAGATTAACTGTTTCAGACAGTTGAATGGGTGAGAAACCAAGGGGTACAAGTAATTTCTCTTTTCTAAACAGAGTTTGGTACATAAATTAGGTAAAGAAAAGAAACAAGTTCAATTAGATATTTAGTAGTGTATTTGATTTTCCACTTGATGTCAGCACTGAACAGAGACTCACTCGTATCCCTTAGCAACCAAGTTTTTGTATTTTTCTTCTAACAATTAACTGTACCTAATTCTTTTTAGAAAAAAAAACTTTTACCCCTTGGCTTCTCAACCCCTCGAATATAATCGCACATTTTCGTCCGACCTAAATTACATAATATCCTTAAAAATCCTGAATATTATATAAAATATCGAAAAGGCTGTATATCCAAGAAAAACAGTTTTCATGGTAACTGCAAAGTGCATCCAAGAAATGTTTGAGTTGCCATAGCTCAGTAACTAAGGAGTTGCGACCCTATGCTTATGGACAAAAAATATTAAAATTATCTCCCCTAACACCTCTTAAAGTATTGCTAATTCTCATGTATTTGAGCATGTGTAGAGATATTTTCTTGGCGGAAATTCTATTCAATCTATCGATTTTTGTAGTGTATTACTTCCAAGTAGCCTAAAAACAACTGCCAATGTTCTCGCCTTGCACGAAAAGAATAAATTTTATAGGATCTTCAATTCAATCAATTTTCACGTGCGTAAAAGAATTTATCCATAAATTTTCCATGTGCAATATATCAGATTCAAAGCTAAGTTTTCTTCCCAATCGCGGGGATCCATAAATTTTATCCGCAAGCTCTAAAAGTGGGTGTTTATTAATTCACAATATTCTTTACATGGTCATCTGTTTTTCCTGCCGTATATGTTGCAAAGAGATCACGACGATCAAGCTACTCGAGTATAGGCCCTAAAGTGGAGAAACAAAAGAGCCGCATCGCAATAAAATGCGAGGAATAAAGAAAGTAATCTTTCCAGTTCATCAGTTATCTGGAGCTATCAAGTCAGATGAAAATTTATTCACCATGTTCAGATAGCTTCCTTCCAGATATGTTAGGCATCGTAGGGTATGAGAATTACTAGACTCCAAGATCATGAAAATGTGAAGGATTCCTGCGGGATAAGGATCCTTTTCAGACTTACATTCTGCGATAAATGGCGAAAATGTAGAGCATTAAATACTGCACTGTCCAGAATTAACCTTCTCATTCCACCAGGGCTTTTTTCCTCTTTTCTCCCACACTTATCCTTTATCCTCGGTTCCATCCCCTTTAACGGTATCATCATCCCACTAAATGAAAACCTATTACTACCTCTTTACCTGATTCATCCACTAATTCTACACTTAATTTCCTTCATCACTCTCTAGAAACCAATTCGAAGATCAATAATTGTCTCCTGTTACCTCCCTTCCGTTTCACTTCCCCAGTTTCTCATCAAACACTCAGCTCAAATGCCTCATTATTTCTCTCGTCTTCTCTCATATTAAACTTCATGATTCAAAATATTCATGTAACCTATAACCAGTACAATCTCTGCGATTCGGCCTTGCGGTAATCCGACATGTCAAGTGATCCGCCGTGTACTTCGGCAAGTATAATTTCGTCTTCTTTAAATAAAAGATTTTTCAATGCATAGTTAGTATTTGTTTTATTATTATGTATGCAGGTGTTCCTTAGTTCATAATTGGGATAAAGTTTTGGTTACGTGGCCCACTGAATCGGGAAAATAAATGTTCTATTACGAGTAATTTGGTTATCTACCTTGACTCACACCCTTAGCAGTAGGTAGAGTTGGCGTCACTATATCCATTTAATTGCAAAATTATACCGTAAAAAGCTTCGTGCGTTATGTTTGTTTCCTGTAAATTTCCAATAATCCGACGTACTCAATAATCCGGCTATTCCACGGCTGTACTACTGAATGTCTAACCTTTATGATGAAATTCAAGTAGTGGGTTTTGTTTTATTTATCTTTATCTATCTTAATTACCCCCGAAAACGGCACAGTAAAGTCTTTACATCGGAAGTTTAAAACAATCCACAACAGATGATCACACACACCCTTGTCCTGGAAGGGGCAACCTATCCAGGCGGGACTCGAACCCGCGACCTTCGGTATGGTAGTCGACGACGTTTCCCCGCCGCCACCGAGGCCGAGTAAAGACATTATGAGCGATAGACCCGATCGTGATATCTTTACTTCACTAGCAGCAAGCGTTGGCCACTAGACCACCACACTCTCCTAATTTTAACTGAAATTATCGATCGGCTCGCATGAATTCAACGCGGGGAACGTGGTGGCAAATTAGGTAAAGCGCTAGATTACTGATCGAAGGTTACCGGGTTTACATCCTTTTCATCCCCTTTGGATTAAAATTTACCCCTTGCTCTGAAATGACGAATCTAGCTCATCATGAACTTCCGGTGTCAAATCGCGCAATAACTAGTGTAGCTCGTCATCAGATTTTCAAAATTATACCACTATTTAGGATAACAATATAAATACTTTGAAAGTTTAACAATGCTGAAGCATCCCTAATGTACATAAATAACTCATATTCTACGAAATAGGAGAGAAGAGAAGCCTCATTAAAACCTTAAAAAGAAGACGGAAGAACCTTATGGGCCACATCTTGAGACATGATGGCCTGATGAAGACAATCGTCGAGGGACAAGTGGATGACAAGAACAGAAAAAGAAAAAGCTCGAACAAAATATATGGAACAGGTAAAGAAGGGTGTGATTGAGAAGAAATACGTAGGTGTGAAAATATTAGCATATGTGGGAATTCAGTGGAGAGCTGCGTCAAACCAGTCTTAAGGCGGTTTTACCGGTACACGGAATTGCGCAGGTTAGAGCTGCATTAATTTCTAAAATGGCGTGGAATTGCGCGAATGCATGAACGAAATTAGAACAGGGGCTATTTTGCCGTCTCGCATCCACGCATTCTCGCATGTGTTCTAGCAATTCACCGCTTTACACGACGCAATTTTGATTGCGCCTTCACACGTACGTCAGACTGCGCAATTCCGTGTACCGTGTAAAACGGCCTTTAGGATGTCAAACCAGTGATGATGATTCCATGAAATATGATGCATTACAAGCTGTACAATGATTTTGTACGAGTACTGAATAGCTGTGTTCTCGATGTATTTAATGTGTTCCTATGCACTAGTTATTTTTTCTCTGGTTATTTTTAAATGAAATGGTAGGAAATGAATTGATATTTTGTAGTTTGTAATCAACGTAGAGCAGTGAAGTAAACATTTATTATTATTTCATATTATAAGGTATGCATAGAGACTGATACTTTCCAATATGAAATAATAATCACTTTTTATTTCATTTTTCTACTTTGATTATAAACAAAAAATATCATTTCATTGCATATCATTCACTTTAAAAAGAACCACGGAAAAAATTAATTGAGGATAGGAGCAAGATATGATATAACAGGGGAGAATCTTGGGGGAGAATTCGGAGCGCGTAAACGAATGATGTGGCAGCGCTATACACCGCTTAACATGAGTAAGAGGAGACGTCAAATCGGTGTAGATTGGATGAATGGGGGTGAAGTGTTTCATCTTTTTATCATTATTATTATTATTTTCGCCACGCCTAACGGCTTGATGGGTGGAGTGGATCTCATTAGCGGATCGAGTTATAACAGACCACTTTGTAAGAGAGTGTTGTTATATGTGCTCAGGGTGAAGGGATTGGGTTGATGGATTGAAAGTGATGTGTACAGCCAGGGTGCGAAGGAGAGAGGAGAGGGGGGAGGGGTGCATGGCAGAGACTGAGAGGCCAGCGCATAACGAGGTCTCTTTCTCTTTCTTTACGGCTCGATAGAGGTCGGTGACCTCGAGAACGACCGAAGGAACTCACAGCGACACGTGCACAACACAAGAAGAAAAAAATATGAAGGATCGAACGCACTGACGCAAACGAAAATGAGTTATTGGTGATCCGAATCTGGACGTACTGCCTTCCTCATATATCGGCCATTTTCAATACAAAGGGTCCTTCGGTAATGCGGCAGATATCGGACCAAAGCACCAGTGGCGCAGCGAGGGGGGGTTTTGGGGGATAAACCCCCCAAGAGCTCAGAGTGATTTTTAATTTTAATCCATTTCCCTTAATTGGATGAATATGACTAATAGAATAGAGTGAGGATTGATAAAACTCCCTCAGAAATCCGTAAAACTCACCATTTTGAACCATTTACCTGAAAATTTTTCTAGGGGATGGCCCCTGCTTACCCTGGCGGTTATTCCACACCCTCATACCCCCCAGTATTAGTTCCGCCTAAAACCCCCCATAACCTTAATTCCTCGCTGCGCCCCTGCAAAGCACTGCTGGAGTACTGGAAATCACTAATAATGACGCCATTAAACGAGAGGAGCTATGTTTTATTGTACGCATACATGTATATAAAATATTGTATAATACACCTTATAAGCACATACACGCAATTGAAGTGATAAAGTAAAGTAAAACTACAATAAATAAAAATTAAACTCACATTACAGTAGTCTTGTTTCGTAGCAATGGTCCACTAAACTATTCGTCCCTGTAAACTCTACTTCCCCTATTTTATGAGTTAAACTAGGCTCAACTGCGAAGTAAACTACTCAAAATTACCATACACATCCAGTACCTACCAATGTATTTTATTTATCCTGTTTAAGATCCTGTATGAGTACTACTTACCTCATTACCTGGCTAGGACATAACTGTGACACCAAAATCAAAACAATTGTTATCTATAAAAAAATATTTTTATATCGTGACATTTTTCCTTATTTACGACAAGTCTTTTAATAAATCACTTTGTTGTAGATGTCACGCTTCAGTGGCCATTACAACATGTAAGTTGCAGTGGCGATTGGGTAGGTATAGAACTAAAATTTATTTACGGGTATCGTTATTCAGCTATCCATTACGTTACTTTATTTGCCGTTTAAGTGAATATACTATGTCTGTATTCATCCTTCCCCATGTTTTCTATAGTTGAGGTTATCCATAACCCTTATCTTCGTATTTAAAAACCAATTTATTCCTACCGTGATAATAAATATTCTCAATTAGAAGTAAAATTCCATCCTCCATGCGCTAGCTTCACACATCCAGTATCTACCAATGTATTTTATTGATCCTGAAAGCTTGAAAGTAGCTTTCCTGATTAATTTATGTACATAATGTCACACCAGCATAGTCTACATTCCTTCAAATGAATTCAAGGAGATACACTCTTTACTGCCCTCCCCAATGGAAGTACAAGGAACGGAAAATAACCATGGTCCTCTAGATAATATGAGATGCCCTGGCATGGTAGGAAGCCGAATCCAGTGAAATGGTCGGGCTCACAGCCACACGCTTGCCATTTGGCATTATGAATTGACGGGTGCAAGAGTTGCATTAGCCAAGGAGGTCTACGCAAATAGCTCCGTTTTCTAAGTAGCTTTAAGGCACTCATATTCGCCATGGGAGGTGGCCCTTAATCTCGACAAGAGCTTGTCCGAAATACATAAGCACAGCATAAGAGCGGTGAGTATTTTCTGAGAAAAAATATCGTCAGTTATTTGCGGAGCTCATTGGAATTTCACTTCAGCCAAAGATTTATTTTAAAGCAGCCATCACATATTCATGGGAAAAACTAAATTAATTGCAGGTTGGCTCAGTTGTTGTTAATAAACCTAGAGCTTCTTTTGAAAAGCATGGTAGAAGAACGGAGTGGCATAGAAAAAGAACATGGTGGCTGTGGCCCTACGGGGTGGAATGGCATTGGAGACTTCAGACAGTTCCCTCAAAAGGTATTTAACGTTCTCATTCCTTGCTTGCGAGTATTCGACAAGCACATATCGTTATTAAGATATCAGCAACTTGAGTTCTTACTTTTGGGCGCAGATTTGGTCCAGAGGGTTGATCTTCAAATTTCCAGGCATGGCTGTAGTGACTAAAGCCCACTTAGCAGTACCTATATTCTACAAAATCTCAGCCGTACAAGCAAACTACAGTGACTGCACAAATGTATACACAAAAAAAATCATTATCACAAAAACTAAGCTTCTTGACATTTGAGATATACCGCATTATATTCCAATCGTCAATGAAAAAACCTCTACCGATAAATAATTGGCGTTGAACTTTAAAGGATGCAAAGCACCATTAAATGAGCATAGAGGAAATTTATTGTTTCAATCATTTATTTTTTTAATTTTTTGGAGCTTGACGCAAGCAGAGCAAATCCATCACCTTATTACATTAGCATGATTGAATACACGGAAGAATTGAGTCTCTAGAGATACCGTTGAGGGATAGATGAAAACAGGTCTAATGGATCGTGGATAAGTAAAACGGAGTAAGTCTGAAAAAAACTGTGATGTAAAAGTAAATGCTAGCACGTTTCATCATGATAAATTTCCTGAAGTTTATCACCGAAATAAATTTGGAAAACCATGAGGACCATTCGTTTAATTTATAAAGAGGGCTACTGAAATTCATCATATTTTTTACCAACGATTTCACACCAATATTTTAGCCAGAATAAAACTGTACTCGGGCTGGAAGCGTGTGATTAAAGGACGATAATACCCCGAATACCTTTCTCAGGGACATTTTTCCGTTGGAAGAAATGGGAGATGTAAACTGCCTGCCTTTAAAATCAGTAATGAAGAGCATGCAATAATTCTGCAATTGCTAATACTGCTGAATATAATTTCATCCATTTATACTTTTTTATTGTGACTTGTTTCATCAGCCACCGTCGTAATTCTCTGAAAATATAATCATTTCTCGTTATTAGTCAACAATCCTCATATTAGATTCACGCAGATCTCCATTCCTCTCCCCTATCCGCTATATAAAAGTTGGAGTAGTTGTAACTCCTCGGGATAATGATGTGGTGGATTACCCTTGCCTTCCACATCGCAGTATTACAGCCGTTAAAGTAAATGTTACCAGGCCCGCAGTGAAATGAGTGTCGCTGTACTGACCGCAGTGGTCAACACCTTCATTCATATGAAGAAGAGCTGCTGCCCTCTCCCCCGGGAGATGGGAGGCATAATTTTTGGCGGCCTCCCATCGGCAAATCCCTCGGCATCTTCACAGGCTCAGTGAATCATTTAGATGGCTTTTCTTACCCAGGGATAGACCCGTATCACTTCGGAATGCCGTCGCTTTTTGTCCTCGACTGCTTATAATAATAATATAATATAATATAACTTTATTCCATTTATATTCAAATATGTATATTACATCAGAAAACACTTTAATAATTGTGGAATAGATAGGTACCCCTTATTGAATAGTTTTGGGGCTACCATCTTACACTTTTTGTACAGGTCTGGTGCGAACATACATGAATAGTAAATTTATTTCTTTGTATTCAGTGGTTTGTTATCTTACCGATTGCATTCACTTGTGATATTTCAAAAATGTACACATGGATAACGAACTTTCTTGCGTAAACGCGTAAGAATTACATACATACAATATACCTTTTATTGAAAACGTTTTTATGTCACCTTTCTTAACAGAAAATCTACTTCCTCATACCTCATAAGCCATTTTTTGACAGCGGATGTAAATATCCATCTTTTTTCCGAGTTTGCCACATTACTTGGCAACATACTAAATAATTTAGACAAGTAAAATCGCTAATATCGCAGCTAACCTTTATATCAAGAGGTTGACCGGCCATCCGAAACCCGGTGGACGCACTCGTTGGCACAAAGCTCTGCCGCAATAATGCAATCAATATCAAATAATTCAGATCTAGAATTTCTTGTACCACGAAGATTGCAGGCGCATTACATCGTCTTCCGGCGACGGCGGCCTGTCAAACCGAAGGTCGCGGATTCGAGTACCGCTGGATCACTTGACCACTGTCCAGGGCATAGCTATTTGTTTCGTACATTGCTAATGGCTCGAGGGGCGCAGCTAAAAATTAAGGCTAGGGGGGTTTTAGGCGCAACCAATACATAGGGGTGTGGGGTATTGCATACCCAGGTGTGAGTTTAGGGGGCCCTCCTCCAGAAAATGTTTAAGAATAATGGTTCAAAATGGCGAGTTTACGACTATCTGAGGGATATTTGATTAATCCTAACCCTATTCTATAAGTAATACTGATCCAATTAAGTAAAGGGGGGTTTTATGTATGTATATATGTACCCCCCCTCGCTGCGCCACTGATGGCTCGAATCCCCTAAAAGAAGTTGTTAAATGTTGAGAAGACTGTTTTATATTGTTTTCAGGGTATTTGCAAATAAATAATTAGAAAACGAGCAAGGCCACTGAGAGATCCACTGAGTGATACCCTGTTATTTTTACCTGCTGATTCAATGCTTAAGCTGCCAAATGAAATTTATGAAAGGCTTAAAAAAAAACCCTTTAAGCTAAGAATGCATTCATTCTTTACGGTTAGAATGGGTTGTGACGCACAAATTAGGGGTTCAAGCATGTCGTGAGGAACGAGGGTCACACCTCCCAAAGAGCCAGGCCCGGAACTAGGGTGGGACAGAGGTCGGCAGATATCAAAAAGTTAATTTTTAAAAAGTTATTGAATTTTTATGATCAAGTTATTTCACAATAATTAAACATTTATAAATTATTAACCCACAATATTAATAATTGAAATTGAATTATAAATAACAAATATTAATGATTCTAAATAGCAAACACGACGCGTAATTTCAACTAGCGCACCTCAAGAAATACCTTACGGAAGCATTATAAATTAGTGGTGGAGGAAAATGATCAAGAAGTGGCGGCAAACTGATCCTTGCCCCCCTGGCAAAACTCTTAGCTCCGGCCCTGCACAGAGCAAACACGCGGAGTTGGCAAAATTTTCGCAAGAACCCTCCCACGCAATTCATTTAGTTTGTGTACCTATTTAGTGCGGAGCTCGTCGAATTAATACGCGTGCTAACGGATAGGCGTGAGATCAGGAAGGAATGTGTGTATGTAGGTACGTAGAAGCGGTACCGCAGACTTCTCAGGGCTCCCGACTTCTCCCACACTCTGCCATGGCCGCTGCATCCCATAATTAGACAGCCGTTGGTGGCGGTTGCTCCTCGCAAGGCCCTCTCCAGGAATAGATTTCCCTTCTTCCCATCTCACCCTCCCTCTGCTTCTCCTCCTTCTGTTCCATGGCCTCGCCATACTCTTTCACCCAACCTCTCAATCTCTTTCCCATCTCCCACCTTCCTCATCCGCAGTCCGAACTGTCATCTACAAACTGTACGATACCCTTCATACTCAAGATACTATGACCAACGCTAGATCACAATTCGGCTACTCCACGGTAAAGATTCGTCACCATGATGAAACAAATAGTTTGCGGCGTTGCTCCGTGAATTTGGTGTCATAGAAATCATGGAAAATTTAGCAGCACTTTCTTTAATTTTTTTAACCTGTAAGTACTATAAGTTTTCCTAAACCGAAAAATATTTCAAAATTTTCAGATTCTTTTCTTACACATTCATCTTCACGACATTTGGGCTAATGTCATTCAGTGGCGGATACAGAAAAAACTCAAGGGAGGGGGGCGCAAAAGATATCTTGAGATACCTTTCCTTTTATCACCATAAAAAAATAATCAAATCACATGCAAAGTTTAAGAAAGTTATATTTAACTGATAATGCACAGATACAAGACAATGCCACCTTATGATATATAAAAAAGTACAGCTGTGGTTCTGCAGTATTTGGTAAGGGGGGTGCGCGTGCCCCCTGCGCCCCCTATATGTATCTGCCACAGATGTTATTATCTCTTTAAATGGTTCTTCATATACTGTAGGTCAAACGGCTTATAAACACACACTATCATGTAATACTGATGGTTTTAAAAGCACGTCAATAATTTATCGTGAAATCTTGAACGAGTGCTTTCGTTTTTTTGCGAGATATTGTTTGCCATTTATCGTGTACGATCTTACGCGACTTGTTATATCACATCATGAGTTTCGCGTTCATTAATTGCACATTGAATTTCACCAGCACGGCCAAGCGGTGCCTAGACCGCTCTGGACCGTTCGCCCGAGGAAGATTAATTGCAGATGTCACAAACGGCTCGCGGACATTTGATAAAGAATTGGCCCACTCCAAATGACGAGATAAATGACCATTCCTTGGCTCATTGATTAGGATGAATCACTGGGTAAGGTTGCCAATCTATTAAACTAATTTATTTTATTGCATAAGCTCTATTCAAGTAATAATTGAGATCAATTGCATTGCATCACCTGTCGCACAGATGGAAATATTTCACGTCTAAGGCCAATTTTTCATATGCCAACCGCAGCATAACTGATTGCGCCAGAATTTGAATGGAATAATAACAATGGTCCCATTTCCTAACTCAAATAAGTGGGAAATAGCATATTTACCTTCCTAAAACTTCCATGCTCTAAATATACTCCCATGTTTCAAAATAATACCATCAGCAACATAGAGATGTAAATTAGCAACTCAGAGATGAGAAATATTGTCTGAACAGAGCTGAATTTTCATGCATTGCGAAGCTAATTTCCAACATTCATTAAATTGAATCTATGATCTTGGGCTACCTACACTTGTAGATATTATCAGCAACCCAGGCCTACAGACAGGGGGACCTCCAGGTCCCCACCACGGTATCTGCTGCCCTTATCGACTCTCTTTTTCATGGTGTAATAAATAACAATTAGCCTGAGAGCAGCTAGGGACTCGAAGGCTACGCGCAAGCCTTAGATCGCTTGAGATATGAGAAAAAACATCTTTCGAGTCGACACGGAGAACACTATGTTGGAACCTCACCCAGTCTCTAGGTCCGCCATAAACAATAAAATAGATATTTTCCCGAACTGAAAGATTTAGGAATTCTTGCTTCCTCCTATAAATACAGGACTTAAATAAATTATACGTCAGGCTGTGGAGTCAAATATCTTCAAAACGTACTTTTTCAAATTCTAATAAAATTAAATCAGGACAGAAAGATATTTCAAGCAAGGCTACAAAGCGAAATCGTGGGGTGTTCGAGGATCTTCCAGATGTAGAGGAGACTACTGGAAATGAAGAATTTTATGCACCCCTAAACGTGCAACCAAAGATCTAGGATTCTACAGTAGGAGAAATTAGAGGAAGGTGTCAAATTGAACAGTGGTAGCTTTTCCTTGAATAGTGGGTGTAATAACGAAATTACCATAGAGATTCACTCTAGTTTCCGCTCTCAGAAAATGTTTTCTGGATACTATACGGTGCTAAATATATTGAATCTGATTGTATTACCAGAATGTGCCACCGCTGACGTATTTCCCTCTTCCGTACCCAATGTTTTATCCTTATTTTAATGCAGTACTTACTGTCGCACGACCATTTCGGTTATAGTAAACTAGCAGGCCACCCGGAGTTGCTCAGGAAGATTAGTACCCAGATAAGTGGAAAATTTGGCACTTGGAATTCATGGTCACTTAGCAGAATATTTTGGGGAAATGAGCAAAGCAACGATGGTATGATGATGGTGTAAATATGTAACAGTAAACAATGTAAAAAACGATTATCCGTGTACCACGCATAGTGTCAGTGGCGTAATCAGGAATTTTGTTGGGGTGAGGGATCCAAAACAAGGGGGAAAATTTTTTGAAAAACAGCGTACTAATTAGTGGGTTTTAAACTAATTTTAAAACTTTTTATAATCGGAAAAACTTCATTTGTCAAAGAAATCTTTCGTAAATTCATGTTTTTCAATATTTTGTTTTCTTTTATGAATGACAGTAATTGTATTTTTACATTTCGGGGGGAGGGGGGTCCGGACCCCCCGGTCAGAGTATACGCCGCTCCACAACATTGATCAGTGTGTGTGTCCGTACTTGCGCAAACCAAAAACGTCGCGTGAACTCATACCCCAGCAAAAAGGTTTTCACTAAAAGAATTAAAAGTTAAATGTAAAGTTCTTTGAGTTATGTTTATACTGTGTGCGATTATTTATCTACTCGGCAGGATGTCCGACCACAGAAGTTGCATGAAGTTACGCAACAAACACTGACGTCATGGCAAAATTAGCAGTGCCGGAACGTACTTTCCTATACTTTTTTTTGCATGTGAAATATTACTCTGTGTATTTTTTATTACTAGTTATTATTTACATTTTATTACAAAAGTGTTTATTTGACTACGAATGCATATATTAGAAATTTTGAAGCAGCAAAATTGATGAAAGTGTTATTTGACTTTATGTATTTTGTTAACCAGTGCCGGAACAGCGTTCCGGCACCATAACACCACTGGTAACAAACGGCAATGAGAAAATGACGCTAAGGACGCGTCGAACACAATCAAAAGTAGCACCACGTGCTTTGAGAGCATGAGATGCACCTACGTACTAACTTTGGTTGCAATCCGTGCAGCCGTATGGAAATGCATAACGGACAGACATCCTCTTTTATATATATATAGTTATACCAAGCTTTAAGAAGAAGCTAAAGTTTTTTGCTGACATGAATTGTTCGATCGAGAATATGGCATTTGTGAAAAATGCCCCCTTGACGTGTTGAGAGACCATCGATTGTGTATTTTCCGGCGATAAAGATAGGGAGATAACATTTGGCTGACCTTTCACCAGGACTTTTTGGCAACGCATCCTATGCCACGCATGGTTGGATCATCCCTCGGCCATTTATTTGGATGAGGTCTTGCCCTCACATTTACGTGCTTATGCGTTCACTTTATGGATCGAGGGAGAAAAATGAGGAGGATTATTTAGGAAAACGGCTGCAAATATTCCACTTGGCCTTTGAAGTCCCCGTTCCTGATCCTTGTATTTTCGAGATTGAATTGATGCGGGGAGGGGGCAAGAAGCGTTTATTTTCATGGAGGGCATACGTTTTTAAATATGATTTGTATCCCCACGTTAACGCAAAACAATCTAAGAAGGGAAGTTTAGTGCTAAGGTATTTTACTAACTAAAAATATTCTTGGCCTTGGAACTGGGTGTTGCCTTGTAATTATTTATTAATTAAATATTCTACGGCTTAAGGTAGGTTCGTATGGAGGAATTAAGAAGCATTCTGGTAGCCTCCAATTCCTATTATTTTTTTCAATTACCTAAATAGAAATATTATTACTTCTGGAGTACCCATTGCACGCTTTTAGATTTTTAAATGACGATATCTATTTTTCGCGATTAAATGAAAAGTGAAAATTGTCAAGCGCGCGAAAACGCGACGGCTAAGTATGCTGAGCTCTGTATCTCATGCATGCATTGGTAATCTCAGATGATGTAAAACTCCAGACTACTCGTATAGCATCTAGGTCAAGGGCGTACCCAGGACCAAAACTGGGAGGGGGGAAGCCATGGTTGTTCAGGTTGTAGGTAGGTATTTAGGCATGGAAAAGGTGAATGAAATCAAAATTTTAAGGAAACTGTAACAGCTCTTTATTAGTTTTTAAAATCATTTGCTAGAAAAAATATTTAAAGATATTTGCGATTTTTGCTTCTAGAGAGGGCAGCTGCCCCCTTCTGCCCCTCGCTGGGTACGCCCATGATCTAGGTCCCTGTGACGTCACGTGGAGTGGCATCGCATGGGCGCCAATCTGGCCTTTTTCAAATGAGGTTAAAGTTGACCATCAACATTCGTCTAAACTGGGATTTCTAAAACCAAATATGTAAGTTGTATATTATGAATACACTAATGGTGGGTAACGAATCGAAATCAATGCCTTTCGTTTTCTTTGATGAAGGAAACTACCCTATTCACAATAGGGCTCTCCTTCATTCTATCTTAAAATCTTATTCTCTTCCTTCCTCTCCCGTTTAGCCGACATTCTACCCTCTAACACTGTATTCAACATATCCTCCCCGCAAAGTACTCGCTCCGTCTTTTCCGCATCTCACCTAGAAGCTGCCTCTCGTCACCTACCATGCCCAGCACTTCGTCGTTTCATCTCCTTTCCGTCCACTTCACTTTGTCCATTCTTCTCCACACCAACTTCTCGAATGTCTCTAGTCTTCTCTCATCCTCTTTCCAAAGTGTCCTTGTTTCTACACCGTAGAGAGCTACACTCCAGGTCAGAATTTTCCCTCTCTTTCTGATGTTTTGCAATAGCGCCCCTAAAAAATTTTTTAAATCAATTCACCGGGAAAATATAAAATCCAACTCTTTATCAGCGGCAATTTTTCAAGGTAAAACCTCAGGCTTAAGGAGTGCACTAGAATAAAGTACGCTTACAGGTCACCTCTTGAGACGCCGAGCCACGGCAGACTTTTGTCCTCCCAAACATCCCCTCGATTTCTAGTGCACCCAACTCCAGCCGCAGGCGATCAGTTTTTTACAGTCGAATTTCCACATTGTTTTCATGAATAGTAAGCATAATACATAAGGTATAATGAATAATGTAACATAAGGTTTCAATTTTTGTCCTTAATACCATACGATTTCGCTTTCTAACCTTGTTTGAAATATCTTATTGTCATTATACCTTATTTATTAAAGTAGGTATGAAAAAGATCGCATTGAAGATATCTGACTCCTTTGTCCAATATCCTTTATTGATCAGAGGAAAAACGAAATCCTAAACCTTTCCGTTCGGCAAAATATCCATTTTATTTTATTGCTTATGTCGGACCTAGAGGCAAAATGAGGTTAGTATAACGTTTAACAGTTTAACATAAAAGGAAATAATACATTAGGTATAACGTCTAACAGTTAAATTTCCACATTGCATTAGGGAAAGCACGTATTTTATGCCGCTATCTTCTGTAAGCATTCAATAACGATTTTAAAAGCTGATACATATCTTTCCAATTTTGCACCATCGGAGAGTCGTATCGAAACGACCTTCAAAATACCTGAAATATCGGCACGTCGTAAAACTTCGCTAAAATCAGCAAGATTACCAGGTGAAGTGTTGAGAGAAGTATCTAAAAGTTCAAAACAACTTCGGCAGTATCTTGACTTATGCTGAGTGAAATCTCCGGGTTATTCTTCTTTATGGAATATTCTTCCATTTCTCTGGGCACAACTAGTCCGGTTACGGCGGTGGTACCTCACATTGACTTCATAACGGTCGAGATTCTCTCATCCCATACCCTCCCATACTTATCCTTACCACGGAGGCGTCGCGAGACGCGTCGTCCGGGCTCTCTTCGCCGGGGCGCCTTCTTTCCCTTTTTTGTCCTCCCCTTCTTGAAGTACATGGCCGAATAAAGCTTGAATCACCCGATGATTTTTCCGTCCCTCAGAATGATGGCTCAAGTGATAGGTTAACAGGGACCAAAAGAGTGATCCCTCGACCCATCATTATCTGAATCACACCGTCATTCCTAAGATCCTTTTTTCCATCACTATCCGCATTTACAAATGTCGTTCAATTAAAATACAAACGTGGCGATAAAATCGCTGTACAAAGCGGCCGTGCGTTCTGATCGGCCGTAGGACGGTGCCAGCGATTGTTTCAGCGACGGAAAAAGGGGCGTGCCTAGTGATTGAAAAAGGGATGGTATTTCCATTCCTGGAGGTGTTTGGTGATAGCTTTCCGGGTTTACACCGCGTTGATTCATGTTTTTGCGGACGACAGTTTCGGGCGCGTTCCAGCTCCCGTCTTCGGGTCCGAATGACCCGAAAAACCCGGAAAACTATCAACAATCAACTCACCGCGGAAGCCTCCGTAATAATCCTGGAGGTGTTTATTTATATTTCGGTATATTTGAGGGAGAATATTATTCTTTCATCTTTTATGATACTTTCATCGGGGAGAATATTATTCTTTTCTTTTCATTCACCATTTTTTGCAATGAATTGGATTTGTTCATTCATTGCAAAAGAAAAGCCCTGACGAACGTGTACAAATATACCGAAAGGTGGGCAAAAATTTGTATTCAAAATTCTTTAAGATCTACTATAGTGCAAGACACTAATCAACGTTAAACATAAGAGGTCAAGAGAAAGGAAAAACTGAATTGAAGTATTTTTAACTGCAGAATAAGTATTGATTGGAAAGATGGCGTGTGTAGCGTGCTTATTTTTGCGTTGCCATTTTGGGAAAGGTCTGGAAAGGATTGAAGAATGGCCGAATCCCTCTGATATTGCCGACTCGAGGGTTGCAGATTGTTGAGAATGTCCAATAAAGATATAAGAAATGCAGAATTATCATCCCCTGTCATCTCTGCCATTTAATCGATCTTTAATATCATTTCCTCCACTTGAATGCCTACTATTCTTGGATTCATTTGACTTGAATGCGCCGCAAAATGAACGTCACTCATTGATTAATATCTACAAGGAAGATCGCAAAGAAATTTTTTCAATCTAAAAAATACAAAATATTATTTTTTAGGGATTTGGCTATTCATCCTCGTTTATTCGCACATTTTTTTATACCGCTGCTTTGTACATGCTTTGTCACGAGGAAAATCCAACTCGCTGTGATCAGAAGAAGTCGGTAGAATAGCCTAAGTGAAGACAGCATTCCTCAAAAAGACGAGTGCTTTCACAGCTAACAATATAAACGTTGAAATTAGGCAGAAATTCACTAGATCTTACGTTTGGAGCATACTTCTTTGAGGTAGTGTACAGGCCCGGAATAAGGGCGGAGCAGAGGGGGTACGTGCCCCGTGCGGCAGATTTCAGTGCCGCGGCAAAACTTCAAAATTTTACTTTGAAAAGTTATCACATTTTTCTTATTAAATTACTTAACGATAATGACTACTTTATAAAATATTAAACAATATTATTAATAAAACGTCTTCGTAGCAAACATGCGGTGTGTAATTTCAAGCATCGCATCTCGAATAAATGAATAGCTTACGAATGTATTATATTTTAGTGTTGGGGAGGAAGAGTGGGGGAATCAGGGGAGGGGAGGTAAACTGATCTCTGCCTCCAGGCCAAACCCTGGTAATGAAGCATGACCATGATAGCAGCAGACAAATCAAAGCTGGAGGCTTTTGAAATGTGGTGTTATAGCAAAATGACTAAGATCAAATGGATATGTCGTTTGAGTAATGTGTAAGTTCTAAGAAGAGAAGTCTTTCAAAAACCTTTGGTAGAAAACGAGACATTTTAGTCAGCCACATCATGGAGCTCGATTAGAATAATAAAAATCATCGTTGAAAGACATATGGTAAGGGAGAACGGGAGAAGCAGGCTATAGATGAGATACAAAGAGTAGGCGGTGAATAATTTATTACAGAAAAATTATGAAGGTGTGCTAAAAGACTTGCCGATAGGAGAATAGGGTACTTTCCTATTAATTTATTACCTAAATCGAAAGATTATTACTCCTGCAGTATGTATTTCACCCTTTCGGACTTTTAAATGACGATATCTATTTTTCGCGATAAAATGAAAAGTGAAAATTTCCAATCGCGCGTAAAACGCGACGGCTAAGTATGAATGCTGGGAAAAGCCCGTGTGACGTCATTCTGGTTCCGGCCGCTGATGTGTGAGGCTGTGAGCGCCGCTACGATGCAGTCTGCTAGCAGGTAGTAGAGTCATATGCTAGCATATAGCGCTTGGCTTAAATAAGGATTGTTAATACCCTATCAAAGGAAGGAAACTTTCCAACCATAGGTAATTATTAAGAGATGTTTCTCTGAGCTGTGTGCCACATGATAATTTCAGACGATTTAAAACTCCTGACTACTCGTATAGCATCTGGGCTCCTGTGACGTCACGTGGAGTGGCATCGTATGGCCGCCAAACTAGCCTTTTTTGAATGAGGTTAAAATTGACCATTAACATTCGTCTAAACTGGGATTTCTAAAACCAAATAATTTGTATATTATGAATACATACTAATCGCAATCAATGAATTTCCTTTTATTTGATAAAGGAAACTACCCTATTGAGTGGAGAGCTACGTCAAACCAATATTAGAATCGATGACTGCTGAGAACAGACGGATCTAATGTCTGAGCCAAAAAGGGAAGGATTCGTTGGCAGAATTAATCACATAAATAATGCCATCCAAATTTCATTTACTTAGAAAATATTCGAATTTATATATAAGATACATTTCGCTGCATTTTTTACGCAAAAACATGCAGTTTAGAAAACATTTCTTAAAATCATAATGGCTTTCCAGAATTTCGTTGACTGTGCTGTTTAATTATTAAGACATCCATAAACCATTTTTTAATTTTGAGGCTTACTGGCAACTATAATACATAATAGATATATAAAAATAAAGACCGATGTATTTCATTCAAACAATACCTGGATTATTGAAAATAAAAATAAAGTATTCACATTTTCTCATAATTTGCATGCATTTTAAAGGCATTTAAATTCAGGCAAAAATTGTTTGCGGGAAAATAAAATGGCTTGCTGAAATAATGACAAATTTGAGATTAAAGTTCTGCGTAGACACCATCAAAACGGCAAAAATCTATTAATTCCAGCACAAAACTAGGTAAAAAATATCAAATTATTACAAATAATGGACTTATTTTTTTAAATCGAGGTACATTCATCTGAATACGGCTTATTGGTGTATATATGTATAGAATAAACTCTTCTTAAAAGAACGGGTATCAGTTAAGTGGGTCAAGTGCATTCATTTTTATCCTCCATAATTTTTACACCCGCGGATTACTGCACGGCTCGGATGACATCATTTTCCCTTACTCATCGCTTATAGAGTGCGGTGGGACTATCCTATGGGATATGTATTTTTTTTCTTTCAGGAACCGCTGGAACAAGTAATTTAATTTGTCCGTCCGGGAGGCGCCAGACTTGAAATGTAGGGCTTCCCTCCTGCGGTTTTACGATATGAGTCAAGAGCTTGCGTTTCAAGTGAACGGCCGCGTCCGAGGTTGACGTAGGCCTCGCCTCGTCGTAAAAAAAAACGTCTTACAAGAACGAAAGAAAATGCGTGAATAGATCTCCATTGTGGCCGGTGACACGCGACGGGTTAACAAAGAATGGAGAAAGAGTTTGACGGCCAATATATTTCGCGCGACGACAGAATAATGTGCTGTCACGTTTCGCCGATTTAAAAAAGTATTAAACATTATAGGGAAAGGGTCTTCAATGATGTAATCGTGGAGCATTTTCCTCAATAAGGTGATATTTTATCTTTCCAATCTGAAAGAAGCGAATTTAATGAGGAAAGTTTTGTGACAAATATATTTCTAAAGAATTTATGGGAATAATTTGCACCCTTCAGACATAACTAAGCACGATTGCGCAAATGGAATCAAGAGTTCGCAATTTTAACATTTTAAGTTAAAGATTTTTAAAGAAATTTAAGAAAAGAAACTTTAAAGCTTAAGTTACGACAAAAAAACATGAAAGAATCAGTTAGTGGTCCACTTATAGGTTCTTTACTGGATAGGCAGTGGCGCAGCTAGGGGAGGGGTCCTGGAGGTTCGGATCCTCCCCCCCCCCTCCCCGAAATATAAATACACAATTACTTTCCTTCATAAAAGAAAACAAAATATTGAAAATCATCAATTTACAAAAGGTTCTTTGACAAAAGTATTTTTCGATTATGAAGAGAGTTCAAATAAATTTAAAACCCTCTACATAGTACCCTGTTATTTAAAAAAAATTTCCCCCCTGGTTTTTGACCCCCCTCATTCCCCCGAAAAAAATTTCTGGCTAGCGCACCGTTGACTGGTACTCATCGACATTATTAGATACTTGGCTAAAACAGCTGTATGATAAATACCTTAGAATAAGCTTAATTCACATATGTGGGAATTGTATACGCTCAACAGCTTGGTTTTTCATCAATAGCATTAATAGTATTTGAAAAAATATTTCTGAAATTAAATTAAATAGCTAATAGGTCGTCAAATGAATTCAATTTCTGAGTATTTTCCTTAAAAATCTCTCGATTAGTATGTATATACTATCCTTTTTTTATGTTTCCTCAAGCGTGGGGGCAATTAAATGAATTGCAAAATGAATTAATTACTTAGAGTTTAAACGCAGTTTAAAGTAAAGTTTGGCATGAACAGTGGCGTAGGTAGGAATTTTTGGGGGGGGGGGATTCAAAACCAGGGGGAAAAATCTTTGAGAAGCATCGTACTAAGTAGAGGGTTTTTTATTTTCACACTCTTCATAACCAACAAAAACTTCATTTGTCAAATAAATATTTTGTCAATTCATGATTTTTTCAATACTTCGTTTTCTTTTGTTGCGCAAATTAAGTGTGCTTTTATATTTCGGGGGGGATCTGGACCCCACCCCCTTCGTTGCGCCACTGGCGATGAAAATATTCACGTAAAATTTCCCCAATATACTTTCTTAGGAATAAAATGGGAGACATAATTAGGCGGAGTGATGAGTTAGAGCATGGAAAAATTCGAGCAAATGAAAGGGACTACATTCTTATTTTGAAAATGGGACTAAATT